>NC_042975.1:19236378-20436378 GCF_901001165.1 Salmo trutta
TGTTGTTTGTCTTTCCTTATTGCAGCTTTGTTCTTGCCATAATATGGACTTGGTCTTTTACCAATAGGGCTATATTTCTGTATACATCCCTACCTTGTCCACACACAACTGATTGGCTCAAATGCCTTAAGAAGGAAATAAATTCCACAAATTGACCTTGCTAACAAAGCACACCTGTTAATTGGAATGCATTCCAGGTGATTACCTCATGAAGTTAGTTGAGGGAAGCCAAGAGTGTGCAAAGCTGTTATCAAGGCAAAGGGTGGCCTACTTTGAAGAATCTAAAATATATTTTGATTTGTTCACACTTTTTTGGTTACTACATGATTTCCATTTAGTTATTTTCATGGTTTTGATATATATATATATATTTTTTTTTACATGTGGCACAAATTATTTGTGCCACTAAAGAGTCTCCATATATACTTCCATTCATCTTTTAAACTGGTACTGGGGACTTTCAGAGTGTCTTGTGAGCAAAACAACCGACATGTACATGTTCGTGAGAGTCTCCACTTTCCACAGAGGGGTTTATATTAGTGTGTAGCCCAAACTGTTCCGACTCTACAGAGAGAAGTTGGCAGGTCGGCTGTACCGACTGCAAACGAGTCCCAAGACACTTTTGTGGGGGTCAGAGCAAAACAGAGAACACCAAATCTTGAGAATCTCAAATCAAATTTTATTTGTCACATGCGCCGAATACAACAGGTGTAGACCTTACAGTGAAATTCTTACTTACAAGCCCTTATCCAACAATGATATAAGAAGTTCAGAAGAAAATGTGTCGAGTAAAAATAGATTCAAAAATGTAAATAAAAAAATATTAAGAATCTCATCTTTACATTGAGGGGTAATTGTTTATTTGTAGGCCAAATCATTCTAAAGCCACACAACTTTGTGAGAAGACCGATTTTCAGGATGTCTCATTATCTGCTGCGTTCAAAACAATGGGAACTCTGAAAAATGCAAGGTCAGTGATCTTCAGGTCGGAGCTCTTGATAGAGGCCCGAGTTCCCGAGCTGGAATTCTGAGTTGGATGACCGTTTCAAATAGATTTTTCCCAGCGGAGCTAGTTTTTTCAGTTTCAAGTTGTTTTGAATCCACTAGGGTTGGAAGTGGAGATCTCCGAGTTCGCAGTGTTTTGAAAGCAGCAAAACCACCACTCTAGCTCTGTCCCCTTTCACTGCAAAAGTGCAACCATAAGCAGATGCATAGGTGGATTGAGATGTCTCTATCTTAAACTGGCAGATTTTTTATGGGGATTTTTTATGACGCAAATTTCAGTTCCGAAGTTGGCGCAGCCTTCGACCTTATGAGAGTCAGGACACCCTATTTAACATCCATTGATATTACCTCTGTCCATTGTTTGGTTTAGGTGACTTGCTCCAATTCCACACAATGCTTACGTATGTGTTAGTGTTCCATCCCTGGTTTTTGACGCATCCTCAGGTCAGCACAAAGTGCACGTCGTTAATCTCATCAGGCTTCACAAAGATGAACTGGTTATCCTTATTTACCTTAGTCTGAGACTCCCTAGTCTAGAACTAATTATTCTGAAGTTAAGCAACGTCCTCCAGAAAGCCATTTTTAAATCTAGATTAATTTAAGTAGAATTAGCCTAGTCCTGATATAAATGTCCGTGAAACCACCCCCCCAAAATATTTTTTGTTCATACTCTAGCAGTGGTAGTCTACATTGTCTATATATAGGGCCAGGTATAGACTTTACTGGGAAATGTCCTCACCAATCCCTTCAATTAATTTGCAATCTATTAAACAAGTCACGTTTTGTAGCAGTTTGATCTCATTTGAATAAGTGGCATGTGTGCCGCATACATGTGTCAAACAATAGAGAATAACATTTTCTAATTAATTCTGGAGGCTTGAAGAGGTGCTGCACTTTCCTGATTTGGCCATGTTTTAGATTTGGTTCATTAAGAAATGCTTCTTCTTCGGGATGGGTTGGCTGATCGCATCCAACTTTTAGGTGCATACATCGCCACCTACTGTACTGGAGTAAGAGACCAGTCACAGCCTACCTATGTCAAATACCAGTAATACAAAATTGGGAAAAAAGAAAATGACCCTGGAAACTATTAGCCCCCTCAAAAAACACCACCCCATTCCACTATTTAAACCTATCTAGTCTTACTCCAGGCCAATGGTCTGGGAGGACAGGACTCTACCCAGTCAACACCCCTTACAACTCTTCTGCAGTAAAACCTCACAATCCCAAGTAATTCTCTGCAGCTGCCACCACAACCTCTTATGTGACTTACATTCCATTTCTGCAGTAGAGTTGACAACCATGGGTATGAATGCTACGAAAGCCACCTTTACTGAAGCACATATTATTCCCATCCCTCTCTATTGGTCTCTGCCTGTTCACAGGAATCCGCTCAGGATCTCTTAGCCTGTACCCATCTTCCTCTACCACTCTCTTCACTGCCTTCAGCATACGGCACTTTCTGTACGACTCTGACCCTGGCAGCGTCAAACCTGCCTTTCTCTCACCGGACCACCTCCGATCTCCAGCCCCATGGTCACCCCCACAGGTAACACACACAACTTTCTCCACCGATACTACACATCCCTTCGTCTCATGCCCTCCTGCACACTTCTCACATCTAGGAATCTCCCTCTGCTGCAACATGACCATAAGCTGGATAAAGAAATACTAGCGGCCATGACTGAATTCAAACGTGAGTTGGTTTCGGGGAGTGGTTTGATGTGGGTGTCTCATGTGTGTTCGCAGGTGGGAAGAGTTAGCAAAACTATTTTGCCAATTAACTTCAGCTGGCTGGGGTGCGACGGTGGCAAAACTATCACCCGAGATTTTTAGGGACTGTCAATAAATTGTAATGTGAATAGGACAAAATGTTCATGTTGCACATCTTTTATTAAATTATTTCAATGTTTGTAAAATAATTTATACAATTTTATAGCAACATTTATTTTTATTGCTATTGACCTTTTGAAATATTGTCCCATTTTGATGGTCCCTGATGGTCCCTAACTAGCCCCATAGGGATACAAAATGTCAAACCAAATTGACCATGGGCATTACAATTGGATTGAGTGCAGCTGTGCTCTGAAAAGATGATTACTTGAGTGGCTGCCAGCTGTGGGCAGGATAAAAAAAAACAACAACACACAAAACACCAGTTTGGTACCCTTAATTCTGTGAAATACAATTTTTTCCTCTCATCTCGCAAATCTCAGTTTTGGACAAGACCTGACTTTATGTATAAAATTGGCCTATATACATTGTCCTATTGTAGTCAATTTTGACACTAGAATACATGGTTCCGGCTCATATCGATGCCACATAGGCCATTTTCAAACGAGAAGTTGCTTTTTTAGGGGCAGTTGCTCTTCAAAGACATTCTGCCTCCACAGATGTTTAATACATAGGCCTAACAGAGCGACTAGCGGCCCACTAAAGCTAACAGAAGTTGTAATATGTGTAAGCAAACATCCACAGTGTGTAGCAGCAGACGGCAGCTGCAGCACTGCACTGTCACTCATATCTCTCTCTCAGAGGTGGTGGTGGTGGTAGGGGGTGCTGCTTTCCTTCTTTCCCCAAAAGAGGGGGGTGGAGGAGAAGCCTGAGACAGGGAGAGAGATGAGGAGCGTTCAGGCTTTACCCAGGCTAGCTGTGTCAGGCTCTTCATATCAATGGGTTGTTTTGTCAGGCGTCTTAGAAATGCTCTCTCGTACACACAAAGATAGATAGATAGACACACACACACACCAACATGACACACGCAAAGACACAATGAATCCAGCGTGCGAGAGAGGGAAGAAAATAGTGGGTATAGAAAAGGAGAAAAGCAAAGGGGCCATAAGCCACTCTTCACACAGTCTATATAGCTGTTGTTGTGGAAGATCAAGCATTCACTGTTACATTCCCTCACCGCCCTCTCTCTCTTTCCCTCCCTCTCCTGCTCTCCCTCCCTCCCTCTCTCTCCCTCTCCCTCTCCCTCTCTCGTCCCTCTCTCTTTCCCTCCCTCTCCTGCTCTCCCTCTCTGTCCCTCTCTCTTTCCCTCCCTCTCCTGCTCTCCCTCTCTCTCTCTCTCTCTCCCTCCCTCTCCTGCTCTCCCTCTCTCCCTCTCCTTCTCTATCCCTCTCTATCCCTCTCTCTCCCTCCCTCCCTCTCTCTTTCCCTCCCTCTCCTGCTCTCCCTCTCTCCCTCTCTATCCCTCTCTCTTTCCCTCCCTCTCCTGCTCTCCCTCTCTCCCTCTCTCTCTCTATCCCTCTCTCTCCCTCCCTCTCTCTCTTTCCCTCCCTCTCCTGCTCTCCCTCTCTCCCTCTCCCTCTCTATCTCTATCCCTCTCTCTTTCCCTCCCTCTCCTGCTCTCCCTCTCCTGCTCTCCCTCTCTCCCTCTCTCTCCCTCTCCTTCTCTATCCCTCTCTCTCCCTCCCTCTCTCTCCCTCTCCCTCTCCCTCTCTGTCCCTCTCTCTTTCCCTCCCTCTCCTGCTCTCCCTCTCTATCCCTCTCTCTTTCCCTCCCTCTCCTGCTCTCCCTCTCTCCCTCTCCCTCTCTATCCCTCTCTCTCTCCCTCCCCTCTCTCTCTCCCTCTCTCCCTCTCTCTCTCTATCCCTCTCTCTCCCTCCCTCTCTCTCTTTCCCTCCCTCTCCTGCTCTCCCTCTCTCCCCTCTCCATCTCTATCCCTCTCTCTCCCTCCCTCCCTCTCTATCCCTCTCTCTTTCCCTCCCTCTCCTGCTCTCCCTCTCCTGCTCTCCCTCTCTCCCTCTCTCCCTCTCCATCTCTATCCCTCTCTCTCCCTCCCTCCCTCTCTATCCCTCTCTCTTTCCCTCCCTCTCCTGCTCTCCCTCTCTCCCTCTCCATCTCTATCCCTCTCTCTCCCTCCCTCTCTCTCTCCCTCTCTCCCTCTCCCTCTCTCTCCCTCTCTCTCCCTCCCTCTCTCTCCTATCCCTCTCTCTCCCTCCCTCTCTCTCTCTATCCCTCTCTCTATCTCTCTATCCCTCTCTCTCTCTTTCCCTCCCTCTCCTGCTCTCCCTCTCTCCCTCTCCCTCTCTATCCCTCTCTTTCCCTCCCTCTCCTGCTCTCCCTCTCTCCCTCTCCCTCTCTGTCCCTCTCTCTCCCTCCCCTCTCTCTCTGTCCCTCTCTCTCCCTCCCTCTCTCTCCCTCCCTCTCCCTCTCTATCCCTCTCTCTCCCTCCCTCTCTCTCTCTATCCCTCTCTCTATCTCTCTCTCCAGGATTTCAGAGCTGTGCAAATCTACAGCTGAGCTAAGGGATTAATCCCAGCCTTGAATTTAAAGAAGAGAAAGAAACGAAGGAAATAGTTTGAGTTTGAGCCTAAACTTGAGCCTAACCTAAACTAAAAAACATGTTACTGTCTTGCAGTAAGTGGATGATTATGTCTGTCTTGAACGATATCCATCCAATATACTGTACTGTATACACTGTTACCTTTCTGTGTGATAGCCTTTCTGAGGTTGATTTGAGAAGAAGATTTGCTGGGGAGACTCCAAATGTATAGGCCTAGTAAATCTTATATTTGAATATGTCTGCAGGTTTGTTTTACATTTGTCAGGAACCTCTGACAAGAGCCTTCAAGGTATGGCTCTTTAAACTGTGACTTTACAAAAGACACGCTTTCATTACCTCTAAGAATGTCCAAATGTTAACGGGAAGATTAAACGCAAAAGAAAGATGTTGAATACAAATGGGAATACATATATACATAAAAAAACATTCCTGGAAAATCGAACTGGACTTTAAATAGAGAGAACGCTGACAACTCGGAGCTACTCAGAGCTATGAATATATCAAATATGCTAGGTCTATAAGAACATAAGTATATCCCATCAGTGGTGGTATGTGACTGCTTAATCCCTTTTACCATCCCACTGTTCCCCCATGTTCTACCAGCCTGGGTCCATTACAGCTAATATAGAGCATGCTGAGTTTATATCTGTGGATGGCCTCTTGTGTGAAATGCTGCCGCCACCAACACACAATGATCATCAGGCTTGGAGCCTTCTGCCAAAGACACACGCACACTCACAAATGAGCAAGCCTAGAACTGAACTAAGCACTTGGGCCCATTGAAAACACCAACGATCTGTTGGTGCGGATCGCCAGCTTTGATCCATGCCTGGACCTGGAGGACGCACAGTTCTTTGTTTGTCAGACTAATCATTTAGTCGAAACTACAGAACAGTACAAACCAAGAAAACACACATGGCTAATGTTCAGAAAATATGTATGTATATATATATTGGTCATATTGGTCATGGCTCCCGGGTGGTGCAGCGGTCTAAGGCACTGCATCTCAGTGCAAGAGGCATCACTACAATCCCTGGTTTGAATCCAGGCTGTATCACATCTGCCCGTGATTGGGAGTCCCATAGGGTGGTGCACAATTGGCCCAGCGTCATCTGGGTTTTGCCGGGGTAGGTAGGTTTTGCCATTGTAAATAAGAATTTGTTCTTAAAGGTTAAATAAAATAAAAATATATATATTACAGAGCCTTTCCATAAGTCCACTCAAGTTTCTTCAAATGTCTTCTGACTGTGATTAGAGCGACGTTGATGTTGTGCTGTGATGCCAGCAGATTCCAGACTGCATTTGCCGATCGCCCATCATCTTCACCCATCAGTGAGTCGATGGCTTGAATAGTCTCGCTGGAAATGGAATACAATGTAAAAATGAAGACCAGTAGTGTCAAATAATATAAACAGTGGTTATAGAGGGTGTGTATTAATGTATTAATCGTATGTGTATTAATCTTTTCTTACTTTTGTTGACACAGATTTCACCGCTCCCCACCATGAGAGTGAAATCATGCTGGCCTTTGATTGGGAGAACAGCCACGCCCTAGAGGACGTCCCCATGGGACTTGGGGCTCTGCTAGGGCTGGATTTTTTGTTTTCAGTAAAATCTCCCCAAAAATGTCAGAAAAACACTTATGTTCTGGGGATAAGAGAAGTTAGGGTGAAGTTCCCAGGGCCGGTCGTAAAGATGGCAAACTTCCTAACATAATTATGTGGTTGTTGGGAAAGTGGTTGTTGGACACACACACACACACACACACACTAAAGCAAAAATAAATCTGTATTTAGCATCAAGTCTACAATATTGTTAGTTTACCTATGATTCATTTTTAATGTATGTTGTTTTTTTTGTACATAATCATTTTATGATATAATGAAAATGCTTCCGGATGCTGGAGTGAGTAGTCGTGCTGTTCTTCGCTGTTCTTCGCTCCGCGGGTAATATTATATTTCCTTACATTCCTTACATTACAACGGAACGATTTGACTAGTGTAACGTTAGCTAGTTAGCTACATAGTTGTCTTTGCATCAAGGATAAAGGTGTAGCTAAACGTGTAGGTGTTGCTTTGAGAAACTAACTGTGAGAAACTAACAAGGTTAGCAAGCCAGCTGTATTCGTTCGTTCACGCCGTTTTCCAAACGGCGTCAACATCACAACACCACAGCCACTGCTAGCTAGCCAACTTTACCAACTAGCGGTACTGTAGAAACTAAATACATTACAACGTAACGATTTGATTAGTGTAACGTTAGCTAGCTACATAGTTGTCTTTGTATCAAAGATAAAGGTAAACGCAGCCACTGCTAGCTAGCCAACTCTACCAGCTACCAGCTAGCAGTACTGTATCATTTTTAGTCAATAAGATTTTTGCAACGTAAGCTTTCGAGTTGTGTAGTCCACTTGTGTAGCTAGCAGGACTGACTTTGTGTTAGCTAGCCAACGTTTAATTACTTCTGTGTTATGAAAGGAACTAGACACGGACACGAATGATCCATTGATAGTTTGTTGTAACCAAGTATTGGTGCTAACCGTGTGTTATTGGATGCTAGCATGCTAGTTAGCTACGGCGTCATAAGACACGGTGCACTGGGTGGGTTTCACGGAAGAATACTGTACCAAGTTATCCTCTTACATCTAGGGGGCAGTAATTTCACGGCTGGATAAAAAACGTACCCGATTTAATCTGATTATTAGTCCTGCCCAGAAACTGGAATATGCATATAATTATTAGCTTTGGAGAGAAAACACTCCAAAGTTTCTGAAACTGTTTGAATGGTGTCTGTGAGTATAACAGAACTCCTATGGCAGGCAAAAACCTGAGATGCTTCTGTTCAGGAAGTACCCTGTCTGAACATTTCTTGCCCTTCTTGATTCTCTCTATCGTTTACAAAGGATCTCTGCTCTTACGTGACACTTCTCACGTCAACAATGGAGTCTCACAGCCCGGGAAAAACAGGAATGATGTCATTCAAAGCCCTGGCTGAAGCACACGAGAGCAAAAGCTGAGTGGTCAGTCAATGGACTAAGCCTTAGGCGCGTGACACGCCCCGCCCCCGGCTTTCGGTTTTTTTCCTCAGTTTACAGACAGGCAGATTCCCGGTCGGAATATTATCGCTTCTCTACGAGATAAATTGCATAAATATTGGTTTTAAACAGCGGTTGACATGCTTCGAAGTACGGTAATGGAATATTTCGAAATTTTTTGTCATATTTTGCGTCATGCTCGTGGCCGAGATTTAGCGTTGGGATAGTGTCTAGAACGCACGAACAAAACGTCGCTGTTTGGATATAACGATGGATTATTTGGGACCAAACCTACATTTGTTATTGAAGTAGAAGTCCTGGCAGTGTATTCTGATGAAGAACAAGCAAGGTAAGAACATTTTTCTTATAGGAAATGTGATTTTGGTGAAGGCTACACTGGGTGGGTGTCTAAATAGCTAGCCCTGTAACGCCGGGCTATGTACTTACATTATTGCAAAATGTGCTTCATCCGAAAAGCTATTTTAAAATCGGACATATCGAGTGCATAGAGGAGTTCTGTATCTATAATTCTTAAAATAATTGTTATGCTTTTTGTGAACGTTTATCGTGAGTAATTTAGTAAAATCACCGGAAGTGTTCGGTGGGAATGCTAGTTCTGAACGTCACATGCTAATGTAAAAAGCTGGTTTTTGATATAAATATGAACTTGATTGAACAGACATGCATGTATTGTATAACACAATGTCCTAGGTGTGTCATCTGATGAAGATCATCAAAGGTTAGTGCTGCATTTAGATATGGTTTGGGTTTATGTGACATGATATGCTAGCTTGAAAAATGGCTGTGTGATTATTCCTGGCTGGGTACTCTGCTGACATAATCTAATGTTTTGCTTTCGCTGTAAAGCCTTTTTGAAATCGGACAGTTTGGTTAGATAAAGGAGAGTCTTGTCTTTAAATAGCTGTAACATAGTCATATGTTTGAAAAGTGTAAGTTTTCGGATTTAGAGGAGTTTGAATTTCGCGCCCCGCCCATCATTGGATATTGGAGCAGACGTTCCGCTAGCGGAACGTGTAGATGTAAGAGGTTATCTAGCTGAATAAACTAAGTTTGAGCCTATTCCCGGAAACATTGAACCACTGTAGTTTACATCAATTATAATTCCTAAAGTGGAAGTTGGAATAGTTATATTTGAGTGTTTCAGCGAATGGTTAGTGAGGGAGGCCCTGCTCTCTCGCTTCCCCAGTTGTTTAGTTAATTTTCTTTCCAATCTCCTTTGCATTAGCGTAGCCTCTCCTGTAGCCTGTCAACTATGTGTCTGTCTATCCCTGTTCTCTCCTCTCTGCACGGGCCACACAAACGCTTCACACCGCATGGCCGCTGCCACTCTAGCCTGGTGGTCCCAGCGCGCACGACCCACGTGGAGTTCCAGGTCTCCGGCAGCCTCTGGAACTGCCGGTCTGCGGCCAACAAGGCAGAGTTCATCTCAGCCTATGCTACCCTCCAGTCCATCGACTTCTTGGCGCTGACGGAAACATGGATTACCACAGAAAACACTGCTACTCCTACTGCTCTCTCCTCGTCTGACCACATGTTCTCGCATACTCCGAGAGCATCTGGTCAGCGGGGTGGCGGGACTGGAATCCTCATCTCTCCCAAGTGGACATTCTCTCTTTCTCCCCTGACCCATCTGTCTATCTCCTCCTTTGAATTCCATGCTGTCACAATCACTAGCCCATTCAAGCTTAACATCCTTATCATTTATCGCCCTCCAGGTTCCCTTGGAGAGTTCATCAATGAGCTTGACGCCTTGATAAGTTCCTTTCCTGAGGATGGCTCACCCCTGACAATTCTGGGTGACTTTAACCTCCCTACGTCTACCTTTGACTCATTTCTCTCTGCCTCCTTCTTTCCACTCCTCTCCTCTTTTGGCCTCACCCTCTCACCGTCCCCCCCTACTCACAAGGCAGGCAATACGCTTGACCTCATCTTTACTAGACGCTGTTCTTCTACCAATCTCACTGCAACTCCCCTACAAGTCTCCGACCACTACCTTGTATCCTTTTCCCTCTCGCTCTCCTCCAACACTACTCACTCTGCCCCTACTCAGATGGTATTGCGCCGTCGCAACCTTTGCTCTCTCTCTCCTGCTACTCTCTTCTCTTCCATCCTATCATCTCTTCCCTCTGCTCAATCCTTCTCCAACCAATCTCCTGATTCTGCCTCCTCAACCCTCCTCTCCTCCTTTTCTGCATCCTTTGACTCTCTATGTCCCCTATCCTCCCGGCCGGCTCGGTCCTCCCCTCCTGCTCCGTGGATTGACGACTCATTGCGAGCTCACAGAACAGGGCTCCGGGCAGCTGAGCGGAAATTGAGGAAAACTAGCCTCCCTGCGGACCTGGCATCTTTTCACTCCCTCCTCTTCACATTTTCTTCCTCTGTTTCTGCTGTTAAATCCATTTTCTACCACTAAATTCCAAGCATCTGCCTCTAAGCCTAGGAAGCTCTTTGCCACCTTCTCCTCCCTCCTGAATCCTCCTCCCCCTCCCCCCTCCCCTCCCTCTGCGGACGACTTTGTCAACCATTTTGAAAAGAAGGTTGACGACATCCGATCCTTGTTTGTTAAGTCAAACGACACCGCTGGTCCTGCTCACATTGCCCTACCCTATGCTTTGACCTCTTCCTCCCCTCTCTCCAGATGAAATCTTGCGACTTGTGACGGCCGGCCGCCCAACAACCTGCCCGCTTGACCCTATCCCCTCCTCTCTTCTCCAGACCATTTCCGGAGACCTTCTCCCTTACCTCACCTCGCTCATCAACTCATCCTTGACCACTGGCTACGTCCCTTCTGTCTTCAAGAGAGCGAGAGTTGCACCCCTTCTCAAAAAACCTACACTCGATCCCTCCGATGTCAACAACTACATACCAGTATCCCTTCTTTCTTTCCTCTCCAAAACTCTTGAGCGTGCCGTCCTTGGCCAGCTTTCTTGCTATCTCTCTCAGAATGACCTTCTTGATCCAAATCAGTCAGGTTTCAAGACTGGTCATTCAACTGAGACTGCTCTTCTCTGTGTCACGGAGGCTCTCCGCACTGCTAAAGCTAACTCTCTCTCCTCTGCTCTCATCCTTCTAGACCTATCTGCTGCCTTTGATACTGTGAACCATCAGATCCTCCTCTCCACCCTCTCCGAGTTGGGCATCTCCGGCGCGGCTCACTCTTGGATTGCGTCCTACCTGACAGGTCGCTCCTACCAAGTGGTGTGGCGAGAATCCGTCTCCGCACCACGTGCTCTCACCATTGGTGTCCCCCAGGGCTCAGTTCTAGGCCCTCTCCTATTCTCGCTATACACCAAGTCACTTGGCTCTGTCATATCCTCACATGGTCTCTCCTATCATTGCTACACAGACGACACACAATTAATCTTCTCCTTTCCCCCTTCTGATAACCAGGTGGCGAATTGCATCTCTGCATGTCTGGCAGAGATATCAGTGTGCATGACGGATCATCACCTCAAGCTGAACCTCGGCAAGACGGAGCTGCTCTCTCTCCCGGGGAAGGACTGCCCGTTCCATGATCTCGCAATCACGGTTGACAACTCCATTGTGTCCTCCTCCCAGAGTGCTAAGAGCCTTGGCGTGACCCTGGACAACACCCTGTTGTTCTCGAGTAACATCAAGGCGGTGACCCGATCCTGTAGGTTCATGCTCTACAACATTTGCAGAGTACGACCCTGCCTCAAACAGGAAGCGGCGCAGGTCCTAATCCAGGCACTTGTCATCTCCCGTCTGGATTACTGCACCTCGCTGTTGGTGGGGCTCAATGCCTGTGCCATCAAGCACCTACAACTCATCCAGAACGCCGCAGCCCGTCTGGTGTTCAACCTTCCCAAGTTCTCTCACGTCACCACGCTCCTCCGCACACTCCACTGGCTTCCACTTGAAGCTCGCATCTGCTACAAGCTACAAGACCATGGTGCTTGCCTACGGAGCTGTGAGGGGAACGGCACCTCGCTACCTTCAGGCTCTGATCAGTCCCTACACCCAAAGAAGGGCACTGCATTCATCCACCTCTGGCCTGCTCGCCTCCCTACCTCTGTGGAAGCACAGTTCCCGCTCAGCCCAGTCAAAACTGTTCGCTGCTCTGGCACCCCAATGGTGGAACAAGCTCCCTCACGATGCCAGGACAGCGGAGTCAATCACCACCTTCCGGAGACACCTGAAACCCACCTCTTTAAGGAATACCTGGGATAGGATTAAGTAATCCGTTTAACCCCCCCCCACCCTCCCTCCCAAAAGCAGATATAGATGTACTATTGTAAAGTGGTTGTTCCACTGGATATCATAAGGTGAATACACCAATTTGTATGTCGCTCTGGATAAGAGCGTTTTGTAAATATTAATTCACATTTGTGGTGCCGCTAAATAAATCATGAATTATTTAAATCAATATTGTCAATATTGTTATTATTATTATTAAAAATATATATATAATGGAGTGAGGGTGGACAGAGAGTTTAAAAAATTACCCCCAAAAGGTTCTTCAATTAACCATTATAAGGGGTTCTTTGAAGAACCTTTTTCAAGCGTTCTTCAGAGAACTTACAGCGGTTCCCCCACAGTTTCATTTTGAAGAACCTTTTCTTTTTAGAGTGTAGGAGTAAATGTCAGTTGGCTTTTCATAGTCGAGCATTCAGAGGTGTCATGGAAATTCAGTAATGAGAGAGACTTGGTCATTTCTTCAAACATTCATCTTTAATACCTATCTTTAATACCGATTAATTATTGCAATAATGAAACCGTCGACCGCACACTGTAAGTTTTGTTGCCAAGAGCTTCCCTAACAATGAAAAACAGACATCTTTTAAAGGACTCTAATAAGACTTAGTTCCACCCCTCTCAGGCAGATCAAAGAGCATCATAAGACACTCTGGGTTCATCCTGGCTTCATCCTGGCTTTATCTGCACCTGGCGTTACCTTAACCCCTGACCCTGGCCTAATTTCCCACATGCCAGGATGTCTAAGACCCTTTGTTCCAGTCCATCTCTATCCCAGTTACAACCACCCCACATCCTGTCCATGGAATACCTCTCCCCAGTGCACCACTGATCATAGAATGGAATGTGGCTGTAAAGTTTTATCACCGTAAAACCCATTTCCTCCATGCCCAGACTAGCTGCAGGAAGCTAGAGTGGACACCATAAAAACTCAGCCTTAGCAGGCCAGTCTTACTCTTAGTTAAATATATAATCGTTTACTATTAATATCAAACAAATCAGGTAAGTATGTAATTTTTCTATCACAAAGGTCAAGACAGCAAGTGTGTGAGAGAGAGAAAATATCGAAGCTGGTAGCTGAGTTCCGAGAGCCGATCTGTTATCCAACGATTAGATTAATAGCCCGGCTACTGTGTAAAAATCCCCCCCAACAAACAATAGCCTACCCGTGGTCAACTATTTCAGCACCGTTTTGCGCTTCTCTGAGACAAGCAAGTTTACTTAATAAATATACATTTTAAAACTGTTTTTCTAATTAACCCTGCATTATAATTGTATAAAAGCCCCTTAGATATTAATTTAGAATCCTCTAAATTTAATTAGATCTACTACTGTACAAGGACATTTAATGGATCTGCCAGTATTTTCATTTAGAGATTCCGGTAAAGAAATGTGTATGTAGAGGGGTAACTTTCTTCACCAGTTCTCTTACCATTTTGTACAATTGTGTGATTAGCCTACCAGTTGGTGTAACTGTAATGTTAATTCCCTTGAGAGGAATTTTGCTTTCACTATCACAATGCATTCATGAATTCAATCGCTTTAGCTGACGTTGCGGTTCATCGAATGAAGATTTGACTCGATCTATGAGCCCAGGACGATAGTAAAACGGGCATAAGATACACTACAAGAAAGGGAACACATATATAACCGTAAAAAACGGTTGCAGGTCGGAAGGCCATCTAAAAAGTGAACGGCGGGAGTATCTATGACTCTCTGAGGACTGGGTAGGGTAGGGGGCCCACACCCTCTGCTTCTCCCTTCCCCCGACGCAGGGTTCTGGGCCGGGAGGAAGGCTTTGGCTCTCGCCCGAGCTCGGATCCCCACATCTCCATGTCTCCTGGGTTGCGCCCGACCGGCTCCATCCTCCATTTCCCCGTTAGGCACGGCCGTATGGCTCACGTATCAAGGTGCACATGGGCCTATTTATATAATGAATATGAATTTGGAGGGCAGAAATGATTAAATATTAAAGCATTAGACCACTCACTAAAGGCGTCAGTCATACTAAAGTTATACTTAAATCCGAACTGGTTGGAGATAAGAGTACATGGCCATAAAGGCTAGATCATTTTTCAAGCTGTTCAAACATTCATAGATGACCAGCAGGGTCAAATAATATAAACAGTGGTTATAGAGGGTGCAACAGGTCAGCACTTTAGGAGTAAATGCCAGTTGGCTTTTCATAGCCGAGAATTCAGAGGTCGAGAGAGAGAGAGAGAGAGGATCAAAACACACACAGTAATGCGTGGAATATAACAATAAGAATGTCAGTTCAATATGCAGTGCAGATCACCTCCTATTACCCTTCTCAGAGTTTTAAGAATTGTGTGTGTTCAATTATCTTTGACATTGTGGCATTTAAAGCATATTTAAGATTTGAAATAATAGCCTACCCGCGTGTGGTCAACTATTTCAGCACCGTTTCGCGCTGCTCTGAAACAAGCATGGGACTGGTCTTCATAAATCAATTATATATTTTTTGTTCACTGAATCTCCATTTGGGTATTCTGCATCCTTTGATTTTCTCTGTCCCCTATCCTCCAGGCCGGCTCGGTCCTCCCCTCCTGCTCCGTGGCTCGACGACTCACTGCGAGCTCACAGAACAGGGCTCCGGGCAGCCGAGCGGAAATGGAGGAAAACTCGCCTCCCTGCGGACCTGGCATCCTTTCACTCCCTCCTCTCTACATTCTCCTCTTCTGTCTCTGCTGCTAAAGCCACTTTCTACCACTCTAAATTCCAAGCATCTGCCTCTAACCCTAGGAAGCTCTTTGCTACCTTCTCCTCCCTCCGGAATCCTCCTCCCCCTCCCCCCCCTCCTCCCTCTCTGCGGATGACTTCGTCAACCATTTTGAAAAGAAGGTTGACGATATCCGATCCTCGTTTGCTAAGTCAAACGACACCGCTGGTCCTGCTCACACTGCCCTACCCTGTGCTTTGACCTCTTTCTCCCCTCTCTCTCCAGATGAAATCTCGCGTCTTGTGACGGCCGGCCGCCCAACAACCTGCCCACTTGACCTTCTCCCCTCTCTTCTCCAGACCATTTCCGGAGACCTTCTCCCCTACCTCACCTCGCTCATCAACTCATCCTTGACCGCTGGCTACGTCCCTTCCATCTTCAAGAGAGCGAGAGTTGCACCCCTTCTGAAAAAACCTACACTCGATCCCTCCCATGTCAACAACTACAGACCAGTATGCCTTCTTTCTTTTCTCTCCAAAACTCTTGAGCGTGCCGTCCTTGGCCAGCTCTCCTGCTATCTCTCTCAGAATGACCTTCTTGATCCTAATCAGTCAGGTTTCAAGACTGGGCATTCAACTGAGACTGCTCTTCTCTGTGCCATTAAACCCCTACAACTCATCCAGAACGCCGCAGCCCGTCTGGTGTTCAACCTTCCCAAGTTCTCTCACGTCACCCCGCTCCTCCGCTCTCTCCACTGGCTTCCAGTTGAAGCTCGCATCCGCTACAAGACCATGGTGCTTGCCTACGGAACTGTGAGGGGAACGGCACCTCCATACCTTCAGGCTCTGATCAGGCCCTACACCCAAACAAGGGCACTGCGTTCATCCACCTATGGCCTGCTGGCCCCCCTACCTCTGAGGAAGCACGGTTCCCGCTCAGCCCAGTCCAAACTGTTCGCTGCTCTGGCACCCCAATGGTGGAACAAGCTCCCTCACGACGCCAGGACAGCGGAGTCAATCACCACCTTCCGGAGACACCTGAAACCCCACCTCTTTAAGGAATACCTGGGATAGGATAAAGTAATCCTTCTAACCCCCCCCCCCTTAAAATATTTAGTTGCACTATTGTAAAGTGGTTGTTCCACTGGATATCATAAGGTGAATGCACCAATTTGTAAGTCGCTCTGGATAAGAGCGTCTGCTAAATGACTTAAATGTAGACTACAATTAGGGTGTGAAAATTTTGGGATTATTTTGCTCTTAGTACTGTAGTCTACTCCTGACTGGTCACCTTGCACAGCGCCATATTTTTCTAATGGAAACCCTGAGGGTTTTGTTTTTAGTTTTTCTTGGAATAGAAACACCATAATATTAATCAAATTAATTAAGCAAATTTTCTTAAAATCAATCCCATATGCAGGACGACGCAACTTTTACAGGAAGAACCACTGTACCAATAATAAGCGTGTTCTTTTTCAATGTATTAAGGCAAGCAAAGTTGATTATTTAATTCAAATGTATAAAGACAAAGTCATATGATAAACTATAGGCAAGATAAATAAAGTTGAAACATTATTAGAATTTGAGCACCTTTGTAAGCTAGCTAGCTAAATAGAAAAATCTAGGCTAGTTTAATGTCTGCATCATTGAATGTCCCCAAGAACACAGTGGCCTCCCTCATTCTTATATGGAAGAAGTTTGGATCCACCAAGACTCTTCCTAGAGCTGGCCGCCCAGCCAAACTGAGCAATCGGGGGAGAAGGGCCTTGGTCAGCGAGGTGACCAAGAACCTGATGGTCACTCTGACAGAGCACCAGAGTTTCTCTGTGGAGATGGGAGAACCTTCCAGAAGGACAACCATCTCCGCAGCACTCCACCAATCAGGCCTTTATGGTAGAGTGGCCAGACGGAAGCCACTCCTCAGTAAAAGGCATATGACAGCCCGCTTGGAGTTTGTCAAGAGGTGCCTAAAGGACTGTCCAACCATGAGAAACAAGATTCTTTGGTCTGATGAAACCAAGATTGCACTCTTTGGCCTTAATGCCAAGCGTAACGTCTGGAGGAAACCTGGCACCATCCCTTCGGTGAAGCATAGTGGTGGCAGATTCATTCTGTGGGAATGTCTTTCAGAGGCAGGGACTGGGAAACTAGTCAGGATCAAGGGAAAGATGAACAGAGCAAAGTACAGAGAGATCCTTGATGAAAACCTTCTTTAGAGCGCTCAGGACCTTAGACTGGGATGAATGTTCACCTTCTAACAGGACAACGACCCTAAGAACACAGCCAAGACACCGCAGTAGTGGCTTCAGGACAAGTCTCTGAATGTCCCTGAGTGGCCCAGCCAGAGCAGTAACGTTACAAAATGTGGGAAAAGTCAAGCGGTCTGAATACTTTCTGAATGCACTGTATATATAGTCAGACAAGTCCACATTATATTCACATATTTTAGAATTTGATAATAATTTGAAAATCAATGCATTGGCATAGCCTAAAAAAATAATCCTTCTTAAAGTTTGTCATTTATTTTTAGTTCATTTTTTCCACTTTTGGCATGCTTTCTAGGGGGGGGGGGTTCTATATTAGTCCCTATATGTACAATTTTATACAATTGTATAACATTGAGGTCCTTTAAAATTACAATTAATTGCTTGAAAAAGTCCCTTAATTAAAGTCCTTGAATTTGACTTACCAATGTCTGTTTAAACCCTGCTTAAAGGATGTATTGTCATGATTGTCAAAAGGAGTGGACCAAAGCGCAGCGTGGTGAGTGTTCATCGTATTTTATTACCTCAGAACACTACAAACAGAAAGGAATAAACAATGAATACGACCGTAACGTCTTATAGGCTAAACAAGCAGTACAAAATAAAGATCCCACAACTACAGGTGGGGAAAGGCTGCCTAAGTATGATTCCTAATCAGAGACAATGATAGACAGCTGCCTCTGATTAGGAACCATACTCGGCCCAACACAAAGAAATACAAAACATAGAATGCCCACCCCACACCCTGACCTAACAAAATAGACAAATAACCCGTCTCTCTCAGGTCAGGGCGTGACAGTACCCCCCCCCCCAAAGGTGCGGACTCCCGGCCGCAAACCTAAACCTATAGGGGAGGGTCCGGGTGGGCATCTATACTTGGCGGCGGCTCTGGTTTGGGGCGTAGCCCCCACACCGCCCGCTGATCCCCCCGCTTCTGTGTCGCCAGAGGAACCAGACCGTGGATCATCGCCGGAGGCTCTGAACTGCCGACCACCGCTGAAGACTCTGGGCTGCAGGCCGCCGCTGAGGACTCTGGGCTGCAGACCGCCGCTGAAGACTCGGGACTGCAGACCGCCACTGAAGACTCGGGGCTGCAGATCGCCGCTGAAGACTCGGGGCTGCAGAACGTCGCTGAAGACTCGGGGCTGCAGACCGTCGCTGAAGACTCCGGGCTGCAGACCGTCGTTGAAGACTCGGGGCTGCAGACCGTCGCTGAACACTCCGGGCTGCAGACCGTCGTTGAACGCTCCGGGCTGCAGACCGTCGCTGAAGGCTCCGGGCTGCAGACCGTCGCTGAAGACTCCGGGCTGCAGACCGTCGTTGAAGACTCGGGGCTGCAGACCGTCGCTGAACACTCCGGGCTGCAGACCGTCGTTGAACGCTCCGGGCTGCAGACCGTCGCTGAAGGCTCCGGGCTGCAGACCGTCGCTGAAGGCTCCAGGCCGGAGAGCGTCTCTGTAGGTTTCGGACCGGGGACCATCGCTGCAGGCTCCGTGCCATGGATCGTCACTACAGGTTCCGCTCCATGGATCATCACTGGAGGCTTTGTGCCATGGATCATCACTGGAGGCTTCGTGCCATGGATCATCCCTACAGGCTCCGGGCCATGGATCATCACTGGAAGCTTCGTGCCATGGATCATTCCTCCAGGATCCTTTGCCATCCAGGATGTCCTTCCATGTCCAGTCCATCGGCCCACGCTGCTTGGTCCTTTGGTGGTGGGATCTTCTGTCACGATCGTCAAAAGGAGTGGACCAAAGCGCAGCGTGGTGAGTGTTCATCGTATTTATTTACCTCAGAACACTACAAACAAAAAGGAATAAACAATGAATACGACCGTAACGTCTTATAGGCTAAACAAGCAGTACAAAATAAAGATCCCACAACTACAGGTGGGGAAAGGCTGCCTAAGTATGATTCCTAATCAGAGACAACGATAGACTAGGAATTAGGAACCATCGGCTCAAAACAAAGAAATAGACATCATAGAATGCCCACCCCACCCCACACCCTGACCTAACCACATAGAGAAATAAACCCTCTCTCTCAGGTCAGGGTGTGACATGTATGGTCCTAGACCTTTGTTGTTGTATAGGGGGAGTTATGGACAATTTGCATATGTTCCTCTAAGTACACTGCACAAAAATAATAGTACTATTTTTTTCAAACCATTGGCCCCATTGGCCCCATTATGTATAGAAAGACCTAGGTCTACCACATGATAAGATAAATATGCAGGTAGGTACCACTTTGGTGCCTGTTTCCATTTTTTGAAAGCTTGCATCACATTGCAATTTGAATTCAAATGGATGTTCTCCTTTTGAAAGGGAAAGAAGGCAAATTACAAATTCTGCCTCTCGGCATTTATATTGCCTTATCAACAGTATGCTTGTAAGCAGGGGGTGGGTGGGATATCAGCCGGTGTCAGTTCCACCGCTGCAGGGGCTGCTGCCTGTCAGACTACGTGGCTGCTATTCAAATTGCAGTTGCAGCAAAGGTAATGAATAGCTGACCCGACCGACCTGTGGTAACTGGGGAGCCGTAGGGAGCCGTAGGGAGCCGTAGGGAGCTGTGGCAAGCTGCTTGGGGATTGAAGTTAAAGGTAAACTTGGGGCATGGTGGAAGCTCTCCTATGATTTAGAACCGACACTGGTTATGTTAAGTTGTCATCTTGGTAGCTGAACTCCCGTTCGAGGGTGATGGCTGTGCGTGCATATGCATGCGTGTCTGTGTGTCTTGATATCATGGAGGATCAATCCTTGCATAAGTAGCTCTTGCTTTGAATTTGAGAGTGGTTACATTTCTCCAGGCCCATCCCACAGCTTTTTACCAAAATTGCTTTGTTATTGTTTCAATTAAGGATTCCAGCTTTAAGCTAATTCCAGCCCTGATTATGGCAAAACAATAAATATTAGACATGGTTTCTTTAAACCATGCCTTGAAAGAAAACCCTACATTGTCATTGTTAGACCTTGCCTCAATAACTATTCAGTGAACTACTATAGCTCGCTAAACGTATTCCGTCTTCTCCACACTTAATCAATTAACCAGTTGTTATTACCCCAATAATTCTTTAATCGTCTCTGTGAGCTTTATTAAAAACTGTAACGAGGAATCAGTTAGGCCTCTCATTGATTATTTTGGTAAATACGAAGAGCTCTGGTGAATGGACTAAAATAGTCTTATCCTCTTGTTTAGTGACGCTGTAAATAAGCCTAATTGTGTCGACTCTGAAGTTGTTAATTAGGGTAATTTGTCTTAGTGCCTACTGTAAATGCATGGAAAGAATGGCGCGGGCATGATGCAGCAGCCTACGGTAGCTTTGTCTCGATGCAAAGGGGGAGGAAGTGGGTGAAAAGGGAGGGATCTGTCTTCCAGTGAGATTATCCATAGGTTCTCCTGTTTGTTCAGTCTGCCGCAATTAGAGTAGAGCAGAGGCAAGCAGAGATATTTGGTTACCAAGGCAGCCCTGACTTATTGCTTAGTGACAATGACAACAACAAAATTGAACACACATTTTCAACTGCCTCAGAATTTTTTGCTAAACTCTTTAGTACCAACTGTACTGTAGCAGCAAGCAGGGACAGGAGCATAATAGATAATAACACTGTAAGCCTTTGTGTTAACCTGGACAGAGATCATATGCATATGTATGATATTGGAGATTCAGCTAGTGTGTCCTTGGCCTTCTCCTTCTAATCCTCCTCCTCGGTTGTGGTGGTGATAGTGATATGATGATGTTGATAGTGATGGTAGTGATAGGGTTGTGATGGTGGGGAAAGTGATGGGGTGGTGGCCATAGTGGTGTGATGGTGGAGATAGTGATATGATGGTGGGGATAGTGATGTGATGGTGGTGACAGTGATGGTGGTGATAGGGAAGTGATGGTAGTGATAGGGATTTGATGGTGGTGATAGTGATGTGATAGTGATGTGATGGTGGTGATGTGATAGTGATGTGATAGTGGTGTGATGGTGGTGATGTGATGGTAGTGATAGGGATGTGATGGTGATGTGATGGTGGTGATAGGGATGTGATAGTGGTGATAGTGGTGTGATGGTGGTGATAGTGATGTGATAGTGGTGATAGTGATGTGATGGTGATGATAGTAGTGTGATGGTGATGATAGTAGTGTGATGGTGGTGATAGTGATGTGATGGTGGTAATAGTGATGTGGTGGTAGTGATAGTGATTTGATAGTGGTGATAGTGGTGTGATAGTGGTGATGGGATGGTAGTGATAGGGATGTGATAGTGGTGATAGTGATGTGATGGTGGTGATAGTGATGTGATGATGGTGATAGTAGTGTGATGGTGTGATGATAGTGATGATAGTGATGTGATGGTGGTAATAGTGATGTGGTGGTAGTGATAGGGATGTGATAGTGGTGATAGTGATGTGATGGTGGTGATGGTGATAGTGGTGTGATGGTGTGATGTGTGATGGTGATGATAGTGATGTGATGGTGGTAATAGTGATGTGGTGGTAGTGATATGGATGTGAACATGGTGATAGTGATGTGAACGTGGTGATAGTGATGTGATAGTGATGTTATAGTGGTGTGATGGTGGTGATGTGATGGTAGTGATAGGGATGTGATAGTGGTGAAAGTGATGTGATGGTGGTGATAGGGATGTGATAGTGATGTGATAGTGGTGTTATGGTGGTGATGTGATGGTAGTGATAGGGATGTGATAGTGGTGATAGTGATGTGATGGTGGTGATAGTGATGTGATAGTGGTGATAGTGATGTGATGGTGATGATAGTGGTGTGATGGTGGTGATAGTGGTGTGATGGTGGTGATAGTGATGGTGGTGATAGTGATGTGATGGTGATGATAGTAGTGTGATGGTGGTGATAGTGATGTGATGGTGGTGATAGTGATGTGATAGTGGTGATAGGGATGTGATGGTGATGTGATAGTGGTGTTATGGTGGTGATGTGATGGTAGTGATAGGGATGTGATAGTGGTGTGATGGTGATGATAGTAGTGGGATGGTGATGATAGTAGTGTGATGGTGATGGTGGTAATAGTGATGTGGTGGTAGTGATAGGGATGTGAACGTGGTGATAGTGATGTGATGGTGGTGATGGTGACTGTATGGTGGTGATAGTGATGTGATAGTGGTGATGGTGATAGTGATGGTGGTGATAGTGATGGTGGTGATAGTGATGTGATGGTGGTGATAGTGATGTGATGGTGGTAATAGTGATGTGATAGTGGTGATAGTGATGTGATGGTGGTGATAGTGATGTGATAGTGGTGATAGTGATGTGATGGTGGTGATAGTGGTGTGATGGTGATATAGGTATATGATGGTGCTGATAGGGATGTGAGGGTGGTGATAGAGATGTGATAGTGGTGATAGTGATGTGATGGTGGTGATAGTGATGTGATAGTGGTGATAGTGATGTGATAGTGGTGATGGTGATAGTGATGGTGGTGAAAGTGATGTGATGGTGGTGATAGTGATGTGATGGTGGTAATAGGGATGTGATGTGGTGAAAGTGATGTGATGGTGGTGATAGGGATGTGATAGTGGTGATAGTGATGTGATGGTGGTGATAGTGATGTGATGGTGGTGATAGTAGTGTGATGGTGATGATAGGTATATGATGGCGGTGATAGTGTTGTGATGGTGGTGATAGTGATGTGATGGTGGTGATAGGGATGTGAGGGTGGTGATAGAGATGTAATGGTTGTGATAGGGATGTGATGGTAGTGATAGGGATGTGATGGTGGGGATAGTGATGGGGTGGTGGTGATAGTGGTGGGGTGGTGGTGATAGTGGTGTGATGGTGGTGATAGTGCTGTAATGGTGGTTATAGTGGTGTGATGGTGGTGATAGTGATGTGAGGGTGGTGATAGGGATGTGATCGTAGTGATAGTGGTGTGATGGTGGTGATAGTAGTGTGATGGTGATGATAGGTATATGACGGTGGTGATAGGGATGTGAGGGTGGTTTTGAGATGTAATGGTAGTGATAGGGATGTGATGGTAGTGATAGGAATGTGATGGTGGGGATAGTGATGGGGTGTTGGTGATAGTGGTGTAATGGTGGTGATAGGGATCTGATGGTAGTGATGTGATGGTGGTGATAGTGGTGTGATGTGATGGTGGTGATCACACAGTAGCTCTAATCACACAGTAGCTCTAAATTCACTGTAGCTCTAAATTCACTGTAGCTCTAATCACACAGTAGCTCTAATCACACAGTAGGTCTAATCACACAGTAGCTCTAATCACACAGTAGCTCTAAACACACTGTAGCTCTAATCACACTGTAGCTCTAATCACACTGTAGCTCTAATCACACTGTAGCTCTAATCACACAGTAGCTCTAATCACACAGTAGCTCTAATCACACAGTAGCTCTAATCACACAGTAGCTCTAATCACACAGTAGTTATAATCACACAGTAGTTCTAAACAAACAGTAGTTATAATCACACTGTAGCTCTAAGCACACTGTAGCTCTAAGCACACTGTAGCTCTAAGCACACTGTAGCTCTAATCACACTGTAGCTCTAATCACACGGTAGCTCTAAACACACGGTAGTTATAATCACACGGTAGTTCTAAACACACAGTAGTTCTAAACACACAGTAGTTCTAAACACACAGTAGTTCTAAACACACAGTAGTTCTAATCACACAGTAGTTCTAATCACACAGTAGTTCTAAACACACAGTAGTTCTAAACACACAGTAGTTCTAATCACACAGTAGTTCTAATCACACAGTAGTTCTAATCACACAGTAGTTCTAAACACACAGTAGTTCTAAACACACAGTAGTTCTAATCACACAGTAGTTCTAAACACACAGTAGTTCTAATCACACAGTAGTTCTAATCACACAGTAGTTCTAATCACACAGTAGTTCTAATCACACAGTAGTTCTAAACACACAGTAGTTCTAAACACACAGTAGTTCTAATCACACAGTAGTTCTAAACACACAGTAGTTCTAAACACACAGTAGTTCTAATCACACAGTAGTTCTAAACACACAGTAGTTCTAATCACACAGTAGTTCTAAACACACAGTAGTTCTAATCACACAGTAGTTCTAAACACACAGTAGTTCTAAACACACAGTAGTTGTCACGTCCTGACCAGTAATAGGGGTTATTTGTTATTGTAGTTTGGTCAGGACGTGGCAGGGGGTGTTTGTTTTATGTGATTCGGGCTATGCCTTTACGTAGAGGTGTTTGGTTTATGTGGTCCGGGGTTTGTTAGTCTATGGTCTATGTTAGTGTATTTCTATGTTCTGTCTAGTCTATTGTAGTTCTTTGTTTAGTTAAATTGGGGTTGGACCTTCAATTGGAGGCAGCTGGTTATCGTTGCCTCTGATTGAAGGTCCTATAATTAGGAGTTTGTTTGTCATTGTCACGGTTGTCGTCGGTGATGGAGGACCAAAACGCAGCAGGTATGTGTATGCTCATCTTGAGAATTTATTAACTTCAAAAAATGAACGTACAAAATAACAAAACAAAAAAGAACGAACGAACAACTACAAACAGTCTGGCTAGCATAGGCTCAACACAGAACAATTACCCACAAATACCAAACACAAACACACCCTACTATATGGGACTCTCAATCAAAGGCAGATAGACAACACCTGCCTTCAACAGAGTCCCAACCCCAATTAACCAAACATAGACATACACACACTAGACTCCACATAGAAATACTTAAACATAAACCAAAACCCGGAATTACTAAATCAACCACCCTTTTAACAAAACACACCACCCTGAACCACATAAAACAAATACCCTCTGCCACGCCCTGACCAAACTACAAAAACAATTAACCTTATACTGGCCAGGACGTGACAGTCATGGGATTTTGTGGGAGATTGTTGCTGTGTATAGCTTTGTGCCTAACCGGCCTGTTCTTTGTCGTCGTGTTTTTTTGTATACATGTATGTTTTGGTTTTCCTTCTTTGTCCTAGAATAAAAGAAGATGAGTATACATTTTCCTGCTGCGTTTTGGTCTAAACCCTATGACACCCGTGACAGTAGTTCTAATCACACAGTAGTTCTAATCACACAGTAGTTCTAATCACACAGTAGTTCTAATCACACAGTAGTTCTAATCACACAGTAGTTCTAATCACACAGTAGCTCTAATCACACAGTAGTTCTAATCACACAGTAGTTCTAATCACACAGTAGTTCTAATCACACAGTAGTTCTAAACACACAGTAGTTCTAATCACACAGTAGTTCTAATCACACAGTAGTTCTAATCACACAGTAGTTCTAAACACACAGTAGTTCTAATCACACAGTAGTTCTAATCACACAGTAGTTCTAATCACACAGTAGTTCTAATCACACAGTAGTTCTAATCACACAGTAGTTCTAATCACACAGTAGCTCTAATCACACAGTAGTTCTAATCACACAGTAGTTCTAATCACACAGTAGCTCTAATCACACAGTAGTTCTAATCACACAGTAGTTCTAATCACACAGTAGTTCTAATCACACAGTAGTTCTAATCACACAGTAGTTCTAATCACACAGTAGTTCTAAACACACAGTAGCTCTAATCACACAGTAGTTATAAACACAGTAGCTCTAAACACACAGTAGCTCTAAACACACAGTAGTTATAAACACACAGTTGCTCTAAACACACAGTAGTTATAAACACACAGTAGTTATAAACACACAGTTGCTCTAAACACACAGTAGCTCTAAACACACAGTAGTTATAATCACACAATAGTTTTAAACACACAGTAGTTATAATCACACAGTAGTGCACAGATGTTTTTTTTTACATCAGCAGAAAATGTACTGTCATAGGGAAGTGCATGTGTTTGTGTGTGTTAAGGTGAGAGACGCTGCAGGAAAGCCATTTTGTTAGTCCCCACAAGGTCAAATGCTATTTCTAGGGGGTTTAGGGTTAAGGTTAGAATCAGTGTTAGTGTGAGAATTATGTTTTGGGGTTAGGGTGAGGTTTAGGATTAGGGCTTAGGGAAAATAGGATTTTGAATGGGACTGAATTGTGTGTCCCCACAAGTTTAGTTATACAAGACCGTGTGTGTGATATGTTCTGTTGTAGAAGGAAGAAGGGAGCTTCACACGTCACTGGGACATGCTGATGGGTTCTGTGTGTGTGTGTGTAAATATTTTTGTGTATCTGCCGCTCTGCCTGGCTGAGAGAGAGAGAGAGAGAGAGAGAGAGATGACCAGAGGTGTTGGCTCTACCTCTACTATTGTTTTGCCTTTAAGCTGGGTATGTACTTTTCTCATTATCTCATCACCAACTGACACTGGGCACCTAGTGCTTTTTGGGATTTGTGTCCTCTGATTCGTGGAATGCATTATGACCTAGAGTAGACCTTGCCTGGTTAAACCAACCTGAACACAACACTCACTATTGTTTGACTTGAAAGCAGCATTCAGACTGGTTTAACCATGCTATGTTAGGAGGCCTACTCCCGTTCAACAACAACAACACGCTGTGACTCATCATCAGTCCGTGTGCGTCACATAACAAACACAGGATGTTAGCTAGGCTATATACTCCAGCCAATGATGTCATCACGATTATTCTCCCTCCCTTGTCATTAAAATGAGAGAGAGGCTGTGTCCTAAAAGGCACCCTATTCCCTATATAGTGCGCTACTTTTGACCAAAGCCCTGTGGGCCCTGGTCAAAGATAACGCACTGTATAAGGAAAGGTGCAATTTGGGACGCAACCAGAGTATAATGAGCTTAGAGCTTGACTCCCTGAGTCCATCATCTCTAGCTCTTCTCTGCTAGGGGACTGTAGTACAGGCAGCCAAGTGCATTGCAGGCACTCCATGTTATTCCATATTCATGAGAGAAGAAGACTGAGGGGAAATAGATAAGAGAGAGTAGAGAGAGAGAGAGAAGAGAGAGAGAGGGAGGCAAAAGAGGGAGGAGAGGGAAAATACACAGAGAGAGGGAGGAGAGAAGAGCAAGAGGGATGAGAGAGGGAGGAGAGGGCAAATACACAGAGAGAGGGAGGAGAGAAGAGCGAGAGGGAGGAGAGGGCAAATACAGAGAGATAGGAGAGAGACAGAGGGATAGCGAAATCAGAGAGAGGAGATGAGAGAGAGGAAGGGGGAGGGAATAAGTAATCATTCCCGTTTGTGTTTCAAAGGGGCATCCCAGTTGCCATGGAAAGTGGAGCTAATCATTTCAGGGTGGAGGGTTCGGTTCAATGAATCAATTGGTGCCTGCAACAGCGTATACCGTTGGGGTGGGGGGTTCTGCCGTATCGCGCCAGCTTATATGTCAATCAACAGATCCCTAAGCCGGCCGGGCCCTCATCAGTTTGTCGTCTCATCTGTGTACTTAGCGATCAGTTTGTCGTCTGTCTCATTCCTCCTCCTCCACCTCCTCCTCAAGTGTCATCTAAAAATTCTCCCCTCCTCCCCACTCCCCCATCCTCCCCCCAGTGATTTAGCTGGCTACTTGGAGTAAACCACTACCAGGGGAGGGTGATGGGGAGGGGGCGGAGGAGGAGGAGGAGGACAGGGGCCATGTAAAAATTAAAACAAATGAAATTACCCTGAGAAAATATTGTGTGTCGGGCTAGCCTGGTTCACCGAGCTGACGGCATGTTGGGGGGAAAAGAAAAGGGTATTTATCAAACGTCTGACTGTTGAGAGAGAGAGAGAGAGAGAGAGAGAGAGAGAGAGAGAGAGAGAGAGAGAGAGAGAGAGAGAGAGAGAGAGAGAGAGAGAGAGAGAGAGAGAGAGAGAGAGAGAGAGAGAGAGAGAGAGAGAGAGAGAGAGAGAGAGAGAGAGAGAGAGAGAGAGAGAGAGAGAGAGAGAGAGAGAGAGAGAGAGAGAGAGAGAGAGAGAGAGAGAGAGAGAGAGAGAGAAAAATACTTACATGCACGCACACACACACACACAAACTCCCTCTAGTGATCTAGCGCAACAGCCTAGAGTGCCATATGAGACTTTATGGTAGTTAGGACAGTGTGGCAGTCCCCATTGTAGGGTGTAGTCACACAGCACCTGGGTTAAACAGTTGTGGAGAGGGATGGCTCCTGTTGGGCATCGTTCACCCACAGAGACTGTTGTTTTATCTTTTCTCTCCTTTCTTTTTATTTCTTTATTTTCTTTCCGCTCCTCCTCTACCCTCTTCTCCTCCTCTCCCCTTCTCTCCTTCCCTCCCTCCCTCCCTCCCTCCCTCCCTCCCTCCCTCCCTCCCTCCCTCCCTCCTTCCTATCCTACCTGGCAGTAGGACATGGCAGAGACTTTGTCAGCCTGGCAGAGTAGAAGTAGAAGCCTCCTGGATGCGTCTCAAATGGCAACATATTCCCTATAGTGTACTACTTTTGTCTAGAGCCCTATGGGTCCTGGTCGAAAGTAGTGCATGCACTATATAGGGAATAAGGTGCTATTTGGGATGCATCATCCTCGCCTTGATCCCATTTCCTTAAAAAATATATTTTTTATTTAATTGTGGTTTTTAGACAATAGACAATTTAATAATTCACAGACATGGATTTACTAAACTATACATTACGTTGGCTGGGACTTTAATGCCCAACCTTCAGCTTAGAGAAAAAAGACGAATAAAGACAAAAACACCAACGCCTCACTTCCATTTCCAACCCGTCTGCAGGCCCACTTCGGAAATCAATAAAAGTATTTTTCCACGCCTAGGCAATTCAATCGGAGATTTGATCCAATCGCAAAATCATCATATGCAAGGGGATACAAACGAATACTCCCCCCACCACCTCTCGCTCCCTTTCTCTGTCTCTCTCTTTCTTTCTCTCTCTGTATCTCTCCCTCTCAATCTCTCTTTCAGTCTTAATGTCAGACACCCCATTGCACAGTCCTCTCTCTCTCTGTCTCTCTCGCACACTCTCTCTGTCTCTCTCGAAATTCGGGGGGGGGGGCAGGATGTTTGTTCCTGACGCTTACCGCCCCTCAGTCCTGGAGTGGGCCCACTCCTCCAGGCTTATCTGCCACCTGGACTCCTGTCTGACCCTGGCTTTTGTGCAGCAACGCTTTTGGTGGCCTACCATGGTTCCAGACGTCTCCGCGTTTGTCGCCGACTGCACAATCTGTGTACAGAACAAGACTCCACTGGAAAGCTCCGGCTGGTCTCCTTCAACCACTGCCTGTCCCTCACTGCCCCTTGTCTCACGTATCCCTGGACTTTGTTACAGGTCTCCCCCCATCTGATGGCAACACCGCCATCCTGACAGTCGTGGACCGGTTTTCCAAAGCCGCCCACTTCATTCCTCTCCCCAAGCTACCATCTGCCAAAGAAACGGCCCAGCTCATGGTGCAGCACGTCTTCTGGATCCACAGACTCCCGGTGGACATGGTGTCCAACCGGGGTCCCCAGTTCTTGTCCTGGTTCTGGAAAGCGTTCTGCACACTCATTCAGTCGTCAGCCAGCCTGTCCTCCGGGTTCCACCGTCAGTCCAACGGCCAGTGGGAACGAGCCAATCAAGACCTGGAGATGACTCTTCACTGCCTTCTGCCAACCCCACCACCTGGAGCCAGCAACTCAATACCCTCTGTAAACAATCCCACTTTTCATGTGTCCAGAATTAGACCTATTTCTCACAGCCCTTTGTCTCCTGTTTCCAGGCCCCACCCCTCTCCCCCATCTCATCGACGGCCAACCGGCGGACACGGTGAGGCGCCTCCTGAAGGTTCAAACGCGGGGCTAGGTACCTGGTTGACTGGGAGGGTTATGGCCCGGAGGAGAGGTGCTAGGTCCCCGTTAGGGATATCCTGGACCCAGGCCTCATCGCTGAGTTCCAACACCGGCACCCCGGTCAACCAGGTATGCACCCAGGTAGGGCGCCTACCTGGTGGGGGGGTACTGTCACACCCTGATCTGTTTCACCTGTATTTGTCTCCACCCCCTCCAGGTGTTGCCCATCTTCCCCATTATCCCCTTTGTATTTATACCTGTATTCTCTGTTTGTCTGTTGCCAGTTCGTTTTGTTTTGTAAAGCCTACCATGGTTTTTCCCGTGCTCCTGTCTTTCTCTAGTTCCTGTTTTCTAGTTTTCCCAGTTTTGACCATGCTGCCTGCCCTGACCCTGAGCCTGCCTGCCGTTCTGTACCTTGTCACACCACCCTGGATTACTGACCTCTGCCTGCCCTGACCCTAAGACTGCCTGCCGTTCTGTACCTTTCAGACTCTGCTCTGGATTACTGACCTCTGCCTGCCCTTGACCTGTCGTTTGCCTGCCCCCCTGTTTTTGTAATAAACTTTTGTTACTTCAAAACTGTCTGTATCTATGTCTTCTCCTGAGCCTTGACACTAAAGAGTGGTTTATGTTGAGGGAGAGTGAAACAAATTCTCACCTCTTCCTCTCTCTCTCCCTCTCTTTCTGTCTCCAAAAGTAGTAGACTATATAGAAAATAGGGTGCCATTTGGGACGCAGTAGTAGTGATGCGTAAGCCAGCGTCCTTGACACACCATAGTAGAAATGCCCACAGGAGCCGATTTACAGCTATTGGAAATGCCACCTAATCGTGAGAACTTCCTTGTCTTGTCATTTAGCCGTTTATATCAAAGGGGCTAATGCAGATAGCGATACATGGAAAATGTTTGTTTTTTGTCACACCATCATTAGGAGTAGCATAGCAGTGAGTCAGGCGGTGTTATCATGTCTGCATACCAAATGGCACCCTATTCCCTATAAAATGCACTACTTTTGACCAGAACCCTTTGGGCCCCAGTCAAAAGTAGTGCACTACTAACCCTATGAGCCCCAGTCCAAAGTAGTGCACTACTAGCCCTATGGGCCTTGGTCAAAGGTAGTGCACTACAGAGAGGTCACGGTGGGGTAAGAGAGAGCGAGACCCAATGCTGTGAGACCCTGTGTGTGTTTGTCTGCCTGCCTGCCTGCCTGTCTGTCTGTGTGTGTGGCATGTCTGTGAGAAAGAGAGAGTGAACGCATAAGAACCAGATTATGTCTATGATGGGGTTATTATGCATAAAACTTAATGCTAATATAAATCCACGCCATCTGTTTTTCAAATCACACTAATTCAAGGTCACCTTAATAACAACCTTCACTTATATCATGTCAGCTACCTCACCAATAATCTAATTTTTTAAAGGGGCAATCTGGGATTCAAACAATAAGTGACCTTGCCACTTTTTGGTAAACACTGGGTTGTGATGGAGTAAGACAGTTGAACTAAGCTCATAAGGTATTTAAAAGTTATATTTTTAAAGAATAAATGGCTATACTGTGGGGCTCCAGTCTGTGGCACAGCATCTCAGTGCTAGAGGCGTCACTACAGACCCTGGTTCGATTCCAGGCTTAATTGATTGGGAGTCCCATAGGGAGGTGCACAATTGGACCAGCGTCTTCCGGGTTTGGCCGGGGTAGGCCGTCATTGTAAATAAAAATGTGTTCTTAACTGACTTGCCTATTTAAATAAAAAAATACTGTATGTCATTCATTTGATAGTCCAAAAACCTACCGCTGGCTACCCATCTGTCTGTAATGATGGCAGACTGACACACACACACATACAGACAACCCCCCAACCTATGTCTCCCGCAGCTACACAAACTACACTTTCATTCACAAAATCTTGGCACATTCAATCACTCAAACACTGACTGCCAGTAAAGAGGAAAAGACAGTGTGTGCTGAATGACACAAACAGCGTGGCTAGCTTTCACCCTAATGGTATTTTGTCTACATCCCAAATGGCACCCTGACTTATTTCCTATATAGTGCATTACTTTTGACCAGAACCTATGGGGATCCTGGTCAAAAGTAGTCACTTTATAGGGAGCAGGGTGGCATTTTGGACGCAGCCTTGTCTGAATCGATGACTTGGGGTTATGACAGACAAGCCTTTCTCTCTCTAAGTTTGTGTCCCAAATGGCACTCTATTCCCTATATAGTGGACTGCTTCTATAGGATCTGGTCAAAAATAGTGTACTACATAGGTCTAGAGGATAGGGTGCCTAACCACTCGACTATAATGAAACATCACATAATGTCAGCCATGAGAGATGTTTTGCTGCCAAAGAGACAGGCACAAGGCCTTTTGAAATAATTCCAGAGACAAAAATGACATTTGAATTTAAAGAGGAGACAGCCTAGAAGACTGATCCTAACACTTAACACATCTGGAGTCTGACATACATCATCACGAGGTCTAATCTACATAATTGTTTTGTCTTTTTGGACTGTCAGCAACTTCTAGGGCCGTATATACCACATATACAATATATTACATGGTGTGCCTGCCCCGTGTGTCTCAGTTGGTAGAGAATGGTGCTTGCAACACCAGGGTTGTGGGTTTGATTCCCACAAGGGACCAGTACAAGAAAGTATGAAAATGTATGCAATCACTTATGTATGTTGCTCTGGATGAGTGTCTGCTAAATTATTAAATGTTTTTTTTTAAATACAAAGAAATAGATCATGTGTCTTGCCCAGATGGGTAACGATTGTGAGAATGGTGTTTTGGAATGTTGCAGATTTGCAGCCTGGTCTCGTAACATAGTAAATGTAAATCCAGGACTCTCAAATTAGTATGATATGTTACGTTTGGTATGGTTACATAAGACAGATGTTTACTTAAGGCAAAAATTAAAGTTGGGTGGTTGCGAATTTGAATCTCATCACCGGCAAATGTAGGTATTTTAGCTAATTAGCAACTTTTCAACTACTCACTACTTTTTAGATATTTTGCAACTACTTAGCATGTTAGCTAACCCTTCCGTTAACCCTAACCTTAAACCTTTTAGCTAACCCTTCCCCTAACCTTAACCCTTTAACCTAACTCCTAAAGGTAACCCTAACCATAACCCTAACACCTAGCCTAAGCTAGCTAACTTTAGCAACCCAGCTAGAATTTGTAACATACACTATCAAATTGGCAACATATAGTACGTTTTGCATATTTGTAACATATTTACATTTTGCAAATTCATAACATATCATATGAAATGGGTGATGGACATCCACAAATGAATACATACTATACTATACGAAATGTAACATATCATACATAGTAAGGTGTATCAGATTAAGATATGGCATCACTGATGGTCCCAGAGGAACTGTGTTTTTTGGAACGTTAAAGATATATTATCATTGTAGGCCTGTCATTGTCATTTTTCTAGAGGAGGCTAGTCTGACTATGAGAATAAAAAGGTATAAGTAGTGAAGTTTAAAGTGATGATAATGAAGTAGGGTAATATAAAAAAAATCTGCAGTCACTTCAAGTTAAAATCCTGAATGCCTAAAGACCCATTTCCCGGCAGCGTCATGAAAAGTTGCGCACAACGTTCGTCATCAGATAGCTCTTTGTTTAGCTAGCAGTAGATAGGATCATACAGTATGCGACTTCAAATGTAGCTCGTGCAAGTTATTTAACAAACTGTCACGACTTCTACCGAAGTCGGTCCCTCTCCTTGTTCGGGCGGCGCTCGGTGGTCGACGTCACCGGCCTTCTAGCCATCGCCGATCCACTTTTAATTTTCCATTTGTTTTGTTCTTGTCTTACACACCTGGTTTCAATTCCCCAATTACTTGTTCATTATTTAACCCTCTGTTCCCCCATGTTTGTTTGTGAGTGTTTGTTTATCTGTTCATGAATGCGCACGTTAGGCTTGTTACGCTGGGTTATGTTAAACCCTTATATGTATTTCGTGTTAGTTTGTTCCTTGTGCTTTTGGGTCGCCAAATAAAAGGCTCCGTTTTGCTACCAACTATGTGCTCTCCTGCGCCTGACTTCCTACAGCCCTTCACGCATACCATTACACAAACACGTAATCAGATGGTTATCGTCTACAACATTGCAAATGTCATCAGAGGATTGATTACCTAGCAAGCCAGCAGGCAAAGTAAAATATCACAAATAGAGCTAAATAAAGTCAGAAGAATAATATACTTGTTGAACATAGCTATAGCCATAAGTATTGTGTGTTTTCATGGTCATCACTCACTCACTGTTAAGTTTGTCAAGGTCTCGACATCAGCGTTAGCTATCCTGCTAGACAGTTTATTAATTTCATCATTCAAAAGTGACGTTTGATGGTAAACAGAAAATGGCTCCATACCACACCAAATCTAAATATAACGTATTATTCACTTGATACATTATGTTGAACATAGGCCTATATACTGTAACTTATGTAACCAGTGGTACAATGTAAAGCTGTGTAGAACAGCAATGGCACTAGGATCAGCTTCCCCTCCCCCAAGCCTAACATTAACCATTAGTGGGAGAATTCCAAACTGACCCAAGGGGCAACTTCACCCTACCTCAACAAGCTCAGACCTGAGACGTTCTCTCTCTTGTACATTTGTTATTTTGTTAATCGCTGATACTATTTACCGACACGAGCTCCCTAGTTCCATAACAGAAGGCTTGATCAATTGAACATGTTGCAATCCTCAAGTTATTTGTTGATTGACGAACATTCCAAGACCACCAGATGTTCATAAGTTGCCTATGTTATTGTGTGTTCATACTGTTTCACCCCTTTTAGTACCGTAGTAGTTAGTAAAGTTCAGTTTATCAGCACGCTAGTTTCAGTACCGCAGACTGACAGCTTAGTTTAATTTTAGCACCATGGACAGTGACCTAACCCACAGAGCCCTGGTTTTGCACTTCCTATATGTACAGTATTTAAAAAAATAATTGTACCTTTATTTAACAGTAGTATAAAGGTTGGTTTTATTTGAGGGCTATATACTTTCAGTACAGCGGACAGAAGTTTCTTTCAGCACCATGGACAGCAGCCCAAATACAGTAAGCTTACTTTATCTGTCTACTAGCTTCAGGACCCACGGACTGACAGTTTAGTTTCAGCACCCTGGACAGCGGCCTAACCTACAGCACAGCGCCCCCGCCCTACGTCATCTCTGTCTGGTCGAAAACGTTGGAAGGGCAGATAGTGCAGCTGACATACTTTATACGTTGCTGCAATATCACATTCTGATCTGTCTCTCCGATCTAATATTGCTACCATTCCTTGTAGCAAGGGCAGCTCGAGCATGGCAATTAATTAAATCCACTGGAGCGCGAGCGAAAGTGGGGGTGATCAAAGTTGTTTCTCATTAGCATATTGACAAAAGCAAAATCAATTTACAGTTTGCCTTTTATACTCTTAAGATTGCCTGCCTGCGTCTCTGTGGATTTGTCTTCTGCGTGCAGGTCCTTAGTAGTCCTGTGGGTAGGCCTAAAGCCTGCTATTCACCTTGCAATGAAGAAAGCTAAAGAAAATACATGAATAGTGAATAGGCCTACCGAAGCAAAGTTTGTATTGAATGTGAGATGTCTAGTCCTTTGTATAGCGATGCGAATACAAATCTCAAATCAGCAAAACGTGAGGTGAATGACAACAACAACACTGGCATATACTAGATGTATCCAAAAGTATGTGGACACCCCTTCAAATTAGTGCATTCAGCTATTTCAGCCACACCCGTTGCTGACAGGTATATAAAATCGAGCACACAGCCATGCAAATGCCATAGACAAACATTGGCAGTAGAATGGCCTTACTGAAGAGCTCAGTGACTTTCAACGTGGCACTGTCATAGGATGCCACCTTTCCAACAAGTTGGTTCATCAAATTTCTACCCTGCTAGAGCTGCCCCGGTCATCTGTAAGTGCTGTTATTGTGAAGTGGAAATGTCTAGGAGCAACAACGGCTCATCCGCAAAGTGGTAGGCCACACAAGCTCACATAACAGGACCCCCAAGTGCTGAAGTGCGTAGCGCATAAAAATTGTCTGTCCTCGGTTGCATCACTCACTACGAAGTTCCAAACTTCTTTTGGAAGCAATGTCAGCACAATAACTGTTAGTCGGGAGCTTCATGTAATGGGTTTCCATGGCCGAGCAGCCACACACAAGCCTAAGATCACCATGTGCAATGCCAAGCATCGGCTGGAGCGGCGTAAAGCTTGCCGTAATTGGATTCTGGAGCAGTGGAAATGCGTAAACGCGTACACTGGAGTGCTGAATCATGCTTCACCATATGGCAATCCAACGGACGAATCTAGGTTTGGTGGATGCCAGGAGAACGCTACCTGCCCCAATGCATAGTGCCAACTGTAACATTTGGTGGAGGAGGAATAATGGTCAGGAGCTGTTTTTCATGGTTTGGGCTAGGCCCCTTAGTTCCAGTGAAGGTAAATTTTAACTCTACAGCATACAATGACTGTCTGAACGATTCTACACTTCCATCTTTGTGGCAACAGTTTGGGGAATGCCCTTTCCTGTTTAAGCATGACAATGCAATTTTTATTTCCTAAGTGGGACGCACAGATTCACTCACTGACACATACAGTTGAAGTCGGAAGTTTACATACACTTAGGTTGGAGTCATTAAAACCTACCGATCCTCGACTTCGGCGATGTCATTTACAAAATAGCCTCCAATACCCTACTCAATAAATTGGATGCAGTCTATCACAGTGCCATCCGTTTTGTCACTAAAGCCCCATATACTACCCACCACTGCGACCTGTATGCTCTCGTTGGCTGGCCCTCGCTTCATACCCGTCGCAAAACCCACTGGCTCCAGGTCATCTACAAGACCCTGCTAGGTAAAGTTCCCCCTTATCTCAGCTCGCTGGTCACCATAGCAGCACCCACCTGTAGCACGCGCTCCAGCAGGTATATCTCTCTGGTCACCCCCAAAGCCAATTCCTCCTTCGGCCGCCTCTCCTTCCAGTTCTCTGCTGCCAATGACTGGAACGAACTACAAAAATCTCTAAAACTGGAAACACTTATCTCCCTCACTAGCTTTAAGCACCAGCTGTCAGAGCAGCTCACAGATTACTGCACCTGTACATAGCCCATCTATAATTTAGCCCAAACAACTACCTCTTCCCCTACTGTATTTATTTATTTTGCTACTTTGCACTTTCTTCCACTGCAAATCTACTATTCCAGTGTTTTACTTGCTATATTGTATTTACTTCGCCACCATGGACTTTTTTGCCTTTACCTCCCTATCTCACCTCATTTGCTCACTTTGTATATAGACTTATTTTTCTACTATATTATTGACTGTATGTTTGTTTTACTCCATGTGTAACTCTGTGTTGTTGTATGTGTCAAACTGCTTTGCTTTATCTTGGTGTTACGGCTGTTGTCTGAAGGAGTGGACCAAAGCGCAGCGTGGTAAGTGTTCATTATTATTTATTAAACAAATGAAACACTATAACGAAGAAACAAAACAAAAAGCCAAACAGTTCCATCAGGTAACGAAATACAAAACAGAAAATAACTACCCACAAAACACAGGTGGGAAAAGGCCGCCTAAGTATGATTCCTAATCAGAGACAACGATAGACAGCTGCCTCTGATTAGGAACCATACTCGGCCCAACACAAAGAAATACAAAACATAGAATGCCCACCCCACACCCTGACCTAACAAAATAGACAAATAACCCGTCTTTCTCAGGTCAGGGCGTGACAGTACCCCCCCCCAAAGGTGCGGACTCCCGGCCGCAAACCTAAACCTATAGGGGAGGGTCCGGGTGGGCATCTATACTTGGCGGCGGCTCTGGTTTGGGGCGTAGCCCCCACACCGCCCGCTGATCCCCCCGCTTCTGTGTCGCCGGAGGAACCAAACCGTGCATCATCGCCGGAGGCTCTGAACTGCCGACCGTCGCTGAAGACTCCGGGCTGCGGACCGTCGCTGAAGACTCCGGGCTGCGGACCGTCACTGAAGACTCGGGGCTGCGGACCGTCACTGAAGACTCGGGGCTGCGGACCGTCACTGAAGACTCCGGGCTGCGGACCGTCACTGAAGACTCCGGGCTGCGGACCGTCACTGAAGACTCCGGGCTGCGGACCGTCACTGAAGGCTCCGGGCTGCAGAGCGTCGCTGGAGGCTCCGGACTGGGGAGCGTCGCTGGAGGCTCCGGACTGGGGAGTGTCGCTGGAGGCTCCGGACTGGGGAGCGTCGCTGGAGGCTCCAGACTGGGGAGTGTCGCTGGAGGCTCCAGACTGGGGAGCGTCGCTGGAGGCTTCCTACGTGGAGCTGGAACCGGTCTCACCGGACTGGGGAGACGCACAGGAGACTGGGTTCGCAGAGCAGGCACAGGGTATACTGGGCCGTGGAGGCGCACTGGAGGTCTGGAGCTTAGGGCTGGCACAACCCGTCCTGGCTGGATGTTTAATTTAGTCCGGCAAGGGCGGAGTGCTGGCACAGGACGAACTGATTTGTGCTGGTGAACGGGGGGGTACCGTGCGTAGAGCTGGCGCAGGATAACCTGGGCCGTAGAGACGCACTGGAGACCAGGAACGCTGAGCCGGCACACTTCTTCCTGGCTGACGGCCAACTCTAGCACAGCAACGGTGAGGAGCTTGCACTGAGCGCACCGGGCTGTGAGTGCGCACTGGCGACACAGTGTGCATCACCACATAACACGGTGCTTGCTCGGTCACTCGCTCACCACGGTAAGCACGGGGAGTTGGCTCAGGTCTCAACCCCGACTTCGCCAATCTCCCGTGTGCCCCACCCCCAAATTTATTTGCCGCTGCCTCTCGGGCTTCTGTCGTTGCCGTGCTTGTTCCTCCCAGTATCGCCGTTCCGCTTTCGCTGCCTCTATCTCCTCTTGCGGACGGCGATACTCCCCAGGCCTTGTCCAGGGTCCTGACCCATTCAGGATTTCCTCCCAGTTCCAGTCCTCCCGACCATGCTGCTTGGTCCTTTGGTGGTGGGTAGTTCTGTTACGGCTGTCGTCTGAAGGAGTGGATCAAAGTGCAGCGTGGTAAGTGTTCATTATTATTACATTTACATTTACATCATTTAGCAGACGCTCTTATCCAGAGCGACTTACAAATTGGTGCATTCACATTATGATATCCAGTGGAACAACCACTTTACATAGTACATCTATATATTTTTTTTTTTGGGGGGGGGGGGGGGGTTAGAAGGATTACTTAATCCTATCCCAGGTATTCCTTAAAGAGGTGGGGTTTCAGCTGTCTCCGGAAGGTGGTGATTGACTCCGCTGTCCTGGCGTCGTGAGGGAGCTTGTTCCACCATTGGGGTGCCAGAGCAGCGAACAGTTTTGAATATTTATTAAACAAATGAAACACTATAACGAAGAAACAAAACGAAAAGCCAAACAGTTCCGTCAGGTAACGAAATACAAAACAGAAAATAACTACCCACAAAACACAGGTGGGAAAAAGCTGCCTAAGTATGATTCCTTATCAGAGACAACGATGGACAGCTGCCTCTGATTAGGAACCATACTCGGCCCAACACAAAGAAATACAAAACATAGAATGCCCACCCCACACCCTGACCTAACAAAATAGAGAAATAACCCGTCTCTCTCAGGTCAGGGCGTGACACTAGGCCAGGTCGCAATTGTAAATGAGAACTGGTTCTCAACTTGCCTACCTGGTTAAATAAAGGTGAAATAAAATAAATAAATAAATCAATAAAATAAAAACTAATTTTTCCAACAATTGTTTACAGACAGATTATTTCACTTATAATTCACTGTATCACAATTCCAGTGGGTCAGAAGTTTACATACACTAAGTTGAATGTGCCTTTAAACAGCTTGGAAAATTCCAGAAAATTATGTCATGGCTTTAGAAGCTTCTGATAGGCTAATTGACATCATTTGAGTCACTTGGAGGTGCACCTGTGGATGTATTTCAAGGCCTACCTTCAAACTCAGTGCCTCTTTGCTTGACATCATGGCAAAATCAAAAGAAATCAGCCAAGACCTCATAAAGAAATTGTAGACCTCCACATATCTGGTTCATCTTTGGGAGCAATTTCCAAATGCCTGAAGGAACCACGTTCATCTGTACAAACAATAGTACGCAAGTATAAACACCATGGGACCACGCAGCCGTCATACTGCTCAGGAAGGAGACGCGTTCTGTCTCCTAGAGATGAATGTACTTTGGTGCGAAAGTGCGAATCAATCCCAGAACAACAGCAAAGGATCTTGTGAAGATGCTGGAGGAAACAGGTACAAAAGTATCTATATTCACAGTAAAACGAGTTCTATATCGACATAACTTGAAAGGCCATTCAGCAAGGAAGAAGCCACTGCTCCAAAACTGCCATAAAAAAAAGCCAGACTATGATTTGCAACTACACATTGTGACAAAGATCTTACTTTTTGGAGAAATGTCCTCTGATCTGAAGAAACAAAAATAGAACTGTTTGGCCATAATGACCATCGTTATGTTTGGAGGAAAAAGGGGGAGGTTTGCAAGCCGAAGAACACCATCCCAACCTTGAAGCACTGGGGTGGCAGCATCATGTTGTGGGGAAGCTTTGCTGCAGGAGGGACTGGTGCACTTCACAATAATGTGGTGCACGTCACATAATTTTCCATCATGAGGCAGGAAAATTATGTGGATATATTGAAGCAACATCTCAAGACATCAGTCAGGAAGTTAAAGCTTGGTCGCAAATGGGTCTTCCAAATGAACAATGACCCCAAGCATACTTCCAAAGTTGTGGCAAAATGGCTTAAGGACAACAAAGTCAAGGTATTGGAGTGGCCATCACAAAGCCCTGACCTCAGTCCTATAGAAAATTTGTGGACAGAACTGAAAAAGCGTGTGCAAGTCAGGAGGCCTACAAACCTGACTCAGTTACACCAGCTTTGTCAGGAGAAATGGGCCAAAATTCACCCTGAACAAGGCATTGAACAAGGCATTGAACCCACTGTTCCTAGGCTGTTATTGTAAATAAGAATTTGTTCTTAACTGACTTGCCTAGTTAAATAAAATATATATATCTGGTAATGAATCGATGACATTCGTATTATGCCACAATATCAGAGTCTCAAACATTCTGCTGTGTCATAGATAGGCAAATTATATGTGTGCTGAAATTCAATGGTTCTCCTTATACCATAACTGGTATAATATAATGTAGGTTGATGTTTGTCATGTGTTTTGTCCTGGACAATGAACTGAGCGATTTTCACTTACGCTATCTGCAAAGTCAAAATTTGATATATTGTAAAAAATTCATGAAAACTAAAATGAGCTTTTGGTCTTAATTTAAGTTTAGGGTTAGGCATTAGGGTTAACTGTGTAGTTAAGGTTAGGGTTAGATTTAAGTTTAGGGTTAGGCATTAGGGTTAACTGTGTAGTTAAGGTTAGGGTTATATTTTAAATCAGATTTTATGACTTATGGCTGTGCCTGCTAGTGACCACTCTGCAAAGCTGCCTCCAGAACAATATTAATCACTAAAAACGCATACCTGCTTATAACATAGGACACTTCTTCTCAACGAGTAACAGGGTGGCGTTGAGGGAACATGTGCGGGAGGAGTTCGCACTGTGCAGTGCGAGAACGACAGCAGAGAGGGAGACAGGCTCGAGAGAAAGCGCATGTGTGATTCCGCTCTCCATGCAGGCAGCCCACCACTGGCAAGCTCCCCTCATCTTATGTGTGTAACGTCTCTACTGCCGACAGCCGTACGTACCAGCGTCCGCCGGCACTGCGGGGGAAAATTCAACCCATAATGGATTGCTAATGAACGGAGCCTTTATTTTTCTTTTCGTCTTGTTTTTACCCCGACTGTCATCTTCTTCAATGTCTCTTATCAGTTTTTAACCAAAACAAAATGAGGATTTCTTGTGACCAGTTTCTATTGATATTGTCTGTCTTTCGGGGACTCACAATGGGGGCTTTCCCAAGCAGTGTCCAGATCGGTAAGTGTAGCCTACAGCAGTGCTTGACAATCAAAAGGGCATGGACATTTGCCAATCGGGTTATGAAGCGGTGAATAAGGTCTTGTTTTCATTATAGTTTCTGTGACTGTGTTAGGAAATAGGCTACTTGTTCGTCATTCATGATCACATAACATTGACATTGCAAAGTAGAATTGACTGAGAATTTAAAATCGCCGACACAAACCTATTACTGTATTAAAATTCCAATTTCAATTTGTTCCTAGTTGATTCAATATTTTGTCTCGTATGTGCACAAGGGAAACATGTATTTATGGTCATACATAACGGTTCCAGTGCGGTGCTCAGCAGCCGGTGTCCTTTCAAAGCTCCACTGCAGCAGTAGCCTAGTGCTCCGAGCAATGACTGGATGCTTCGCTTGGTCGGAGCGAATGGATCAGCAGCGGGAATTCTCTCAAAGTGTGTGTATCCCTGCTGCAGAGTGCACACTCGCCCCTGTTAGATTCAGAAGACTCCGTTCTGCTTTTGCATAAACCCGTTTGTCATAGTCATACTGTTTCATATGTTGCTGGCTGGGTTCTTTGCCACTGAGAAAACACGAGGAGCGCGTTTATTCAATCTAGAGCCTCTATCCGAACCCAGCTAAAGCACTGACTATATGTAGCCTAAAAGCCGCGCCGTGGTGGGATCTCTGGATCTCTGCTAGTGTCAAGTGCCCCGGGTCTTTTAGCCTTTAACTTACGGTGTTGGCCGTGGCCCAAAAAGGAACCGTAAATCCAGTGCATTAATATTACTGCTGAGTCTATCGAATTGGCTTATTTATAGCTCAAGCACTTCCGAACAAATCATGCTGAACGCAAATAATTCGGGGTCGAATGATATCTCTCCGTCGAATAGTAATTTTGAACTTAATAGATGTGTGGTGTGTTTTAAAGGTATATTCCAATGGGCCACATTTCTATTCAAGCTTGGTTGACCTTTTACGATTTCCAGGCAGGGTCCTTTGGGAGGTACAATGTGTTGAGGTTATTGGCTGTGTTAAGGTTATTGGCTGTGGCTCTTGTTTTTCATCAAAAGCATTTACTGTATGCGCAGTGTCAGACATCCCACTACTCACTCACTCACTCCATCCATCCATCCATCCATCCATCCATCCATCCATCCATCTCTCTCTCTCTCTTACTCTCTTGCTGTCTCTCTCTCTCCCTGCATTTAATTTCGCTATGTATTTATAGCTAAACGGTGACAATAAAGGATTTAAAAAATATATACTGTATATATAATACATATAATAATAAATACCTCTCTCTGCAGGCGGCCTGTTCATCAGAAACACGGATCAGGAATACACAGCATTTCGCCTGGCCATCTTTCTGCACAATACCAGTCCCAACGCGTCCGAGGCCCCCTTCAACCTGGTGCCTCATGTGGACAACATCGAGACGGCCAACAGCTTTGCTGTCACCAATGCCTGTGAGTACAGACTGGCCAGATGCATTCCAATTTCATGTTTTAATGGCTATCTTTCTCATCTGACCAGTCAAGGCAAACTCTGGTTTGGATGCCAGGGTGTTGGCATAACACAATTGTGTCCATTGATAGACTGTGATTGCAGAGGGTAAACGCCCAGGTTGGGGTGGATGGAAGGGTGGTTGGGATTCGGATTGTTTAATGGCATGAGAAAGGTTGCCCTTTACCGTTGTGAGACTATAGTGGTATGTTACTGTATTCTATGGTGAGAGTGTGAGAAGATAGTGTGTCTGTGTGCCTTATTTCTTTCTCTGTCACACACATGTGCACATCATGATACATACACACAGACACAGTATACAGTATGTCCCCCATGAACACTGCAACATGACAGGATACTCTCTGGCTCCCACCCAGCTTCAACTTAGTGTATGTGTATGTAGGTGCGTGTGTGTGTGTATGTGTATGAAAGAAACTGTGATTCTTATCTAGCAAGGCACGCTCTCCTCCTTGCATACATTAGAGCATGTACACGCATTTATGTATGTACGTCTATGCAATGTATGTGTGTGAGGTTGTTGTGGCAGGCTGTGCATGTTTCCCTTCATCACTGTGGCTCAGCAGCAGGCAGCGATGAGCAGTGTTGGCTAAGCCTGTCATTGTTTGTTTGTGGGGAGTGACTGCTGGTTGTGGTGGTGAATACCCTGCTGCTAACCTGAGGAGCCCTGTGTGAGAGAGGCTTGTCCTTTCTTGCCCCCGGGTACGGCTGCAGTTTGGTACTGGACGTGACTTCATCTACTCTGCTTTAGTATACACACACATCTTTCTCCCTCACAGTCAGGCTTTTCTCCCTCACAGTCATCTCTTCTCATCATCCTCAGCTGGGTTGGCTTCCATAGTTAAGGTCAACATCTGCCCGTTCTCAGTCTATCTCTCCGCTCATGTCCTGTTGGGGGTTTGTATATAGTATAGAATTGTATAGTATAGTGACTGGCGGACTTACCATTAGGAAAAAGAAGCAATTGACTCAGACCTCACATCATAAAGGGGCCTCATGAGCTGGGCCTAAAAAATTAATAAATATGTCGGCTTACAGCATCTGCTGGTGTTTGTCAGACCAGGAGATATCTTGAAAATCGTTTTTTTCGCAAAAACGTCTGTAGAGTGGGTTTGCCCTACAAATGAATATGTTATGGAAAGAGGAGACTATAACAAACACAACAGTGTTTTCCGTTCTACTCTACGGGACTCGTATGAAGTTAACCCGGTGCCTGGCCAAAAAATGAATGGAAGTGAATAGGGCATTTCCACGTCAAAGGTGTACAGGTAATTCCATGGTAATAAAAAAAATCCCTATATATCTCAGATATAAGACAAACACTTCAAAACATACTGTATTTTGATAAAATGTTGGACTTCCTGTTATTTCATATATGAATCTGTTATTTAATGTGTTTCTATGGGTTAATAGCATATTATGTTTCATCAACAACAACCAAAAATATCTTAGTTCTGTTTTGTCAGAAGTGTGCTCTATTCATAAAATTGACGTACATCAACAACAAAAAATGTCTCCTTCGATTTCCCTGCCATCCTCACTATAGACTGAAAATAATTGTCACACACTGTTGCACGATGACACTAATCTGGTGAGCGCTATTGGAGCTCCGCCCAAGCAAGGCATTCGATTGGTTTGACGTTTAGCGAGGCGAAACTGATTTACACCGGGTCTTCACCCCTATTTAGCTAGTTTTCTGCCATGAACTTTCCCAGGCTCACCTTATTAGGGAGACCTGGTTCTCAATGAGGCTAGCTTAGTAGAAACCCAGCCCAGGGCCCTTAGACTCTAGGGGATACAATACACATTTATTTTGGAAAAAGACAGGTGCTGCTGATAATACTGCCATTGTCGTTGAGGCAGAGGACATGTATGTGTAGCCCATGTGTCTGATGCTGTCTGGTGAAAAAGAGGATGGCATGTCAGCATCAGATAGTAAGACAGAGGGGCGCTGTTTCGCTCGCTCGGATGCTTTCTCTGGTGAGATGCTTTCTCTGGTGAGATGCTTTCTCTGGTGAGGTAGTTTCTCCCACTTGCAAAAATGAAAGTTGGTTGGCTGGTGCACAGTGCACTGTTCGGATGCTGGAATAATTTTGGGATGAACGTGTGAAGATAATCTACTTTCTGAAGTTATTTTTTTGACAATCAGATAAAAACACCATGGCTCGTTTTGTTTATGGCGCATTAAATGGTAATTCATTTGTACAGTTAAATTACGTCTTTAATATATAGCCCACTAAAACATTTTGTCCACGCATTTGGAGGGGCAGAGGGAGCCTCAGACTGGCCTCTGTCTGGAGCCTCCAAATCACTAAGTCTGCCATATAGTACAGCCTCACCGGTTAGGGCCTCAATGGTTAGGGTCACACAGTCGACTGATGTCACATCGAGCATTGGTTGACGGTTGGGAAACAGTCCATTCCATTCGGTGTTAGTTGAACACAGATGCGTCACAGCCTGTGTCACATCGAGTCTCGTCACGTACTGTACTTGCGTCAAGTTGAAGGTTGTCACATTGAATTGCGTAGTATGGCATGTCACGTCGAGTGGGGTTTCAATTCACTGCATTCTCACCAGCCCCCCATGGTTCACATTATGTGCTCTAGTCTTTGTCTGCATCCCAAATGGCACCCTATTCTCAGTATTGTGCACTGGTCAAAAATAGTGCACTACAGTATGTAGGGAATAGGGTGCTATTTAGGACACATTCTTTGTATTTCATTTCGATTCAATATGCTCATTCCCCCATCTCCCATTCACCATTGTATAACTGCTATCTACGGCTAGGCTATGCCCCATTCTTTATGGCTGTGTGTGTACCGACTTCTACGTTCCATGCTATCCGCAATGCCCATGGTTCATATTGGACGTTTGTCTATTCGGTTCCATCCATTCTCTATTGTTGGTTACTGCAGAGTCTATTTCTCTCTTCTGTCAATCCTCCATGTCTCATACCAGCATTTGATGTTCACCTACTAACTAAAGGCTATGTTCCATCCATTCTCTATTGCTGTGTGCGTAGCAGCAACATCCAATCCATGTCTCATATTTGGTGTTCTTCTACTGTAAGCTATATGGTCCATTCTCTTTTGTTACTGTGCAGCAGCATGCACTCTCTCATCATTTCTCTCTCTTTCGCACCAATCCCCATGTCTCATATTTGGTGTGTTAGTGATTTGTTGCTCTCTGGTTCTCTGGGGTGCAGTGTTTCTCTCATCTGCGTTTGGCCCCAAGGCGGGTTCCCAGGACAGATGATTTGGCTTCTGATGATCCCTCTTGCCCTCCAGGAGTCTATAAAGACACCAGGCCCCCCCGCCCCACTGCTTGTCTTTTATTATCAACGGTGCGATATTTAAAAACTGATGGCTAAATTAAGCAGAGGATGAAGAGTTGTGTCTGAGACATGCGTTTGAGGAATGGGGTGTGTGGGTGTGTTTTTACAGTGTGTTTGTGTATGTGTGTTTATAGTGTGTGTATGCGCTTGTGCGTGTGACACTCTAATGTACTTGTCCTCTTGCTCAGTTGTGCACCGGGGCCTCCCACTCCTCTTTCTATTCTGGTTAGAGCCAGTTTGCGCTGTCCTGGGAATGGAGTAGTACACAGCGTTGTACGAGATATTCCGTTTCTTGGCAATTTCTCACATGGAATAGCCTTCATTTCTCAGAACAAGAATTGACTGATGAGTTTCAGAAGAAAGTCTGTTTCTGGCCATTTTGAGCCTGTAATCTAACTCACAAATGCTGATGCTCCAGATATTCAACAAGTCTAAAGAAGGCCAGTTTTATTGCTTCTTAATCAGCACAACAGTTTTCAGCTGTGCTAACATAATTGCAAAAGGGTTTTCTAATGATCAATTAGTCTTTTAAAATGATAAACTTGGATTAGCTAACACAACGTGCCATTAGAACACATGAGTGATGGTTGCTGATAATTGGCCTGTACGCCTATGTAGATATTCCAGTTTCCAGTTACAGTAGTCATTTACAACATTAACAATGTCTACACTGTATTTCTGATCAATTTGATGTTATTTTAATGGACAAAAATGTGCTTTTATTTAAAAAACAAGGACATTTCTAAGTGACCCCAAACTTTTGAACGGTAGTGCATAGCTTTTTTTATGAGCATGGCCTTATTTCTGTTACAGCATACTGAATGATTCCATTCACCCAGCTCAATGTAACATCGATAGATTTAGGGTACTACACGATACTCAAATTTCCCTATACCCATCATAAGGTTGCTACAACCTAGCCTATGAATGAATGTTTACAATGTAGGTGCACAGGTCGAGAGAATCTTTAGTAATCAAGGTGACAGACAGTAACACATTTAATACTGCCTTGCACACTCTTGCCTGCATCTAGCTGATCTAGGTTGTAATCATTAGTCCAACAGTTGCAAACAAGAGTTTCTATTGGACAAATTCAAGTATGTTTATCCTCGTTTCATTCCGTTTGTGTTACGGCTGTCGTAGAGAGGCAGCGTGGTAAGTGTTCATTATCTTTATTTAACAATGAAAACACTAGAACAAAGAAAACAAACTGAATAGCCAAACAGTTCTGTCAGGTAATGAAAGACAAAACAGAAAATAACTACCCACAAAACACAGGTGGGAAAAGGCTGCCTAAGTATGATTCCTAATCAGAGACAACGATAGACAGCTGCCTCTGATTAGGAACCATACTCGGCCCAACACAAAGAAATACAAAACATAGAATGCCCACCCCACACCCTGACCTAACAAAATAGAGAAATAAACCGTCTCTCTCAGGTCAGGGCGTGACAGTTTGCTTCCATTTAAGGAAAGTTTTTCAACAGAATCGGTGGAATGGATATACCCCTGGTCACGCGCGCTCCTCCTCTCTCACCTTTTCCCTTCGCTTGTGGACTTCATTGCACCACACGTCAGCTGTCTATGACCAGGCAAAAAAAACTTTCCAAGCCAAACACTCATATCATAACCGCTATAGACAGCCTACATCATTGTCACCATCTAATGTCATAGTCAATATATCTAATAGAACAAACACATCAGTAAACCTGCTAAAATCATGCAGTACAGTGTATAGTCAGCAAGCACTTTAGCAGTTACCAGCTAGCCCTGGTGGCAATTAATTAATACAACCAAAAGCTTGCCTGGACTTGGAAGAGTTCCAGTGTTGGATAGCCATAGCCAGCTAGTTAATATAGCATCCTTATCTGTTTGAGCCGGGTGTTTGAGTAGGCTAAACTAGCTAGCTAGCTAAGCAAGTGAAAGTGGAAAAAATACAATGAAATATAGCTAGCTCTCCCTCTCTTGCTTCTCCTTCATTTTTTAAGAAATTAATTTGTTAAAAACTGTTAAACTATTGTCTTTCTCTCTATTTTAGTCAACTACTCACCGCATTTTATGCACTGCAGTGTTAGCTAGTTGTAGCTTATGCTTTCAGTACTAGATTCATTCTCTGATCCTTCGATTGTGTGGACAAAATGTAATTTCATGCTGCAAGAGCTCTGATAGGTTGGAGGACGTCCTCCGGAAGTTGTCATAATTACTGTGTAAGTCTATGGAAGGGGACGAGAACCATGAGCCTCCTTGGTTTTGTATTGAAGTCTATGTACCGAGAGGAGGACAGAAACTAGCTGTCTTCCAGCTACACCATGGTGCTAACAGAGTGCTGTTGAGGCTACTGTATACCTTCATTGCAAAACAGTTTTAATCTATTATTTGGTGACATGAGTATATTAAATATAGTTGTATCTATAGTTTCACTATTTTTATGAAGTTCACTGAGGAGGATGGTCCTCCACCTCCTCTTCTGAGGAGCCTCCACTGGATATATGTAATATAATCTCCTATATATATTTTCTTTATTTTACCTTTATTTAACTAGGCAAGTCAATTAAGAAAAAAATATTATTTTCAATGACGGCCTAGGAACAGTGGGTTAACTGCCTAGTTCAGGGACAGAACGACAGATTTGTACCTTGTCAGCTCGGGGATTCGAACTTGCAACCTTTCGGTTGCTAGCCCAATGCTCTAACCACTAGGCTACCCTGCTGCTTTTCCTTTTAATCATCGTCAGTAAGAATGATTGAACAGATAGTGTCTTTGACATTTATATGACATTGTAGTGGATTGGTATTGTCACCTTTAATTTCCATTGTTACCTGATAGAGAAGTAACCAGTCAGCTGGTTTCAAAACTAGTCGCAACAACGTTATTCTAGCGGTATTTTGTGGTTGTCTACTGATAAAATGATGTTTTTTTTATGGTTGTAATATCACGTTTCTACAACCAGAAAACTAGTTTACAAACAGAAAATAACATTATTATGACGTCCCATGCCCAATTTTGCCCGCTAGGAACTGACATATAGCTTGAGGTAGAGCCAAACCATTTGTCCTCTTGAAGTTAAGTGTGAAAAACTCCCATCAAGAAGAGCAGAGAATTCCGACTCCCTTTCCTCTCAGCTTAATGGAAGTCAACAGGCAACCATTGATTGGTCGAGCCAAATCAGAGCGGAATTACATCAGCCAATCAATGCGGCTTCAATAGCTGAGGGGCAGGAGAGACTCTGAGATCGAACGAGAACTGACTTGCTGAGCTCTCTTTCTCTCTCCATCTCTCTCTCACACACACTCTCTCTTTCTCTCACTCTTTCCTCTCATCCCCCCTTTCCAGGCTGTATCACATCCGGCCGTGATTGGGAGTCCCATAGGCGCACAATTGACCCAGCGTCATCTGGGTTTGGCCGGGGTAGGCCGTCATTGTAAATAAGAATTTGTTCTTAACTGACTTGCCTAGTTAAATAAAGGTTAAATAAAATATATTTAAAAAATCCATTGTTTATTTCCCTCTCTCTCTCCCTGTCTCTGCTTAGATAAAGGGTTTGAATAGGGTTCGAATGACCTTAATGCTGGTTCAAGGATAAAAGTTTCCAAAGAGAGAAATAAAGAGAGCCTGAGAGAGGGACCTATAGTAATTGTGTGGAAGATTTACTTCATCCAACAAATCCCGTCGGTGACAGTCTACAAAGCTGACAAGGGTAATTGCCATGACGATGAGAATGGATGCTGGTATGTGCACCCTTTTCACTGAGCCAAGGCGAGCTGAGCCGTACTGCGTTGGCTTGGTTGGGCATCCACCATAGTTCCTGGAACCGTGCGCGAAAGGACAATGGGAACAGAACATATCCAAACCAGTACCACAAAGTACAATACCGACGGAGTCAGCCCGATAGTGTGAAATGGGCAATTTTGGATTTCTCTCTCCAGGCAGAGATTTCTTTCCAAAACACCAACATTGACTGTGGCTTATTGAATGAGTAGAGGATCTTGGGAGGAAGGAAGAGGGTTAGGGATTGAAGGGGTTGAGTCCACCTCTCACAAACTGCACTGCTGCCCCCCTGTCTCTCTCCTTATTGACATAGTGACACGTTCATCTCTGATGACTCATTAATATTCTGCATGGCACTCTGACTCAGTCTCCTCCACACCAAGTGTATGTGTGTTATATAGTGGGTAGTCAGGTATCTACATGTCTATATTCTATAAGGGTCTACTCTGGTTTCTAAAGGTGGCTAGGAGCACATGTATGTCCATGTATCTCTGTTTTCATGTGTGTGTATGAACAGTATATGTACAGAGTGCATGTAATGCATATTACAGTAATGCATCAAAAAAATGTTGTATGTTGTTTTTCGGCTATGCCTGATGTCTTCAAGGATTTCTGATGTACCTAAATGGAGGTAATTGGTTGTGTGTGTGTGTGTGTGTGTGTGTGTGTGTGTGTGTGTGTGTGTGTGTGTGTGTGTGTGTGTGTGTTTGTGTGTGTGTGTGTGTTTGTGTATGCATGTCTGTGTGTGTGCGTACATGTCTGTGTATGTGTGTGAAGTTCTGGGAGACAGGTTAGTAGGTGTTGTTAGGAGAGAGGAAGGGATGGAGGGATGTAGGGAGGGGCAAGGGGAGAGATGAGGGGGCTTCTCCTCTAATGAGGGATTAATGTGGCCAGGCGGATGAAGCGATAAAGGGAGAGGGAAGAGGTGAAGCTGGAGGGGACTCATAAATCCTAACCATAATTCCCTTAATTAAGAAACAAATCACCTGAGAGCAGCCACACAGAGAGACCACCTTGAGAGAGAGAGAGAGACTCACTCTATATCTGCTTGTAAAAGAGTTACATAGAGAGAAAGATACACTGTGAGGATGTGTGTGTGTACACGAGCTGTCATAGCACCGTTCTCCCTCTAGCGTGAGATGCACCCTTGTGTTTGTGTATGAACTTCTCAGCTGTAACACCAGTATCGACTTGGCATTTCTCAAAGCTGAGAGGAGCGAGCGGTCAGGGAGAGAGGAGCTAGCGCCCATCTTTCGTCAGACCCAGGGCTTCCTTGCTCTTCTCATATTCAGTAACTGAGGAACCAGCGTGTGTCTGAACGTGTCACACACACACATCCTGTTCAATAGGTGGAAAACATTTTGAAATGTTTTGAAACGGGGAGGTTATATACTATCATATTATTTCGGCCTGCTCCCAAAAAACAGCTTCCCCTTTGCCACTGTGTGTGTGTGTGTGTGTGTGTGTGTGTGTGTGTGTGTGTGTGTGTGTGTGTGTGTGTGTGTGTGTGTGTGTGTGTGTGTGTGTGTGTGTGTGTGTGTGTGTGTGTGTGTGAAGGAAGCATTTCCCATAGCTTATTAGGCGCTTAGGTGGAGCCAACACCATATTGCTTGCACCAATCCAGTCCTTTTAACCTTTAACACCAATGGTCTGGGACATAGGGAAGAAGATAGGAATGTTTTTGGCACCGGTTATTCCTCTCTTATCACTATGGAACCAGGGTCGTGTTTAGTTGCCAGAAAACCTTTTAAAATGGAGCGAAACAGGCTTATACCTAAACTTCTAGATTTGATGTTGCAGAAAATATTGTGCCCTAATGAACATAACCTATCTTTCTCATGGCCAGCCATATTGAAAATTGTTGATGATGATGTAAAGCCTTTGAACCTGAATCCCAGACAGGCCTTGTTCACCCTTGAGTGGAACCCCAGTTCAGTTTGTCGAAAATGTTTTCAAACAAGGAAGTGCTACCTGAACACAGATTTTTGTTTTCCATCGCAAAATGTTTTTCTTCGGTGTGCCCAACTGAACGCAACCCATCTTTTTCATAATCATCCCTGTTGACGATGTAAAGCCTTTGAACCTGATTCCCAGCCAGGCCCTGTTCACCCCCAGTGGAACATTACAGTCTGCTCTTGGCCCTGATTCTGCTCTACCTGTCCTTCAGCCTGATCTAGTGTGTGTGTGTGTGTGTGTGCGTGCGTGCGTGCGCGCGTGTGTGTGTGTGTACTTTGGTTTTATTTGATTTGGCAGACCTGACTGATAGCAGGGCTCTCTGTTTTATGATGAATCACTCCAGTCTCAAAGCACAGTGGGTGAGGACAGGAACAGGCAGAGAGGGAGAGAGGGAGAGAGGGAAAGAGGGAAAGAGGAAGAGACAGAGTGGGAGAGGGGAAGAGGAGAAGGAGGGGGAGGCTGGAGACTAGTCAAAACACAAGGACGTCACTGGGATGGTTTGACTTTGCATTAACAGCCCCCTCACCCTTCCCCCATCCAGCCAACCCACTTCCCTCCCACGTCCAGCCAACCATCCACTGTCCTCTGTCCTCTACCGAGCATCATCCAGATATTGAGCAGGTTTCACAGACCAGAGTAGGAGCGCTGACCTAGCCTCTACAGGATCGGCGTCCCCCCCCCTTGCGGGACGGTTGAGCTAACATAGGCTAATGTAATAGCATGAGGTTGTAAGTAACAAGAACATTTCCCAGGACATAGACATATATGATATTGTCAGAAACCTTAAATTCTTGTTAATCTAACTGCACTGTCCAATTTACAGTACCTTTGACAGTGAAAGAATACCATGCTATTGTTTGAGGAGAGTGCACAGTTATGAACTTAAAAAATTTATTAATAAACAAATTAGGCACATTTGGGCAGTCTTGATACAACATTTTGAACAGAAATGCAATGGTTCATTGAATCAGTCTAAAACTTTGCACATACACTGCTGCCATGTAGACTGCTACCATGTAACTTCAAAGTCTTTCCTTTGAAATGGTACCAAGAATATTCATATCCTTGCTTCAGGTCCTGAGCTACAGGCATTTTAGGCGAAAATTTAAAAAAAATGGTCTGATCCTTGAGAGGATCAGTTTTTCCTTTAACATAACAACGAATGGATAGGGGAGAAAATATCCTAGATCAGCACTTCAACACTTTATGAATACAGGCCTAAATGAAGGATCTCTTCAAATGTTCCTTACAGAAAAGGGCAAATAAAGAGACTATTTTGAAATTGAGATCTAATGATATAAATGTACACTATTTGTTCCACATCTCCAGACAACATATTGAATTGACTGCAGAGATAATTGGAGTGGATGAATTTGGGTTGTTGGAGACGGTACTATCAATGATTGGCGATGAAATACAACCAACTGACGTTTGGGTACAGCAACTATTTCAGCTCTTAAATCTCTTCATGTCAAAAAACGATGAAATGAGGCATAAACGAGGTTGTGCTCATGTGGAGTAGAGTTGTTATGATGTTGTTGACTAACGTGTTGACAGCATCATCAGTAACTCCTTTTGCTCTGTCTGCAGGGCAGATATTGACTTTGCTTCATATTGCAGTGTGCTACTATCTGTAAAGTCAGTAGTGAAGATCTTTTATATTTTGGACAGCAACTACGAACTCAGTGGGGAAAGTGGTTGAAATGGCATCATTACAACCACCTTCGTTTTTTTTAATGACATTACGTCATTACAATGTCATTACAACCAGCTTTGAAGAAAAGAAGAAGTGAAGTTGAGTGCTAGCTAGCCCAAAATGCCTGTGCTCATTTTGAGGGTATTGGTTTCAGTTAATGAGCCATGCTCTCGTTATATGAACATGACCTATACAATTATACCATACATCTCACTGGGCAAAAACTGGTTGAATCAATGTTGTTTCCCCATCATTTCAACCCCCAAAATGAATTTGATTATGTTTAATCAACATGGAAAACTGATTGGATTTGCAAAAAGTCATCAAAGTCATCAACCATCAACACAGTGATTTTTTTACCTTTTTATTTCATGTTGAATTCACTTTAGTTGACAACTCAATCAAATGTAAATCAAAACTATACATTGAACTGACATCTGTACCCAGTGGGATGACTCTCACATCTTTATCTCATGTTTTGTAATTTATCATTCATACATAGTCGTTGTCATAACTCATAACACACTATGACACATTGGTTTGTTTATGTTTGTTGCTATTTTTTGTTAGACAACATCTTTTTTGATGACATCATCAAGATGTCTAAGAAAGTAGTATTTTGGTTGTTGTCTGGTCAGATTACAACCAGGTAAAGATGTCTTTCTCTGGTCTCAAAAAATATATGTACAAAAAAATCCTATTACAACCAGTGTACAATCTTGTCACAACGTCACAAACAACGTCAGCCTGACGTCATTGCAACGTGTTTTGTCTGCTGGGATCTAGCTGTGATAGTGTATTATTATGATGACGGGTTGTTCTGATAGACGGTCACAGTGGAATATGACCTCAGTGATTGAGCCATTCTTGAGTCAATTTCTATCAGCATGTTAAATGTGCAACCAGAGTGAAAAAAATTCTAGACCCCCTTTACTCCACACACAGAGACGCATACAAAGCTCTCCCTCACCCTCCATTTGTGAAATCTGACCATAACTCTATCCTCCTGATTCCTGCTTACAAGCTAAAATTAAAGCAGGAAGCACCAGTGACTACATCAATAAAAAAAGTGGTCAGATGAAACAGATGCTAAGCTACAGGACTGTTTTGCTAGCACAGACTGGAATATGTTCCAGGATTCCTCCGATGGCATTGAGGAGTACACCACATCAGTCATTGGCTTCATCAATAATGCATCGATGACGTCATCCCCACAGTGACCGTACGTACATACCCAAACCAGAAGCCATGTATTACAGGCAACATCCACACTGAGCTAAAGGGTACAGCTGCTGCTTTCAAGGAGCAGGACTCTAACCCGGAAGCTTACAAGAAATCCCGCTATGTCCTCATACGAACCATCAAACAGGTAAAGCATCAATACAGGACTAAGATCGAATCGTACTGCAATGGCTCTGACGTCGGATGTGGCAGGGCTTGCAAACCATTACAGACTACAAAGGGAAGCACAGCCGAGAGTTGCCCAGTGACACGAGCCTACCAGACGAGCTAAACTACTTCAATGCTTGCTTCGAGACAAATAACACTGAAACATGCATGAGAGCACCAGCTGTTCCGGAAGACTGTGTGATCACGCTCTCTGCAGCCGATGTGAGTAAGACCTTTAAACAGGTCAACATTCACAAGGCCGAAGGGCCAGACGGATTACCAGGACGTGTACTGCGAGCATGTGCTGATCAACTGGCAAGTGTCTTCACTGACATTTTCAACCTCTCCCTGACTGAGTCTGTAATACCAACATGTTCTAAGCAGACCACCATAGTGCCTGTGCCCAAGAACACTAAGGTAACCTGCCTAAATGACTACGGACCCGTAGCACTCACGTCTGTAGCCATGCAGTGCTTTGAAAAGCTGGTCACATCAATGGTCACATGGCTCACATCAACACCATTATCCCAGAAATCCTAGACCCACTCCAATTTGCATACCGCTGCAACAGATCCACAATCTCTATTGCATTCTACACTGCCCTTTCCCACCTGGACAAAAGGAACAGCTATGTGGGAATGCTATTCATTGACTACAGCTGACTTCAACACCATAGTACCCTCAAAGCTCATCAATAAGCTAAGGACCCTGGGACTAAACACCTCCCTCTGAAACTGGATCCTGGACTTCCTGACAGGCTGCCCTCATGTGGTAAGGGTAGTTAACAACACATCTGCCATGCTGATCTTCAACACAGGGGCCCCTCAGGGGTCCGTGCTCAGTCCTCTCCTTTACTCCCTGTTCACTCATGACTGCATGGCCAGGCACGACTCCAACAGCATCATTAAGTTTGCCGATGACACAACAGTAGGCCTGATCACCGACAATGACGAGACAGCCTATAGGGAGGAGGTCAGAGACCTGGCCGTGTGGTACCAGGACAACAACTTCTCCCTCAACGTGATCAAGACAAAGGAGATGATTGTGGACTACAGGAAAAAGAGGACAGAGCATACCAACATTCTCATCGACGGGGCTGCAGTGGAGCAGGTTGAGAACTTCAAGTTCCTTGGTGTCCACATCACCAATAAACTAACATCGTCCAAACACACCAAGACAGTCGTGAAGAGGACACGACAAAACCTTTCCCCCTCAGGAGACTGAAAATATTTGGCATGGGTCCTCAGATCCTCAAAATGTTCTACAGCTGCCCATCGAGAGCATCCTGACGGGTTGCATCATTGCCTGGTATGGCAACTGCTCGGTCTCCGACCACAAGGCACTACAGTGGGTAGTGTGAACGGCCCAGTACATCACTGGGGCCAAGCTTCCTGCCATCCAGGGCCTCAATACCAGGCGGTGTCAGAGGAGGGCCCTAAAAATTGTCAAAGACTCCAGCCACCCTAGTCATAGACTGTTCTCTCTGCTACCACACGGTAAGCGCTACCGGAGCCCCACGTCTAGGTCCAAGAGGCTTCTAAACAACTTCTACCCCCAAGCCATAAGACTCCTGAACACCTAATCAAATGTCTACCCAGACTATTTGCATTGCCCACACCCCCCTTTCCCCCTCTTTTACACCGCTGCTACTCTCTGTTGTTATCATCGATGCATAGTCACTTTAATAACTCTACCTTCATGTAAATATTACCTCAACTAACCGGTGCCCCTGCACATTGACTCTGTACCAGTACCCCCCTGTATATAGTCTCGCTATTGTTATTTTAATGCTGCTCTTTAATTACTTGTTACTTTTATTTCTTATTATCTGTTTTTATTTTAAACTACATTGTTCGTTAGGGGCTCGTAAGTAACCATTTCACTGTAAGGTCTACACCTGTTGTATTCGGCGCATGTGACTAATAACATTTGATTTGATTCCATCAAGGTCTTCACTAGATGAGATCATGGTGTAGGCACAGGTGGGCCTGGGTGGGCGCAGGCCCACCCACTGGGGAGACAGGCCCACACAATCAGATTGAGCAAAAAATATCTACAGTACCAGTCAAAAGTTTGGACACACCTACTCATTCAATGGTTTTTCTTCATTTTTACTATTTTCTACATTGTAGAATAATAGTGAAGACATCAAAACAATGAAATAACACATATGGAATGCTGGTGGTAATGACATTGTAATGACGTTATTTCATTAAAAAAACAAAGTTGGTTGTAATGGCGCCATTTCAACCACTTTCCCCACTGAATTATGTGTCAACATATATTTTATAGTTGAGATTCTTCAAAGTAGCCACGCTTTGCCTTGATGACAGCTTTGCACACTCTTGGCATTCTCTCAAACAGCTTCATGAGGTAGTCACCTGGAATGCATTTCAATTAACAGGTGTGCCTTGTTAAAATATGTTAATATGTGGAATTTCTTTCCTTCTTATTGCGTTTGAGCCAATCAGTTGTGTTGTGACAAAGTAGGGGTGGTATACAGAAGAACAGCTCAAATAAGCAAAGAGAAACGACAGTCCATCATTACTTTAACACATGAAGGTCAGTCAATGCGGAAAATTTCAAGAACTTTGAAGAATCTAAAATCGAATATATATTTTTATTTGTTTAACACTTTTTGGGTTACTACATGATTCCATATGTGTTATTTCATAGTTTCGATGTCTTCACTATTATTCTACAATGTAGAAAATTGAAAAAATAAAGAAAAACCCTGAAATAAATAGGTGTGTCCAAACTTTTGACTGGTGCTGTATATACAGTACATGTTTTATTAAAATGTTTTATGCTTTATTTGTCAGTGTTCCAAATGGAACATTATGTGTATTTTTACTTAAGCACAGCACAACTTGGCAAGGAGCTCACCAGAACTGAATACCGGCACCTCAAAAGTTCTTCTGCAGCTCCTTTTGAATATTAGCACAAAAGTATTGAGGAGATTCTGCACCTAAAAATATACAGTACCTGCACCCAAAATGAGTACCGACACCTATTTCAGTCCAAGTCACTGGCCTCAACATGCACCATCAGATAGAATTCAGAACAAGCAGTAGGCAGGGGGTGGGACAATGAAAGAAATATACGTATATTGACAATAATACTAATACTACTAATAATAATACCTTTTATTTGGTAGATGCCATTCAGGACATTCAAGGATATCTTTCATAAATGTAGTGCTGTAAATGAAATCAATTTAATTCAGGCCTATGTAATGAATTTGAATTATGCTTGATTATTTACTGGGAAAAAACTATAAAAACTAATTGTAAAAAAATAAATAACAATCAGCTTATCAATTTCTAATTATTGGGAGGTTTCAAGCACGTGTGTTACGTTCGTTGTTGGAAGGATTGGACCAAGGTGCAGCGTGGAAGGCGTACATCTTTCTTTTATTGATGACACCGAAAAATCAACAAATACAAAAACAAAATGAAACGCACAGTTCTGTAGGGCTGGAAAGCAACAGTACAAAAACAAGATCCCACAACCTAAAGGTGGAAAAAAGGCTGCCTAAGTATGATCCCCAATCAGAGACAACAATAGACAGCTTCCTCTGATTGGGAACCATACCCGGCCAACAAAGAAATAGAAAACATAGATTGCCCACCCTAGTCACACCCTGACCTAACCAAATAGAGAATAAAAGGGATCTCTAAGGTCAGGGCGTGACAACGTGTCACTTAGCACTGATACCATGTACAGTAAACAGTAGCTATCGCTGTGTAGGCTAGAGTACACTGTGTACGTTACTCACCGTTAGCTAGCTAGCTAAGACTCACTAGCCAACTTGGCTAGCAAAAACAAGTAAAATGGCCAAACAAAGCTCACTGTTCATTTTTTTTTAAGAGACCGTCTACAGAAGAGGATGTTGAAGAATTTGCTAAATTATTTGATATCAGTGATTTTGCCATGAATGGCCTCCTGTCCCCACTATATCATACACTGATTGCATTGATCTAATCGAGGGCCTAAAGACAGTTTCAGTACATTCAGAAACAATGATCAGCACTATAACACTGTTTTTATTCAACATTTTCAGAAATTATGAAACACGCTTCTGTACTTCAACTCACACTCTCTCCCTTCCTCCGCTGAAACATGACCATCAGTCCAGTGAAATAAAAAAACAAGTTATTTCAGTTTTTGCTCTGATGTGCCTCGCAAGTAACAGGCTACAACAACTGACCTCTGACCAGTGTTGTCATATAGCCTAGCTACAACAACTGACCTCTGACCAGTGTTATCATATAGCCTAGCTACAACAACTGACCTCTGACCAGTGTTGTCATATAGCCTAGCTACAACAACTGACCTCTGACCAGTGTTATCATATAGCCTAGCTACAACAACTGACCTCTGACCAGTGTTATCATATAGCCTAGCTACAACAACTGACCTCTGACCAGTGTTATCATATAGCCTAGCTACAACAACTGACCTCTGACCAGTGTTATCATATAGCCAAGCTACAATAACTGACCTCTGACCAGTGTTGTCATATAGCCTAGCTACAACAACTGACCTCTGACCAGTGTTATTATATTGTCACGGGTGTCGTAGGGTAACGACCAAGACGCAGCGGGAAAATATATACTCATCTTTTTATTTGGTGAAGAAGGAAAACACAAAACACGTATACAAAACGAACTTGACAGTCTTGTCAGGCACACAGCTAAACAAGCACAATCTCCCACAAAAACCCATGAAAAACAAACTCCTAATTATAGGACCCTCAATCAGAGGCAACAATAACCAGCTGCCTCCAATTGAAGGTCCAACCCCAATTAACTCAACATAGAAATACAAAAGACTAGATAGAACATAGAAAAATACTAACATAGAACATAGACTAACAAACCCGAACCACATAAACCAAACACCCCTCTACCTAAATACATAGCCCAAACCACATGAAACAAACACCCCCTGCCACGTCCTGACCAAACTACAATAACAAATAACCCTTATGCTGGTCAGGACGTGACACATATAGCCTAGCTACAACAACTGACCTCTGACCAGTGTTATCATATAGCCTAGCTACAACAACTGACCTCTGACCAGTGTTATCATATAGTCTAGCTACAACAACTAACCTCTTACCAGTGTTATCATATAGCCTAGCTACAACAACTGACCTCTGACCAGTGTTATCATATAGCCTAGCTACAACAACTGACCTCTGACCAGTGTTATCATATAGCCTAGCTACAACAACTGACCTCTGACCAGTGTTGTCATATAGCCTAGCTACAACAACTGACCTCTGACCAGTGTTATCATATAGCCTAGCTACAACAACTGACCTCTGACCAGTGTTATCATATAGCCTAGCTACAACAACTGACCTCTGACCAGTGTTATCATATAGCCTAGCTACAACAACTGACCTCTGACCAGTGTTATCATATAGCCAAGCTACAACAACTGACCTCTGACCAGTGTTATCATATAGCCTAGCTACAACAACTGACCTCTGACCAGTGTTATCATATAGCCTAGCTACAACAACTGACCTCTGACCAGTGTTATCATATAGCCAAGCTACAATAACTGACCTCTGACCAGTGTTGTCATATAGCCTAGCTACAACAACTGACCTCTGACCAGTGTTATCATATTGTCACGGGTGTCGTAGGGTAACGACCAAGACGCAGCGGGAAAATATATACTCATCTTTTTATTTGGTGAAGAAGGAAAACACAAAACACGTATACAAAACGAACTTGACAGTCTTGTCAGGCACACAGCTAAACAAGCACAATCTCCCACAAAAACCCATGAAAAACAAACTCCTAATTATAGGACCCTCAATCAGAGGCAACAATAACCAGCTGCCTCCAATTGAAGGTCCAACCCCAATTAACTCAACATAGAAATACAAAAGACTAGATAGAACATAGAAAAATACTAACATAGAACATAGACTAACAAACCCGAACCACATAAACCAAACACCCCTCTACCTAAATACATAGCCCAAACCACATGAAACAAACACCCCCTGCCACGTCCTGACCAAACTACAATAACAAATAACCCTTATGCTGGTCAGGACGTGACACATATAGCCTAGCTACAACAACTGACCTCTGACCAGTGTTATCATATAGCCTAGCTACAACAACTGACCTCTGACCAGTGTTATCATATAGCCTAGCTACAACAACTGACCTCTGACCAGTGTTATCATATAGCCAAGCTACAACAACTGACCTCTGACCAGTGTTATCATATAGCCTAGCTACAACAACTGACCTCTGACCAGTGTTATCATATAGCCTAGCTACAGCAACTGACCTCTGACCAGTGTTATCATATAGCCTAGCTACAACAACTGACCTCTGACCAGTGTTATCATATAGCCTACCTACAACAACTGACCTCTGACCAGTGTTATCATATAGCCTAGCTACAACAACTGACCTCTGACCAGTGTTATCATATAGCCTAGCTACAACAACTGACCTCTGACCAGTGTTATCATATAGCCTAGCTACAACAACTGACCTCTGACCAGTGTTATCATATAGTCTAGCTACAACAACTAACCTCTGACCAGTGTTATCATATAGCCTAGCTACAACAACTGACCTCTGACCAGTGTTATCATATAGCCTAGCTACAACAACTGACCTCTGACCAGTGTTATCATATAGCCTAGCTACAACAACTGACCTCTGACCAGTGTTATCATATAGCCAAGCTACAACAACTGACCTCTGACCAGTGTTATCATATAGCCTAGCTACAACAACTGACCTCTGACCAGTGTTATCATATAGCCTAGCTACAACAACTGACCTCTGACCAGTGTTATCATATAGCCTAGCTACAACAACTGACCTCTGACCAGTGTTATCATATAGCCTAGCTACAACAACTGACCTCTGACCAGTGTTATCATATAGCCTAGCTTGAGACTTAAGTTAAAACATATAAGGAAATCTACGTTATTTATAATAAGTGGTAGGCCGACATGGAGAAAATCAGACCTTTCTAATTATATTTGAAAATAGGCAAATGCATGAAAGAATATTTATATCCAGTGAATAACCAATAGCCTATCATGTAATTGCATTGGAAATAGAACTTTGCCCTGTGATTCTCCATCCATGCACTATAGTTAGGCCCTGTAGGCTATTGATCATTTCATTGATATCACACATTGTAGGCGCTCTTGAATGCCTGTGCCCAGCAGAGAATTGCACTCAGCTTGCATTTTGACTAAAGTGATCTTAACTAAGAAAAGGTTGGTGACCACTGTTCTAGTCTACAGTATAAGCAATGGCGGCCTATTGTGATTATTACTGTTGTATCAGGGCATATGTTCTAGTCTCATATGGCCTATGATTTATTATGTGTAGGTCTATGTGAGTTGCATGTTAAATGCAAGAGTCATGGATTTTTGGTCTATAATGCAAAATCACATTAGATGGTTTGTTGAGTGCGATCAATCACAGTAGGGTATAGGGTAGGCTTTAATGATAATTTGAGGGCCCAAATTTTGGCCAACCTACATTTTTGCTGGCCCTACCATCAATGGATTTCTGCCTACGCCACCAGTTGACATGCTCATTATAGGTTTAGATGTCAAACGCCTCTGCAGCCCTCTGAATGACCCTGAGTCATTCAAGGCTTGATCCCTAGCCTTTATCCATGGAGAGGTCATACAGATGGACTTCAGTCACTCTAGATGGGCTGGAGGCTCTGCTTGATTTTACCTAGTATTTTGTATATTCATTTATATGTATCTTACATATGGGTTCATATATATATCCCTCCACCTTCTCTATTGGACCTACATATAGTTCCAAAGTGCCCAGCAATACTGTGATAACACTGAAGTCTGTGTCCTTATTTTACCTTTATTTAGCTAGGCAAGTCAGTTAAGAACAAATTCTTATTTTCAATGACATCCTAGGAACAGTGGGTTAATTGTGTTGTTCAGGGGCAGAACAACATATTTTTTTACCTTTTCAGCTCAGGGATTTGAACTAGCAACCTTTCAGTTACTGGCCCAACACTCTAACCACTAGACTACCTGCCGCCCCTTATACATCTGTGTCCTTATTTTTTTACCTTTATTTAACTAGGCAAGTCAGTTAAGAACAAATTCTTATTTACAATGACGGCTTTATTATTTATACATCACATCATGCGTATCACTCACTATCCACCATAATATATGTCAATTTGCAGACAATTTGACGCATTTATCCAAAGCGACATAGAATACAATGCATACTTTTTGAGTTACCCTCCCTAGTCTGAATCATTGGAAAACATTCAACCATGACTGACTGTACAACTCACCAATAAATAGACATATGATACAGTATAATACAATACAGTCTCCATAAAGTACACTACAATATAGTCTCCATACAGTACACTACAATACAGTCTCCATACAGTACACTACAATACAGTCTCCATACAGTACACTACAATACAGTATCTAAACAGTTCACTACAATACAGTCTCCATACAGTACACTACAATGTAGTCTCCATACAGTACACTACAATACAGTATCTAAACAGTTCACTACAATACAGTCTCCATACAGTACACTACAATGTAGTCTCCATACAGTACACTACAATACAGTATCTAAACAGTACACTACAATACAGTCTCCATAAAGTACACTACAATATAATCTCCATACAGTTCACTACAATACAATCTCCATACAGTACACTACAATACAGTCTCCATACAGTACACTACAATACAGTATCTAAACAGTACACTACAATACAGTCTCCATACAGTACACTACAATACAGTCTCCATACAGTACATGCTACTCCCTTGAAATGGGATGACATGCCACCTCAGCAATTCTATCTCTATCCTACCCTTCAACTGAGCCCTGGCCATAATGAGAGAGTGAGAGAAAGAGAGAGAGAGAGAGAGAGAGAGAGAGAGAGAGAGAGCGTGACCTCCCTCCGCCTGTCTGAGTTGACGTCCTGACCCTTAGCTCCTCCTGCCTGGCTTGTAACAATGACAGATTATTATTGGAGTCCATTTACTGGCCATCAGCCTCTCACCTCCCACACCCCTCACGCCATACCAGGACCAGAGAGAGAGAGAGTGTGTATCCTTATATGTATGTGTGCATATCCATATTTGTGTGTGAGTGTGTTAGCAGGTGACGTGATGAGATGCCTCAGGAGGTGAGGGTGGATGATGTGGGTGTTAGCAGCTGACATGTGATGAGATGCCTCAGGAGGTGAGGGTGGATGATGTGGGTGTTAGCAGCTGACATGTGATGAGATGCCTCAGGAGGTGAGGGTGGATGATGTGGGTGTTAGCAGCTGACATGTGATGAGATGCCTCAGGAGGTGAGGGTGGATGATGTGGGTGTTAGCAGCTGACATGTGATGAGATGCCTCAGGAGGTGAGGGTGGATGATGTGGGTGTTAGCAGCTGACATGTGATGAGATGCCTCAGGAGGTGAGGGTGGATGATGTGGGTGTTAGCAGCTGACATGTGATGAGATGCCTCAGGAGGTGAGGGTGGATGATGTGGGTGTTAGCAGCTGACATGTGATGAGGTGCCTCAGGAGGTGAGGGTGGATGATGTGGGTGTTAGCAGCTGACATGTGATGAGATGCCTCAGGCGGTGAGGGTGGATGATGTGGGTGTTAGCAGCTAACGTGATGAGATGCCTCAGGAGGTGAGGGTGGATGATGTAAAGACCTCAGCCGTTCACCGGTTATACCAAAATCTGCTGTGGCATGGACTAATGGCCCTATACAAAAGCAAAGAAATGATGGTGGAGATGACGGTTATGGTTGTGATGATGGTGATGATAATGGTGATAGGGTGATGATGTGATGATAATGGTGATAGGGTGATGATGTGATGATAATGGTGATGATAGTGATGGTGATGATAATGGTGATGATGATGATGATGATGATAGTGATGGTGATGATGATGATGATGATAATGGTGATGATAGTGATGGTGATGATGATAGTGATGGTGATGATGATGAAAATGGGGTGATGATGCTGATGATGGTGATGATAGTGGTGATGATGATGATGATGATAATTGTGATGATAGTGATGGTGATGATGATAGTGATGGTGTTGATGATGGTGGTGATGATGGTGATGGTGATAGTGATAGTGATGGTGATGATGATAATGATGATGATGATAGTGATGGGGATGATGATGATGATAATGGTGATGTGATGATGATAGTGATGATGATGATAATGGTGATGGGGTGATGATAGTGATGGTGATGATGATGGTGATGGTGGTGATGATGGTGATGATGGTGATGATAGTGATGGTGATGATGATGGTGATGGTGGTGATGATGGTGATGATGGTGATGATAGTGATGGTGATAGTGATAGTGATGATGAAGTGATGGTGATGATGATAATGGTGATGGTGGTGATGGTTATGATAGTGATGATGATGATGATGATGATGATGATAGTGATGATGATGATGATAATGCAACGTAAGCTTAACTTTCTGAACTTTCGGGTTGTGTAGTCCACTTGTGTAGCTAGCAGGACAGACTTTGTGTTAGCTAGCCAACGTTTAATTACTTCTGCGTTATGAAAGGAATTAGACACGGACACAAATGATCCCCTGGTAGTTTGTTGTAACCAAGTATTGGTCCTAACCGTGTGTTATTGGATGCTAGCATGCTAGTTAGCTACGGCGTCATAGGACACGGTGCACTGGGTGGGTTTCACAGAAGAATACTGTACCAAGTTATCTAGCTGAATAAACTAAGTTTGAGCCTATTCCTGGAAACATTGAACCACTGTAGTTTACATCAATTATAATTTCTAAGTGGAAGTTGGAAAAGTGATAATATGAGTGTTTCAGCGAATGGTTAGTGAGGGAGGCCCTGCTCTCTCGCTTTCCCAGTTGTTTAGTTAATTTTCATTCCAATCTCATTTGCATTAGCGTAGCCTCTCCTGTAGCCTGTCAACTATGTGTCTGTCTATCCCTGTTCTCTCCTCTCTGCACAGGCCATACAAACGCTTCACACCGCATGGCCGCTGCCACTCTAACCTGGTGGTCCCAGCGCGCACGACCCACGTGGAGTTCCAGGTCTCCGGCAGCCTCTGGAACTGCCAGTCTGTGGCCAACAAGGAAGAGTTAATCTCAGCCTATGCTACCCTCCAGTCCCTCGACTTCTTGGCGCTGACGGAAACATGGATTACCACAGAAAACACTGCTACTCCTACTGCTCTCTCCTCATCTGACCACGTGTTCTCGCATACCCCGAGAGCATCTGGTCAGCGGGGTGGTGGCACTGGAATCCTCATCTCTCCCAAGTGGACATTCTCTCTTTCTCCCCTGACCCATCTGTCTATCTCCTCCTTTGAATTCCATGCTGTCACAGTCACTAGCCCATTCAAGCTTAACATCCTTATCATTTATCGCCCTCCAGGTTCCCTTGGAGAATTCATCAATGAGCTTGACGCCTTGATGAGTTCCTTTCTTGAGGACGGCTCACCCCTCACAATTCTGGGTGACTTTAACCTCCCTACGTCTACCTTTGACTCATTTCTCTCTGCCTCCTTCTTTCCACTCCTCTTCTCTTTTGGCCTCACCCTCTCACCGTCCCCCCCTTCTCACAAGGCAGGCAATACGCTTCTACCAATCTCACTGCAACTCCCCTCCAAGTCTCCGACCACTACCTTGTATCCTTTTCCCTCTCAGTCTCCTCCAACACTACTCACTCTGCCCCTACTCAGATGGTATTGTGTCGTCGCAACCTTCGCTCTCTCTCTCTCCTGCTACTCTCTCCTCTTCCATCCTATCATCTCTTCCCTCTGCTCAATCCTTCTCCAACCAATCTCCTGATTCTGCCTCCTCAACCCTCCTCCCCTCCCTTTCTGCATCCTTTGACTCTCTATGTCCCCTATCCTCCCGGCCAGCTCGGTCCTCCCCTCCTGCTCCGTGGCTTGGCGACTCATTGCGAGCTCACAGAACAGGGCTCCGGGCAGCCGAGCGGAAATGGAGGAAAACTAGCCTCCCTGCGGACCTGGCATCTTTTCACTCCCTCCTCTACACATATTCTTCCTCTGTTTCTGCTGCTAAAGCCACTTTCTACCACTCTAAATTCCAAGCATCTGCCTCTAACCCTAGGAAGCTCTTTGCCACCTTCTCCTCCCTCCTGAACCCTCCTCCCCCTCCCCCCCTCCTCCTCCCTCTCTGCGGATGACTTTGTCAACCTTTTTGAAAAGAAGGTTGATGACATCCGATCCTTGTTTGTTAAGTCAAACGACACCGCTGGTCCTGCTCACATTGCCCTACCCTATGCTTTGCTGCCTTTGATACTGTGAACCATGAGATCCTCCTCTCCTCTCCACCCTCTCCGAGTTGGGCATCTCCGGCGCGGCTCACTCTTGAATTGCGTCCTACCTGACAGGTCGCTCCTACCAGGTGGCGTGGCGAGAATCCGTCTCCGCAACACGTGCTCTCACCACTGGTGTCCCCCAGGGCTCAGTTCTAGGCCCTCTCCTATTCTCGCTATACACCAAGTCACTTGGCTCTGTCATATCCTCACATGGTCTCTCCTATCATTGCTACGCAGACGACACAATTAATCTTCTCCTTTCCCCCTTCTGATAACCAGGTGGCGAATCGCATCTCTGCATGTCTGGCAGACATATCAGTGTGGATGACGGATCACCACCTCAAGCTGAACCTTGGCAAGACGGAGCTGCTCCTCCTCCCGGGGAAGGACTGCCCGTTGCATGATCTCGCCATCACGGTTGACAACTCCATTGTGTCCTCCTCCCAGAGTGCTAAGTGCCTTGGTGTGACCCTGGACAACACCCTGTCGTTCTCCGCTAACATCAAGGCGGTGACCCGATCCTGTAGGTTCATGCTCTACAACATTCGCAGAGTACGACCCTGCCTCACACAGGAGTGGCGCAGGTCCTAATCCAGGCACGTGTCATCTCCCATCTGGATTACTGCAACTCGCTGTTGGCGGGGCTCCCTGCCTGTGCCATTAAACCCCTACAACTTATCCAGAACGCCGCAGCCCGTCTGTTGTTCAACCTTCCCAAGTTCTCTCACGTCACCCCGCTCCTCCACACACTTCACTGCCTTCCATTTGAAGCTCGCATCTGCTACAAGACCATGGTGCTTGCCTACGGAGCTGTGAGGGGAACGGCACCTCCGTACCTTCAGGCTCTGATCAGTCCCTACACCCAAAGAAGGGCACTGCGTTCATCCACCTCTGGCCTGCTCGCCTCCCTACCTCTGCGGAAGCACAGTTCCCGCTCAGCCCAGTCAAAACTGTTAGCTGCTCTGGCACCCCAATGGTGGAACAAGCTCCCTCATGACGCCAGGACAGCGGAGTCAATCACCACCTTCCGGAGATACCTGAAACCCCACCTCTTTAAGGAATACCTGGGATAGGATTAAGTAATCCTTCTAACCCTCCCCCCCTACCATCCCCCCCAAAAAAGATATAGATGTACTATTGTAAAGTGGTGGTTCCACTGGATATCATAAGGTGAATGCACCAATTTGTAAGTCGCTCTGGATAAGAGCGTCTGCTAAATGACGTAAATGTAAATGTATAATGGTGTAGTGATGGTGATGATGATAGTGATGGTGATGATGATAATGGTGATGGTGGTGATGATGATGATGATGATAGTGATGGTGATGATGATGATGATGATGATGATAATGGTGTAGTGATGGTGATGATGATAATGGTGATGGTGGTGATGGTGATGATGATGATGATGATGATGATGATGATGATGATAGTGATGGTGATAGTGATAGTGATGGTGATGATGATGATGATAATGGTGTAGTGATGGTGATGATGATAGTGATGGTGATGATGATAATGGTGATGATAGTGATAGTGATGATGATGATGATGATGATGATAAGGGTGTAGTGATGGTGATGATGATAGTGATGGTGATGATGATAATGGTGATGTGGTGATGGTGATGATAGTGATGGTGATGATGGAGGGGTATTGGGCTGACATTGGGACTACCTTAGTTGTGCATTGTTCTGCTGCCTGGTGCCAGAAAATAACCCTAAACTAAAGTGTCCGGTTTCACCCCACACAAAATGTTTCCCGTCAACAAAGGAATATCTATAATATATAGGAATACTACTTACCAGTCAACTGGTTAAATGTGTCTCTCTTTATCACTTCTTTGTGTTTCTTCTTGTTTAAATAGTAGGCTAAATGTTAGAATGGAAGAAACTGAATAAAAACTGGTTTTAAACACATTTTTAATAGCGAGAGACACATTTAACATGCCGACTGGTAAGTACTTTTCCTAGAGATTATAGATCGGCTTTTGTTGACGGGTAATAAAATGTTTTTTGTGAAACCAGACACTTTAGTTTAGGGTTACTTTCAGTCACCAGGCATCAGAACGTTTCGCAACTAAGGGAGTCCCAATTTCAGCCCAACGTCCCAACAGACTCCCTTAAAGCTGGGTGTACACTACATGATTTTGGCCCCAATTTAGCTTTCCCAGACAAGTTTTTGAGATCGGAGACAAAATCCCCATGTCGTTGCCTACTCGGGTTCACGGCCGTCACCGACGCACGTTTAATGTGAGTGGGTCAGAGACTCACTCTGAGGGCTACCGATTCCGACTTTGAGCCATCCCAGACGTCCTGATATTTTCAAACGTTTGATTTTATCGGCACAAAATCTGCAATGCTCTTGTAGTGTGATGCGCAAGGACAAGTTTTAAGAACGATGATCAGCAATAGCCAATGAGAGCTCGCCAGAGAAGAAGCCAGTGAGATGACATTGTATCTCATCGCCCAGGATGTGTAGACTCTCGAGCAGGAGCGATGACTACAAATAGTATGCCTTTGTACTTGCCTTTAACCAAAGCCAAAGTGTCAAATCATTACAGCTCTGAAGTTCACAAGCAATGTTATTCAATTCAAAATGTGTTTGCTAGATATTTCAACTCTGCATGGCAAGTGTGAATGTCTGACTGAAAACGTTTATGAGGCTGCTTTGAGCCACAGTTCGTTGTAGCTACATTACAATCTAATCATATCATTGTTTTTCGCCAGACAGCATGGTAACGAGAATCCTCACGACCAAGTGAAGAATCTTGTAGTGTGTGACCCCCGTCTGTGCCACATCCTTTAGTGTGAGCTACACTACGTTGGGCAAGACAAAAAAAAATAAACAAGAAAGACAGTCGTTTAATGTGAGTGGCTCAGCAATGTTAGGATTTTGAAAATCATGTAGTGCACTGTACGCCTGGCATACCTTGCGGTCCCGAAGCTAGTCAGGATGGTGATGATGATGATGGGGATGGTGATGATGGGGATGGTGATTATAGTTATGGTCATCATGATGGTGATGATGATGAAGTTATATTTAATTTGAGGGAGAATTGAAGATGTTAAATTCTGTTGCATGTTGCATCATAGCTTTGTTGTATAGCATGTACGATCTGACATTTATACATACTGTGTATGCTACATTGCACATACTGTAAGTCAACTAGCCAGAGACATAGACTTAACAAGTAAGCCTATCACTGTCATAAGAAACACACACACACACACACACACACACAGTTTATTTTCTTGAAGTGGACATGGAGAGAGGATGGAGAAGCTGATTAAGCCATGAGATGCCCTTGACATTTCCAGGCATCTCACGGCGGGTCTGTAAGACGGTAGAACCGCATTATTATATTGGATCTCCCTTGAATCCAGACGGGGGATTTTTGCCTCTCCCAACCTCCCTCTCTCTGTCTCTGTCTCTCCCTCTCTCTGTCTCACTCACTCACTCCTTCTTTCTCTCGTTCTCTCTCTCTCTCCCTCTCCAACTTTCTTTCCCTCTCCCTCCCCCATTTCCCTTTCTCCCTCTTTCCTTCCCCTGCTCTCGGTGTCATTGGAACATGCTCTCGTGTAAATCTGCTGGCGCAGACTGTAATGCTCCCAATGAGAAAGACAAGACAGAAACAAATGGTCAGGAATCCTTGGGTTTTCTAAGCTCCCGAGGGGAGGGGGTCGGATGACGTACTCTACAAAAGAGAGGGAGGCAGGATGGGGAGGAATGCAGGCAGAAAGGCAGACAGGCAGACAGGCGTAGGTCCAAATGGACGGAGGGACGGACATACAGACAGGAGTTCCGCAATCGCACACCACTCCATCTTCTACCCTCATCTTGCTTTCCTCTCTTCTCATTCTCCCTCTCCCACTCCTCTCTCTCTCCCTTTCCCTCCTCTCACTCCCCTTCTTTCCCCTCTCCTCCCTCTCCCTAACCACTCCTCTCTCTCTCCCTTTCCCTCCTCTCACTCCCCTTCTTTCCTCTCTCCTCCCTCTCCCTAACCACTCCTCTCTCTCTCCCTTTCCCTCCTCTCACTCCCCTTCTTTCCTATCCCCTCCTCATTCTCCCTCTCCCCCTTTCCCTCCTCTCACTCCCCTTCTTTCCTCTCTCCTCCCTCTCCCTAACCACTCCTCTCTCTCTCTCCCTTTCCCTCCTCTCACTCCCCTTCTTTCCTATCCCCTCCTCATTCTCCCTCTCCCCCTTTCCCTCCTCTCACTCCCCTTCTTTCCTCTCTCCTCCCTCTCCCTAACCACTCCTCTCTCTCCCTTTCCCTCCTCTCACTCCCCTTCTTTCCTTTCTCCTCCTCATTCTCCCTCTCCCTAACCACTCCTCTCTCTCTCCCTTTCCCTCCTCTCACTCCCCTTTTTTCCTCTCTCCTCTCTATCACTCCCTCTCCCTTTTCTTTTTCTCTCCAAGGGGAGTCAAGAGTGGATTAATGAGGCATACACATCAGATGATGCTTCCTTCACTCTTTCCTTCCTAGTAAAGAATGTTCAAAGTTCTGGAGCTTCTCTGCATGTTTGGGGACTGACATTTTGAGAGAGATAGACAGAGACAGAGAGACAGAGACAGACAGAGAGAGAGAGAGAGAGAGAGAGAGAGAGAGAGACTTTGTCTTTCTTTACAGAAACATTCTTATTTCATTTAAAACTCCCCCCCCCATAAAAATAAAACCCAAAAATATATCCTGTTCTGCATATATGTAGCATACTCACCTTTCCAGCTACCACATGATACAAACCAACATCACAATAATCAAAACAATACCCACTCCTATAACCGTATATCCAAAACATCTTCCCCAGCTATACAGCCCCCCAACACATCATATCTCCTGAAACATCTCCACACTTTTTATCATTTTATAGAACTCAAACTCAACCCTAAGGTGCGCAGAGACCATCCCATTAAACATTAGTAAAGGGTCTGTTATCCCCCCACCTTTGACCCTGTTCCTTCTTGTTAGCCAAATAGCTAACTTTGCCTGAGCAAACAGAAAATTCAACAAAACACATTTACCCTTCTCCTTGCTCGAATACCTGTACCCCATTATAAACACCCCAACAGTAAAAACCACCCCCAACCTCTCACACAGACATTCCAACAGAGACATTAATGGCATTAACCTGGTGCACAGAGTAAACACATGAATCACAGTTTCTTTCATTACACAGAAAGGACACCCCTGTCTGACTCCCGGTTCAACCCGTGCCAACCAGCTGTTAGTGGCCAGGGCTCCATGAAGAACCCTCCACTGGAGGTCCCCTGACCTCTTTGGTACTGGGGGTGTTTAAAGCCCCCTCCATCTAAAACCCACCATACTCTCTGCCCCACATACCCCCTGCCACTGATGTGCCCTCACTCCTGTTAGGCTTCTAATGTTCCTAACCTTAACGCAGAGGTTGTAGAGGGCTTTATCTCCCACCCCTTCAAACTCCCCCGGGCTCGGAGTGTTAAAATCTAACAAGTCCTCCAGACCCCCTTGCCAGTCTCCAGTCTCTGCCGTCACCTGCAGTGGCGGAAACATTGGTGGCCCCTCTCCCTTTGGCCGCTCAAACATCCCCCTTACCGGCTCAGACAGTGCCTCCTGGACCTCCCCCAGGAATCTCTCCAGCAGCCTAAGAGACGTTATTCCTGTTTGTTGTGCCAAGACTTCCGGGCTTTTCCACCCCTTCTCTCCCAGCAGCCTCAGGTCACCCAGCCTTTGTAAACCCTCTGCCATCAGTTTCCTCTGCAGGGTGGCCGACTGGACCGATCTCAAAGGGATGGCTGGGTTGTGGAAGATAGGCTCCTCCCACACCCACAGCCCAGGCTCCACACCCCCTTCTCGTGTGGGCCTTAGCAGCTGCCAGGCCCTCAGCATTGCAGAGTAAAAATCTGAGAGACCTGCTGTACTCAGCCTCTCCAGCTTCATGAGGAACAGCTGCCGGTCCAACTCTAATCCGCCAGCTCTCCTCAGCAGCGCGCATGCTGGTTCCCTCCAGCCAACATCAGTATGGTACAGCAGTCTCTGCACCGCCTTTAGCCGGAAGGCAGCCATCCTGCTCTCCAGTTCCACCAGGCCCTGTCCTCCTTCATGGACAGTCATATACAACACTGCCGCCCTCAGCCAGTGATGGCCCGACCAGAAGAAGTCCACCAGCTTACGTTGCAGGTCTGAGAAGCAGACCGGCGGGGGGGGGGGGGGGGGGGGGGGGGGGTTGAGGACAGCCAGTTTATGCCACAGGGAAGATGCCACCAGGTTGTTAATTATCAGCACCCTCCCTCTATATGACACTTGGGACAGGAGCCACCTCCACCTGGCCAGTCTTGACACCACTGCCTGTGACAGCCCCTCCCAGTTCTTCCTGACCCACTTCTCTGAGCCCAGGTACACCCCCAACACTTTAAGCCCTTCACAACCCCACTGCAAACCCCCTGGAAGCAGAGGAGGAGCCCTATCCCCCCATGCCCCACATAACAGAGCTTTGCTCTTGCCCCAGTTTACCTTAGCTGATGAAGCTCCCTCGTACACCTTCAGACTGGTCTCTAGTGCCTGCATATCTTGACCATCCCTGACCATCACAGAAACATCATCTGCATATGCTGACACTGCTATTCCTGTCACCACTTCCATGCCTGTCCAGCACACTCCCTGCAGTCTCCTGCGTAGCAGTCCTAAAAAAGGCTCAATGGCTAGTGTGTATAACTGCCCAGATAGAGGGCATCCTTGTCTAATGCCCCGTCTCACCCAGACTGGCCTACTGAGCCCCCCTCCCACCTTAACCATACATGACGCCCCAGCATAGAACAGCTTCACACATGTCAAAAAACTCTTCCCAAACATCACATTAAACAGATATTCATGGTCCACTCTATCAAAAGCCTTCTCTTTATCTAAAGAGACCAGTCCAACGTTCACATTAGAACCTCTCGACAAGTCCAACATGTCCCTAATTAAGAACAAGTTGTCCGTGATTGAGCGCCCCGGTACACAATATGTTTGGTCCTTATGTACTATCGAGTCCAAATGGGACTTCAGTCTGTTAGGGAGGACCTTGGCAAATATCTTGTAGTCCGCACAGAGTAATGCCACAGGCCTCCAGTTCTTAAGTTCACACAAGTCCCCTTTTTTGGGCAGGAGAGTCAGAGCCGCCCGACAGCAGCTCATCGACAACTCTCCTACCCCGACGCATTCACGCAACACGCAAAAGAAGTCCTGTCCAATTATTCCCCAGAATTTTTTTGAAAACTCCACTGGCAGTCCATCGACCGGGGGACATCTGGGTTGCGGCCTCTGCCAGTTCATGGGACAACAGAGGAATGTCCATGTCATCCCTCTGTGCCAGAGAGAGCTTAGGGAGTCCTGCGAACAAGACCTGAGCACACATAGGATCACACACTTCTGCCCTATACAATTCAGTATAAAACTCCACAGTCCGCTCCCGCATCTCACCCACCACAGAGGTCACCCGCCCATCAGACAGCCGTGGACAATGCATACCCTTGGCTTCACTGCTCTGTCTTTCCAAACCAAAGAAGAAGGAGCTGGGAGCATCCATCTCCTTGAGCATGGAGAACCTAGCTCTTACAAGTGCTCCCTTTGCTTTAACCTGGAAAAAACTGCCCAGGTCCCTATGTAATTCAGCTAAATTAGCCTGGAAGCCTACATTGCCTTGCCCCACCATCTCTACCTCCATCTCGCTAATACAACACTCTAGTTCCCCCAATACTCTCCTAGCCTCTGAGGATGAGAGAGCTGTGTACAGTTGACAGAAAAGCCGAATTTGGACTTTCCCCACATCCCACCATTGACTCAGACTCATACTCCTCTCTTCGCTGCCCCCACCTTTCCCAAAAGGTCTGGAAACCTGAGCAAAAAGTGGCATCTTGTAAGCGTTTTACATTGACCTTCCAATAAGATGCCTGCCGGGGCCCTGGTGAAATAGACAGCCGAGCCATGGTTATGTGGTGATCCGAAAACCCCACCGGGAGAATGGTAGCGCCCAACAGCCTATTGCTCCGATTCCTAGACATGTAAAACCGATCAAGTCGGGCTGCGCTCACCCTAGCCCCAAAAACCTTCACCCATGTATACTGTCTTGTGTTCGGATGTTTAGTTCTCCAAACATCCACTAGGTCGAACTGATTAATGATGTCCCTTAACACTCCCACTGACACTGAATGAGGCTCTTCCCCATTTTTGTCTTTTGTAAAATCCATTGTACAGTTCCAGTCCCCTCCGACCACCAGTGTCTCCTCAGGCGCTACCTGTGAGAGTTCCTGCCTAAGACTCCCAAATAGAACCCCTCTTTCTCGCCCTGTGTTAGGCGCATACACATTTATAAAGACAAAACCCATGTTGTTAATTTCTGCTTTAACAACAAGCAGCCTACCCCTACACACCTTTGAGGAGCAAATTTTTACAGACAGACCCAGTGCAAAAAGGACTGCCACCCCTGCACTAAGATTTGTCCCATGGCTCAACACACTTGCCCCTTTCCACCAGAGCCCCCAATCGACTTCATTCAACACATTATGTGTCTCCTGCAGAAACAACACCTGTACTTTTTTTTGTTTTACATATTCACCCAACACACTCCTCTTTCCCGCATCTCTGGCGCCATTTATATTGAGCCAGCCTACCCAAAGAGTCTCCATAAGAAGTGGGAGAAAAGCCAGCAAAGAAAGAGACCAATAGCAAAGCTCAAAAAGCCCCAGTGTCAGAAGGAAACTATACATCTAAACAGTGTCTGAAGGTAAACCTTTACGCACTGTTGTGACCCACTTCCTCAACCTAAACCGTTTCCTGGGTGAGAGGACACCATGCCCCTCATTTTTCATAGCATGTTGTACTGATCTTACAAACTTTCTTGGATCAGAAAAAAAAGCCTCAAGATGAACTTTTTCCCCCTTGGTCTCATTCAGGAACCTTGTCAGTTCTCTCAACGTGTACTTAGACCCCTCTGCTTGACTGGCTGTCAGGTCCGGGCCCATTGAAGAGGAGTCTGAAAAAAATAACTCCTCATCCTCAGACTCACTTTCCTCCTCATCTCTATGTCCCACCCTGACCACCTGTCCTTCCTCTCTGGTCAGGGCATCCCCCACAGCAACAGACAAAGTTTCCATGGTGCCTTTGACCACACCCTTTTTCCTTTTCCGCTTGACACCCTCCTCCCCCCCTAGTCTCTTACACTTCCCCACTATACTCTCCTCATCCACTAGCATAACCTGACTAGACCCAGCCTCCGCTACCCCACCATCTCTAGCCTGACTAGACGCAGCCTCCGCTACCCCACTATCTCTAGCCTGACTAGACCCAGCCTCCGCTACCCCACCATCTCTAGCCTGACTAGACCGAGCCTCCGCTACACCACCATCTCTAGTCTGACTAGACCCAGCCTCCGCTACCCCACCATCTCTAGCCTGACTAGACCGAGCCTCCGCTACACCACCATCTCTAGCCTGACTAGACCCAGCCTCCGCTACCCCACCATCTCTAGCCTGACTAGACCCAGCCTCCGCTACCTCACCATCTCTAGCCTGACTAGACCGAGCCTCCGCTACACCACCATCTCTAGTCTGACTAGACCCAGCCTCCGCTATCCCACCATCCATAACCTGACTAGACCCAGCCTCCGCTATCCCACTATCTCTAGCCTGACTAGACCCAGCCTCCGCTACCCCACCATCTCTAGCCTGACTAGACCCAGCCTCCGCTACCCCACCATCTCTAGCCTGACTAGACCCAGCCTCCGCTAACTGCCTTGTTCAGGGGCAGAACAACAGATTTGTACCCTGTCAGCTCGGGGATTTGAACTTGCAACCATTTGGTTACTAGTCCAACGCTCTAACCACTAGGCTACCCCGCACGCAAAGCTCTTATGCCCTAAATCCCCACACTCAAAACACCGTAGACTATCTGTGCTGGCAAACCCTGCATAGAGCCCCTCCCCATGCCTCACTTTAAAATGCACATTTAGCTGTTGCTCATTGTTATTCAGAAACATAAACACTTGCCTCCAGAACGAAACAACGTGCTTAACGGCATCTGTCTGAAAACCTGCCGACAGTAACCCGCTAGCAAACTTACCAAAACGACTCAGCTCTTTCCTGATTTGATCATCCATAATAAACGGAGGCAAATTTGCAACAACCACTCTTGTCAAAGGGGTAGAGAGAGGGGAAACTGGCACCAACACATCCACTAGCAATTAGCCTACCAACCAAATTTGCTCTTTTCATGAACACAAACACAGCTTTGTTCATTCTAGAAGCAGAAGGTATAAATTCAGCTCCTACCTGTTCACCGACCGCGAGCAGAACCTCCTCCACCTTAACTCCATTCTCAGGAACACACCTGAATCCATGCCGTATCGACAGCGTCTCCTCCGCACTAGGCTGAGAAGCCATCGCGCACACCACACCTTCCAAACCCCAGGAAACTAACTCGGTCTTCCACCCTAACTTTGAAAAAACAGTGGATACCGCTAAAACAAATATTGCATTAACCCTCCACCATAGAAAAATAAAATGTAAAGAAAAGACCAAGAAAAGAATCAAGAAAGTTAGTTAGGACAGAGCCCTACACACCAAACACTCAAACTCCAAAAAACTCACAGCATGCACACACACACACACACACACAGAGAGAGAGAGAGAGAGAGAGAGAGAGAGAGAGAGAGAGAGAGATGTGGTACAGAGTAATGTTTCCAAGGGCAGGACTTGAAAGTCAACCCATCCCATCTGGAAGCATGATGTTCACAACATGTTACAGAGTGAAAATGTGAGCAAGGCCTACAGTGAGGACAAGGACATGCATGAGCATAGAAAGAGCAGGAGGATGGTGTTTTTTTTATTAGGAATATGGCTACTACGAGTTGCATGCTCATCTGATGTATGGACTACAGAAAATCTGGCAGTAAACTAAGTGCTTAAAAGTTGTTTATTCTGTATTTTGTAGAAATTCTTCAGCACACTAGTTCTTCAGCACACTAGCAACACATTTTCTTTGGTGAGTAGCAAAAGTATATGCTAAATCCAGTCACTAAACAAATTGGTCAATCATTTTGTCAATCTAGTTTTGCACTCAACCATGTAGGGCGTTAGTGTAGGAATGTACAATAATGCACTGGACCAGTGCAAGGCCTGATTTAACGTTCCCCTGACTGACTTACACTCTACTATACTGTACCAAGGCCCATATTGCTAAATCAGACAGGCAAACTAACTATCTTAATGGGTTTCATATTAAGCCTTTATGCAAATGAGGACATATTCATCTCAGTTTGTTAGTGAAATGTAATAAATAAATCACACACACACACACACACACACACACACACACACACACACACACACACACACACACACACACACACACACACACACACACACACACACACACACACACACACACACACACACACATTTAATACACAATATTGTTTTATTTAATTCTATATTTAGACCACTGTGGGTCTTGGCCAGACCTGAAACTTTGGCTTTGCTGCATTAAAACTCTGGAGGCAAAATCCAAACTGTCTCTTCATATTCTCTGTTCCTTCCGCATTAGACCAGAGGCCTGGAGGCTCTGTCATGCACTGAGGGTGTACAGAGAGTACGGGGAACGGGGATAAGGTTTGTGTTGAGGGGTGTTGGGGCGTAAAGTGTCACTCTGATATAGGACATGTCTGGGAGAGAGAGGGAGTGTGAGGAAGCGAGAGGGGTAGAGAGGATTACAGAGGGTTACAGAGGGGTAGAGAGGATTACAGAGGGGTAGAGAGGGAGAGAGAGAAAGAGAGAAAGAGATAGGGAGAGGGGTAGAGAAGGAGATAGAGGTGAGATCGGGACATATAGAGAGAAATAACAGTCCAGGGACAGAGGAGAGGAGGAGAGGCCTGATGTGAGTGACAACTCCCTCACACTCTTCCTCTTCCTTCTCCCCCTCAGTGAAGGCCCTGTGCTGTCTGTATCCTAAAGTCTCCTAGAGTCAACAGCACACGCAGTGTGTGGTACTATGACTGTGGAGCCTCCATGGACAGGCCTATAGCCCTCAAACTCAACATCAGGTAGAACAGAAAACCAGTCCTCATAGGGTTAGAGTTGAATACCCCTGGCCTATAGTATCCATCATGGACTGCCCTGGATGTATGATGGGCATCCTGTGGTGACAACAGTTCTGAAAAGAGAGAGGTGTGTCACGGCTGTCGAAAGGAGTAGAGGACCAAAGTGCAGCGTGTGTGTAGTTCCACATTTTATTTAATCTGTGAAACTTTGCAATACATAACTAAATTGAATCGACAAAACAACAAACCGTGACACAGAGGAGAAACAAACACTACTCAAAAACAATCACCGACAAAACCCAGGTCGAAAAACCCCTACTTAAGTATGATCTCCAATTAGAGACAATGAGTACCAGCTGCCTCTAATTGAAGATCATCCCAAACAAACCAACATAGAAATACAAAAACTAGAACCTAACAACATAGAAATAGAACACATAGAATAAACCCCCTTGTCACGCCCTGACCTGCTCTACCATAGAAAATAACAGCTTACCATGGTCAGGACGTGACAAGGTGTTACATATAATATATGCCATTTAGCAGACACCCTTTATCCAAAGTGACAGTAGTGTGTGCATACCTTTTTTTATATGCATGGCCCCCAGTGGGAATTTAACCCACGACCTAGGGGGTGCAAGTGCCATGCTCTACCAATTAAGCCACACAGGACCACAGGTGCTGTTAGAGAACCGTGAGAGAAGGATAGTGGTAGGAATGAACGATGTACGTAATACCTCTGTTTTTTGTCCTGCAGTCTGCTTTGAGCTGTGTAGTTCTAGCAACACATCTTTGGCTGTATCTCAAATCAAATCATTAAAGATCTACATTTTATTTGTCACATTCACTGAATACAGCAGGTGTAGACTTTACCATGAAATACTTACTTACGAGCCCTTTCTCAACGATGCAGAGTTAAAAAATAAGTAAAATAACTGAATAACTCAAGAGTAATAAAATATACAGGAATGAAGCTATATACAGGGAGTACCACTACCATATCAATGTGCAGGGGTAAGAGGTATTTAAGGTAGAAACCAGTGGGGAGGACGATTATTTTTTGAATGAACATGGCCTTATTTCTATTACAGCATATTGGATGACTGTCATTCATATTCCATTCACCCAGCTCAATGTAACAATAATAGGTTAAGGCTACTACATGATACTCCCTATACCCATCATGAGGTTGCTACAACCTAGCCAAGAATGAAAGTTTACAACGTAGGTGCACAGGTCGAGAGAAATTTACGTAATCAAGGTGACGGACGTTGACACATTCAATACCGCCTTGCACACTCGTGCCTGCATCTAGCTGGTCTAGGGTGTAATCATTAGTCCAACAGTTGCAAACAAGAGTTTCTATTGGACAAATTCAGGTATGTTTATCCCCCATTTCGTTCCGTTTGCTTCCGTTTATGAAACGTTTTTCAACAGAATCGGCGGAATGAATACACCCCTGATCACACACAAACACAGTTCACTTTCATAGCAGCCACAAACATACAGCATGATCCCTTTGATCCTTGTAGAATTCCTTCTCGCATCTACACGCTCTCCTCCTCTCACCTTTTCCCTTCGCTTGTGGACTTAAGTGCACAACACATCAGCTGTCTGTGACCAAGCAAAAAAAAACTTTCCAAGCCAAATCTTCACATCATAACCGCTAACAACTACATTACAGCCTACATCGTTGTCACCATATTATGATGTCATAGTAAGCATAGCTACTATAACTAACGCGTTAGTAAACCCACTATAATCCCCAAGTCTAGAACAGACTATGGGAGACTATGGGAGGTACTACAGTACACAGAGCCATGACTACATGGAACTCTATTCCACATCAAGTAACTGATGCAAGCAGTAAAATTAGATTAAAAAACAGATACAAATACATCTTATGGAACAGCGGGGACTGTGTAGCAACACAAACATAGGCACAGACACATGCATACACACATACGCACTATACACACACGTACACATGAATGTTGTGTTGTAGATATGTGGTAGTGGAGTAAGGACGTGAGGGCACACACTTTGTGTCTTGTGAAATCTGTTATGAATGTATTGTAATCTTTAAAAAATTGGATAACTGCCTTAATTTAGCTGGACCCCAATAGCAGCATAATAAATACAATAATACAGTCAGCTGCACCAATAATACAGTCAGTGTACAGTCAGCAAGGAGTTTAGCACTTACAGTTTAGCAGTGGCAATAAATTAATTAAACCAAAAGCTTACCTTGAATTGGAAGAGTTCCAGTGTTCGATAGCCATAGCCATCTAGCTAACTGGCTAGCTGCAGTCACTAGCTAAGTAAGTGAAAGTGACAAAAATAAGAAATATGGCTAGATCTCTCTCTTGCTCTCTCTCTCTCTCTCTCTCTCTCTCTCTCTCTCACTTCTCCTTAATTTTTGAAGAATGAATTTGCTCAAAACTGTTCAACGATTGTCTTTCTATTCACCACATGTTATGCACTGCAGTGCTACTAGCTAGCTGTAGCTTATGCTTTCAGTACTAGATTAATTCTCTGATCCTTTGATTGGGTGGACAATATGTCAGTTCATGCTGCAAGAGTTCTGATAGGTTGGAGGACATCCTCCAAAAGTTGCATTAATTACTGTGTAAGTCTATGGAAAGTGGTGAGAATAATGAGCCTCCTAGGTTTTGTATTGAAGTAAATGTATCCAGAGGAGGACGGAAAGTAGCTGTCCTCCAGCTACACCATGGTGCTACTGTACAAGTGTGCTGTTGAGGCTACTGTAGACCATTGCAAAACAGTGTGTTTAATCAATTATTTGGTGACGTGAATATATATAGCATAGTTTTATCTAAAAATGATAATTCACTGAGCAGGATGGTCCTCCCCTTCCTCCTCTGAGGAGCCTCCACTGGGAAACGTGTATATATAGGCAGAGTATAGATAATAAAAAGAGTAAAAAAGGAACAGAGCGTATATGAGTGTGAAAGTATGTGTGTGTGTGTGTGTGTGTGTGTGTGTGTGTGTGTGTGTGTGCATGTAATGTGTGTGTATGTGTGTGTGGGGGGGGGACTGTTGGAGTGTGGGTAGAGTCTTGTGAGTGTGCATTGGGTTAGCTCAAAATAGGATCAATGCAGATGGTTCGCGTAAGCATTTGATTGACTATTTAGCATTCTTATGGCTTGGGGGTAGAAGCTGTCTTCGAGCCTGTTGGTCCGAGAGATGATACTCCGGTACCGCTTGCCAGACGGTAGCAGGTAGAACAGTCTATGGCTTGGGTGGCTGAAATCTTTGGCAATTCTTTGGGCCTTCCTCTGACACCACCTGATATAGAGGTCCTGGATGGCAGTGATGTACTAGGCAATCTGCACCACCCTCTGTAGCATATTGCGGATGAGGGCGGTGCAGTTGTCATACCAAGCCAGTCAATATGGTGCAGCTGTAGAATTTTTTGAGGATCTGAGGGCCCATGCCAAATGTTTTCAGCTTCCTGAAGGGGAAGAGGCACTGCCGTGCCCTCTTCCTGACTGTGCAGGTGTGTGTGGACCATGTTAAGTACTTAGTGATGTGGACACCAAGAAACTTGACCCACTCCACTACAGCTCCGTCGATGTGGATGGGGCATGCTCACCCCCTTGTTTCTTGTAGTCCACAATCAGCTCCTTGGTTTTACTGACATTGAGGGAGAGGTTGTTGTTCTGGCACCACACTGCCAGGTCTCTGACATCCTCCCTGAAGGCTGTCTCATCACTGTCTGTGATTAGGCCTACCACTGTCTTGTCGTGAGCAAACTTTATTATGGTGTTGGAGTCGTGTTTGGCCATGCAGGCATAAGTGAACAGGGAGTAAAGGAGGAGACGAAGCACATACCCGTGAGGGGACACCATGTTGAGGGTCAGTGTGGAAGAGGTGTTGTTGCCTACCCTCAGCACCTGGGGGGGGGGGGGCCTTCAGGAATTCCAGGATCCAGTTGCAGAGAGGGATGTTCAGTCCCAGTGTCCCGAGCTTGGTGATGAGCTTGGATGGGACTATAGTGTTGAATGCTGAGCTGTAGTTAATGAACAGCATTCTCACATAGGTGTTCCTCTTGTCCAGGTGGGAGAGAGCAGTGTGAAGTGCAATTGAGATTGCGTCATCTGTGGGTCTGTTGGGGCGGTATGCGAATTGGAGTGGGTCCAGGGTGTTGATGATGTTGATGTATGCATGGCCAGCCTTTCAAAGCACTTCATGATTTCAGATGTGAATGCTACGGGATGATAATCATTTAGGCAGGTTACCTTGGAGTTCTTGGGAACAGGGACAATGGTGGTCATCTTGAAACATGTTGGGATTACCGACTTGGACAAGGAGAGGTTACAAATGTCAATGAAGACACTTACCAGCTAGTCTGCGTATGCTCTTAGAATGCACCCTGCCCTTGCAAGTGGTAACCTGTTTAAAAGTCTTACTCACAGAGAGCGAGACCACGTAGTCGTCTAGAACATCAGGGGCTCTCATGCATGACTCAGCGTTATTTACCTTGAAGCGAGCATAGAAGGCATTTAGTTCGTTAGGGAGGTCTGCGTCACCGAGATACTCATGACTAGGTTTCCCTTTTTATCTGTAATCGTCCGCAAGCCCTGCCACATCCGACAAGCATCGGGGCCGTTGTAGTATGATACCATTTTAGCCTTTTTCATGTTTGATGGCTCCTCGGAGGTTGTAGCGGGATTTCTTGTATGCGTCTATGTGTCCCGTTCCTTGAAAGCGGTAGCTCTAGCCTTTAGCCAGCATGCACACTGTCTGTAATCAATGGTTTTTGATTTAGGTATGTATGTATGGTAACTGTGGGGACGACGTTGTTGATGCACTTATTGAGGAAGCCTCAATGCTATCGGATGAATCCCGGAACATATCCTCGTCTGAACCAACAAAACAGTCTTGTAGCCTCATGTCCTCTTTATTGGACTACTTCCATACTGAGCACATCACTGGTACTTCCTGTTTGAGTTTTTGTTTGTAAACAGGAAGCTGGAGGATAGTGTCGTGGTCTGAATACTCTCAATATTCCTTACATGGTGTCCTTTCCTGCCCTCATCTTTTGTCCCGGATATACTGGATATATATCTCCACCATGTTCCTGTAACCTATCCAGTGCTTACAGCAGTGGGCATTAAGGAAAGGAGATGAGAAAGCAAAAGAGGCAAGTGGATACTAGGAACACAGCTCCGGCCCGCTGGGCCTTCTCCTCTCTCTGGCTGGAGGGAGGATGGAGGGAGAGGGGCTGGTTGAAGCTATTCCATGGCCTACTGAGATGGGGGAGTGGAGTGGGGCCTGGAGGCGTGAGATTGGGGGTTGGGGGTTTGTGTGAGCCATGGAGCGTATACAACAGATACTTATGTACACACAATAATATCTATAGTACAAATGACAAAGTAGTTTTGTCCATACCGGAGGGGAAGTGTAGGTGTGTGTGTGTGTGTGTGTGTGTGTGTGTGTGTGTGTGTGTGTGTGTGTGTGTGTGTGTGTGTGTGTGTGTGTGTGTGTGTGTGTGTGTGTGTGTGTGTGTGTGTGTGTGTGTGTGTGTGTGTGTGTGTGTGTGTGTGGTTTTCTAAGTCCTACATTGAATACAATCTTCCCAGCTCTGCAGATTTTTCTGTGAGGAGGCAGAGTCATTAGATCATTTATTTTGGTACTGTCCATATGTAGCTCGTTTTTGGTCACAGATCCAGGAATGGCTGAAGAATTGCAACATTTACTTGGAGCTAACTCTGCAGATAGCAATACTGGGTGATTTGAAAAGTCATAGTCAATCGATCAAAAATATAATAAATATTTCAGCAAAAATGTTTATCTTTAATTTACATTCTGTAGAAGCTATGAGAATAGAAAGGTTCAGTACTTTTGTGAAGCATCACAGCACAGTTTAAAAATATATGGCAAATAGAAATCCAAAATGGATGGTGTTAAGAGACAGATGGGAGGGATTGAATGGAGCTGAAGGTTGGGAATAATTGTAACGGCCGTTGTTAGAGAAAGACCAAGGTGCAGCGGAGGATGTGTTCATCTTCAGGAATTTATTAAAGAAAGAACACGTTAGACAAAAACAAGAAACCGACAGCCAAACAGTCCTGTCAGGTGCAAACACTAAACAGAAACAATTACCCACAAAACCCAAAGGAAAACATGCTCCTTATGTGTGACTCCCAATCAGCAACAACGAGCTTCAGCTGTGCCTGATTGGGAGCCACACACGGCTCAAAACAAAGAAATACAAAAACATAGAGAAAGGAACATAGAACACCCACCCAATGTAACACCCTGGCCTAACCAAAATAAAGAACAAAAAACCCCTCTCTATGGCCAGGGCGTTACAATAATAACAAATGTAAAATATATGGAGTCTGTAAAGTGTATATAGGTTCAGAACTTTTGTCAAATAGCAGAGTTACAAATAGAAATGGATGGTCAGGACTAAAAAGGCCAGGACTAAAAACAAACAAAATATAACTATTGTAAAATAGATTGTGACTGTAAAATGTGTATAGTATGTATAAACTGAAAGTAGAAGTCTAAGTGTCGTTGTTTGTTGGTTTGCTCCAATTGGGGGAGGGGTGGTAGGGTTTGCGGGGAATAATAAATGTATATTCTAAAAAGAAAGTGTATATGTATGTATATGTGTATATATGTATATACAGTTGAAGTCGGAAGTTTACATACACCTTAGCCAAAGACATTTAAACTCAGTTTCTCACAATTCCTGACATTTAATCCTAGTAAAAATTCCCTGTCTTAGCTCAGTTAGGATCACCACTTTATTTTAAGAATGGGAAAATTCAGAATAATACTAGAGAGAATGATTTATTTCAGCTTTTATTTCTTTCATCACATTCCCAGTGGGTCAGGAGTTTACATACACTCAACTATTATTTGGTAGCATTGCCTTTAAATTGTTTAACTTGGGTCAAACGTTTCGGGTAGCCTTCCACAAGATTCCCACAATAAGTTGGGTGAATTTTGTCCCAATCCTCCTGACAAAGCTGGTGTAACTGAGTCAGGTTTGTAGGCCTCCTTGCTCGCACATGCTTTTTCAGTTCTGCCTACAAATTTTCTATAGGACTGAGGTCAGGGCTTTGTGATGGCCACTCCAATACCTTGACTTTGTTGTCCTTAGGCCATTTTGCCACAACTTTGGAAGTATGCTTGGGGTCATTGTCCATTTGAAAGACCCATTTGCGACCATGCTTTAACTTCCTGACTGATGTCTTGAGATGTTGCTTCAATATATCCACATAATTTTCCTGCCTCATGATGCCATCTATTTTGTGAAGTGCACCAGTCCCTCCTGCAGCAAAGCACACCCACAACATGATGCTGCCATCCCCGTGCTTCACAGTTGAGATTGTGTTCTTCGGCTTGCAAGCATCCCACTTTTTCCTCAAAACATAATGATGGCCATTATGGCCAAACAGTTCTATTTTTGTTTCATCAGACCAGAGGACATTTCTCCAAAAAGTATGATCTTTGTCCCCATGTGCAGTTGCAAACCGTAGTCAGTTTTTTTATGGTGGTTTTGGAGCAGTGGATTCTTCCTTGCTGAGCGGCCTTTCAGGTTATGTCGATATAGGACTCGTTTCACTGTGGATATAGATACTTTTGTACCTGTTTCCTCCTGCATCTTCACAAGGTCCTTTACTGTTGTTCTGGGATTGATTTGCACTTTTCGCAGCAAAGTACGTTCATCTCTAGGAGACAGAACGCGTCTCCTTCCTGAGCGGTATAACGGCTGCGTGGTCCCATGGTTTTTATACTTGCGTACTATTGTTTGTACAGATGAACGTGGTACCTTCAGGCGTTTGGAAATTTTCTGGAAGCTGTTTAAAGGCACAGTCAACTTAGTGTATGTAAACTTCTTACCCACTGGAATTGTGATACAGTGAATTATAAGTGAAATAATCTGTCTGTAAACAATTGTTGAAAAAATTACTTGTGTCATGCATACAGTAGATGTCCTAACTGACTTGCCAACTCTATAGTTTGTTAAATGTGTAGAGTAGTTGAAAAATGAGTTTTAATGACTCCAACCTAAGTGTATGTAAACTTCCTCCCTCAACTGTATATGTGTATACGTATGAATGTTTATGTGTATATATATGAATATGGGTATGTGTATGTATGTATGTATATATATATATATATATATATATATATATATATATATATATATATATATATATATATATATATATATATATATATATATATATATACACTATCGTTCAAAAGTTTGGGGTCATTTCGAAATGTCCTTGTTTATGAAAGAAAATCAAATTTTTTGTCCATTGAAATAACATCAAATTCATCAGAAATACAGTGTAGACATTGTTAATGTTGTAAATGACTATTGTAGCTGGACACGGCAGATTGTTTTATGGAATATCTACATAGGCGTTCAGAGGCCCATTCTCAGCAACTATCACTCCTGTGTTCCAATGGCACGTTGTGTTAGCTAATCCAAGTTTATAATTTTAAAAGGCTAATTGAGCATTAGAAAACCCTTTTGCAGTTATGTTAGCACAGCTGAAAACTGTTGTCCTGATTAAAGAAGCAATAAAACTGGCCTTCTTTAGACTAGTTGAGTATCTGGAGCATCAGCCTTTGTGGGTTTGATTACAGGCTCAAATGGCCAAAAACAAAGAACTTTCTTCTGAAACTCATTAGTCTATTCTTGTTCTGAGAAATGAAGGCTATTCCATGCGAGAAATTGCCAAGAAACTGAACATCACGTACAACGCTGTGTACTACTCCATTCACAGAACAGCGCAAACTGGCTCTAACCAGAATAGAAAGAGGAGTGGGAGGCCCAGAGCAAGAGGACAAGCACATTAGAGAAGTACATTCTCAACTGGCAGCTTCTCAACTGGCAGCAAAACACCAGTCTCAACGTCAACAGTGAAGAGGCGACTTCGGGATGCTGGCCTTCTAGGCAGAGTTGCAAAGAAAAAGCCATATCTCTGTCCAGTGTCTGTGTTCTTTTGCCCATCTTAATCTTTTCTTTTTATTGGCCAGTCTGAGATATGGATTTTTCTTTGCAATTCTGACTAGAAGGCCAGCATCCCGGAGTCGCCTCTTCACTGTTGACGTTGAGACTGGTGTTTTGCAGGTTCTATGTTCGGGTCTATGGGGAGTTGTGTGGTGGAAGCACCAGAATACATTGTCAAACAGAAGTTACCCATAACACACTAAAGACTCAGATGCTTTTCCAGGAATACAGTGTCCATATTCAGACAGCCACACATTTCCTCACAATTCGTATAAATCTCATGATGGTCCTATGGAGAGTATGAATTCAGACTGCCTAAAGCAAACAGCCCTGGGTTGTGTTAAGTAGTCATGCAATGGGAAGAAAAACGATCCGAATTGGAGTGAAATGGAGTGGTTCTATCTGACCTCGTCTAATAAGAAACACTTGATTTATTTTTCCGTTGCGCACAGTTTTTCCTACAATATACAGTAATGAATACAGTTCTATTTTGTTCCGTTTTTTTAGGGTAATGTTGCATTCCTGCTATATTTAGAAATTCAGACAGGATACAGACAGACTATATGATTCCTCTGCTCCAATATCCATACTAGCATACCACTTAGAGTGATGTTACACTAGCATGGACATTGGAACATAGCCTGTGTCTTGGTAGACCTATTGGAAGTAGCCTGTGTCTGGGTAGGCCTAGTGGAACATAGCCTGTGTCTGGGTAGACCTAGTGGAACATAGCCTGTGTCTGGGTAGGCCTAGTGGAACATAGCCTGTGTCTTGGTAGGCATAGTGGAACATAGCCTGTGTCTTGGTAGGCCTATTGGAAGTAGCCTGTGTCTGGGTAGGCCTAGTGGAAGTAGCCTGTGTCTGAGTAGTCCTAGGGGAAGTAGCCTGTGTCTGAGTAGACCTAGTGGAACATAGCCTGTGTCTGGGTAGGCCTAGTGGAACATAGCCTGTGTCTGGGTAGGCATAGTGGAACATAGCCTGTGTCTGGGTAGACCTAGTGGAACATAGCCTGTGTCTGGGTAGACCTAGTGGAACATAGCCTGTGTCTTGGTAGGCATAGTGGAACATAGCCTGTGTCTTGGTAGGCATAGTGGAACATAGCCTTGTCTTGGTAGGCATAGTGGAACATAGCCTGTGTCTTGGTAGGCATAGTGGAACATAGCCTGTGTCTTGGTAGGCCTAGTGGAAGTAGCCTGTGTCTTGGTAGGCCTATTGGAAGTAGCCTGTGTCTGGGTAGGCCTAGTGGAAGTAGCCTGTGTCTGGGTAGGCCTAGTGGAAGTAGCCTGTGTCTGGGTAGGCCTAGTGGAACATAGCCTGTGTTTTGGTAGGCCTATTGGAAGTAGCCTGTGTCTGGGTAGGCCTAGTGGAACATAGCCTGTGTCTGGGTAGGCCTAGTGGAACATAGCCTGTGTCTGGGTAGGCCTAGTGGAACATAGCCTGTGTCTGGGTAGGCATAGTGGAACATAGCCTGTGTCTGGGTAGACCTAGTGGAACATAGCCTGTGTCTGGGTAGACCTAGTGGAACATAGCCTGTGTCTGGGTAGACCTAGTGGAACATAGCCTGTGTCTTGGTAGGCATAGTGGAACATAGCCTGTGTCTTGGTAGGCATTGTGGAACATAGCCTTGTCTTGGTAGGCATAGTGGAACATAGCCTGTGTCTTGGTAGGCATAGTGGAACATAGCCTGTGTCTTGGTAGGCCTAGTGGAAGTAGCCTGTGTCTTGGTAGGCCTATTGGAAGTAGCCTGTGTCTGGGTAGGCCTAGTGGAAGTAGCCTGTGTCTGGGTAGGCCTAGTGGAAGTAGCCTGTGTCTGGGTAGGCCTAGTGGAACATAGCCTGTGTTTTGGTAGGCCTATTGGAAGTAGCCTGTGTCTGGGTAGGCCTAGTGGAACATAGCCTGTGTCTGGGTAGGCCTAGTGGAACATAGCCTGTGTCTGGGTAGGCCTAGTGGAACATAGCCTGTGTCTGGGTAGGCCTATTGGAAGTAGCCTGTGTCTTGGTAGGCCTATTGGAAGTAGACTGTGTCTGGGTAGTCCTAGTGGAACATAGACTGTGTCTGGGTAGTCCTAGTGGAACATAGCCTGTGTCTGGGTAGGCCTATTGGAACATAGCCTGTGTCTGGGTAGGCCTATTGGAACATAGCCTGTGTCTGGGTAGGCCTATTGGAAGTAGCCTGTGTCTTGGTAGGCCTATTGGAAGTAGCCTGTGTCTTGGTAGGCCTATTGGAACTAGCCTGTGTCTGGGTAGGCCTAGTGGAACATAGCCTGTGTCTGGGTAGACCTATTGGAAGTAGCCTGTGTCTGGGTAGGCCTTTTGGAACATAGCCTGTGTCTGGGTAGGCCTATTGGAACATAGCCTGTGTCTGGGTAGGCCTATTGGAACATAGCCTGTGTCTGGGTAGGCCTATTGGAACATAGCCTGTGTCTGGGTAGGCCTATTGGAACATAGCCTGTGTCTGGGTAGACCTAGTGGAACATAGCCTGTGTCTGGGTAGGCCTAGTGGAACATAGCCTGTGTCTTGGTAGGCATAGTGGAACATAGCCTGTGTCTTGGTAGGCCTAGTGGAACATAGCCTGTGTCTTGGTAGGCATAGTGGAACATAGCCTGTGTCTTGGTAGGCCTATTGGAAGTAGCCTGTGTCTGGGTAGGCCTATTGGAAGTAGCCTGTGTCTGGTTAGGCCTAGTGGAACATAGCCTGTGTCTGGGTAGGCCTAGTGGAACATAGCCTGTGTCTGGGTAGGCCTATTGGAAGTAGCCTGTGTCTGGGTAGGCCTATTGGAAGTAGCCTGTGTCTTGGTAGGCCTATTGGAAGTAGACTGTGTCTGGGTAGTCCTAGTGGAACATAGCCTGTGTCTGGGTAGACCTATTGGAAGTAGCCTGTGTCTGGGTAGCCCTATTGGAACATAGCCTGTGTCTGGGTAGGCCTATTGGAACATAGCCTGTGTTTTGGTAGGCCTATTGGAAGTAGCCTGTGTTTTGGTAGGCCTATTGGAAGTAGCCTGTGTCTTGGTAGGCCTATTGGAAGTAGCCTGTGTCTTGGTAGGCCTATTGGAAGTAGCCTGTGTCTGGGTAGGCCTAGTGGAACATAGCCTGTGTCTGGGTAGACCTATTGGAAGTAGCCTGTGTCTGGGTAGGCCTTTTGGAACATAGCCTGTGTCTGGGTAGGCCTATTGGAACATAGCCTGTGTCTGGGTAGGCCTATTGGAACATAGCCTGTGTCTGGGTAGGCCTATTGGAACATAGCCTGTGTCTGGGTAGGCCTATTGGAACATAGCCTGTGTCTGGGTAGGCCTAGTGGAACATAGCCTGTGTCTGGGTAGGCCTAGTGGAACATAGCCTGTGTCTGGGTAGGCCTAGTGGAACATAGCCTGTGTCTGGGTAGACCTAGTGGAACATAGCCTGTGTCTGGGTAGGCCTAATGGAAGTAGCCTGCAAGCAACATTGTGCACTGCTGAGGTCTCTCTCAGATACTGTGTGCATATGCTGACATGTACTGACATGTACAGTATGTGTAACTAACTGATAGATGATCACACTTTTTAAATGTATGTGAATGATAAGGTATTTGGTCTGTAATGTCTTTTCGTTATGTGTCGGATCCCAGTAAGACTAGCTGTCACCATTGACGTATATATAATGAATATAATGTTAAAAAACATGCATAATTCAAAACAGACACCAAACCGTTCATATTCCACTAGTAGTGTTCTACTCGTGCCCACTATATTCCTTACAAGTACTTTGTATCCATGTGACTGCGCATGTATCTAAAGTTGAACTGTAACCTTGAAAAACGAGTCCCAATTGGCTTAAAAGCCTTAAAATAGACACAAATGCATATTCATTCACGTGGCTGAATTTGAATTAGAACTGAGAAGTGTTCCACATAAACCCACTATGGGTTGTGTCCTCTTTTTAGCTGCTGCTTTTGTCCCATGTTTGTTTTTCTATTAATGTAGCCCCTTTAACTCTGTGGGTATTAGTGTGATTTTGAGTTTGGCGTCGCTCCTCATCGCGGTAACGGGTGCAGTTTGCGTGTTTAATTGGTTCCACTTTAATGAAGCCTCCCTTCTGGGAATTACCCAGAAACACTGTTACGTCAACAGAGAGGTAGGACACACAACTCTCAGCCAAGTGAGAAGACATGTAGTGTGTGTGTGTGATTGTGTGTGGTGTGTGTGTGTAAGTATCTGGGGAGGGAAAAAAAAGACACACACACCAGGTGTGTTTACAAGATCAGCGCAGGACACTCTTCTGTCCCAATTAACATACTCCCAGCAGTGAGAAGTGAAGACATACGGTGCTCAGGACACTCTTCTGTCCCAATCAACACAGTCCCAGGATTGAGAAGTGAAGACATACGGTGCTCAGGACACTCTTCTGTCCCAATTAACACAGTCCCAGCAGTGAGAAGTGAAGACATACGGTGCTCAGGACACTCTTCTGTCCTAATCAACACAGTCCCAGCAGTGAGAAGTGAAGACATACGGTGCTCAGGGCACTTTGCTACTTTCCTAGTCTTCTTCTTCATTTGCTTGCCTTCTAATCTTCTGAAAAATCTATTTCAAGCTCAGCAAGCTCTTCAGTTTTTATTTGTGTGAATGTGTACTTGTGTCTGTCTTCAGACGCATGTGCCTATGGTGTCTGCTTGCATGCGTGCGTGTGTGTGTGTGTGTGTGTGTGTGTGTGTGTGTGTGTGTGTGTGTGTGTGTGTGTGTGTGTGTGTGTGTGTGTGTGTGTGTGTGTGTGTGTGTGTGTGTGTGTGTGTGTGCGGGCGTGTATGACTACTGCATGTCCCTGTGTGTATCTCAGTGTTGTAGCAGTACCCAGCAAAGTGTTCAGTCAGTGCTCTGAGTCTGAACATCGAGATGGTAATTGCTATGTTTGCCTATTACTTCCCCACTCAATGCTCCCCCTCCTCTCTGTTCCCGTGGCGTGTTCAGAGAGCACGGCGTTCCCTTGCTGATAGCCATAACGCTGGTCCAACGTGTTTAGGCATACCCCCCACCTTATTACGCCCTTTTCCCGGCTGGCGTGTGTGTTTGCATGTGTGTGTGTGTCACTGTTCAGCAGGAACATGCTCCCTTGGTCAGCTGCTTCAATCAACACCACTTCCTCCTCTTTTCTGACTGTCAATGGGTCATAGGCAGCACCTTTTCAAGCTGGCCAGGTGTGTCTATGGTGCACATATTTCACAAAATATTTAAAAAGTTGCACTCTCTATATGTAGTCCCAATGATTTATAGGGTATCACCAACGTTTCTGCACACAGTGACTTCTTCAGCCATTATTTAATTTTTCCGTTATTCAGCACTTCTCTAACTATTTTGGGTGTGCATCAACTCATCCTTTCTTTAGACAGTGTAAATATTAGGACATACTGTACATGTAACAGCAGATTTGTACAGTGTACATATTAGAACATACATGTGACTTCAAATCAAATTATTTGTCACATGTGCCAAATACAACAGCTGTAGATCTTACAGTGAGATGCTTACTTACAAGTTCTTTACCAACAATGTAGTTTTAACAAAATACCCCCCTAAAAAAGTAAGAGATAAGAATAACAAATAATTAAAGAGCAGCAGTAAATAACAATAGCGGGGCTACATACAGGGGGTACCGATACAGTCAATATGCGGGGGCACCGGTGTTGAGGTAATATGTACATGTAGGTAGAGTTATTAAAGTGACTATGCATAGATAATAACAGAGAGTAGCAGCAGTGTTAAGGGGGGGGGGGGCTGAGGCAATGCAAATAGTCTGGGTAGCCATTTGATCAGATGTTCAGGAGTCTTATGGCTTGGGGGTAGAAGCTGTTTAGAAGCCTCTTGGACCTAGACTTGGGGGTATCTCTTGCCGTGCGGTAGCAGACAGAACCATCTATGACTAGGGTGGCTGGAGTCTTTGACAATTTTTAGGGCCTACCTCTGACACTGCCTGGTATAGAGGTCCTGGATGGCAGGAAGCGTGGCCCCAGTGATGTACTGGGCCGTTCGCACTACCCTCTGTAGTGCCTTGCGGTCGGAGGCTGAGCAGTTGCCGTACCAGGCAGCGATGCAACCCGTCAAGATGCTCTCGATGCTGCAGATGTAAAACATTTTGAGAATCTCAGGACCCATGCCAAATGTTTTCAGTCTCCTGAGGAGGAATAGGTTTTATTCATGCCACTTCACGACTGTCTTGGCGTGCTTGGACCATGTTAGTTCATTGGTGATGTGGTCACCAAGGAACTTGAAGCTCTCAACCTGCTCCACTACAGCCCTGTCAATGAGAATGGGGGCGTACTCGGTTCTCCTTTTCCTGTAGTCCCCAATAATCTCCTTTGTCTTGATCACGTTGAGGGAGAGGTTGTTGTCCTGGCACCACACGGTCAGGTCTCTGATCTCCTTACTATAGGCTGTCTCATCATTGTTGGTGATCAGGCCTACCACTGTTGTGTCATCGGCAAACTTAATGATGGTGTTGGAGTCGTGCCTGACCGTGCAGTCATGAGTGAGCAGGGAGTACAGGAGGGGACTGAGCACGCTCCCCTGAGGGTGTTGAGGATCAGCATGGCAGATGTGTTGTTACCTACACTTACCACCTGGGGGCGGCCCATCAGGAAGTCCAGGATCTAGTTGCAGAGGGAAGTGTTTAGTTCCAGGGTCCTTAGCATATTGATGAGCTTTGAGGGCACTATGGTGTTGAACACTGAGCTGTAGTCAATGAATAGCATTCTCACATAGGTGTTCCTTTTGTCCAGGTGGGAAAGGGCAGTGTGGAGTGCAATAGAGATTGCATCATCTGTGGATCTTTTGGGGTGGTATGCAAATTGGAGTGGGTCCAGGGTTTCTGGGATAATGGTGTTGATGTGAGCCAAGACCAGCCTTTCAAAGTATTCATGGCTACAGATGTGAGTGCTACGGGTCGGTAGTCATTTAGGCAGGTAACCTTAGTGTTCTTGGGCACAGGGACCATGGTTATCTGCTTGAAACATGTTGGTATTACAGACTAAGACAGGGAGAAGTTGAACATGTCAGTGAAGACACTTGTTGGTCAACGCATGCTCGGAGTACACGTCCTGGTAATCCATCTGGCCCTGCGTCCTTGTGAATCTTGACCTGTTTAAAGGTCTTACTCACATTGGCTGTGGAGAGCATGATCACACAGTCATCTGGAACAGCTGATGCTCTCATGCATGTTTCAGTGTTGCTTGCCTCGGAGTGAGCATAGAAGTTATTTAGCTCGTCTGGTAGGCTCGTGTCACTGGGCAGCTCTTGGCTGTGCTTCCCTTTGTAGTCTGTAATAGTTTGCAAGCCCTGCCACATCTGATGAGCGTCAGAGGCGATGTAGTACAATTCGATCTTAGTCCTGTATTGACACTTTGACTGATGGTTCGTCAGAGAGCATAGCGAGATTTCTTATAAGCTTCCGGGTTAGAGTCCCACTCCTTGAAAGCGGCAGCTCTACCCTTTAGCTCAGTGTGAATGTTGCCTGTAATCCATGGCTTCTGGTTGGGGTATGTACGTACGGTCACTGCACGTACACTACCATTCAGTTTGGGGTCACTTAGAAATGTCCTTGTTTTTGGAAGAAAAGCTGATTTTTTTTGGCCGTTAAAATAACATCAAATTGATCAGAAATACAGTGTAGACATTGTTAATGTTGTAAATGACTATTGTAGCTGGAAATGGCAGATTTTTATGGAATATCTACGTAGGCATACAGAGGCCCATTATCAGAAACCATCACTCCTGTGTTCCAATAACACATTGTGTTAGCTAATCCAAGTTTATAATTTTAAAAGGCTAATTGATCATTAGAAAACCCTTTTGCAATTATGTTAGCACAGCTGAAAACTGTTGTTAGGATTAAAGAAGCAATACAACTGGTCTTCTTTAGACTAGTTGAGTATCTGGAGCATCAGCATTTGTGGGTTTGAATACAGGCTCAAATGGCCAGAAACAAAGCCCTTTTTTCTGAAACTCATTAGTCTATTCTTGTTCTGAGAAATGAAGGCTATTCTATGTGAGAAATTGCCAAGAAACTGAAGATCTCGTACAACGCTGTGTACTACTCCCTTCCCAGAACAGTGTAAACTGGCTCTAACCAGAATAGAAAGAGGAGTGGGAGGCCCCAGTGCACAACAGAGCAAGAGGACAAGTACATTAGAATGTCTAGTTTGAGAAACAGACGCCTCACAAGTCCTCAACTGACAGCTTCATTAAATAGTACCCGCAAAACACCAGTCTCAACGTTAACGGTGAAGAGGCGACTCCGGGATGCTGGCCTTGTAGGCAAAGTCGCAAAGAAAAAGCCATATATCAGACTGGCCAATAAAAAGAAAAGATTAAGATGGGCAAAAGAACACAGATACTGGATAGAGGAACTCTGCCTAGAAGGCCAACATCCCGGAGTTGCCTCTTCACTGTTGACATTGAGACTGGTGTTTTGCGGGTACTATTTAATGAAGCTGCCAGGAATCAGGAGAATAGAATTATGGTCAGATTTACCAAATGAAGGGCGAGGGAGAGCTTTGTACGGGTCTCTGTGTGTGGAGTAAAGGTGGTCTCAAATTTTCCCTCTGGTTGCACATTTAACATGCTGATAGAAATGAGGTAAAACTGATTTAAGTTTCCCTGCATTAAAATCCCCGACCACTAGGAGCGGCACTTCTGGATGCTTGTTTTCCTGTTTGCTTATGGCAGTATATCGGTTTGTTGGGGTTTGTAGACAGCTACGAAAAATACAGATGTCTGATGTACAGTACATCCTTAAAAGACACTGTACACTTGATCAGTCCTGATCTAACGCCTGCTGCCTTCATTCACAGTAAAGTGTCTGCGGCTCTTTTACTGTGCATTCAGCCAAAACTAATTTTCTCGATCTGGATCTCTCTCCCTGTCTCTGTCTCTGTCTCTCTATAGCTGGTATCAGAAGGTTGGTGCCAGTGCTCTTCCTCTGTTTGACATGCTCCACTGTCCCTACTCCCTCCCTCTCTCATTCCTCTTTCTCTCACTCTGTGCACCCCCCGTCCCTGTCCTCTCCACTGGGTCTGACTAATGGCCCTGCTAGTGTAGAGGGCAGGGGGCCTGCCTGCTCTGTCACTCCCCCCCTTTCTCTCTCTCGTTGTCAGCTCCAACCCTACACAGCGCCTTCGGAGAGTTGACACTGAGCATGCTCCACAATGGGACATTATTATTAAGGAATAAAACTCATAAAGGGAGTTGAATGTATGTGTTCCAAATGGCACCCTATTCCCTATATAGTACACTACTTTTGTCTTTGTTGTATTATCGGCCCAATGCAGTCATTAACGTGATATTCCTGTGTGTTATATAGTAATACTTTGAAATTGTGAAAATGATATTAAGGCCCTTTCAGTGTAAGAGCTCTTAATAAGAGTTTTGGTGGGATGGAGTTTTGTCCTGCCTGGTGACATCACCGGGTGGTAAATTAGTTAATAGACAAATAAAAAAGAGAATTCCTAACCTCTCTGCCAATAACAGCTAGTTTTCAGTTTTCTCCTCCCCACTCAGACCACTCACAGACAGTCCAAGCAAAATTGTTGCTTGAGAAATTTCTCTTGCTAAGAAGATATTTGTGTTTATTTTTGACCATTTTAATTGAAAACATTCACAGTAAGGTACATACTTGTTACCCATAAATGATTTGATATTGAAATAAAAACAGATGCATTGGGCCTTGAAAACCGAGACGTGTACCGCTATGATAACTTATGACCTGGGGTCATGGAATCATTATGACTCTTGTGTCAGGGTTGTCATATTGTTATGGCGTTATATGTCTCTGGATGCTTGGGATATTTCCTCTTCGTCAGAGCTCCCTTGCAAAGAAGATTTCTATCTTGATTGGACTGGCTTTTGGTTAGATAAAGGATATAGAATGAGATAAGGCCCTATTCCAGAAACTCTTCCTGGAGGTAAGCCCTCCAGATCTGTTTGTTCTCTTGGCATCTCACTTTGCTGTCCTTGTCAAGCCAAACATGTCTGGCTTGACAATGACTGACAAGGAATCAGCATGTTAGCACAAACAGACTGACACTCAGACTAGTTGTAAGAGTGGTACTGCTACTCTTACAAAAAGAAAAGTAGTGGTACTGCTCTCATCCTCTGTACCACACTCCAAACCCTGACTCACCCACTCATCCAAACTGGCCTATCTCAAATCAATAGAGAATTAGAGAAAGATAAAGAGGCTTTTATATTTGTCAGAGAGAGAGAGAGAGAGAGAGAGAGAGAGAAAGAGAAAGAGAGAGAGGGAGAGAGAGAACATCCCTGAAGCAAGAGAGACTTCGAGGAGGGTTGCTCACAGAACAAACAAAACAACAGAAGATATAAATAGAGCGTGGTAGGGAAATTCAGGTCACAACCCAAAGCGCTATCAACATCAACGAACAGAGAGAGAGGTATAGCCTGTCTAACACAGCTGAGATCAACTCTGTTGTTTGTGTCTATTACATTTTTGTGTGATAATGTGATTGACATTTTATCTGTCAACTCTGTGTCAATCTCCTTCTTGATGTTATTGTGCAATATTATGACCTTGTTACGGCGTTGACATATTGTCAATACCGATCTCATTAAACGCTGTGGGTAATTAGTGAGATAAAGCGACGCACAGTCATGGATTTATCAGAATCGCTGATGCAAACACTTGAAATTAATAACAATGAATCAGAATTTCATTCATGATTAGCGCCAGCTGAGACTGTTGGAATGGAACCTCCTGCACAGGAGGTTGGTGGCACCTTAATTGGGGAGAATGGGATCGTGGTAATGACTGGAGCGGAGTCAGTGGAAAGGTATCAAATCCATCAAACGCATGGTTTCCAGGTGTTTGATGCCATTCCATTTGCTCTGTTCTGGACATTAATATGAGCTGTTCTCCCCTCAGTAGCCTCCTGTCACCTCCTGGCATTCCCATGTATCAAAGTAAATTCATCTTCTTCCCTGTGGCTCAGTTGGTAGAGCATGGTGTTTGCAATGCCAGCATGGTGTGTGCAAGGCCAGGGTTGTGGGTTTGATTCCCACGGGGGGCCAGTACAAACAAAATGTATGAAATGTATGTATTCACTACTGTAGGTCGCTCTGGATAAGAGCGTCTACTTAAATGTAAATTATCTCCTTTAACAACTCCACTTCCTCCTCTTTTTATGGTATTAGGCCACTGTAAATATAATTTAGTTCTTTCCTTTTTTATGCGTATTCTCCCTTCTGGGGGGATGGGCTATTGCAAATTGCTGGTGGTGGTGTCTAAAAATAATGTTATACAGCTAACCAGGGGGACAGGGAGGAGGTTGGTGGATGTTTGGGTATCAGCACATGATTAAATAGAACCCTCTAGTGGCCTCATGGGTGGAATGTTATTCATATTTTTCATAATTTCATAATTAATAGAAATCCGCTGGTGTTTCTATGTCAAACTGTTTTGTTATATTTCAGTCTTCTGTGATGTATATAAAGTGTAATACTGGGATGCAAACTCAAAATGGAATACATTTCAACTCTATATCTGACATGGTACAGGTGTCTTCTTTTTTGTAATCCCAAAGCCATGTGTGTGAGGTGTATACTTTTAAGACTACCAATTTGTAATCCCTGATTTAGCCCACTGCAGTAAAAGGTTAGTAAAGGTGATAAAAAAGCAATTATTGTAGTATACGGTGGCCATATTAGGACAGTAGTACACTCTTTAGGGGTTGCCTTCAATTTGACAGTAACTTACAGGCACCTCATTGGTAAGTAAATTACTGTATTTCATATTGCAGTACACCTACTGTAATCTAAATACAGTATACAGTATGATACACAATACAGTACCGTAGAATTTACTGTATTGTACTGTAGAAATGTAAATGCTACCTTTATCATAATGAATGAATGAATGAATGAATGAATGAATGAAATGTTACTGTGATTACAGATTGGTTGCTTGGTAATGTGTTTACACATACAACATATCAATTCATATTTGGTGTTTTATATCACTTGCACCTTCTAGAGGCCTTATATAAGGCCTCCAAACTGGCAGCAACTAGGGGAGAACAGACCAAAAAAACATGGCAAAATGCTCAACCATTAAAGATATGCTGCCACTCCAATCTGTCCCCTATACATGTTAAATTGATGGGGCATTACTACCACATACCAGTTAAATTGGTACAGCATTCTCACTAACGGGTGCAACAAATATAGCCTCTTACAAGGTAGGCATCAAATAATGTTAATGAGCCAGAAACAACAGTACCATGCACCCACTAGTGGTCAAAAGGTTTTTGGCGCTCCAAAAATACAGTACAGTACAGTACTGTATTCTGTGGGATGGAATTACAGTTAAAAATAAGGCAAGCCCACAAAATGTTTCCCACAATGCACCATAATTTACCATACACTGCAGTGAAACGTTTCACTGTATTTTACTGTTGATAATACCCCAAATTACCTTATATAGTACAGTTTTCCGTTACAGTGTAGGGCAACCTAATTCCAAAGGAGAACTGGGTAGTTGTCAATGTCAATTGTCGGTCACTGAAATTGACCTTTTAGGAACACTGGTCGGCAGTGTTCTTCAATCCTGGGTGTGCAGGCTTTTGTTACAGCCCAGTACTTACGCACTTAATCAAACTAATCAAGGGCTCAGTGTTTAGTTCATCAGTATAATCAGGTGTTTTAGTGCTAGGCCGGAACAAAAGCCTGCTCACCCTGTTAGGTCCTATAGGGTCGAGATATCTAGGGGTGCGAACAGACAGATATCTCACCTACAGTATCACATCACTCCGTGTTGGTTTTACTGAGCTCTAATTGGCCAATGCGGATGTAATTTCTAAAAGTCCCACAGGACTGAAAACTGTCTTCTAATTAATCAACAAGAGAACAGAAATCTCAGGTCCTGATTCGCTTTCCAGATTGAATTATGCCTTAGCCTCTTTAGAATAATATGACGGAAGGACAGATCAATAAAGAGAGAGATGGAGACGGAAGGAGGGGTGATTAAACAAGAGGGGGGGGTGTAAATACGTTGCAGAGAGAGAGATCAAATCAAATTTATTTATATAGCCCTTCTTACATCAGCGGATATCTCAAAGTGCTGTACAGAAACCCAGCCTAAAACTCCAAGCAGCAAGCAATGCAGGTGTAGAAGCACGGTGGCTAGGAAAAACTCCCTAGAAAGGCCAAAACCTAGGAAGAAACCTAGAGAGGAACCAGTCTATGAGGGGTGGCCAGTCCTCTTCCCGGCTGTGCCGGGTGGAGATTATAACAGAACATGGCCAAGATGTTCAAATGTTCATAAATGACCAGCATGGTCAAATGTTAATAATCACAGTGGTTGTCGAGGGTGCAACAGGTCAGCACCTCAGGAGTAAATGTCAGTTGGCTTTTCATAGCCGATCATTGAGAGTATCTCTACACCTCCTGCTGTCTCTTGAGAGTTGAAAACAGCAGGTCTGGGACAGGTAGCACGTCCGGTGAACAGGTCAGGGTTCCATAGCCGCAGGCAGAACAGTTGAAACTGGAGCAGCAGCACAGCCAGGTGGACTGGGGACAGCAAGGAGTCATCATGCCAGGTAGTCCTGAGGCATGGTCCTAGGGCTCAGGTCCTCCGAGAGAGAGAAAGAGAGAAAGAGAGAATTAGAGAGCATATTTAAATTCACACAGGATGCTGGATAAGACAGGAGAAATACTCCAGATATAACAGACTAACCCTAGCCCCCCGACACATAAACTACTGCAGCATAAATACTGTAGGCTGAGACAGGAGGGGTCAGGAGACACTGTGGCCCCAGCCGATGATACCCCCGGACAGGGCCAAACAGGCAGGATATAACCCCACCCACTTTTCCAAAGCACAGCCCCCACACCACTAGAGGGATGCCTTCAACCACCAACTTACCATCCTGAGACAAGGCCGAGTATAGCCCACAAAGATCTCCGCAATGGCACAACCCAAGGGGGGGCGCCAACCCAGACAGGAAGACCGCATCAGTGACTCAACCCACTCAAGTGACGCACCCTTCCTAGGGACGGCATGGAAGAGCACCAGTAGGCCAGTGACTCAGCCCCTGTAATAGGGTTAGAGGCAGAGCATCCCAGTGGAGAGAGGGGAACCGGCCAGGCATAGACAGCAAGGGCGGTTCGTTGCTCCAGTACCTTTCCGTTCACGTTCACACTCCTGGGCCAGACTACACTCAATCATAGGACCTACTGAATATTTGAGTCTTCAATAAAGACTTAAAGGTTGAGACCGAGTCTGCGTCTCTCACATGGGTAGGCAGACCACTCCATAAAAATTGAGCTCTATAGGAGAAAGCCCTGCCTCCAGCTGTTTGCTTAGAAATTCTAGGGACAATTAGGAGGCCTGCGTCTTGTGACCATAGCGTACGTGTAGGTATGTACGGCAGGACCAAATCGGAAAGATAGGTAGGAGCAAGCCCATGTAATGCTTTGTAGGTTAGCAGTAAAACCTTGAAATCAGCCCTTGCCTTAACAGGAAGCCAGTGTAGGGAGGCTAGCACTGGAGTAATATGATCACATTTTTTGGTTCTAATCAGGATTCTAGCAGCCGTAATTAGCACTAACTGAAGTTTATTTAGTGCTTTATCCGGGTAGCCGGAAAGTAGAGCATTGCAGTAGTCTAACCTAGAAGTGACAAAAGCATGGATTAATTTTTCTGCATCATTTTTGGACAGAAAATGTCAGATTTTTGCAATGTTACGTAGATGGAAAAAAGCTGTCCTTGAAAATGGAGATAGAGAGGGAGACAGAGGGAGAGAGAGAATTATTAATATTGTGAAAGAATGGATGATGTATGTTAAGATGTAGTATGGTAATGAATGTGTCCCTGCTGGTTAGTTATGATGCACGAGGAGTCTTTCTGGAAACCATATCATTCCACGTGATCGTCTGTCTGTCTGTCTGTCTGTCTGTCTGTCTGTCTCTTTATCTCTTTGCCTCACTGAGAATGAGCAAATCTGACAGCATCTGCCAAAAAATAAGTTGTCCTCGGACTGAGAAATCCTCATCTCCCCTAGTGTGCGTTTGTGTTGCTGAGAAATGATGGCAGCAGCAGAATAGACTGCAGTGTATTTGTCCCCCTCCCTCTAATTCGATACAAGAACACCAAGAAGACTGTCCAACACAGGTGTGTGTGTGTGTGTGTGTGTGTGTGTGTGTGTGTGTGTGTGTGTGTGTGTGTGTGTGTGTGTGTGTGTGTGTGTGTGTGTGTGTGTGTGTGTGTGTCTGAACGTGTGTGTGTGTGTGTGTGTGTGTGTGGTGAAGGCAAGTTGGTACAGAGCCACCACACTCAGGAGGTGTGTGTTTACGCACATGTTTAGAAACTTGCCTCAGAGCATCACAATGGATGTCAGCAGCAACAGTGGGGCCCTGGGCACAGCTCAACACCTGCGGCTAGCATTGGGGCCCCACAGTGCAGCTCTGTGCCAGAAGCGAGTGTGCATGGGAGTCAGTGACAATCCAGGCAGACACCTTGATGAGCTCCGTCTGTGGCCTCACCATCCTGCAGAGCAGGCTTAGCAGTCTGACTGACCAGCTAGTCAGGGAGTCATCACTCGGCTGGACTGCATGGAAAGAGATCACACAGTTACAACCCAGTAGGTTTATTACTAATGACCTAGCTTCAGAACCCTACCAGAGCGCTTGTTTTATGGCATACCATTATAACATCAGGGCAGTACAGTCTATTGAAACATGTAGCATATTAGCGTATTAGCATTTTAGTGCTCCACCGGAGAGAGCATACAGTATGCTTTATGTAATAATTGTGTTCCTATTAAACTCTAAGTGAAGGTCAGTATTATCTAAAGAGAAGTTATAATTAGGGTAAATTAAAATACTGTACAAGCTGAACCACAAACAATATCGGCCCAATTATTTTGCTTAGGGAATGTATGTGTCTCTAAACTACCATAAAACTTAAATGAATAGCCGGGGCGTTTATTTTCTTAAATCACTGAACACAACAGACGCTTATTAGAGACAAGCTTCTATTTGAGCCAGGCTTCTATTTCCTTAATACACAAAGCTTTTGCTTCTTTATAAATTGAACACACAATTCCTCCATCATATGTCTGGGGGTCTGTACTCCAAAAGTTGTTGACTGTTTTTGTGCTTGCCATTTATCTAGCAGTTTGCAGCTGTTAGCAGCCAATGGCTAGCAGTTCGTTACTGGCGATAAAAACGGATGATTAAAAAAATATATTTGGGGGGGGGTCATTACTGAATTTTTTTATATAACAAATCAAACGTTAAACCTCGTAAGCAATTCATGGTAAGCTGATAAACCAAACCTGCCCCCAGTCAACGCTATCAGCCCAGCTATATGTTCAATGAATGGGTTATTTGTTATTGTAGTTTGGTCAGGGCGTGGCAGGGGTGTTTGTTTTATGTGTTTTGGGGTTTTTGGTTAATGTTCTATGTTAGTATATTTCTATGTTCTTTCTAGTTCTTCTATTTCTATGTTTAGTTTCTTGGGTTGACCTTCAATTGGAGGCAGCTGTTCCTCGTTGCCTCTAATTGAAGGTCCTATTTAGTAAGGGTGTTTTTCCATGGGTTTTGTGGGTAGTTGTTCCATGTATAGTCAGTGTACCTTACAGGACTGTTTTCGTCGTTCTTTTGTTCAGTGTTCATTTCTTTAATAAAACAAGAAGATGTTTCACGTTCCCGCTGCAGTTTGGTCCCATCATTACGACAATTATGACACTTGGGGTGGCAGGTAGCCTAGTGGTTAGAGCTTTGGGCAAGTAACCGAAATGTTGCTAGATTGAATCCCCGAGCTGACAAGGTAAAAATCTGTCGTTCTACCCTGAACAAGGTAGTTAACCCACTGTTCCTAGGCCGTCATTGTAAATAAGAATTTGTTCTTAACTGACTTGCCTAGTTAAATAAAGGTAAAAAAATGATTGCCTGCTATTAAAAGGGACAGGCAGCTATTTGAGACTGCGTTTAATTGAAGTTTTACGGTAGCCTGTTTTAGCTGATAGTGTATTGGTGAGAGAAATGGGTTCGGAGCCCACTTCTGACGGAAGGAGACGGAAGACTATGTTAGCTCAAGAACATCTTAATACTTTAGACTGATTTTATTTGGATCGGTTTGGATGTATGAGCTATAACAAGTTGGTTTGGAGAGAGTGATGGGAATGCAGATAGTCTGTTACAGCTCCTATTTTACATTATTGAACTCACAAAACTGCTCCAAATGAAATGTGCAAAATTTATGAGAGCCGTTGGAATTATAGAGTGAATAGGTGAACGAATGCAATATTTTGCTGAATTTATAGTGCATTGTTACAGTGTAGGAATTCAACTTTCGATGCAATGCACACACCCAAAACACAACTAACTAGCAAACAACTAAACATCAGAACATATTCATGTCTGAGTGTATATAGACAGTGGGTATTTGGGTTATATCAAGCAACATACAGTGCATTCGGAAAGTATTCAGACCTCTTGACTTTTTCCACATTTTGTTATGTTACAGCCTTATTCTAAAATGGATTAAATCGTTTTTTCCCCATCAATCTACACACAATACCCCATAATGACAAAACAAAAACAGGTTTAGACATTTTCATCACATTCCCTTGTTACACCAGGAACACACAATCACTCCATCAGTGCTCAGACTGTCCGCAATAGGCTGAGAGAGGCTGGACTGAGGCTTTGGTTGGCCTGTTGTAAGGCAGGTCCTCACCAGACATCACCGGCAACAACGTTGCCTATGGGCACAAACCCACCGTCGCTGGACTAGACAGGACTGGCAAAAAGTGCTCTTCACTGACGAGTCGCAGTTTTGTCTCACCAGGGGTGATGGTCAGATTCTCATTTATTGTTGAAGGAATGAGCGTTACTCTGGAGCGTGATCGAGTTGGAGGTGGAGGGTCCGTCATGGTCTGGGGCGGTGTGTCATATCGTCATCAGACTGAGCATGTTGTCATTGCAGGCAATCTCAATGCTGTGCGTTACATGGAAGACATCCTCCTCCCTCATGTGGTACCCTTCCTGCAGGCTCATCCTGACATGACCCTCCAGCATGACAATGCCACCAGCTATGCTGCTCGTTCTGTGCGTGATTTCCTGCAAGACAGGAATGTCAGTGTTCTGCCATGGCCAGCGAAGAGCCCTGATCTCAATCCCATTGGGCACATCTGGGACCTGTTGGATCGGAGGGTGAGGGCTAGGGCCATTCCCTCCCAGAAATGTCCGGGAACTTGCAGGTGCCTTGGTGGAAGAGTGGGGTAATATCTCGCAGCAAGAAATGGCAAATCTGGTGCAGTCCATGAGGAGGAGATGCACTGCAATACTTAATGTAGCTGGTGGCCACACCAGGTACGGACTGTTACTTATTTTGACCACCCCTCCCCTTTGTTCAGGGACACATTATTCAATTTCTGTTAGTCACATGTCTGTGGAACTTGTTCAGTTTATGTTTCAGTTGTTGAATCTTATGTTTCTGAAATTGCTTATTCCAGTTACTAATAAGCACGCAACCATTAAGAAAATTATTGTAAAAACTGTTAAATCCCCGTGGATTGAGGAGGAATTGATAAATGGTATGGTTGAGAGGGATGAGGCAAAAGGTATGGCAATTAATCTGGCAGCCCAACTGGTTGGCAAACGTACTGCAAATTAAGAAATCATGTGAATAAAACTAAAGAAAAATAAACTACACTATGAAGCAAAGATAAATTATTTATAGAATGATAGTAAAAAGCTTTGGGGAACCTTAAATTATATTGTGGGAAAAAAAGCCAACTCTGCTACTTCCTTCATTGAATCAGATGGCTCATTCATCACAAAGCCCAGTGATTATAAAGGCACAAGGCAAGACCCAAATGCAGACACAGGAGGCAGATGGTAGAGCTCAGATATTTATTGAAACAAAGGGAGTAGGCAAAGGCAGGTTGGGGACAGGCGAGAGTTCATACAGTACCAGACGATAGGCAGTCTCGAGGTCAGGCCTATCAGGGGTCAGAAACCAGATCAGAGTCCAAAACAGTACAAGTGGATAGGCAGGCTGGTAGTCAGAACAGGCAGAGTGGTCAGGCAGGCAGGTTCTGAGTCAGGACAGACAAGGGTCGAAACCAGAAGGACTAGAAACAACAGAGACTGGGAAAAATAGGAGCAAGTAAAAACGCTGGTTGACTTGGCAAACAGGACGAACTGGCACAGAGAGACAGGAAACACAGGGATATATACACCGGGGATAATAAGTGACACCTGGAGGGGGTGGAGACAATCACAAAGACAGGTGATCCAGATCAGGGCGTGACAATACCCCCCTAGGGGCGCCACCTGTGTCCTACCTGGGCGCATACCTGGTTGACCGGGGTGTCGGTGGTGGAAGTCGGCGATGAGGGCTGGATCCAGGATGTCTCTAGCGGGAACCCAGCACCTCTCCTCCGGGCCGTAACCCTCCCAGTCAACCAGGTATTGGAAACTCCTGCCCTGTGGTCGAACACCCAGAAGGCGGTTTACCGTGTATGCCGGTCAAAGGACTGTGAGACACGGGCTTAATCCTAGACACATGGGAAGTAGGGTGAATACGGAGGGTATGGGATAACAAGAAATGAACAGCAGTGGAACTAAGGACTCTAGAAATTTGCGGGACTCTACCCGAAGGGGCAGGTCCTGTGGGGACAGCCATACCCTCTGCCCAATGCGGTAGCGGGGAGCTGGAGTCCAGCGGTGGTCCACTTGTTGACGATACCTGGAGTTGGTCTTGAGAAGTGCTACTTGAGCTCTTCTCCAGGTTAGTCGACAGCGGCGGACAAACATCTGGGCTCAGGGTACGTTGACTTCCAGTTCTTGTACTGGGAAGAGTAGAGTCTGGTACCCCATGGAGCACTCAAAAGGGGAGAGTCCCATGGCTGAACAGGAAAGGGTGTTCCGGGCATGCTCTACCCAGACCAGTTGTCGGCTCCAGGTAGTGGGGTTGGTTGAGATCAGGCATTTTAGGGTGGTCTCCAGGTCGTGGTTAGTTTGCTCCGACTGGCCATTAGATTGGGGATGGAATCCGGAGGATAGGCTGGCCGACGCCCCAATAAGGGTGCAGAACGCCTTCCAGAACTGAGACGAGAACTGAGGACCCCGGTTGGAAACCATATCCACCGGGAGTCCATAGATCCGGAAGATGTGCTGCACCATGAGCTCGGCCGTTTCCTTGGCAGAGGGAAGTTTGGGGAGAGGAATGAAATGAGAGGCCTTTGAGAACCGAATGACGGTGTTGCCATCAGATGGGAGAAGCCTAGTGACATAGTCCAGAGAGATATGGGACCAGGGACAATGAGGGACCGGTAGTGGCTGAAGGAGGCCAGAAGGAGCTTGCCGTGGAGTCTCGTTCTGAGCACACACCGTGTGCCGTCAGGAACCATTGTGGGCTACCAGAAATATTGTCGGAGGAATGCTAGGGTACGGGGGGAACCTGGATAACAGGTCAGCCTAGAATAATGAGCCAATTTCAGGACCCGGTTGGGGACAAACAATTTCAGGACCCATACCGAGTTGGGGACAAACAGCCAGTTAGCCGGGCCCCCTTCAGGTCCAGGCTGGGAACATTGTGCCTTGCAGACCAGGGTCTCAACCCCCAAACCCACTGAGGCTGCAAGGCATGAGGTAGGGAGAAAGGTTTTGGAGACTGAGGGTGTGACAGAGGAACTATATAGGCGGGAGAGGGCGCCAGGCTTCACATTTTTGGACCCTGAGCGGTAGGAAATGGTAAAGTTGAATCTTGTAAACAAGAGAGCCCACCGAGCCCACCGAGTTATGGCGCTTGGCTGTACGGAGATATTCCACATTTTTATGGTCGGTCCAGACCAAGAATGGCTGTTCTGCTCCTTCCAGCCAGTGCCTCCACTCTTCCAACGCCATCTTGACCGCCAGGAGTTCTCGGTTGCCTACATCGTAGTTCCTCTGCAGGATTGAGACAATAAAACAGGAAGGCACAGGGATGAAGCTTTTGATCCTAGGCAGATCGCTGGGACAGGATGGCCCCCACTCCAACGTCAGAACCATCAACCTCTACCACAAATTGACGGGACGGATCCAGATGGACTAGGATGGGTGCTGTGGTGAACCGATGCTTCAGGTCCACAAAGGCTCTGTCGACTGCTGGAGACCATGTAAACGGTACTTTGGGAGAGGTGAGTGCAGAAAGGGGGGCCGCCAGGGTACTGTAGCCCTGAATGAAACGGCGGTAGAAGTTAGCGAAACCCAGGAAATGTAAATGCACCCTGGACATAGGTTGAGGTCAATCTACCACTGCTTTCACTTTTCCAGGATCCATTTGAACATTTCCCTCAGCGAAGACATATCCCAGAAAGGAGATTGTAGAGCGGTAAAACTCACACTTCTCGGCTTTCACGAACAAATGGTTCTCCACGAGACGCTGAAGGACCTGTCTGACATGAAGAACATGTTTTCGGGCAGACCGGGAAAAAAACAGGATGTCGTCAAGGTATTAAAAACACTAAATGGTTTAGCATGTCCCTGAGCACATCGTTTACCAGAGCCTGGAACACAGCTGTTGCCCGGGAGAGCGGCCTTTCAGACATTAGCATGATTAAATATGCTATCTTCGATCGGTCAAATGGGAATGAAGATGGCTGGAGTTCGAAGATGAGAGAGCACTGGGAAGGAACGCCCGGCAGGTGCCAGAATCGCCTGCATAACGTTCCGGAGGTGGTAAGCGGGGCTCTTGGGGAGCCGGGGTAGGTTGAACCAATCCACCACTAATAGGAAGGTTACTGGGTGGTTGGGAGGTCTCAAATGTGGCGTGATGCCTATGAGCTAATTCACTGATTTGCTTCAATATCGCCTTGAAACCATGGTCGTGGAATTCCGTCAGGGAACGATGCCCTTCCAAAAGGTCCCAAAGTTGCTCCTCATGCCTCCCAATGGTGGTTCCTTGCAGGGAGACAACATGAATGAGCTGGTCAAAGTCTGCTGGGTCTGTCATGGCCAGTTCATACTATAAGGGCACAAGGCGAGACCCAAATGCAGACACAGGAGGCAGATGGTTGAACTCCAATATTTATTATAACAAAGGGAGTAGGCAAAGGCAGGTCTCGAACAGGAGAGTTCATAATCCTGGTCAGAGTCCAAACAGTCCCAGATGATAGGTAGGCTCGAGGTAAGGCCAGGCAGGGGTCAAAAACCAGATCCGAGTCCAAAATAGTACAAGGGGATAGGCAGGCTGGTAGTCAGAACAGGCAGAGTGGTCAGACAGGTGGGTTCAGAGTCAGGACAGACAAGGGTCGAAACCAGGAGGACAAGAACAAACAGAGAATGGGAAAAATAGAAGCAAGGAAAACCAATGGTTGAATTGAAAAACAAGACGAAATGGCACAGAGAGACAGAAAACACAGGGATATATACACTGAGGATAATAAGCGACACCTGGAGGGGGTGGAGACAATCACAAGGACAGGTGAACCAGATCAGGGTGTGACACTGATATTGCAAACTACTTGAATTACTTTTTCATTGGCAAGTTAAGCAAACTTAGGGATGACATGCCAGCAACAAACGCTGACACTAAACATAAAAGTAAAAAATTATGAAAGACAAGAATTGTACTTTTGAATTCCGTAAAGTCAGTGTGGAATAGCTGAATGTTTTGTTGTTGTCTATCAACACTGACAAACCACCGGGGTCTGACAATCTGGATGGACAATTACTGAAGATAAATCAAATCAAATCAAATTTATTTGTCACATACACATGGTTAGCAGGTGTTAATGCAAGTGTAGCGAAATGCTTGTGCTTCTAGTTCCGACCATGCAGTAATATCTAACAAGTAATCTACTAATTCCACAACAACTACCTTGTACACACAAGTGTAAAGGAATGAATACGAATATGTACATAAAAATATATAAATGAGTGATGGCCAAACGGCATAGGCAAGATGTAGTAGATGGTAAGAGTACAGTATATACATATGAGATGAGTAATGTAGGTTATGAAGAGATTATATAAAGTGGCATTGTTTAAAACCTGTTGGGGATAGGGGGCAGTATTGAGAATTTTGGAAAAAATATGTGCCCATTTTTAACTGCCTCCTACACCAACTCAGAAGCTAAAATATGCATACTATTGTTCATAGAAAACACCCTAAAGTTTCTAAAACTGTTTGAATGGTGTCTGTGAGTATAACAGAACTCCTATGGCAGGCAAAAATCTGAGAAGGTTTCATGCAGGAAGTGGCCTGTCTGACAACGAGTCGTTCTTCTTGCCTCTGTTTATTGAAGAGTAAGGATCTTAGCTGTAACGTGACAATTCCTAGGGCTCCAATAGGCTCTCAGAACCCGGGAAAAACAGGAACGATGACGAGGCAGCCTCAGGCTGAAACAGATTATCGCCTTTTCCAAGTGTCCCATTAGGTGACAATGGAATGAGGCGCGTGCGCGATTCGCCCCCGTGGAGAAATTTCATTCGGCTGTTTAGCTTATTGCAGATTCCCGGTCGGAATATTATCGCTTTTCTACGAGATAAATGGCATAAAAATTGATTTTAAACAGCGGTTGACATGCTTCGAAGTACGGTAATGGAATATTTTGAATTTTTTTGTCACGTCATGCGCCATGCTCGTGACCGTGATTTAGTATTCTGATAGTGTCTAGAACGCATGAACAAAACGTCGCTGATGGAACATAACGATGGATTATTTGGGACCAAACCTACATTTGTTATTGAAGTAGAAGTCCTGGGAGTGCATTCTGACGAAGAACAGGAAAGGTAAGCCCATTTTTCTTATAGGAAATGTGATTTTGGTGAAGGCTAATCTTGCCGGGTGTCTAAATAGCTAGCCCGTGATGGCTGGGCTATGTACTTAGAATATTGCAAAATGTGCTTCATCCGAAAAGCTATTTTAAAATCGGACATATCGAGTGCATAGAGGAGTAATGTATCTATAATTCTTAAAATAATTGTTATGCTTTTTGTGAACATTTATCGTGAGTAATTTAGCAAACTGTTAGTAAATTCCCCGGAAGTTTGCGGGGGGTATGCTTTTTCTGAACGTCACATGCTAATGTAAAAAGCTGTTTTTTGATATAAATATGAACTTGATTGAACAGACATGCATGTATTGTATAACATAATGTCCTAGGTGTGTCATCTGATGAAGATCATAAAAGGTTAGTGCTGCATTTAGCTGTGGTTTGGGTTTTTGTGACATTATATGCTAGCTTGAAAAATGGGTGTCTGATTATTTCTGGCTGGGCACTCTCCTGACATAATCTAATGTTTTGCTTTCGTTGTAAAGCCTTTTTGAAATCGGACAGTGTGGTTAGATTAACGAGAGTCTTGTCTTTAAATAGCTGTAAAATAGTCATATGTTTGAGAAATTGAAGTAATAGTATTTCAAACGATTCAAAAATCGCGCCACTGGATTGAAGTGGCTGTTACGTAGGTGGGACGAATTCGTCCCACCTGCGCCAGAGAGGTTAAAGTGGCTAGTGATACATCTAATTACATCAAGATGGCAAGATGCAGTAGATGGTATGGCGTACAGTATATATAATAGCAGATGATATTGCCACTCCTATTTGCCGCATCTTCAATTTAAGCCTACTAGAGAGCGTGTGCCTTCAGGCCTGGAGGGAAGCTAAAGCCATTCCGCTACCCAAGAATAGTAAAGCCCCCTTTACTGGCACAAATAGCCGACCAATCAGCCTGTTACCAACCCTTAGTAAACTTCTGGAAAAAATGGTGTTTGACCAGATACAATGCAATTTCACAATAAACAAATTGGCAACAGAATTTCAGCATGCTTATAGGGAAGGACAATCAACAAGCACAGCACTTACACAAATGACTGATGATTGGCTGAGAGAAATTGATGATTGTGGGGGATGTCTTGTTAGACTTCAGTGCAGCTTTTGACATTATTGATCATAGTCTGCTGCTGGAAAAACGTATGTGTTATGGCTTTACACCCCCTGCTATAATGTGGATAAAGAGTTACTTGTCTAACAGAACACTGAGGATGTTCTTTAATGGAAGCCTATCAAATATAATCCAGTTAGAATCAAGAATTCCCCAGGGTAGATGTTTAGGCCCTTTGCTTTTAATTTTTTTTTACAAAAGACATTCCACTGACTTTGAGTAAAGCCAGAGTGTCAATGTATGCGGATGACTCAACACTATACACGTCAGCTACTACAGCGACTGAAATGACTGCAACACTCAACAAAGAGCTGCAGTTAGTTTCAGAGTGGGTGGCAAGGAATAAGTTAGCCCTAAATATTTCTAAAACTAAAATCATTGTATGGAACAAAAATCATTGTATGGAACAAAACACTCACTAAACCCTAAACCTCAACTAATCTTGTAATAAATAATGTGGAAATTGAGCAAGTTGAGATGACTAAACTGCTTGGAGTAACACTAGATGGTAAACTGTCATGGTCCAAACATATTGATGCAGTAGTAGCTACGATGGGGAGAAGTCTGTCTATAATAAAGCGATGCTCTGCCTTCTTAACAACACTATCAACAAGGCAGGTCCTACAGGCCCTAGTATTGTCACACCTTGACTACTGTTCAGTCGTGTGGTCAGGTGCCACAAAAAAGGACTTAGGAAAATTGCAATTGGCTCAGAACAGGGCAGCACGGCTGGTCCTAGGATGTACACAGAGAGCTAATATTAATAATTTGCATGTCAATCTCTCCTGGCTGAAAGTGGAGGAGAGATTGACTTCATCACTACTTTTATTTATGAGAGGTATTGACATGTTGAATGCACTGAGCTGTCTGTCTAAACTACTGTCACACAGCTCGGACACCCACGCATACCCCACAAGACATGCCACAAGAAAAACGTACACATGGAGGGGGTGCAGGACAGACTATGGGAGGCACACTGTACTACATAGAGCCATGCCTACATGGAACTCTATTCCACATCAAGTAACTGACGCAAGCAGTAAAATTAGTTTGAAAAAACAGATTAAAAAACACCTTATGGAACAGCGGGGACTGTGAAGCAACACAAATGTTGGCACAGACACATGCATACACACACACACACACACACACACACACACACACACACACACACACACACACACACACACACACACACACACACACACACACACACACACACACACATACACACACACACTCTCACACACACACACACACACACACACACACACACACACACACACACACACACACACACACACACACACATGATAACATACACACTATACATACACATGGATTTAGTAATGTAGATATGTGCTAGTGATGGAGTTGGGGCCTGAGGGCACACAGTGTGTTGTGAAATCTTTGAATGTATTGTAAAGTTTTTAAAATGGCATAAACTACCTTAATTTTCCTGGACCCCAAGAAGAGTAGCTGCTGCTTTGACTGTAGCGAATGGGGATCCACAATAAATACAAATACAAATAGCTAGCTAAAGTCTGCTAAATGACTAAAATGTAAATGTAAATGTAAAGTAAACCAAATAGGTTCAATATTAGCTAGCTAACATTAGGCTATAACTAGCAATGTGAAATAGCATTCATTACTATAACATTACTATACACAGATCATAAATATAGGGTTAGCGTGTGAGCCATCCATCTACCGTCAGCTAGCTAGCTAACAGTAAGCTTTAATTTGGGGTATTTTGTTTAGACATGTAGCTAGCTAGCTAGCTAAACAATGAACCATAATCCCAATCCATAGAGTACTAGCAACACAAACCGATTGCCATACAGTTTACATACACTTAGGTTGTAGTCATTAAAACTTGTTTTTCAACCACTCCACAAATTTCTTGTTAACAAACTATATTTTTGGCAGGTTGGTCAGGACATCTACTTTGTGCATAACACAAGTAATTTTTCCAACAATTGTTTACAGACAGATTATTTCACTTATAATTCACTGTATCACAATTCCAGTGGGTCAGAAGTTTACATACACTAAGTTGACTGTGCCTTTAACAGCTTGGAAAATTCCAGAAAATGTCGTCATGGCTTTAGAAGCTTCTGGTAGGCTAATTGACATAATTTGAGTCAATTAGAGGTGTACCTGTGGATGTATTTCGAGGTCTACCTTCAAACTCAGTGCCTCTTTGCTTGACATTATGGGAAAATTCATCATGCTTCAAGCTTGACACACCTGTATTTGGGGAGTTACTCACATTTTTCTCTGCAGATCTTCTCAAGCTCTGTCAGGTTGGATGGGGAGCATCGCAGCACAGCTATTTTCAGGTCTTTCCAGATATGTTCGATCGGGTTCAAGTCCGGGCTCTGGCTGGGATACTCAAGGACATTCAGAGGCTTGTCCCGAAGCTACTCCTGCATTGTCTTGGCTGTGTGCTTAGGGTCGTTGTCCTGTTGGAAGGTGAACCTTCGCCCCAGTCTGAGGTCCTGAGCGCTCTGGAGCAGGTTTTCATCAAGGATCTCTCTGTACTTTATTCTGTTCATCTTTCCCCTGATTCTGACTGGTCTCCCAGTCCCTGCCACTGAAAAACATCTCAATAGCATGATGTTGCCACCACCATGCTTCACCATAGGGATGGTGCCAGGTTTCCTTTGGATTTGACGTTTGGCATTCAAGCCAAAGAGTTCGATCTTGGTTTCATCAGACCAGATAATCTTGTTTCTCATGGTGTACCATTTGTAAAACTCCAAGCGGGCTGTCATGTGCCTTTTACTGAGGAGTGGCTTCCGTCCGACCACTCTACCTTAATGGCCTGATTGGCGGAGTGCAGCAGAGAAGGTTGTCCTCCTGGAAGGTTCTCCATTCTCCACAGAGGAACTCTGGAGCTCTGTCAGAGTAAACATCGGGTTCTTGGTCACCTCCCTGACCAAGGCCCTTCTCCCCCGATTGCTCAGTTTGGCCGGACGGCCAGCTCTAGGAAGAGTCTTGATTGTTCCAAACTTCTTCCATTTAAGAATGATGGAGGCCACTGTGTTCTTGGGGACCTTCAATGCTGCAGACAGTTTTTGGTACACTTCCACAGATCTGTGCCTTGACACAATCCTGTCTCAGAGCTCTATGGACAATTCCTTCGAACCTCATGGCTTGGTTTTTGCACAGACATGCACTGTCAACTGTGGGACCTTATATAGACAGGTGTGCCTCCAAATCATGTCCAATCAATTGAACATACCAGAGTTGGGCTCCAGTCAAGTTCTGCTTTTAATTATTAATACATTAGCAAAAATGTCTAAAAACCTGTTTTCGCTTTGTCATTATGGGGTATTGTGTGTAGATTGATGAGGAATATGTTGTATTTAATCCATTTTCGAATAAGGCTGTAACGTATCAAAATGTGGAAAAAGTCAAGGGGTCTGAATACTTTCCGAATGCACTGTATGAGCAGCATATTGCTTTTCTATTCATACATTATAGGATAAGTTGGAGGGATGCTGGTGGTAGGGCAGGGAAGGCTGTCTAGATTGGAGGGAACACACTGAGGATGACACAGTTGCTTGTATGTGTACATGCGAGTGTGTGTAAGTGTGCATGTGTGCGCATGCATGTGTGTGTGCATACATTCGTGTTTTTATGTGTGCGTGTCACTGGCACTAGTATCCTCTATGGCTTGAAAGTAAAGGAGCTGTAAGACCATCTCTCTCTCTCTCTCTCTCTCTGAAATGAAATGAAATATATAAATCAGGAAAAACAGAAAATTCTCCCAGGGGTAGCTAGAGAATACAAACACAGAATGGGAGGGAATAGAGGGAGGAAGGAGGGAGGGAGACAGAGAGGAGGAGAGAAGAAATTAGCACACCGGGTAGAAAAGAAATGGAAAAACACAGACAAGAAAGGGGAAAGAGAGATATAGAAAGAAAGATATCAGGAAAATAAGAGAGGAAGTGGTTCGAGAGTGAGACAGAGAACAAGAAGGAAAGGAAGAGAGGAGGAGAGAGATGCATTCTACACAGTCGAGAGAGAGAGAGAGATGCATTCTACACAGTCGAGAGAGAGAGAGAGAGAGATGCATTCTACACAGTCAAGAGAGAGAGAGATGCATTCTACACAGTCGAGAGAGAGAGAGATGCATTCTACACAGTCAAGAGAGAGAGAGAGATGCATTCTACACAGTCAAGAGAGAGAGAGATGCATTCTACACAGTCGAGAGAGAGAGAGAGAGAGATGCATTCTACACAGTCGAGAGAGAGAGAGAGATGCATTCTACACAGTCAAGAGAGAGAGAGAGATGCATTCTACACAGTCAAGAGAGAGAGAGAGATGCATTGTACACAGTCTCTCTCTCGAGAGAGAGATGCATTCTACACAGTCGAGAGAGAGAGATGCATTCTACACAGTCGAGAGAGAGAGAGAGAAAGAGAGAGAGAGAGATGCATTCTACACAGTCGAGAGAGAGAGAGAGAGATGCATTCTACACAGTCGAGAGAGAGAGATGCATTCTCCACAGTCGAGAGAGAGAGAGAGAGAGATGCATTCTACACAGTCGAGAGAGAGAGATGCATTCTACACAGTCGAGAGAGAGAGAGAGAGAGAGATGCATTCTACACAGTCGAGAGAGAGAGAGAGAGATGCATTCTACACAGTCGAGAGAGAGAGATGCATTCTACACAGTCGAGAGAGAGAGAGAGAGAGAGATGCATTCTACACAGTCGAGAGAGAGAGATGCATTCTACACAGTCGAGAGAGAGAGATGCATTCTACACAGTCGAGAGAGAGAGAGAGATGCATTCTACACAGTCGAGAGAGAGAGAGATGCAGTCTACACAGTCGAGAGAGAGAGATGCATTCTACGCAGTCGAGAGAGAGAGAGATGCATTCTACGCAGTCGAGAGAGAGAGATGCATTCTACACAGTCGAGAGAGAGAGAGATGCATTCTACACAGTCGAGAGAGAGAGAGAGAGAGAGATGCATTCTACACAGTCGAGAGAGAGAGAGAGAGAGAGAGAGAGATGCATTCTACACAGTTGAGAGAGAGAGAGAGAGAGAGAGAGAGAGAGATGCATTCTACACAGTCGAGAGAGAGAGAAAGAGAGATGCATTCTACACGGGCGAGAGAGAGAGAGAGAGAGAGATGCATTCTACATAGTTGAGAGAGAGTTTTTGAGTTTTTATAAAACCTTTATTTTATACTCAAGTGTTAACATAAATAATGACACACTGCCTTTTCAGAAATGAAACACCAAATGTAATTCATTAAAAAAAAAATAATAATAATAATTTTTAAATGACGAAAAAAATACAAATACATAAATACAAAATAAAAAATACTAAAATAACAGAAAAAAAAAATAATAATAATAAACACTAAAGAACATATACATTCAACTTATTTCATCAACAAAAAATAGTTTCCCCTCCTCTACAAAACAAAGCGCTCCTTCGTATGCCCACCTTTGACAAATACAAAACACTTTGTGGAACCCAGTGATATTTATCCCAAAAGAAATCCACAATTATTGCCTGTATCTTAGCCAGAAGGCCAGATGGTGGTTCTAAAACTGACAACCGATGCCACAGTGCAGAGGCAATCACATTGTTAACTATAATAGTGCGCCCCATATATGACATACGAGATAGCAACCAACGCCAATGCCATCTCCTTATCCTCCCTTCAACCATTTCAACCACCCCAATCCAATTTTTTTCCATAGTCCCCTCATCTCCTAGGTACACTCCAAGATACTTAAAACCTCCCTTACACCATTCCAGCCCCCCTGGCAAAGCCATGATCCCTCCAGACCATTCTCCAATCTGTAAATCACAACTCTTTTCACAATTTACCTTTGCAGAGGATATTCCCCTAAAACGATCAAACATTAGACTCAAACTATCCACTTCCGCTTGATTTTTCACTAAAACAACTACATCATCAGCATAGGCTGAGAGACGAATAGGAGGAATATCCCTTGAAAGGTACACTCCTTCAATGCGTCTTCTAATGCTATTTAGTAGTGGCTTTATAGCAATGGCATATAACATTCCCGACAAAGAACATCCCTGCCTAATACCTCTACACACTTTAAAAGGAGCACTCAAACCACCGTTAACTTTCAATACACTTTCAATGTCACCATATATCACCTCTATCATGGCAATAAAACCAGAGCTGAACCCAAACGCCTCCAAAGTGTGCCATAAATATTGATGTTCAACTCGGTCAAATGCCTTTTCCTGATCAATTGAAATTAGACCAGCATCCCACCCAATAGCCCTAGAGACGTCCAAAAAATCACGAATCAGAGAAATGTTATCCCCTATCTGCCTGCCAGGAACACAGTAGGACTGGTCCGTATGTATGATTTGCCCCATCACCTCCCTCAACCTGTTGGACAAAGCCTTTGACAGGATCTTATAATCAGTGCACAATAAAGCCACCGGCCTCCAGTTCTTCACCTCCCTAGGGTCACCCTTTTTGGGCAGTAGGGTGAGGACAGCCCTTCTGCAGCTTATTGGTAGTAACCCTCCGGTTAAACTATCATTAACTACTGCAAGCCAATCCTCTCCCAACATAGCCCCAAAAGACTTAAAAATGTCAACGGGAAGCCCATCAATGCCTGGTGCCCTTCCATTTTCCATGCCTTTTAATGCAGTGTATAACTCCTGCAAAGACAATGGTTGCTCAAGCTCAACCTGAGCTTCTGCAGCCACCTGTGGGAGCCCATCAAGGAACTGCTGTGTCACTGTTTTATCCTCTTTGTACTCACACTTGTAGAGCTCAGCATAGAACTCTACTGCCCTCTTTCTAATTTCACTAGGTCTAGTGAGCTCTTGTCCAACAGCTGATTTGAGACAATGAATAATTTTTCTTTGTCCATTCTTTTTCTCTAAACCAAAGAAAAATTTGGATGAGGCATCCATTTCAGAGATTCCCTGAAACTTACTTCTCTCCAATGCCCCCTGTGCTCTGATATCCAGCAGGTCTGCCAATGCAGCTTTTTTCCTCTTGAGGGCCTGAGTGTGGCCTCGATCTCCTGTGGTCTCAACCAACGTCATGAGTTCCACTATTTCAGTCTCTAGGGCTTTCATTGATCCGGTGATATCCTTGGTGACATTCCTCGTGTATTGCTTACAGAATTGTTGAATCTGGATTTTCCCTATATCCCACCACTGTTGAAGGGATACAAAACTGGCCTTTTGAGACCTCCACCTCTCCCAGAAAAAACTAAAACATTTCCTGAAGTAAGCATCACTCAATAAAGTTATGTTAAACTGCCAGTATGCGCTTTTAGGTTTTACATTGTTAATGAACACCACCTCTGTTATTAAACAATGATCAGAAAATCCCACTGGGGTTATCACACTTATTTACAGACCTGAGATTGATGCTCAAAACAATAAAACCTATCTAACCTGGCCATAGAGCTGGTGTTCTCTCTCACATGCACCCAGGTATACTGCCTTGTGCCTCCATGTTGACTCCGCCAAATATCACACAGTTCATTTGTTACAATGAGACGTTTTAAAAAAGTCCTTGAGGCTATATGAGGTTCTTTGTGATTTCTATCTAAATCACTGACTGTGCAGTTAAAATCCCCAGCAATAAATAAATAATCTTCATTGTTACATTTCTCAATGGTATTTGATAATGTCTCTAAAAAGCATACCCTCTCAACTGCCACCACTGGGGCATATACATTTATCAGACACATAGTGATGTTTTCATACCTTACTCTAACGTTTAATAACCTCCCCTCAACTACCTCTTCAACCTCATATGACAAAGGCAAAAACCCTTTTGAGAACAAGATGGCCACACCCCCACTTTTTGAGTTTTTATGACTACACACCACTGTCCCCCCACTCCTGTTTCCACATAACTTCATTTTCCAAATTACTATGCGTTTCTTGTAGAAAAATTATGTCACTTCCCTTTCCCCTAATTAACTCATACACTATGGCTCTTTTTTTAACGTCTCTTGCCCCATTTACGTTTAAAGAAGAAATCTTAAAACTGCTCATGGATGAAAAAAAAATACAGAGGAAGACCCAGAAACCACATCTTTTTACAGAGTTAAAGCTGCGACTGAACTCTTTCATTTTCTTTAGAATTTACATCACTTATCACTCTCGTGACCACTTTTTTGAGTCAAGCAATTTCAGGGCTTGTCAAACCTCCCCCTGTTATTTTTGACATCAGAAACTTTGCTGATTCAATAAACAATTCACTTTCAAGGAAAAAATCTGTTACATTATAATCCTGCATATATTTCTTCCCTTTTGTCAACTTCAGAAATTGACGTACCTTCTCAATCCCATACCTCCCTTCCACCCCATTTATCTCACTATTTTGTTGTGACGCGTCAGATGACCCACTCTCGCTATCCTCCCCAGAAGAAAACTCCACCATCTCTACCACCTGTTTATCTTCAAGTGATCTATCAATCTCTACCTTCCTCTTGGAATTAGACCCTTCACCACCCCTTACATTCTTCCTCTTACTCCTCGGTACTTTGAAAACAGCTGCTTCCTTTTCCATTATTTCAATCTCCTCTTGACCTCCAATTTCATTTTCCAACACCACCTCATCGACGGCAGTCGCAATCTCACTGACTGTTTCCCCTCCCTCTTTGTTCATATCTACCACAATTGCCCCCGTATCCACACTGCCTTCCTCTCCTACTTTTCCTACCACATCTGCCCACCTTCTCCCTTCCCCTGCACCCTTAGCATGTTCATCCCTTCGCGGTGGTGCGTTAGCTGCACCAGCACTAGAGCTGCTACCGGGCTCTGCGTGCTCATTCTTGGGACAATTACGCACCAAATGCCCCTCTCTTCCACAGCCAAAGCATTTCATTGATTCAGTAGAAGCGTAGAAGACATAATCAAATCCATCAATCTTAAAACTGAATGCTAAATTCAGTTCATCAGTGTCCTTTTTTAAAATCATATGCACTTGTCTCCTATGAGACACGACATGTTTCAGCAACGGAGATTTGCATCCAAAAAGAACCTTCTTTATTGTTGATACAATTTGACCATGACGAGATAACTCTCGCTCCAACACTTCATCTCTAACAAATGGTGGCACGTTAGAAAGTATAACTTTCTTTGCCGGATTCATAAGCGGAAATACCGGTGTCTGTGTCTCCCGCAACACAACACCACTCTCAACTATCTTATTCACCTTTTCAATGGAATCTAAGAATATCACTACAGCGCTATTCATCCTTGAGGCTGATTTGATACTATCATACCCAATGATAGCACCCACTGCCAAGCTACATTCTTCCACTGAACACCCGGCCGCAGCAGGAATCTTTACTCCATGTCGCCGACTAAGTTTTTCAAACTCCAAACTTCCGCGAGTGGCCATTGCAACCAGCCCCACCCGTTGGTTGTGCCCTCGCGAAAACCAACCTCAACGATCCCACCACCCCTATACGTTCTTAGTGATATTTAGACAAGATACCCTTAAAACAACTAAACTAATCAACATATATATATATATACACACCAAAACCCAATAGAGTGAAGATAATTCCAGTCGCTCTCACAATCACTCCTGCTTCACGACTCACTCCCAGCATCCACTCCAACGAGAGAGAGAGAGATGCATTCTACACAGTCGAGAGAGAGATGCATTCTACACAGTCGAGAGAGAGAGAGATGCATTCTACACAGTCGAGAGAGAGAGAGAGATGCATTCTACACAGTCGAGAGAGAGAGAGAGATGCATTTTACACAGTCGAGAGAGAGAGAGATGCATTCTACACAGTCTCGAGAGAGAGAGAAAGAGATGCATTCTACACAGTCGAGAGAGAGAGAAAGAGATGCATTCTACACAGTCGAGAGAGAGAGAGAGAGATGCATTCTACACAGTCGAGAGAGAGAGAGAGATGCATTCTACACAGTCGAGAGAGAGAGAGATGCATTCTACACAGTCGAGAGAGAGAGAAAGAGAGAGAGATGCATTCTACACAGTCGAGAGAGAAAGAGAGAGAGATGCATTCTACACAGTCGAGAGAGAGAGAAAGAGAGAGAGATGCATTCTACACAGTCGAGAGAGAGAGAGATGCATTCTACACAGTCGAGAGAGAGATAGAGAGAGAGAGATGCATTCTACACAGTCGAGAGAGAGAGAGTGAGAGAGAGAGATGTATTCTACACAGTCGAGAGAGAAAGAGAGAGAGATGCATTCTACACAGTCGAGAGAGAGATAGAGAGAGAGATGCATTCTACACAGTCGAGAGAGAGATGCATTCTACACAGTCGAGAGAGAGAGAGATGCATTCTACGAGAGAGAGAGAGAGAGAGAGAGAGAGAGAGAGATGCATTCTACACAGTCGAGAGAGATGCATTCTACACAGTCGAGAGAGAGAGAGAGAGAGAGAGATGCATTCTACACAGTCGAGAGAGAAAGATGCATTCTACACAGTCGAGAGAGAGAGAGAGTGAGAGAGAGAGATGTATTCTACACAGTCGAGAGAGAGAGAGAGATGCATTCTACACAGTCGAGAGAGAGAGAGAGAGATAGAGAGAGAGAGATGCATTCTACACAGTCGAGAGAGAGAGAGATGCATTCTACACAGTCGAGAGAAAGATGCATTCTACACAGTCGAGAGAGAGAGAGAGAGAGAGAGAGAGAGAGAGAGATGCATTCTACACAGTCGAGAGAGAGAGAGATGCATTCTACACAGTCGAGAGAGAGAGAGAGAGATGCATTTTACACAGTCGAGAGAGAGAGAGTGAGAGAGAGATGTATTCTACACAGTCGAGAGAGAGAGAGATGCATTCTACACAGTCGAGAGAGAGAGAGAGAGAGATGCATTCTACACAGTCGAGAGAGAGATAGATGCATTCTACACAGTCGAGAGAGAGAGAGAGAGAGAGAGAGAGAGAGAGAGAGAGAGAGAGATAGGACAACTCAGGCTGGGAGGCACGTCACACTGATCTGCTTTTGGTAGAAGGATGGAATGAGTCTTTCTACCAAAGTGTTTGTTTAACTTAGCATTTCAGTTAACAGGTGTGCCATGTTAAAAGTTAATTTGTGGAATTTCTTTCCTTCTTAATGTATTTGAGCCAATCAGATGTGATGTGACAAGGTAGGGGTGGTATACAGAAGATAGCCCTATTTGGTAAAAGACCAAGTCCATATTATGGCAAGAACAGCTCAAATAAGCAAAGAGAAACGACAGTCCATCATTACTTAAAGACATGAAGGTTTGTCAAAAACCATCAAGTGCTATGATGAAACTGGCTCTCATGAGGACCTCAACAGGAAAGGAAGACCCAGAGTTACCTCTGCTGCAGAGGATAAGTTCATTAGAGTTACCAGCCTCAGAAATTGCAGCCCCAACAAATGCTTCACAGAGTTCAAGTAACAGACATATCTCAACATCAGCTGTTCAGGAGACTGTGTAAATCAGACCTTCATGGTCGAATTGCTGCAAAGAAACCAATACTAAAGGACACCAATAAGCAGAAGAGCTTTGCTTGGGCCAAGAAACATGAGCAATTGACATTGAACCGGTAGAAATCTGTCCTTTGGTCTGCTGAGTCCAAATTTGAGATTTTTCTTTGTGAGACGCAGAGTAGGTGAACGGATGATCTCTGAATGTGTGGTTCCCACCGTGAAGCATGGAGGAGGAGGTGTGATGGTGTGGGGGTGCTTTGCTGGTGGCACCGTCTGTGATTTATATAGAACTCAAGGTGTTGAAAGCAATTTAGAAGTTTACATACAATAAAAAATATCATGTTGATCTATAGAATGTGTTATTTAATTTCAGACAAATGTAATAGAATCAAATCAAATGTTGTTGCGGACACATATTTTGCAGATGTTGCTGCGAAATGCTTATCTTTCTAGCTCCAACAGTGCAGTATTACCTAACAATACAAATCAATTCACACAAATCCAAAAAATCTTAGAGAATGGAATTAAGAATTATCAGAACGAGCAATATCAGAGTCCGGAATATAAATATACAGTATATGTACAGTTGAAGTCGGAACTTTACCTAAGCCAAATCCATTTAAACTCAGTTTTTCACAATTCCTGACATTTAATCCTAGTTAAAATTCCCTGTTTTAGGTCAGTTAGGATCACCACTTTATTTTAAGAATGTGAAATGTCAGAATAATAGTAGAGAGAATGATTTATTTCAGCTTTTATTTCTTTCATCACATTCCCAGTGGGTCAGAAGTTTACATACACTCAATTAGTATTTGGTAGCATTGCCTTTAAATTGTTTAACTTGGGTCAAACGTTTCGGGTAGCCTTCCACAAGATTCCCACAATAAGTTGGGTGAATTTTGTCCCAATCCTCCTGACAAAGCTGGTGTAACTGAGTCAGGTTTGTAGGCTTCCTTGCTCGCACACGCTTTTTCAGTTCTGCCCACAAATGTTCTATAGGATTGAGGTCAGGGCTATGTGATGGCCACTCCAACACCTTGACTTTGTTGTCCTTAAGCCATTTTTCCACAACTTTGGAAGTATGCTTGAGGTCACTGTCCATTTGGAAGACCCATTTGCGACCAAGCTTTAACTTTCTGACTGATGTCTTGAGATGTTGCATCAATATATCCACATAATTTTCCTGCCTCATGATTCCATCTATTTTGTGAAGTGCACCAGTCTCTCCTGCAGCAAAGCACCCCCACAACATGATGCTGCCACCCCCGTGCTTCACAGTTGGGATGGTGTTCTTCAGCTTGCAAGCCTCCCCCTTTTTCCTCCAAACATAACGATGGTCATTATGGCCAAACAGTTCTATTTTTGTGCCATCATACCAGAGGACATTTCTCCAAAAAGTACGATCTTTTTCCCCATGTGCAGTTGCAAACCGTAGTCTGGCTTTTTTATGGCGGTTTTGGAGCAGTGGCTTCTTCCTTGCTGAGCGGCCTTTCAGGTTATGTCGATATAGGACTCGTTTCACTGTGGATATAGATACTTTTGTACCTGTTTCCTCCAGCACCTTCACAAGGTCCTTTGCTGTTGTTCTGGGATTGATTTGCACTTTTCACATCAAGTACATTCATCTCTAGGAGACAGAACGCGTCTCCTTCCTGAGCGGTATGACGGCTGCATGATCACATTATTTTATACCTGCATACTATTGTTTGTACAGATGAACATGGTACCTTCAGGCATTTGGAAATTGCTCCCAAGGATGAACCAGACTTGTGGAGGTCTGCAATTTATTTTCTGAGGTCTTGGCTGATTTCTTTTGATTTTCCCATGATGTCAAGCAAAGAGGCACTGAGTTTGAAGGTAGGCCTTGAAATACATCCACAGGTACACCTCCAATTGACCAATTGAATTTTCCAAGCTGTTTAAAGTCATAGTCAACTTAGTGTATGTAAACTTCTGATCCACTGGAATTGTGATACAGTGAATTGTAAGTGAAATAATCTGTCTGTAAACAATTGTTGGAAAAATGACTTGTGTCATGCACAAAGTAGATGTCCTAACCAACTTGCCAAAACTATAGTTTGTTAACAAGACATTTGTGGAGTAGTTGAAAAACAAGTTTTAATGACTCCAACCTTAGTGTATGTAAACTTCCGACTTCAACTGTATACGATGGTGTGTATAGACATTATAGACAGTATATGAATAGAAACGGTGTCTACAGTGTACAGGATGAGCCTTGACTAGCATACAGTATACTGTAACTATTGCTGAAGTGACCAGTGTTCAATGACTGTGTACATAGGGCAGAAGTTTCTGAGGTGAAGGGTGGAGTACCCCGGTGGTAGTCGGCTAGTAACAGTGACTAAGTTCAGGGCAGGATACTGGGTGGAGGCCGGCTAGTGATGGCTATTTAACAGTCTGATGGACTACAGATAGAAGCTATTTTACAGTCTCTCGGTCCCAGCTTTGATGCACCTGTGCTGTCTAGATGGTAGCTGGGTGAACAGGCCATGCCTCGGGTAGCTGAGGTCCTTGATGATCTTCTTGGCCTTCCTGTGACACTGCATGCTGTAGATGTCCTGGAGGGCAGGCAGTGTTCCCCCGGTGATGCATTGGGCTCACCGCACCACCTTCTGGAGAGCCCTACGGTTGCTGACGGTGCAGTTGCCGTACCAGGCTATACAGCTCAACAGGATGCTCTCAATGGTGCATCTGTAGAAGTGTGTGGGGGTCTTAGGGACCAAGCCAAATTTCTTCAGCCTCCTGAGGTTGAAGAGGCGTTGTTGCGCCTTCTTCACCACACTGTCTGTGTGGTTGAACCCTTTCAGATTGTCATTAATGTGCACGCTGGGGAACTTGTAGCTTTTCACTCTCTCCACTGCTTCCCCGTTGATCTGGGTGGGGGCGTGCTCTCTCTGCTGTCTCCTGAAGTCCACAATCAGATCCTTTATTTTGTTGACATTGAGGGAGAGGTTATTTTCCCGGAACCACTCCACCAGGGTCCTCACCTCCTGCCTGTAGGCTGTCTCGAATAGGTTGAATGACCCCAAGTGTAATTTGGGATCATACCAATCAGAAAAAGCACTTCAGATGAACAACAGTGCTGTCCTACGTTTTACAGTGTAGCATTGTGGGAATGTAGTGACTGCGTCACCGCAGCAAACAACAGAAAGAGAGAACAGATGGAGCAGGGGAGGAGAGACGAAACGGGACACCTTTTCACAGAAAGTGACTTTGAGGAAATGACACTGCTACTTCCTACACTGTTTATATCCCGCATTTATTTCAAGCTGATCATGAATATTCATTAGGTGCACATGTGTAGGAAGTGTATAAAAATAAAATGGCACCCAACCATCGCTGTGAGTCTGCATTCCTCATTTGTCGCAGAATTATGTAGAAATCACAATATGTTGAAATGAAGTCTGTCAGCACTTACACACACACACACACACACACCCACACACACACACACACACACACACACACCCTTACACACACACACACACTCCCATACCTTGTTTAGTCTCCCGCGCAGAAAGTATCATATTATCAAACGCCTAATACATTTAGTCATGCAGCATCAGCGTCATGAATTAAGCTATTTTCTCTTCAAGACTTATGTCCTAGTCACCGCCGTTGTTTTTCCCAAAGACTCTATGTGCATCCCAAACAGCACCCTATTCCCTATGTATGATGCACCCTGGTCAAAAGTAGTGTACTGCTTAGGGAATGTGATGCCATTTGGGACTCAAGTGAAAGCCCTATCTGAGTGGTAATGGTACAGCTAAACGTGCTAGCTGTTAGTGTTACTTAGGCTACGGCACGTCAGAATCTCTGAAGTAGAGTTTTAAATGAAATACTCCCACCATTATCTCTCAAAGGTTGCCTTAACACACCCACACATACACACGAACACGTACACAAACACCACTTTACCCTCTCCCAAGCCGACTCATGTTTTATGGATGTTAAGTGGGTGAAGATTTAGTTTTTTATACCAAAAATACTGGGAATACTTCTTTTTATTTTTGTCTGTAAACTCCTTTTCATTATAGTTTTATGTGATTATACTGTAAAGTACTGAGGGGTATACAGTTATATCAGCCTCGGGTAATTGTGGAGGTTGAGTTATGGTCATGACCAGAATATATTTTTTATCAGAAAATACTGTGGGGTGTAAACTGCTTTTTTTGTGTAAACTCCTTCTCATGGTGTCGTTTTTTGTGATTGTGCTTTAGAGACATACTAAAGGGCATCTGCCTCTGGTGATGGTTATGGTGAGGTTGAGTTACAGTCATGACTGTACTTTGAGTTACAGTTATGAACATATTTTATACATACTGTCATAGCTTTTGTAAACGTTTTTGTGAACACATTTTCATTATAGTTTTCTGTTATTGTTGTGTGGAATACTGAAGGGCGTCTGCCTCTCATGATGGTGCGGTGGAGTTAAGGTATTTTACCATCTGTCATAGCTCGTCCCATAAAGAAGGCCTGAGTGGGTTGTCGAGCTAGCATGTGCTGACAGAAGAATGGCTCACGGTGTACACTTAGGGAATTGTGTACTTGCCTGTATGTTCTCATGTTTTGATGGCTTGTGTTTTTATTATGTCCTTGGTTTATCCTTGGATAGATTTGTATCACAGGACCCACCTGGGTCCTCTCTTCTCTTCTCATGCCAAGTAGGTAGAAGTTGCCCCCTAACCACTGGCACAGGGCCAGATTTATTTTCATTCCCCTAATTGTTAAGGTTAGGATTAGAGGTGGGAATATCTGGAAATGTAATCTGTGGTTATGGGTCAATTCTAACTCAAGCAGCTTCAAATGATCAGACAGTGAGAGCGCGCACACATGCACATGCACGCATGCACACGCATGCACACACACACACACACTCTCTCTCATTCCAGTACACTTCAATACACTCCAACACACCATGGGACTCATGGGTTCACACACTGTTACGGTCAGTCGCTCTCATAAAATATAAACAGACTTTTTTTATCTTCCCGCCTCCCTCCCCTCCACCCCATTACTCTCTCCCTCTCTCCATTCTCTTGGTATTTCACAGTGGATTGCCTGCCTGTTTTTATGACATATTCTTTAAAATGTTTAGATGAGCATGGGAATGAGGTGGAGAGGGAGGGAAGTAGGGATGAGGGAGGAAAGGAGGGGTATGAAGCCCCCAATGGAATGATGGGAGACGTAGTAAAGAGGACAGAGTGCGAGCTGGGGTGGAGTGGGGGGAGGGTGGGGTGTGAAGTCCCCAATGGAATGATGGGAGACGTAGTAAAGAGGACAGAGTGCGAGCTGGGGTGGAGTGGGGGGAGGGTGGGGTGTGAAGTCCCCAATGGAATGATGGGAGACGTAGTAAAGAGGACAGAGTGCGAGCTGGGGTGGAGTGGGGGGAGGGTGGGGTGTGAAGTCCCCAATGGAATGATGGGAGACGTAGTAAAGAGGACGGAGTGCGAGCTGGGGTGGAGTGGGGGGAGGGAGGGAGGGGTGTCGTGGTAGTCGGTTCGGCAATGGTCATGCTTGATGTGGAAACATTATGCTGTCGTCGGGCGGGATCTCTGATTCAGACAGAGCCGCCACAGACAGAATGAGGAGCACACAAACACACACACAGACACACGTGTGTACTCTCTCTCTGTCTCTCTCTTTCTCTCGCTCTCTCTCACACACAAACATACTTTACACACTGTACATACACCTGTATGCTCTCACATGTATGCTTGCTCTCTCAAATTCTCGATCTCTCTCACACACAAACACACCAACCTATGCCTTGGAGCTGATAAGTTTGGGGAAATAGATAATGCAGCCCTTGCAGAAGCAGCATGGTATTAGATCAGCTTTAATTGAACCAAGCCAGAAAGAGGCTGCAATCTACTGCGTTCTCTATTGCATTCTACTGCATTCTACTGCATTCTCTTCTGCATTCTGCCACATTCTACTGCATTCTCTTCTGCATTCTGCTGCATTCTCTACTGCATGTCTATTGCATTCTACTGCATTGTCTTCTGTATTCTGTTGCATTCTAATGCATGCTCTACTGCATTACAATAAATTCCACTGCATTCTACTGCATTCTATTACATCCTTCCACATTCTACTGCATTCTGCTTCATTGCACTGTATTGTACTACATTCTACCACATTATACTGCATTCTGCTTCATTATACTGCATTATAATACATTATACTACATTCCACTACATTCCTCTTCAAAATGGTTGATCGCTGGTGGCTCCGGGTGGTTGGCTGTGACGGCTTCATCACAGACACTTTATTGACCTGTATTGATTTCCACATTGACATCTGTTCACACACATATTGGGGTCTCTCTCTCTCTTTCAATTCAAAGGGCTGTATTGGCATGGGAAACATATGTTTACATTGCCCTCCCCATCTCTCTCTCTTTCTCTCTCACTCTGTCCCTTCCATCTCTCTCTCTATCCATCTCTCTCGATGTCTCTCTAATTCTGTGTCTCTATCTCTCTCTCAATTCAATTCAAGGGCTTTATTGGCATGGGAAACATATATTAACATTGCCAAAGCAAGTGAAGTTGATAATAAACAAAAGTGAAATAAATAATACAAATGTACAGTAAACATTACACTCAGAGAATAATAAAGGCATTTCAAATCTCATAATATGTCTATGTACAGTACAAAATGGAAAATAAATAAATATATAGGTTGTGTTTACAATGGTGTTTGTTCTTCACTGGTTGCCCTTTTCTTGTGGCAACAGGTCAAAGAATCTTGCTGCTGTGATGGCACACTGTGGTATTTCAAAATTCTCAAAATTGGATTTGTTTTCAAATTCTTTGTGGGTCTGTGTAATCTGAGGGTAATATGTGTCTCTAAAATGGTCATACATTTGACAGGAGGTCAGGAAGTGCATCTAAGTTTCCACCTCATTTTGTGGGAAGTGTGCACATAGCCTGTCTTCTCTTGAGACCCAGGTCTGCCTACGGTGTCCTTTCTCAATAGCAAGGCTATGCTCACTGAGTCTGTACATAGTCAAAGTTTGGGTCAGTCACCGTGGTCAGGTATTCTGCCCCTGTGTACTCTCTGTTTAGGGCCAAATGGCATTATAGTTTGCTCTGTTTTTTGTAAATTCTTTTCAATGTGTCAAGTAATTATCTTTTTTTTTCTCATGATTTGGTTGGGTCTAACTGTGTTGCTGTCCTGGGGCTCTGTGGGGTCTGTTTATGTTTGTGAACAGCCCCAGGACCAGCTTGCTTAGGGGACTCTTCTCCAGGTTCATCTCTTTGTAGGTGATGGCTTTGTTATTGAAGGTTTGGGAATCGCTTCCTTTTAGGTGGTTGTAGAATTTAACGGCTCTTTTCTGGATTTTGATAATTAGAGTGTATCGGCCTAATTCTGCTCTGCATGCATTACTTGGTGTTTTACGTTGTACACAGAGGATATTTTTGCAGAGTTCTGCATGCAGTCTCAACTTGGTGTTTGTCCCATTTTGTGAATTCTCGGTTGGTGTGCGGACTCCAGACCTCACAACCATAAAGGCCAATGGGTTCTATAACTGATTCAAGTATTTTTTGCCAGATCCTAATCGTTCACAGCTTTGTGGAAGTTACCTGTGCACTGATGTTTAGGCAGAGGTATGTCTAGTTTTTTGTGTGCTCTAGGGCAACGGTGTCTAGATGGAATTTGTATTTGTGGTCCTGGCAACTGGACCTTTTTTGGAACACCATTACTTTTGTCTTACTGAGATTTACTGTCAGGGCCCAGATCTGACATAATCTGTGCAGAAGACCTAGGTGCTGCGGTAGGCCCTCATCAGCAAACAGACAGATTCTAGTAGGGTGAAGCCGGTGCTGTAGACTTTTCTAGTGCCCTCGTCTATTCATTGATTTATATGTTGAAGAGGGTGGGGCTTAAGCTGTATTCCTGTCTCACCCCACAGCCCTGTGGAAAGAAATGTTTCTCTCTCCCTCTCATATATATATATATATATATATATCTTTCTCCCTACCATCTCTCTCTCCCACTCTCGCTCTCTTTGTCACTCTCTCCCCCTCCCTATCTCTCTGTCTTTATCTGTCTCTCTTTCTGTTTCTCTCCGTCTCTCTCTCTCCCTCCATCCCTCCCTCTCTCTCTCTTTTTCTCTCTGTCTATATCTTTCTCTCCCTCCCTCTCTCTCTATCCCTCCCTCCCATCTCTCTGTCACTCTCTCTTTCCCTCCCTCCCATCTCTCTCGCTCTCTCTCAAACATTGCTTGTATAGACCAAATTGACATTCAACTACAAATATTACAAGAAAGGACTGTGCAGGACATTTTGTCTTTTGAGGGGCCATTTCATCTGATACAACATCAACATTTGACCATAACCAGTTTGTACAGTTGTACTGCTCTCTATGTGGTACGTGAGACAACAACCATCAGACGTTTGCGGTCTGAAACGAGTGGAGAATGATGGTGGCTTGTGTTGTGTGGTCAAATCAATATATTGGCTACTATGTTGTTTTAGGTGTATTGCTCAACACTGGCAGGACACAATACTGTGCCAATGTGTCACCAGTGCTCAGTATTGTTCAGTTCCCAAATTATTTAGTGAGAGTGCAGCATGGTGACGATACAATTTAGCTAGGATGTAAGTATTTGTGAGCATTTGTTTTTTTATGAAGTAAGCAAGTAGGCCTTATCCAAGCCAGAACGGCCCATAGATTCTGTAGCTTGAGGCAGCTTGATGTACTGTACATGTACACCCCCTGGACAGGACGCTAGTCTATCACGGGGTCTTATCCCCAATCCATTTCCTTAACCTGTTGGGGATAGGGGGCAGTATTTGCACGGCCGGATAAAAAACGTACCCGATTTAATCTGGTTACTACTCCTGCCCAGTAACTAGAATATGCATATAATTGTTTGATTTGGATAGAAAACACCCTAAAGTTTCTAAAACTGTTTGAATGGTGTCTGAGTATAACAGAACTCATTTGGCAGGCCAAAACCTGAGAAGATTCCAAACAGGAAGCGCTCTCTGACTATTTCTTGGCCTTCTTGATCATTTCTAACCAAAACAGGGGATCTCTGGCATAACGTGACATTTAACGCTCCCATAGGCTCTCAGAAGGCGCCAGAATGATGAATGGTGGCTTTGCAGGCCATGGCTGAAAAACATTAGCGCATTTGGTAAGTGGTCGATCTGAGGACAATGAGACTGGAGGCGCGTGCACGGGCCGACACCATGTTTACTTTCTCTCTTTGAACGAAAACAACGACTCCCAGTCGGAATATTATCGCTTTTTTGAGAAAAATAGAATAAAAATTGATTTTAAACAGCGTTTGACATGCTTCGAAGTACGGTAATGGAATATTTTGAATTTTTTTGTCACGAAACACGTCGGGCGCGTCACCCTTTACCCTTCGGCTAGTGTCTTGAACGCACGAACAAAACGCCGCTATTTGGATATAACTATGGATTATTTGGAACCAAACCAACATTTGTTATTGAAGTAGAAGTCCTGGGAGTGCATTCTGACGAAGAACAGCAAAGGTAATCAAACTTTTCTAATAGTAAATCGGAGTTTGGTGAGTACCACACTTGGTGGGTGTCAAAATAGCCCGACCATCACAGGCTAGCTATCTACTCAGAATATTGCAAAATGTGCTTTCACCGAAAAGCTATTTTAACCTCTCTAGGGCAGGTGGCACCAAATCGTCCCACCTACGTAACAGCCAGTTGAATCCTGTGGCAAAATTTTCAAATACCTTAGAAATGCTATTACTTCAATTTCTCAAACATATGACTATTTTACAGCTATTTAAAGACAAGACTCTCGTTAATCTAACCACACTGTCCGATTTCAAAAAGGCTTTACAACGAAAGCAAAACATTAGATTATGTCAGCAGAGTACCCAGCCAGAAATAATCAGACACCCATTTTTCAAGCTAGCATATAATGTCACAAAAACCCGGAAGACAGCTAAATGCAGCACTAACCTTTGATGATCTTCATCAGATGACACACCTAGGACATTATGTTATACAATACATGCATGTTTTGTTCAATCAAGTTCATATTTACATCAAAAACCAGCTGTTACATTAGCATGTGACTAGCATTCCCACCGAACACTTCCGGTGAATTTACTAAATTAATCACGATAAACGTTCACAAAAAACATAACAATTATTTTAAGAATTATAGATACAAAACTCCTTTATGCACTGGCTATTGAGTAGTGTTACGAACCGGCTCAGAGTTCGCAACAAAAGGGAGACAACGTGGAGTCAAGGAGTATCAAAAATATATATTTATTAGATACCACAACCAAAAACAACAAGGTGTCTGCATGGAGAGAGTCTCCCCAATGACTGTGGAAGAGGTCCATTTATCCTGGGACACAGCCGGGCCCAGGTGCTTCCCATTTAGCTGACGACCCTTCCAACTCCACCCACCGGCATCCTAATAAGAAAACAAGAACAAAGAGAGAGAATACGACAGACAGAGTGGGAGGGTCGTCACACACCCCCCCATAAAACCGGGGACCAATAAGGGCCCCAGAACAACGTACCAGCCTCTGCGTCCCAAATTGACACAGGCCTCTGCGTCCCAAATTGACACAGGCCTCTGCGTCCCAAATTGACACAGGCCTCTGCGTCCCAAATTGACACAGGCCTCTGCGTCCCAAATTGACACAGGCCTCTGCGTCCCAAATTGACACAGGCCTCTGCGTCCCAAATTGACACAGGCCCCTGCGTCCCAAATTGACACAGGCCCCTGCGTCCCAAATTGATGAGGGGTTACATGTTCACCTTCCACTTGCCCCAGCCAACCTCCTTCTCCCCAGACCTCAGCAACCTTTGCGCACAGGAAGCAACGTTTAAGAGGAAAGGAGAACACAAGACCAGGAGGGAACAGACAGGAAAGTTAGAACATGACAAAACCAAACAATGGTCAGTCACATAACACTCAGGAACAGGGCACACAAGAGACCGTATCAGCTACAAACGCAAACATCTCCCAACGATCCATAGTCACTCCAACGATTCATAGTCACTCCAACGATTCTGCTGAGCACACCAGACCACAACAAGAGAAAATACAATCACACCGGGCACTACAGAAAAGAGATAAGATATGGAGCTTCCCCAAAACCTACAACAACTCAACCCTAGTCTTCATGCAGATTTGCGGTGGGTAATTATGCACTGTAGCCCGCTGGCAAGGAAGTAACCCCCCAGCACACTGGTAGATTCCACCAAGCCACGGATGTGCCCCCGAGACAACTGCTCAGTCCACAGACACCACACAAAAACAACAAACATTAACAATGCCCAACATATTCCAAAAATGAAACACGTCGCTAAGCCTACCAGGGGAAAAAGGCTATAGCTCCGGGTAGTAAGTTTCACTACCCTATCCAAATCTCCCCCCGAGGTACACAGCTGATTGTACTCACCTCCTCAGACCAATGTCCGAACAGCAAGTAGAACAAGCGTTTCCAGGCTGGGCTGGGCCCTGGAAACTAACCAATGTACTCTCTCCAACACAGCACACAAACCAAACAAACAAACGCAACCAGTACTGAGCACCAAACTCAAACTAACAAACAAAGCACCTCAATTTAACATACCTCCACATTTTCTCCCAAACACAAGTTCAAGATCCCGGATGAGCCCCCACTTGTTACGAACCGGCTCAGAGTTCGCGACAACGTGGAGAATCAAAAATATATATTTATTAGATACCACAACCAAAAACAACAAGGTGTCTGCATGGAGCGAGTCTCCCCAATGACTGTGGAAGAGGTCCATTTATCCTGGGACACAGCCAGGCCCAGGTGCTTCCCATTTAGCTGACGACCCTTCCAACTCCGCCCACCGGCATCCTAATAAGGAAACAAGAACAAAGAGAGAGAATACGGCAGACAGAGTGGGAGGGTCGTCACAGTAGGTGGGACGCAAGCGTCCCACTGGCCCAGAGAGGTTAATTATCATGACTCAGGATATGACCCAGATGCAGAAACGGGAGGCGGATAGTACAGTTCTCAACCAGGTACTGGAATCCTCTGACCCGCGGCCGAACCTTCACGAGGCGCCTCACCGTGTACGTCGATTGGCCGTCGATGGGATGGGGGAGAGGGGTGGGCATGGAAACGGGAGACAAAGGGCTGTGAGACATAGGTTTAATCCTAGACACAAGAAAAGTGTGATGTATACGATGGGTATGGGGCAACAGAAGACAAACAGCAGAGGGGCTAAGGATCTTGGAGATGGGGAAAGAGACAATAAAACGGGGGGACAGTTTGCGGGACTCTTCCCGGAGGCGCAGATCCCGAGGGGACAGCCAGACCCTCTACCCGAGACGATAACGGGGAGCCGGGGTCCGGTGGTGGTCCAACCGGTCTTCGATACCTGGTGGTGGTCTTGAGAAGAGCCGACCGGGCTCTCTTCCAGGTACTTCGACAGCGGCGGACGAACATCTGGGCCAAGGGTATGTTGACCTCTTCCTCTTGCTCCGGGAAGAGCGGGGGCAGATATCCCAGGGAGCACTCAAAAGGCAAGAGACCAGTGTCTGAGCAAGGGAGGGTGTTGTGGGCGTACTCTACCCACACGAGCTGCTGGCTCCAGGTGGTGGGATTGGCAGAGACCAGGCAGCGAAGAGTCGTCTCCAGGTCCTGATTGGCTCACTCCGACTGGCCGTTAGACTGGGGGTGGAACCCGGAGGACAGGCTGGCCGACGACCCAATGAGCGTGCAGAACGCCTTCCAGAACTGGGACGAGAACTGAGGACCCCGGTCAGAGACCATGTCCACCGGGAGTCCATGGATCCGGAATACATGCTGCACCATGAGCTGGGCTGTCTCCTTGGCTGAGGGTAGCTTGAGGAGAGGGACGAAGTGGGCGGCTTTGGAAAACCGGTCTACCACGGTAAGGATAACCATGTTGCCATCAGACGGGGGAGACCAGTGACGAAGTCCAGGAATATATGTGTGAGGGACGGGAAGTGGTTGAAGGAGGCCAGCCGGCGCTTGCCAAGGAGTCTTGTTCTGGGCACACAAGGTGCAGGCGGCGACGAATGCTGAGATGTCAGAAACCAAGGTGGGCCACCCAAAAACATTGTCATACAAAGGCCAGGGTCTGATGAGAGCCAGCATGGCAGGCCAGTTGAGAGGAATGAGCCCATTCCAGAACAAAGTCCGGAACACCCCCCGGGGTCTGGCTGGGAACGATGTGCCTCACGGACCCGGTTCTCTATACCCCAGGATGGTCTTGGAGTCCGATGGTTTAGCAGTGGGGCAATAGAGGTGTGACAGCGCATCCGGCTTCACATTCTTGGACACCGGACGGTAGGAGATGGTGAAGTTAAATCCGGTGAATAGCAGGGCTAATCGAGCTTGTCTGGAGTTGAGGCGCTTGGCAGTGCATATATATTCCAGGTTCATGTGATCTGTCCATATTAAACAAAAAAAGAAACGTCCTCTCACTGTCAACTGTGTTTATTTTCAGCAAACTTAACATGTGTAAATATTTGTATGAACTTAACAAAGATTCAACAACTGAGACATAAACTGAAGTTTCACAGACATGTGACTGACAGAAATGGAATAATGTGTCCCTGAACAAAGGGGGGGTCAAAATCAAAATTACAGTCAGTATCTGGTGTGGCCACCAGCTGCATTAACCTCTCTAGTACATGTGGGACGAACTCGTCCCACCTACGTAACAGCCACTGAAATCCAGTGGCGCGATTTTTGAATCGTTAGAAATGCTATAACTTCAATTTCTCAAACATATGACTATTTCACAGCTATTTAAAGACAAGAATCTCGTTAATCTAACCCCACTGTCCGATTTCAAAAAGGCTTTACAACGAAAGCAAAACATTAGATTATGTCAGCAGAGTACCCAGCCAGAAAAAATCAGACACCCATTTTTCAAGCTAGCATATCATGTCACATAAACCCAAACCACAGCTAAATGCAGCACTAACCTTTTATAATCTTCATCAGATGACACACCTAGGACATTGTGTTATACAATACATGCATGTCTGTTCAATCAAGTTCATATTTATATCAAAAACCAGCTTTTTACATTAGCATGTGACGTTCAGAAAAAGCATAACCACCGCAAACTTCCGGTGAATTTACTAACAGTTTGCTAAATTACTCACGATAAACGTTCACAAAAAGCATAACAATTATTTTAAGAATTATAGATACATTACCCCTCTATGCACTCGATATGTCCGATTTTAAAATAGCTTTTCGGATGAAGCACATTTTGCAATAATCTAAGTACATAGCCCGGCATTACAGGGCTAGCTATTTAGATACCCACCCAGGTCAGCATCCACCAAAATCACATTTCCTATAAGAAAGATGTTCTTACCTTGCTTGTTCTTCATCAGAATACACTGCCAGGACTTCTACTTCAATAACAAATGTTGGTTTGGTCCCAAATAATCCATCGTTATGTTCCAAACAGCGACGTTTTGTTCGTGAGTTCTAGAATGCTTCTTCGCGGTGTCGCGCATGGCGCATTGGCGTGTCAAAAATGTCTAAATATTCCATTACCGTACTTCGAAGCATGTCAACCGCTGTTTAAAACCAATTTTTATGCCATTTATGTCGTAGAGAAGTGATAATATTCCGACCGGGAGTATGCATTGAGCCTAAACAGCCGAATAAAATTTCTCCTCAGAAGCGACTCATGCACGCGCATCATTGAAAGGTCCTCCGAGCATCCACTTACAAAAGGCGATAATATATTTCAACCTGAGGTTCCCTCGTAAACCTTCAGTTATTTCGCGGGCTCTGAGAGCCTATTGGAGCCCTGGGAATTGTCACGTTACAGCTAAGATCCTTACTTTTCAATAAAAAGAGGTAAGACGCACGACTCCTTGTCAGACAGGGTACTTCCTGCTTGAAACCTTGTCAGGTTTTTGCCTGCCATAGGAGTTCTGTTATACTCACAGACACCATTCAAACAGTTTTAGAAAATTCAGAGTGTTTTCTATCCAAACCTGAACAATAATATGCATATTCTAGCTTCTGAGTTGGTGTAGGAGGCAGTTAAAAATGGGAACATATTTTTTCCAAAATTCTCAATACTGCCCCCTATACCAAACAGGTTAAGTACTGGAGTGCATCTCATCCTCATTGACTCCACCAGATTTGCCAGTTCTTGCTGTGAGATGTTACACCACTCTTCCACCAAGGCACCTGCAAGTTCCCGGACATTTCTGGGGGGACTTGCCCTAGCCCTCACCCTCCGATCCAACAGGTCCCAGAGGTGCTCAATGGGATTGAGATCCGGACTCTTCGCTGGCCATGGCAGAACACTGACATTCCTGTCTTGCAGGAAATCATGCACAGAACGAGCAGTATGGCTGGTGGATTGTCATGCTGGAGGGTCATGTCAGGATGAGCCTGCAAGGAAGGGTACCACATGAGGGAGGAGGATGTCTTCCCTGTAACGCACAGCGTTGAGATTGCTTGCAATGGCGACAAGCTCAGTCTGATGATGCTGTGACACACCGCCCCAGACCATGACGTTCCCTCCACCTCCAAATAGATCCCGCTCCAAAGTACAGGCCTCGGTGTAACGCTCATTCCTTCAATGATAAACACGAATCCGACCATCACTCCTGGTGAGACAAAACCATGACTCATCAGTGAAGAGCACTTTTTGCCAGTCCTGTCTGATCCAGCGACGGTGGGTTTGTGCCCATAGGCGACGTTGTTGCCGGTGATGTTTGGTGAGGACCTGCCTTACAACAGGCCTACAAGCCCTCAGTCCAGCCTCTCTCAGCCTATTGTGGACAGTCTGAGCACTGATGAAGGGATTGTGCATTTCTGGTGTAACTCGGGCAGTTGTTGTTGCCATCCTGTATCTGTCTTGCAGGTGTGATGTTCGGATGTACGATCCTGTGCAGGTGTTGTTACACGTGGTCTGCCACTGTGGGGATGATCAGCCGTCTGTCCTGTCTCTCTGTAGTGCTGTCTTAGGTGTCTCACAGTACGGACATTACAATTTATTGCCCTGGCCACATCTTCAGTCCTCATGCCTCCTTGCAGCATGCCTAAGGCACGTTCACGCAGATGAGCAGGGACCCTGGGCATCTTTCTTTTGGTGTTTCTCAGAGTCAGTAGAAAGGCCTCTTTAGTGTTCTAAGTTTTCATAACTGTGACCTTAATTGCCTACCGTCTGTAATGTCTTAATGACCGCTCCACAGGTGCATGTTCATTAATTGTTTATGGTTCATTGAACAAGCATGGGGAACAGTGTTTAAACCCTTTACAATGAAGATCTTTGAAGTTATTTGGATTTTTACGAATTATCTTTGAAAGACAGGGTCCTGAAAAAGGGACGTTTCTTTTTTTGCTGAGTTTATGAATGGGTGTTCCGCCCCTTCTAACCAGTGCCTCCACTTCTTCAACACCATCTTCACTGCCAGAAGTTCCCGGTTACCCACGTCGTAATTCCTTTCTGTGGGGTTGAGACGATGGGAGAGGAAAGCACAAGGATGCAACTTTTGGTCTTGGGCTGAACGGTGGGACAGGACAGCCCCCACTCCGACGTCCGATGCGTCAACCTTCACCACAAACTGCCAGGATGGATCAGGATGGATTAGGATGGGGTGGTAGTAAACTGGTGTTTGAGGTCCAAGACCGCCTGGTCTGCAGCTGGAGACCAAGTGAACGGGATCTTGGGAGAGGTGAGTGCTGACAGGGGGGAAGCCCAGGTGCTGTAGCCCCAGATGAACCAGCAGTAGAAACCGGCGGCGAAACCCAGGATGCGTTGCAGCTGCACTCTGGAGGTGGATTACGGCTAATCCACCACCGCTCTCTACTTTTCAGGATCCATCCGATGTACCCCAGGAAGGAGATGGTGGAGCAATGAAATTTGCATGTTTCCGCTTTAACGTACAGCTGGTTCTCCAGAAGATGCTGGAAGACTTGTCTGACATGGAGGACATATTCTTGAGCCGAGTGGGAAAACACGAGGATGTCATCAAGATAGACGAATACGAACCGGTTCAACATGTCCTGGAGAATGTTGTTTACCAGGGCCTGGAACACAGCAGGAGCGTTGGTCAGTCCGAACGGCATCACCAGGTATTCGCGGGAATGGCGGTGACGTCCGGGGCTTTTCCCAAGCCCGCAGGAAGATGTCTATGAGCACCCGGAGAGATTTGTACCAGTCATCCCACAACAGGGTAGCATGGAGAGGGGTATGAGTAATGGAAGATGGGAAACTCCCCGTATGGCTCACCAGCGTATTCGTACTACTACCTCCTTTATGAGCCTGGTTCTTTAATGTGGAGGTAGATGAAAAATGTCCCATAGCTCCACAATACAGACAGCTCTGGGTGTTAAGTCTGCGTAAGCGCTAAGCAGGAGACAATCTAGCCCTGCCCAGTTGCATGGGCTCCAGAGGAGACAACAAGACAGCCCTCAGTGACCATCCGAGAGACTTCGGCTGACGTCGGATCCACTAGGAAATGTGGGCTTCGGGGATTTCCGGGACTCCTCAGAGGCGAGGTGGACATCGAGGACGAGTGTTGGCGACAGGGAACAGATTCCTTCTCCCTCCTACGTTCCCGTAGTCGCCCATCGATCCGGATGGTCAGGGCTATGAGGGAGTCGAGGTCCAGGGGCAGCTCCCGGGCCGCGAGCTCATCTTTAATCACATCCGACAACCCGTTATGGAACGCGTCGAACAGGGCTTCCGGGTTCCAGGCACTCTCAGCCGCCAACGTGCGAAAATACACCACGTAATCTGCTACACTACAGGAATCCTGACGTAGTTGGAGCAGCTTACGAGCCGCCGCTCTCCCGGACAATGGAGAATTGAACACTTTCCGTACCTCCATGTGACGACCCTCCCACTCTGTCTGCCGTATTCTCTCTGTTCTTGTTTCCTTATTAGGATGCCGGTGGGCGGAGTTGGAAGGGTCGTCAGCTAAATGGGAAGCACCTGGGCCCGGCTGTGTCCCAGGATAAAGAGACCTCTTCCACAGTCATTGGGGAGACTCTCCACGCAGACACCTTGTTGTTTTTGGATGTGCTAGTTGTGGTATCTAATAAATATATATTTTGATACTCCTTGTCTCCACGTTGTCTCCCTTTTGTTGCAAACTCAGAGCCGGTTCGTAACACTCCACCACGAACTCCTCCAATCTGAGGAAAACAGTGGATTATTGCTCCCACACCGCCGTAGCCCAGGCAAGAGCCCTTCCGGACATTATCGTTATCACGTACGCTATCCTCGAGCGATCTGAGGGAAATGGAGAGGACTGCAGCTCAAAGATGAGAACATTGGGAGAGAAACACCCGGCAGGATCTGGGATCTCCAGCGTAGCGCTCCGGAGGAGGTAAACAGGGTTCTTGGGAAGCCGGGGTAGATTGGGGAGAAACGCCACTGGTAGCGGGGTACTTGACAGTGTAGGGGGTTACTGTAGTGGCGTGCTGCCTCACAGACAATCCACTGAATTGCTCCAGCAATGTGTTGAAGGCACGGTTCTGGCGTTCTGCCAAGGTCTGTAATCCGTCCATGAGCCCTTGAAGTAACACCTTGTGTCTTCCAATGGTGGCTCCCTGGAAGGAGACAACGTTGCGGAGCTGGTCCGAGTCTGCTGGGTCAGTCATGGCCAGTTTGTACTATCACAACTCAGGATATGACCCAGATGCAGACACAGGAGGTTCATAGTACAGTTCTCACATGATTTATTAGAAATATGGTGTAGGCAAAGGACAGGTCGAGGGCAAGCAGACGTTCGTAATCAGGTCAGAGTCAGGTAGGTACAGGACGGCAGGCAGGTTTGGGGTCAGGGCAGGCAGAGGGTCGTAATCTGGTCAGAGTCAGGCAGGTACAGGAGGGCAGGCAGGTTTGGGGTCAGGGCAAGCAGAGGTTCGTAATCAGGTCAGAGTCAGGCAGATACAGGACAGCAGGCAGGTTTGGGGTCAGGGCAGGCAGAGATTCGTAATCTGGTCAGAGTCAGGCAGGTACAGGACGGCAGGCAGGCTCGGGGTCAAGGCAGGCGGAATGGTCAGAACCAGGAAAAACTAGGAAACAGAACTAGAGATACAGGAAGTAGGGAGAGAATGCTGGTAAGACACAAGACAAGACGACCTGAGAACACAGGTACAAATACAGAGGGAATAATGGGAAGATGGGCGACACCTGGAGAGGGGTGGAGACAAGCACAAAGACAGGTGAAACAGATCAGGGTATGACATTATTGTGGAGTGCCAAGCAGAGGGTATTGGTTACCATTTGTAGAGTCTGGACACTCCACAAGGCCACTTAGTTGGTGCATTGGTTTTAGTAAGGATTCCGCTCATTTTGAGGCAGTTGTGTGTGTGTGTATGTGGGTGCCTGCATGAGTGTGTGTGTGTGTGTGTGTGTGTGTAGGGTTTGGGGTGGGCTTAACCTCTCTGGGCCAGTGGGACGTTAGCGTCCCACCCTAGTCAACAGCCAGTGGAATCGCGTGGCGCGAAATACAAATACCTCAAAAATGCTATAACTTCAATTTCTCAAACATATGACTATTTTACACCATTTGAAAGATAAGACTCTCGTTAATCCAACCACGTTGTCCGATTTCAAAAAGGCTTTACAGCGAAAGCAAAACATTAGATTATGTCAGGAAAGTACCCTGCCAAAAATAATCACACAGCCATTTTCAAAGCAAGCATATATGCCACAAAACCCAAAGCCACAGCTAAATGCAGCACTAACCTTTGATGATCTTCATCAGATGACACTCCTAGGACATTATGTTATACAATACATGCATGTTTTGTTCAATCAAGTTCATATTTATATCAAAAACCAGCTGTTACATTAGCATGTGATGTTCAGAACTAGTATACCCACCAAAAACTTCCGGTGAATTTACTAAATTACTCATGATAAACATTGACAAAATACATAACAATTATTTTAAGAATTATAGATACAGAACTCCTTTATGCAAACGCTATGTCAGATTTTAAAATAGCTTTTCGGCGAAAGCACATTTTGCAATATTCTGAGACATAGCTCGGTCATCACAGGCTAGCTAATTTGACACCCACCAAGTTTGGGGCAACCTAAACTCAGAATTACTATTAGAAAAATTGGATTACCTTTGCTGTTCTTCGTCAGAATGCACTCCCAGGACTTCTACTTCAACAACAAATGTTGTTTTGGTTCCAAATAATCCATAGTTATATCCAAATACCTCCGTTTTGTTCGTGCGTTCAGGTCACTATCCTAAGGGTAACGCGCGAGCGCATTTCGTGACAAAAGATTTCAAAATATTCCATTACCGTACTTAGAAGCATGTCAAACGCTGTTTAAAATCTATTTTTATGCTATTTTCTCATAAAATAGCGATAATATTCCAACCGGACAACGTTGTATTCATTCAAAGACTGAAATAAAAAAATTGAGAAGTCTCGTGGACGCGCATCTCAGTCTCACTGTCCCCAGGCAGGCCACTTACAAACTCTGCTGCTGTACTTTGCCCAGAGACAGGAGACACGTCATTCCGCTTTCTGAACGTTTTAGAGAGCCAATGGAAGCCTTAGAAAGTGTCACGTAACAGCACAGATGCTGTAATGTTGATAGAGATGCAACAGAAGGACAACAAATTGTCAGACAGGGCACTTCCGGCATGGAATCTTCTCAGGTTTTGGCCTGCCATATGAGTTCTGTTATACTCACAGACACCATTCAAACAGTTTTAGAAACGTTAGAGTGTTTTCTATCCAAATCTACTTATATGCATATTCTCATTTCTGGGCAAGAGTAGTAACCAGTTTAAACGGGTACGTTTTTTTATCCGGCCGTCAAAATACTGCCCCCTAGCCCCAACAGGTTTTAATCAACCTTGGTATAGTCACATTGATTATGGCAACATCAGGACAGGGTGTACCACACACACATGCACACAAACCCTCCCCACTTCCCAGCCCCATGCCCCCACACACACACACACAGATACTCCTCTCTCACGCGAGACAATTGATTGTGTGAGGTGCAGTGTTAGCTGTGGCTGTGGCTGACCTGTGTAGTGGACTGGAAGGCTGGCGGATGCTGTTTCACGGTCACTGCTGGCATGGGATTATACAAAATGGACCCGTCCAATGGGACAGTCTGAGCTCTATATCTATCAGCAACAATGTGTATATTACTGCAGCTTAGACATTTAACTACAGACATTTAACTGCAACTAAAATATATAGTGTAGAAAACATAAGGAACACCTGCTTTCCATAACATAGACTGACCAGCTGCATCCAGGTGAAAGCTATGATCCCGTATTAATGTCACTTTTTAAATCCACTTTAGGCAGTTTAGATGAAGGGAAGGAGACAGGTTAATGAAGGATTTTTAAGCAATTGAGACATGGATTGTGTTTGTGTGCCATTCAGAGGGTGAATGGGCAAGACAAAAGATTGAAGTGCCTTTGAACGGGGAATGGTAGTAGTTGCCAGGCGCACCTGTTTGTGTCAAGAACTGCAATACTGCTGGATTTTTCAAGCTCAGCAGTTTCCCATCAAGAATGGTATCAAGAATGTATCAAGAATGGTCCACCACCAAAAGGACATCCAGTCAACTCAACACAACTGTGGGAAGCATTAACGTCAACATAGGCCAGCATCCATATGGAACGCTTTAAACACCTTGTGGAGTCCATGTCCTGACGAATTGAGGCTGTTCTGAGGGCAAAAGGGGGTGCAACTCAATTTTAGGAAGGTGTTCCTAATGTTTTGTACACTCAGTGTATATACTGTGACGTGTCTTTGGCTATGCCGGATTAAGTGATATGACATGCTAACCTATAAAATTCTTTCTCTGTAATTAATATTACCTGATTAAGCTAATCATGTAAATGTAATTAACTAGAAAGTCGGGGCACCACGAAAGAATGTTTATAGAGCTGTTATCTTCCGAATAAACTCTTAAAATACTTAGTAATATTTTACATCGATAGCAGTCAATATTAACCCTTATCTTATTTTCAGTCTCATAATGAAAGTTGTAAATTCTTGGCTATCTTCACGAACCCTGGCTAACAAGTTGAATCAGCAATATAAAATTGGGTTTAATTATTTATTTACTAAATACCTAAACTAATCACACAGAATTACAAATACACAGAATACAAATGATGTCATACAGAAACGTCCCGGTGGACGGAACAGATATGACGGCTGGTTACTCAAAGTAAAGGGGGTTGGGCTTGAATGAAAGAGCGGGAAGACTTAGGAACAAACAAACAGCAGCTATGCTATCGTAAATACAGTATCTTATGCATTCTAAATTACCGCCCATTTGGAAAAGGAAAATGCAATAAATATTTACTCTGAGCTGCGCTTCGGTAGATTGGTCGTAGATGCTGGCCGGGTTGGCCAACAGATCTTCCTGTCCTCGGAAGAATGTCTCTGGTGGTAAATTGGATACGTGGTGGTATCTTCGTCTGTTTGTTAGACTGGATCCGTCGTCCATCCTTTCCTAGCCCACGTCTACAGCGGCCGCTGCTAACTCAACAGCTAGGAAGTATCACTTCTGTAGTGAATAAGCTCAAAGTTCATACCATTCGCCACCAAAGCTCACGCCGAGGTTGGCTTAGTTCTGTACTTGACGTGTGTCCTTCTAACGTAGAGGCTGCAGACCTCACGTACTGGAACAACGTGGTTATCTTTTCGTCAAAGGCTTATATAGTGGAGAGGGGGAAGGATGGAGTTTCATCGTTTATAACCCCTGTCTCTTCACAGGGGTGGGCCACTGATCAAGCAGGGCACTTTCCTTATGAAAACCCAATTCTCTCATTTGGAAGCTAAAATTACATTTCATCTCCTAACAAACAATTTCAATATCAAACATTTCAATTGCATAACAATTCCATGTGACTCTGATAACTAGAGGGTGTATACTTTCCCAGGTACAGTTTATGTCGTCCTGTCATCAGTCATAATGTCTCAGATGACAACCGAACTGACATACATACTCATTACGTTCCCAAGCATATTTCCAACTGGTTTTATTACCAAAATATGGTTCCTTTTCCCCATTTGTTTGATGTTCCCAGACTCTCTATATTTAACACAGGCTATTCAAGTCCTTCAGTAGGGTCAGAGAGGGGAAGGGAGAAAGGTATTTATGGGGGGGGGGTCATAAACCTTACCCACAGGCCAACGTCATGACAACTGCATATACAATGGTTAGTTTGAATGTCACTATTTTAACATATTCAAATGAGAGCATGTCAACTTAGGTGACACATTATTATCATCTATCGCCCACCAGGTGCCCTTGGAGAGTTTGTCAATGAGCTAACAACAAGGGCACTGAGTTGGTGCATTGGTTTTAGTGAGGGTTCCGCTCATTTTGAGGCAGCTTTATGTGTGTGTGTGTGTGTGCCTGCATGAGTGTGTTTGAAATTCGATTCATTTCTTTACAACTCTCTTTTTCCCGTCCTTGGCTCTTTTGTCCTCACCCTTTCCCAATCCCCTCCACTCACAAGGCAGGCAATACAGGAAGTAGGGAGAGAATTCTGGTAAGACCTGACAAGACAAGACGAACTGAGAACACAGCAGCCTCATCTTTACTAGAGGCTGCTCACCTACTAATCTCACTGCAACCCCCCTCCAGGTCTCTGATCACTACTCTGTCTCCTTTTTCTCCAACCATAACCACTCAGCCCCAACCCAGATGGTCATGCACCGTCGCAATCTTGTCTCCTACCACAATCTCTTCTTCTATCCTATCATCTTTCCCTTCTTCTAAATCCTTCTCCCTCCTGTATCCTGATTCTGCCTCTTCAACCTTACTCTCCTCCATTTCCGTATACTATGGCACTGTTCCTTTTCCTCCCGGCCGGGTCGGCCGTTCCCTCCTGCTCCGTGGCTGAGTGACTCATTGCGAGCTTAGAGAACAGGGCTGCGGGCAGCGGAGCGAAAATGAAGGAAAACTAAACTTCCAAAGGACCTATCTTCCTTTCATGCCCTCCCCTTTTCTTTCTCTGTATCCTCTGCTAAAGCCACAGTCTACCACTCTAAATCTCAACCTTCTGCCTCTAACCCTAGGACACTCTTTTCCACCTTCTCTTCCCTCTTTAATCCTTCAAACCCTCCCCCCTCCCACTCTGCGGATGACTTAGTCAACAACAAGTTTTAAAAAAAGGTTGTCAACATCCGTTAATCATTCACTCAGCCTATTGATTCCACTGGTCTCATTCACACAGAACTACCCTATGCCTTGACATCTTTCTCCCCTCTTTCTCCAGATGACATCCTGTGACAAGTGATGTCTGGCCGCCCGACAACCTGCCCGGTCGACCCCATCCCCTCCTCCCTTCTCCAGACCATCTCTGGAGACCTTCTCCCATTTCTCACTTCCCTCATTAACTCATCCCAGACCACTGGCCACTGGCTACCCTTTGACTTCAAAATAGCCCGAGTTGCTCCCCTCCTCAATAAACCAACACTTGACTCATCTGACGTCAAAAACTATAGACCTGTATCCCTTCTTTCTTTTCTTTCCAAAACACTTGAGCATTCTGTCTCTGATCAACTTTCTCGTTATCTCTCTCAGAACCAGTCAGGCTTCAAGACGGGTTACTCTACCATGACTGCTCATCTCTGTGTCACAGAGGCTCTCCGCACTGCCAAAGCTGACTCTCTATCCTCTTTTCTTATCCTCCTATATCTTTCCACTGTCTTCGACACTGTGAACCTTCAGATCCTCCTCTCCACCCTCTCAGGGCTGGGTGTCTCAGGCGCTGCACACTCTTGGATTGCATCCTAACTGGCAGGCCGCTCCTACCACGTGACGTGGAGAGGATCTGTCCCGGCACCACATACTCTCACTACTGGTGTCCCCCATGGCTCGGTTCTAGGCCCTCTACATTTCTCTCTATACACCAAGTCTCTCGGCTCCATCATATCCTTACATGGTCTCTCCTATCACTGCTACTTCCTCCCTTCTGACACCCAGGTGGCGACACGCATCTCTGCATGCCTGGCAGATATCTCAACTTGGATGTCGGCCTACCACCTCAAGCTCAACCTCGACAAGTCGGAACTGCTCTTCCTCCCGGGGAAGGCCTGCCCGCTCAAAGACCCCTCCATCACAGTTGACAACTCCACAGTATTGCCCTCCCAGAGTGCAAAGAACCTTGGTGTGACCCTGAACAACACCCTGTCGTTCTCTGTAAACATCAAAGCAGTGACCCAGCCCTGCAGGTTCATGCTCTACAACATCCGTAGAGTACAACCCTACTTCAGACAAGAAGTGGCGCAGGTCCTAATCCAGGCACTTGTCCTCTACCATCTGGACTACTGCAACTCGCTGTTGGTTGGGCTCCCCGCTTGTGCCATCAAACCCCTGCAACTTATTCAGAACACTGCAGCCCACCTGGTTTTCAACCTTTCCAAGTTCTCTCATGTCACCCCGCTCCTCCGCACACTCCACTGGCTTCCAATTGAAGCTCGCGTCCACTACAAGACCATGGTGCTTACCTACGGAACTGCAAGAGGGACTTCCCCTCCCTACCTTCAGGCTATGCTTAATCCCTACACCCCAACCCGAGCACTCCATTCTACCACCTCAGATCTCTTGGCCCTTCCAACCCTACAGGAGAGTATCTTAAATAATCCTCCTCATCTCGACCCCCCCCCCAAAATAATAAATAAAATAAAATAATATATACTTAAACCTGCACTTGCATTTGCCCCCCCCCCCACCGTTGACTCTACTGATAGCTACGTTATTGAGGAAACATTTACTTTCTATGCTTGTGGTATGTGGTTATCTTAAGATGAATGCACTAACTGTAAGTCGCTCTGGATAAGAGAGTCCGCTAAATGACTAAAATGTAAAATATATCTACAATGGTTAGTCCCACTGCTTTGCCATATTCTAACGAGACCAATACCTGTAACTGTTCCCATCAACAGATACAGGTATTATAGGTCTATATTCATAGCCAATTCAAACTTAGACCCGTCTTATTCCTTGACGTGATATGGAAAATGGAGAATCAATGGTTTCTCCAGTGAATACTCTCCCAGGGTTGGTTTGATTTAGCCTCTATAAAGAGGTCAGTCTTACAGTGTGTGTGTGTCTGTGTGTGTGTCTTTGTGTGTGTCTGTGTGCGTGTCTGTGTGTGCTTGCTAGCGTGTGTGTGTTTCTTTCTAAGGTGAAGTTGATTGCTGTAAGCACCCCCATATGTATTGCTTATTTCCACTTCCCCTCCCTCCTTCTCTCCCCTCTCCCCCTCTTCCTTTCTCCAGAGCTTGTCTTGGCTAGAGTTAATTCACTCTGTGTCCTCTTCTCTGGACAGACAAAAGGAGAGAAACAACACTAAGGAGAGAGGGAGAGGAGAGAAAGCAGATTGAGCCTTCCCTGTTCATTGTGTTCCACTCAGTTCTCTCCTTCTAGGGACTTCTTGTGTGTGTTCGTTGTGTGTGTGTTGTGTGTGTGTGTGTCCGTTGTGTGTGTGTGTGTGTGTGTGTGTGTGTGTGTGTGTGTTGTATAGGTTTGTGTTCGGTGTGTGTGTTTGTGTGTGTGTTCAGGGTGGGTGTGTGTGTGTTTGTTGTGTGTGTGTGTGCTGTCTCCCTATGTGTATGCATGTTCCACACTGGCTTCCTTTCATTGAAACCAATGGCCACAGGGACAGAAAGCTCTGTTTATACCATATCCAAGGGTACCTAACCCTCACAGGAATACAGAGAGATCTATCTCCACCTAAAGGCATATCACTCATCTCGCTCCATAGCCAATGTAGGGTTGTTCCCAAATGGCACCCTATCCCCTAGTGCACTACTTTTGACAAGAGAATAGGGTGCCATTTGGGATGCAACCGTCAAGTTCTGCTATAATGAGACGATGGTGGCTGTGTGTGTTTGTGAGAGAGATGTTCTTGATATTGTCGCTCGTCTCGTTTATTGGAAATAACACCAGCTCAGCAGTCTGTTCATTAGTGGTTCTGTTCTTCTCCAGGTGGAGAAAGAGAGAGAGCGGGGAGATGGAGAAAGAGAGAGAAAGAGGGGGGAGATAAACAGAAAGAGGGGTAGAAGGAGCGAGCGAGGGAGGGTGGGCAGGAGAGAGAGATTGAAAGAATAGACTGAGACAGACAGCATGATGGATGATGATATCATTCTTTCTGTTTGCAAAGTGCTAACCTCTGATGGGTGTGTGGTCATGAATTAGAATGGATATGTGTGTTATTTGTTATGAGTGCATGGGTGCATGAGTATGTGTTTGTGTGTGTGTGTATGTGTGTGTGAGAGAGAGAGAGAGAGAGAGAGAGAGACAGAGAGAGAGAAAAAGAGAGAGGGGGGTGTGTCTATGTCTGTCAGTGTGTATTTGTCTGTGTGTGTGTGTGTCTGTGTGTGTGCGCGTGTATGCGTGCTTGTGTGTCTCCTATGAGGGAACAGCAGTCATACGTCGTTTCCAGCTTTTGATCTCCTTGGTTCAGTGGAGGCCCTCACTAACCCCTCTACCCCTAACCCCTCTACCCCTGTACTGTACCTTCCCCTTACACACACACACACACACACACACACACACACACACACACACACACACACACACACACACACACACGCACGCACACACACACACACACACACACACACACACACACACACTCATAACAAATAACCCTGGGAGCAGGTGCGTTCACGGTGAACATGTTAACCACATGTGCATCACTCATAGCAGCCATGATCCTAAAGAGACTACACAGACCACGCCATGATCCTAAACAGACTACACAGACTACGCCATGATCCTAAACAGACTACACAGACCACGCCATGATCCTAAACAGACTACACAGACCACGCCATGATCCTAAACAGACTACACAGACCACGCCATGATCCTAAACTGACTACACAAACCACACCATGATCCTAAACTGACTAAGCCATGATCCTAAACAGACTACGACATGATCCTAAACAGACTACACAGACTACGCCATGATCCTAAACAGACTACACAGACTACGCCATGATCCTAAAGAGACTACACAGACTGCGCCATGATCCTAAACAGACTACACAGACCACGCCATGATCCTAAACAGACTACACAGACCACGCCATGATCATAAACAGACTACACAGACCACGCCATGATCATAAACAGACTACACAGACCACGCCATGATCCTAAACTGACTACACAGACTGCGCCATGATCCTAAACTGACTACGCCATGATCCTAAACAGACTACGACATGATCCTAAACAGACTACGACATGATCCTAAACAGACTACGACATGATCCTAAACAGACTACACAGACCACGCCATGATCCTAAACAGACTACACAGACTACGCCATGATCCTAAACAGACTACACAGACCACGCCATGATCCTAAACAGAATACACAGACTACGACATGATCCTAAACTGACTACGACATGATCCTAAACTGACTACGACATGATCCTAAACTGACTACGCCATGATCCTAAACAGACTACAACATGATCCTAAACTGACTACGCCATGATCCTAAACAGACTACGCCATGATCCTAATCTGATTACGACATGATCCTAAACTGACTACGCCATGATCCTAAACAGACTACGACATGATCCTAAACTGACTACGCCATGATCCTAAACAGACTACGACATGATCCTAAACTGACTACGCCATAATCCTAAACTGACTACGACATGATCCTAAACTGACTACACCATAATCCTAAACAGACTACGCCATGATCCTAAACAGACTACGACATGATCCTAAACTGACTACGCCATGATCCTAAACAGACTACGCCATGATCCTAAACAGACAGTGATATGACACACAAAGCTACATGATGTGCTAGGCTAAAATATGATGCAGCATTAAACAATACACTGGTCCAGTGTGTGTGTGTGTTAGTGGTACGGGGTTAGCTGTTTGGTCACCCGCACCCGCCCACAATTGCTAATAACCCATCCACAACCGCCCAAATATATGTGATAAACTTAAAATCTGAGGTCCGCACCTGACCCTAAACCGCTAATATAGAAATTGCACTGTAGGCTAGAGTCAGAGACGGCGGAGCAATTTATTGACGGGGGCAGGATTTTTTGTTGTTGCCTGATTTAGATATGTTTCTGCTTATAATTTCCGACATTTTGGTAGGCTATTTGTTAGTCATATTGTCTATAATTAGATACAAGCAGCTTCGCTTCTGTCATTAGGCCTATGTTGCATTAGAATACTAAATAAACCCTTGCTCACCAGAATAATGTCATAAATCAATAGAATGAATGCTTTAATCTAGTTGACATCGGTAAAGTTTTCTATGCCGTATCTGCTTCTTTCGCAAAGATGATTAGGGACCGAGGAGAAAATGCAATAACTGGGAAAGAAAAATAGGAAAGATTTTCTTAGCAAAATGTTCAAATAACATCAGTTTGTCTCGGATGCATATTGTATGTGGTTGAAATACTATGAGCTTTTATGATGCTGATAAAGATAGCACCTCTACAGATGGTATCTAACTGCGCATTCGCGTTCTCTCAAGATGCTGAAAGAAATCATATTACTCCACTTCTGTTCCCAAGTCAAAATTAAGCCTACATTTGGTTTATCATTTTACTGAAAGAAATGCTTAATTCTGCAGGAGTTAATATTAAGGCTATGTGAGGCCTACAGTCAGTGTCCAGATTTCAGTTTCTATTTAACCCATCTGAACAGTAGGCAACAGTTCCCTTGACGTGCCATAGGCCTATTTGAAGTCCCCATCTTGTGACTGTCAAAGTTGTATAGCACCTCACAATCATCACACATAACATAGAGCAGATTCAGCCGGGGGCCGATTTTTTCTTGAAAGGATGGTCGGGAGGCCGGAACATAATTACAAATAATTTGTAGACTGCAAATTGACCGCAAGAAGCCCAAACAGATATAATGTTTGACTAAAGCATAATCATTTGAAACCTTGCTTACATTTGTATACGATCATGTGTGTCTTTATTACGTGTGGGAATACTTGGAGAACTTGGGGGGCCAAATAAAACCACCCGCGGGCCGCCAGTTTGGGAACCCTGACATAGACACTGCTATCATCCTTTTACCACTTCATCAAATCTTTCCCAAACATTACTTTTCTGGCCATCCCTTCTCTTTATTTTCAACTCTCCATTTGCAAATCTTATTGAATTCAACTCCGACATTGTCCTTTTTGCGGCCATGGATGGACGTTGACTTTCTCTGCCCATTCTCAAAACCATTTGTCGATTGCCATGTAGGCTATTTGGCGAGCGTACAGATAGTCCCTAAAGCTTAGGCTTACGCACTAATGCCAGATAACCTAAAATAATGAAAGAAAAACCTCAATGTAGCCTATAGATATAAATATACTGCTCAAAAAAATAAAGGGAACACTTAAACAACACATCCTAGATCTGAATGAAAGAAATAATCTTATTAAATACGTTTTTCTTTACATAGTTGAATGTGCTGACAACAAAATCACACAAAAATAATCAATGGAAATCCAATTTATCAACCCATGGAGGTCTGGATTTGGAGACACACTCAAAATTAAAGTGGAAAACCACACTACAGGCTTATCCAACTTTGATGTAATGTCCTTAAAACAAGTCAAAATGAGGCTCAGTAGTGTTTGTGGCCTCCACGTGCCTGTATGACCTCCCTACAACGCCTGGGCATGCTCCTGATGAGGTGGCGGTCTCCTGAGGGATCTCCTCCCAGACCTGGACTAAAGCATCCGCCAACTCCTGGACAGTCTGTGGTGCAACGTGGCGTTGGTGGATGGAGCGAGACATGATGTACCAGATGTGCTCAATTGGATTCAGGTCTGGGAAACGGGCGGGCCAGTCCATAGCATCAATGCCTTCCTCTTGCAGGAACTGCTGACACACTCCAGCCACATGAGGTCTAGCATTGTCTTGCATTAGGAGGAACCCAGGGCCAACCGCACCAGCATATGGCCTCACAAGGGGTCTGAGGATCTCATCTCGGTACCTAATGGCAGTCAGGCTACCTCTGGCGAGCACATGAAGGGCTGTGCGGCCCCCCAAAGAAATGCCACCCCACACCATGACTGACCCACCGCCAAACCGGTCACGCTGGAGGATGTTGCAGGCAGCAGAACGTTCTCCACGGCGTCTCCAGACTCTGTCACGTCTGTCACGTGCTCAGTGTGAACCTGCTTTCAGCTGTGAAGAGCACAGGACGCCAGTGGCGAATTTGCCAATCTTGGTGTTCTCTGGCAAATGCCAAACTTCCTGCACGGTGTTGGGCTGTAAGCACAACCCCCACCTGTGGACGTCGGGCCCTCATACCACCCTCATGGAGTCTGTTTCTGACCGTTTGAGCAGACACATGCACATTTGTGGCCTGCTGGAGGTCATTTTGCAGGGCTCTGGCAGTGCTTCTCCTGCTCCTCCTTGCACAAAGGCGGAGGTAGCGGTCCTGCTGCTGGGTTGTTGCCCTCCTACGGCCTCCTCCACGTCTCCTGATGTACTGGCCTGTCTCCTGGTAGCGCCTCCATGCTCTGGACACTACGCTGACAGACACAGCAAACCTTCTTGCCACAGCTCGCATTGATGTGCCATCCTGGATGAGCTGCACTACCTGAACCACTTGTGTGGGTTGTAGACTCCGTCTCATGCTACCACTAGAGTGAAAGCACCGCCAGCATTCAAAAGTGACCAAAACATCAGCCAGGAAGCATAGGAACTGAGAAGTGGTCTGTGGTCCCCATCTGCAGAACCACTCCTTTATTGGGGTGTCTTGCTAATTGCCTGTAATTTCCACCTGTTGTCTATTCCATTTGCACAACAGCATGTGAAATTTATTGTCAATCAGTGTTGCTTCCTAAGTGGACAGTTTGATTTCACAGAAGTGTGATTGACTTGGAGTTACATTTTGTTGTTTAAGTGTTCCCTTTATTTTTTTGAGCAGTGTATAAACACAAGAATGATACATTTATGCATTTTTTTAAGGTATTGTTTTCTCTTTATTAAATCCGCTCACCACCCACCTGCCATTCATGGACACAATATTTCATGACCCTAAACCCACCCTGTGGATTCAACAGCAGGGACTGTGGGTTATAAGTCAACCTGTGCATCAGTGTGTTCCATTAGTCCTAAATGACTACACTCTTCGAAAATAGGGTGCTATCTAGAGCCTAAAATGATTCTTCAGCTGTCCCCATAAGAGAACCCTTTGAATAACCTTTTTTGGTTGCAGGTAGAACCCTTTTGGTTCCAGATAGAACCCTTATACGTTCCAAAATGGTTCTACGTGACACCAAAAACGGTTCTCCCTGGAACTAAAATAGTTATCTTATAGGGACAGCCAAAGAATCCTTTTTGAACAAAGCCTTGATGTGGGGCAAATCACTTGTGTCTAATTGTGTGTAGAACAAAAGGAGAAAGAAACTCAAAAGGCATCTCCCTCTCTGTCTTTCTCTCCCTCTGTCTTTCTTTCTTTTTCTCTCTCGCTCTCTCTTTCTCTCTCACCCTCTGTCTCTCTCTCTCTCTCCCTTTCTCGCTCTCTCTCTTTCTGTCTTTATCTGTCTCTCTCGCTCTGCATGCTGGGAGTTTTGGTGCATGCTGGGAATTGTATGAGCAAGAGCGAGTGGTGTCTGGAGTTAGATTGCCTGTGTTTTCTTTTTTGTTTCCTTTTCTTGGTGGTTTTCCTTTGGATGACTATTATTGAAAAATGTTTGTGGTATAATTAGGTATATTGGATTTGTTGTTGGAATTGGCCTGGTTTTGGAGGGGATGGCGACCCACATGGGGATGCCATCCTTGTCACTTCGGCCCGGCTTCAACTGTGTCACTGAAGCTACAGTACTGTCACTGTGGAGGAGTTTCTGGTCGCCGTAGGAGAGAAGGAAGGCTATGAAAATGTTGTTTATGCGTCGTGGATGAATAAAGCGGTGGTGGTTTTTCTTAATGAAGAGCGTCTTGTCGATCGAATGGTAAAGGTTTCTTAAATCTTAAAGGTATGTTTATTCAAATTTGCTCTGGTGAGCTTTTTTCTCCATCAAAAAGGGTTACGATTTCGCATGTACAGCCATTTATTCCCAATTTTATTGTGGTTTGGGAAGTTTGCAAGTTCAATTAAAATTGTCCCGCTGGGATGCAAACTGAAACAGGTTATGTCGTTTTGGTGACAGGTGTTTATGTTTTTGTACTCACCGGAACAGACTTTGGAGTTATCGTTTAAAGTCAAGAATGACAACAGACTGTATATGGCTTATGCTAGTACGGGTAGTCAACGTTTTTTTGAGTGTAGGGATGTTGGCAAAAAGCGACCTGCTTGCCTGAAAAGGGAGAAGGCGGAGGACAGGACGCAGGTGGTCCTCATAACGTCTGGGCCCACTGATGTAGGGAGAGGTGGGCCGACAGTGGTAGAGCAGCCACAAGCACCTGTTGCTGAGGAACAAGTTGTTTGTGTTGAGGGTAATGAGTTGCAGCTTGTACCAGAGGGGAACATAGCGTCTGATGTGCAGCAGAAACATATTGTTGTAGGAGTTAAGGATGGATCTGTGGAGCCATTTCCACAGACTGGTGAGGAGATCTACGAGTGATGGGGTTCAGGTGGAGCTAGTCTCCATGGCAATGGCACCGACAGAGAGGGCTGCCTCGCTTCTACTCCTTAGGAAACTTTGCAGAATTTCTTTTTTTTAATGTATTATTTCTTACATTGTTAGCCAAGAAAATCTTATGTTATTACATACAGCTGGGAAGAACTATTGGATATCAGAGCGGCGTCAACTTACCAGCACTACGACCAGTAATACGACTTTCCCGAAGCGGATCCTTTGTCCGCACCACCCAGGGCATATGAACTGATTCAAGCGGCCGACCCAAAATAATGCCGCCGGAGAAGAGGGAGTCAGAACGGTCTTCTAGTCAGACTTAGGAGGCACGCACATCACTCACCGCTTCCAAGTATATTACTTGCTCATTTATAGTCCTTAGTTAGCAAAGTTGAGGAGATCAGGGCAAGGGTTTCTTTCCAGAGAGACATCAGGGATTGTAACACACTCTGTTTCACGGAAACATGGCTCTATCGGGATATACTGTCGGAGTCAGTACAGCCACCTGGATTCTCAGTGCATCACGCCGACAGGAATAAAAAAAATGTTTCATGATTAACGACTCATGGTGTAATTGTAACAACTTACAGGAACTCAAGTGCTTTTGTTCACCTGACCTAGAATTCCTCACAATCAAACTGTATTATCGACTGTATTATCTCTCAAGAGAATTCTCTTCGGTTATTGTCACAGCCGTGTATATCCCCGCTCAAGCCGATAACACGACGGCCCTCAAGGAACTTCACTGGACTTTATGCAAACTGGAAACCATATATCCTGAGGCTGCATTTATTGTAGCTGGGGATTTTAACAAAGCAAATTTGAGGAAAAGGATACCTAAATTCTATCAGCATATTGCCTGTAGCACTTGCGCTGGATAAACACTGGACCATTGCTACTCTAACTTCCAGGATGCATACAAGACCCTGCCCCGCCCTCCTTTCGGGAAATCTGATCACGACTCCATTTTGCTCCCCTTCCTATAGGCAGAAACTCAAACAGGATGCACCCGTGCTAAGGACTATTCAATGCTGGTCTGACCAATGTGAATCCACGCTTCAAGATTGTTTTCAACACGCGGACTGGGATATGTTCCGAGTATAATATTGACGTGTACACAGAGCCGGTTACAGATTTCATAAAGAAGTGTATAGGAGATGTTGTACCCACTGTGACTATTAAACCTACCCTAACCAGAAACCGTGGATAGATGGCAGCATTCACGCAAAGCTGAAAGCATGAAGCACCGCATTTAACCATGGCAAGGTGATAGGGAAAATGGCAGAATAAAAAGAGAGTAGTCGTTCCCTCCGCAAGGCAATCGAACAGGCAAAACGTCAATAATGAGACAAAGTGGAGTCGCAATTCAACGGCTCAGACACAGGATGTATGTGGCAGGGTTTACAGTTAATCATGGACTACAAAAGGAAAACCAGCCACGTTGTGGACACCGACGTCTTGCTGCCAGACAAGCTAAACACGTTATTTGCCAGCTTTAAGGATAACACAGTGCCATCAACGCGACCAGCTACCAAGGACTGTGGGCTCTCATTTTCCGTGGCTGACATGAGTAAGACATTTAAACGTGTTAACCCTTGCAAGGCTGCCGGCCAAGACGGCATCCCTAGCCGCGTCCTCAGAGCATGCGCAGACCAGCTGGCTGATGTACCTAGAGACATATTCAATCTCTCCCTATCCCCGTCTGCTGTCCCCACATGCTTCAAGATGGCCACCATTGTTCCTGAACCCAAGAATGCAAAGGTAACTGAACTAAATGACTATCGCCCCTTAGCACTCACTTCTGTCATCATGAAGTGCTTTGAGAGGCAAGTTAAGGATCATATCCCCTCCACCTTACCTGTCAACCTAGACCCACTTCGATTTCCTTACCGCCCCAATAGGTCCACAGATGATGCACACTGCCCTATCCAATCTGGACAAGAGGAATACCTATGTAAGAATGCTGTTCATTGACTATATCTCAGCATTCAACACCATAGTACCCTCCAAGCTCATCATTAAGCTTGAGGCCCTGGGTCTCAACCCCGCCCTATGCAATTGGGTCCTGGACTTCCTGATGGTCCACCCCCAGGTGATGAAGGTAGGAAACAACATCTCCACTTCGCTGACCCTCAACACTGGGGCCCCACAAGGGTGCATTCTCAGCCCTCTCCTGTACTCCCTGTTCACCCATGACTGCGTGGCCATGCATGCCTCCAACTCAATCATCAAGTTTGCAGACAACACTACAGTGGTAGGCATGAATACCAACAACAAGATGACCCACAGGGAGGAGGTGAGGGCCCTCGGAGTGTGGTGTCAGGAAAATAACCTCACACTCAATGTCAACAAAACAAAGGAGATGATCTTGGACTTCAGGAAACAGCAGAGGGAGCACTCCCCTATCCATATCAACGGGACAGCAGTGGAGAAGGTGGAATGTTTTAAGTTCCTCGGCGTACACGTCACTGACAAACGCAACAGCGCCTCTTCAACCTCAGGAGGCTGAAGAAATTTGGCTTGTCAACTAAAACCCCCACAAACTTTTACAGATGCACAATTGAGAGCATCCTGTCGGGCTGTATCGCCGCCTGGAACGGCAACTGCACCGCCCACAACCACCGTGCTCTCCAGAGGGTGGTGTGGTCTGCACAACGCATAACCGGGGGCAAACTACCTGCCCTCCAGGACACCTACAGCACCAGATGTCACAGGAAGGCCAAAAATATCATCAAGGACAACAACCACCCAAGCCACTGCCTGTTCACCCTGCTACCATCCAGAAGGGAGGTCAGTACAGGTGAATCAAAGCTGGGACAGAGAGACTGAAAAACAGCTCCTATCTCAAGGCCATCAGACTGTTAAACAGCCATCACTAGCACAGAGAGGATGATGCCTACATACAGACTTGAAATCATTGGCCACTTTAATAAATGGAATACTTGTCACTTTAATAAGGACACTTTAATAATGTTTACATATTTTGCATTACTCATCTCTTATGTATATACTGTATTCTGTACTATCTATTGCATCTTAGCCTATGCGCTCTGACATATTCCATTCCTTTACTTAGATTTGTGTGTATTAGGTAGTTGTTGTGGAATTGTTAAATATTAGTTGCTAGATATTGCTGCACTGTCGGAACTAGATGCATAAGTATTTTGCTACCCTCTCAATAACATCTGCTAACCATGTGTATGTGGCCAATAAATTTGATTTGAGGGGGTTCAGGTGGGGCTAGTCTCCCAGGCAATGGAGGAGATGCCCGTTACTAGTGATGGGGTGCAAGGAGGGAGTGTTGAGAGGGATATGGCAGAGAGGAGTCAGGGGTCTGTGGCCTCCATTGAGGAGGATCAGGAGAAGGATATGGACATGTCTGATATCCCTGATGATATAATAGCAGCTGGCGACGACTCAATTTACAATGTAGATGAGGTAAATGGGTTCCTGGACCAGACTTTTGGGAAATCTGTTAAATTGGCAGATTTTTTAAAATGTTGATTAGTTTGGGAGGTCAGCTGTGGTGTTACAGAACCAGTTGAGTGTGAAGAAGCTTTTCCGCTTGAGGAAATGTGTTACTGTTGTCACAGCAGCAAAAGGTAGTGGGAAACATGGTAAGGTTAAGATTACATTTAAACAATGATGATTATCATGCCTCATAGGGTGCTTTTTTCTCTTTGGTTTCTTTGTGGTTTCTTCTGTTTTTCCTTTCTCTTTTCTATATGGAGGTACTAAGGTCGGTTCTCTCAATATTAATGGGGGAAGGGACAGGAATAAGAGGGCTTGGGTATAAGAAGTAATAAAACAGAAAAGGCTTAATGTAGGTTTTCTACAGGAGATAGATAGTGATGAGGCTAATGAGGTTTACTGGGGTATGTGGTGGGAGGTGCAGCATATACTCAATCATGGTACTAATTTCAGTGCTGGGGTGGCAATTTTGTTTTCCTCAGATTTATGGGTGACTGTGGTATCTACAACAGAGAATGTCAAGGGTCGGGTTTTATTGGTCAAGGCGATGTTTTTTTGTTGTTGTTTTTTTGGAATGTTAATGCTCCCAGTGAGGGTACAGAGCGTATTGCTGAATTTGATCAAATAAAGGAAACCTTAAGACAGTGTGACCATGAGAGGTATATGGTTTTAGGGGGGACTGGAACTGTACAGTAGATTTTACTGTTGATCGCACTGCTGAAGAACCTCACTTGCGGTCAGCAATTTGTCTGTCTGGTCTATTAACTGAGATTGAGCTTTCTGATGTGTGGAGAGTAAGAAATGCAAAAGTTAGGCAGTACACATGGCTAAAAGTTAATGAAGGTCGTGTCAGGGCAGCGAGATTAGAGAGGTTGTATGTATCTGAGCACTACTGTGGTAGGGTTTTTCTGATCACCATATTGTTACTGTTGATATTCACTTGTCTTGTCCAGGAAGGTCATCACCTTATTGGTATTTAATGGTAAGTTATTACATGGCGCCATGTTTTGTGAAAAGTTGTTGTTGTTTTGGGAAAAATGGAGGGTTATTAAATTAATTTTTTAGTCCTTGAGACAATGGTGGGAGGTTGGGAAGGCCCAAATACATCTGTTTTGTCAACAGTATACTGCTCTGTCTAGTATTGAAGTTAAAGAGAATATCAGGGCCCTTGAACAGGACATCAAATCTATTGAATCGAAGTTGCTCACTCAGAATGACCCGGACTTGTCATGAATTTACAGGGCAAGAGACATGAACTGAGGCCATTTTTACATGAAAGAGTGAAGGGTGCCTTTATTAGGTCTCGATTTGCTACCCTTGAGGATATGGATGCTCCTAGCGCTTTTTTTAACCTAGGAGAGTCAACATCGCAATGCAAACAGATGGTCTGCCTTCGTCTCCCTGATGGGAAGGTGACCACAGATGACGGTGAGATGCGCCAACATGACGTGTATTTCTACTCTGCCCTCTATAAGGCGGAGGATTGTGATCCTCTGTGTGCTGAACAGTTGTTACATGGACTTCCTCACTTGGGTCCTGAGCAGAGAGCTGCTTAGGACTCTGACATTACTCTGCAGGAGCTGTCCACAGCAGTTACACAGCTCTCATCACGCCGAGCCCCTGGCATCGATGCTTTACCATTCTGATTTCTATAAGCACTTTTGGGGATTTATTGGGGGGGATTGTTTGAAGTGGTGTGTGAATCTTTTCATGAGTGTTTTCTTTCTGTATCCTGTCAACATGCTGTGCTTTCATTGTTGCCAAAAAAGGGTGATTTGACTCTTTAAAAAAATTGTCGACCTGTTGCATTGCTGTGTGCAGAATATAAAATGATATCTAAGTGTCTCTCAAACAGGTTGAAATAATATCTGGGGCTGTTGGTCCACAATGACCAGTCTCACTGTGTACCTGATCGCTCTAATGACATAACTTAAGACATGTTTTAGACATTTCTAATCTGTCAGGAGAAGGCTTTTGACTGTGTGGACCACCAGTACTTTTTCAAAACAATGAAAGCCTTTGAGTTTGGGGATGTTTTTTTTGTCTTGGATGAGTTTACTGTATGGCAACAATTAATTATGCTTTTTTGGCAACGTTTACTAACATTAGGCTATAACTAGCAAAGCAAATGGCTCTGAGATATGAATAATATTACTAGACAGATCATACATGTAACATTAGCTAGCGAGCCAGCCAGCTAACGTTACATTTTAACTTGAATTGAAAATGAATTTCTGACAAAATTAGAAATGTGTAATATCTGAAAATGTAACTAGCTAGACTCTCTTACCCGTATACATGGATAGACTCTTCTCCCTCTGTCACGTATACCATGGTTGCCCTTAGTTTGAAGATGTAATCCTGAGACAGGTGTTTACTCCATTTCCTTAGCTATCATACTCTAATTCCACTTATTTCAAAACGTGGTCCTTCAGAAAGTGGAGAGCAACAGGATTGTGTAGGATTACCTACACATACTGACCAGCTCATGTTATAGACAGAAGCGCGCTACATGGCAGACCAATCTGAACTCATCTCTCGGCATGTCTAGCCCACTCATTATCTCAGTAAATCATTGCTAGCAGGAAGGTTGCTTTCTTTTTCTGTGGTTAAACCAACTAGGATGGTAATTTATCAATTCTATTCGTATTTACCGAAGGCATAGAAGTTTGTTATTCAGGCAAATGAAAGTTCACATGTTCCAGAAGCATTTCTGCCAAAAAACGTACCCCAAAGTTTACGTTCAAACTGCTCTCCTGTGAAGTAGTGACGTGCGACATACGCCTAGTTTCCTGAAACGAGTCACATTTGCACCAAAGTACAAGTTTAGCCGAAGGGGTGTAGTTCTCTTACTTAACTTTGTGTCAGGAGCAGCTAAATGAGCAATTTGGCAGACTAAGGGCTGAGTTTGCCTATTACACACTGGTTAATTACATTGGGTTGTTTATGAGCATATGGGGTATTCGGAGGTTGTTGTGCTTGTTAACTTAGAGGAAGATTTGGTGTTGTGTTTTTAATTGATGTTTAACCATGCTTTTGTTTGTTGGAGTGTTTATTGTGTTGTGGTTTCCCAGACCCAATAAAGTTTTTTGAAACTCAAACTCTCTCTCTTATTCTCTCTCTGGTTCTCTCTCTGTCTCTCCTCTCTCTCAAACTCTCTCTCTGTCTCTCCTCTCTCTGGTTCTCTCTCTGTCTCTCCTCTCTCTCACTCTCTCTCTCTTATTCCCTCTCTGGTTCTCTCTCTGTCTCTCCTCTCTCTCACACTCTCTCTCTTATTCTCTCTCTGGTTCTCTCTCTGTCTCTCCTCTCTCTCACACTCTCTCTCTTATTCTCTCTCTGGTTCTCTCTCTGTCTCTCTCCTCTCTCACACTCTCTCTCTTATTTTAATTCTGGTTCTCTCTCTGTCTCTCCTCTCTCTCACACTCTCTCTCTTATTCTCTCTCTGGTTCTCTCTCTGTCTCTCCTCTCTCTCACACTCTCTCTCTTATTCTCTCTCTGGTTCTCTCTCTGTCTCTCCTCTCTCTCACACTCTCTCTCTTATTCTCTCTCTGGTTCTCTCTCTGTCTCTCTCCTCTCTCACACTCTCTCTCTTATTCTCTCTCTGGTTCTCTCTCTGTCTCTCCTCTCTCTCACACTCTCTCTCTTATTCTCTCTCTGGTTCTCTCTCTGTCTCTCCTCTCTCACACTCTCTCTCTTATTCTCTCTCTGGTTCTCTCTCTGTCTCTCCTCTCTCTCACACTCTCTCTCTTATTCTCTCTCTGGTTCTCTCTCTGTCTCTCCTCTCTCTCACACTCTCTCTCTCTCTCTCTCTCTCTGTCTCTCTCGCTTCCTCTCTTTCTTCTGCTTTAGCTTTAGGCATTTGCAAGCTGCAGATAAATGGACAATCAACAGCACTGTAGCACTGTGAAACAATACAGCTGTCAAACCCGGCATAGCAACAACAAAACAACAACAAAAAACGTGTTTATCCCTTTACAATGGAACAGTTCAAATACTTTTTCCCTGTGTGCCGTTCTTTCATTTGCGTACTCACAGTATCAGTCAGTGTAACCGTCTATTATGGTGTGTTTTTTAAGCACACACCACACACCACAAAGCACAAGCATTTACAGCATCGAGGCCCGAGACACCAAAGCGGTTTAATGAGGAAGTCCCTTAAGCAAACTGTTACTGCAGTGTTTACAGTATGTAAAGACTCAACACATAGATTTTCAGATTAAAGCCGGTGTGTTGTTTATCTCCTACAGGTCATATCCTATCACAATACCACCGCTGGTTTATTAGCAGAGAGAACGTGTGTGTGAGAGAGAGAGAGAGAGAGATAGAGAGAGAGAGAGAGAGGGGGAGGGAGGGAATGAAGGAGAGGGCAGTGAAAGGGTGAGAGAGAGAGGGAAGAAAGAGAGAGGGAGAGGGGTGACAAAAGGAGGTAGAGAGACTCCTTAAACTTGCGACTATTGCTTCCCGATGTCGTTATTTCATTTTGATGGGGAAAGAAAACCATGTTTCAAGATGGAAACATCAGAGAAAATTTGATATTTTGTGCATTTGGGGTAGTTATTATTGCATAGGCTATAAAGGGATCCTCTTGTAGGGATTTGAATGGGTTAGTGAACTATCTGCAATGTGTAAGTAACTCTCGCCCTCCCTCCCTCTCCCCCTATCTCTCTCTCTCTCTCTCTCTCTCTCTCTCTCGCACTCTCTCTCTCTTCCACCTTCCTTCCCTCTTCCTCACAGTCTGCTCGCAGTACTCGCGGGGCGTCTTCGCCATCTTCGGCCTGTATGACAAGCGTTCTGTGCACACACTGACGTCGTTCTGCGGGGCGCTGCACATCTCCCTCATCACGCCCAGCTTCCCCACCGAGGGAGAGAGCCAATTCACGCTGCAGCTCCGGCCCTCCATCCGTGGGGCGCTGCTCTCGCTGCTCGACCACTACGACTGGAACAAATTTGTCTTCCTCTATGACACCGACCGGGGTAAGTTCTCAAATTTGTGTGTGATGATGTGTATAATGGTGTGTTACCTTTAACACGTATGAGAATCCTCACTGTGTATGACTGTCATATTACTGAGTCTACTTTTAACCCTAAAAGCACCAACAAAATAACCCAACAGGGTTTTGGACCCCAAATTCATAATGATTGCAAAGAGACACTGTCTGTCAAGCAGTAAAACGTACATTTCATCCATAGCAACTTGTCATGAAAATGTTTCTGTTATTCATTCAAAGTGTTGTGTTTCTGTGATACTCAGAGAAATTGGAGATTGAGCTAATATGACATACTGGTATGAGCTAAGATGAAACTGATATGGGCATTAGAGGCTCTAACTTTTAGCTCTAACTTTGGAACGCTATGGGCTATCAACTCGGTTCCAATTGCATCTGAAAGATAAGACTCTCAGCTATAGAGACATTGACTTGAATCTAAATATGTATTTACAGTTTTTAGTTATTTTGGAGTGATAGTGGCTGCCTTGCTGCCTAGGGGCCAAATCTGGGGTGGCTCCATATCTACGCATTGTCAGCTTTCATTTTAGGGTATTTTAATCCATATGAGATGAACAGTTTAGAAATGACCGTTTTGTACATAGTCCCCCCCATTTTAGGGAACCAAAAGTACTTGGACATATTCACTTATATGTGTATTCAAGTAGTCAAAAGTTTAGTATTTGGTTCCATATTCCTAGCACGCAATGACTACATCAAGCTTGTGACTACAAACTTGTTGGACTTACTAGCAGAAACAGTGCAAACAGTGGAAACAGTGGCAGTAGAAACCACGCCAAGATAGACTAGAAGTGCTAAAGACAAGCTGTATAATACAATGATCATGTATTTATAATCTGCAGGTCGTCATTAATAATTTATGCTTATTGTAATGTGTATCTATGGCTCTGTGCATTCAGGACACTACAGGAACTACAATCCTTAGAATTAGAATGTCTAGAATGGGAAATTACGGGTGATTCAATTTATATGGTCTGGTCCATATTGGCCATATTGCCCATATAAATAGAATTACCTGTAATAGTCAGTTCTTGTCATTCTATTTCTATGGTCCAGACCCTGCATTGTCTACTCCGATCCACCTCGCATACCCCTGCTCTATGTGAAAACCCAGTGGACGTGTGAATGGATGCTGTACGAAAATAATGTGTGTCTTGGGCATGTCTTGGGGCCAAAGAGGGCTACAGACCAAATCTACCACTTAATCGATAGTCAAGTGTAGCGATGTCGGGTGCATCCTTTCATTCGTAATGAAACTAAGGATAGGTTGCGTCCCAAATGGCACCCTATCCCCTATTTAGTGAACTACTTTTGACCAGCGCCCTGTGGGATGCAGTGTACTATAAAGGGAATAGGGTGCCATTTGGGATGTAACCTTTCCTTAGTTTAATTACGACATCACTACACTTGACTATGGATTGGTAGATTTGGTCTGTAGCCCTCTTTGGCCCCAAGTGAGGAAACTGGAGATGACAGGTATTCTCCATGTCTTTCCAGGAAACTCCTAGTGTGGCTGTAGTATTAATAGAAAAGGTTTGTCAGAGAGTTTTTCTCTTCCTCTCTCTCTCTCTCTCCCTCTCTCTCTCTCACTCCCCCTCTCTATCTCTCTTTCCCTCTCTCTCTCTCTCTCTCTCTCTCGCTCCCTCTCTCCCCCTCTCTATCTCTGTCTTTCCCTCTCTCTCACTTTCTTTCTCTCTCTCCCTCTATCTCCCTCCCTCTCTATCTCTCTCTTTCCCTCTCTCTTTCCCTCTCTCTTGCTCTCTCTCTCTCTCTCTCTCTCTCCCTCCCTCTCTATCCCTCTATCTCTCTCTCTCTCTCTCTCTCTCTCTCTCTCTCTCCCTCTCTATCCCTCTATCTCTCTCTCTCTCTCTCTCTCTCTCTCTCTCTGTCGCTCCCTCTCTCTCCCTCCCTCTCTATCTCTCTCTTTCCCTCTCTATCTCTCTCTATCTCTCGCTTTCCCTCTCTCTCTCTCTCTCTCTCTCTCTCTCTCTCTCTCTCTCTCTCTCTCTCTCTCTCTGTCGCTCCCTCTCTTCCTGTGTGTCTCGCTGTCTGGGATGACTGGGCAGAGGTCCTGAGGTTCCTGTTCCATTAATGAGCAAAGCCAGAGCCAAGAAACACTCCACATCCCTCTCTCTCTCTCTCTCTCTCTCTCTCTCTCTCTCTCTCTCTCTCTCTCTCTCTCAATTTCAATTTAAGGACTTTATTGGCATGGAAACATATGTTAACATTGCCAAAGCAAGTGAAGTAGATAATTAACAAAAGTTAAATAAAGAATAGAAATGAACATTACACAGTACATTCACAAAAGTTCCAAAAGAATAAAGACATTTCAAATGTCATATTATCTCCAAATACTTAAAGTACAAAAGGGAAAATAAATAAACACAAATATGGGTTGTATTTACAATGGTGTTTGTTCTTCACTGGTAGCCATTTTCTTGTGGCAACAGGTCACAAATCTTGAAGCAGTGATGGCACACTGTGGTATTTCACCCAATAGATATGGGAGTTTATCAAAATTGGGTTTGTTTTCAAATTCTTTGTGGATCTGTGTACTCTAAAGGAAATATGTGTCTTTAATATGGTCATGAATTTGGTAGGAGGTTAGGAAGTGCAACTCATTTCCACCAAATGTTTTGGGCAGTATGCACCACATAGCCTGTCTTCTTTTGAGAGCCAGGTCTGCCTACGTAGGCCTTTCTCAATAGCAAGGCTATGCTCACTGAGTCTGTACATAGTCAAAGCTTTCCTTAAGTTTGGGTCAGTCACAGTGGTCAGGTGTTCTGCGACTGTGTACTCTCTGTTTAGGGCCAAATAGCATTCTAGTTTGCTCTTTTTTTTGTTAATTATTTCTAATGTGTCAAATAATTATCTTTTTGTTTTCTCATGATTTGGTTGGGTCTAACTAACTGTGTTGCTGTCCTGGGGCTCTGTGGGGTCTGTGTTTGTGAACAGAGCCCCAGGACCAGGTTGTTTAGGAGACACTTCTCCAGGTTCATCTCTCTGTAGGTGATGGCTTTGTTATGGAAGGTTTGGGAATCACTTCCTTTTAAATGGTTGTAGAATTTAACGGCTCATTTCTGGATTATGATAATTAGAATGTATCAGCCTAATTCTGCTCTGCATGCATTATTTAGTGTTTTATTTTGTACACAGAGGATATTTTTGCAAAATTCTGCAGGCAGTCTCAATTTGGTGTTTGTCACATTTTGTGAATTCTTGGTTGATGAGCGGACCCCAGATCTCACAACCATAAAGGGCAATGGGTTATTTAACCGATTCAAGTATTTTTAGCCAGATCCTAATGGGTATGTCGAATTTGATGATCCTTTTGATGGCATAGAAGGCCCTTCTTGCCTTGTCTCTCAGTTCATTCACAGGTTTGTGGAAGTTACCTGTGGCGCTGATGTTTAGGCCGAGGTATGTATCGTTTTTTGTGGGCTCTAGGGTAACGGTGTCTAGATGGAATTTGTATTTGTGGTCCTGGCAATTGGACCTTTTTTGGAACATCATTATTTTTGTCTTACTGAGATTTACCGTCAGTGGCCAGGTCTGACAGAATCTGTACAGAAGATCTAGGTGCTGCGGTAGGCCCTCATTGTTTGTGGACTGAAGCACCAGATCATCAGCAAATAGTAGACATTTGTCTCCAGATTCTAGTAGGGTGAGGCCGGGTGCTGCAGACTGTTCTAGTGCCCTCACCAATTCGTTGATATATATGTTGAAGAGGGTGGGGATTAAGCTACATCTCTGTCTCACCCCACAGACTTGTGGAAAGAAATGTGCGTGTTTTTTGCCAATTTTAACCTCATACTTGTTGTTTGTGTAATTTGGTAAAAAGACAATTTGATATTTGCTCAGTACATTGTTTTTTTACTGAGGAAATGTATGAGTCTGCTGTTAATGATAATGCAGAGGATTTTCCCAAGGTTGCTGTTTCACTACACCCGCAATAACATCTGCATGTAACCAATACAATTTGATTTGATTTATCTCTCCATCCTTATCTTTCTCGCTGTCTTTCTCTCTCACTCTCTCGCTCTCTTACTCAAGCCTCTCTGTCTCCCTCTTCCCCCACCCCCTCTCTCTCTCTCTCTCTCTCTCTCTCTGTGTGTGTCTCTCCTTCTCTTACAGCTATCGATAACAGCTCACCCTGTTCTCAGATGTCTGTTTCAACCCAGAGGGGATGTAGCTAAACTATATCGCTAATTTCAGTTGAACATTTCTTAAATAGCCCTGGACATCTTCAATTCACACAGTCCATACATAGTCCCAAGCATATGTACAGTTGAAGTAGAAAGTTTACATACACCTTAGCCAAATACATGTAAACACAATTTTTCACATTTCCTGACATTTAATCCTAGTAAAAATGTCCTGTTTTAGGTCAGTTAGGATCACCACTTTATTTTAAGAACGTGAAATGTCAGATTAATAGTAGAGAGAATGATTTATTTCAGCTTTTATTTCTTTCATCACATTCCCAGTGGGTCAGAAGTTTACATACACTCAATTAGTATTTGGTAGCATTGCCTTTAAATTGTTTAACTTGGGTCAAACGTTTCGGGTAACCTTCCACAAGATTCCCACAATAAGTTGGGTGAATTTTGTCCCTTTCCTCCTGACATAGCTGGTGTAACTGAGTCAGGTTTGTAGGCCTCCTTCCTCGCACACACTTTTTCAGTTCTGCCCACACATTTTCTATAGGACTGAGGTCAGGGCTTTGTGATGGCCACTCCAATACCTTGACTTTGTTGTCCTTAAGCCATTTTGCCACAACTTTGGAATTATGCTTGAGGTCATTGTCCATTTGGAAGACCAATTTGCGACTAAGCTTTAACTTCCTGACTGATGTCTTGAGATGTTGCTTCAATATATCCACATAATTTTCCATCCTCATGATGCCATCTATTTTATGAAGTGCACCAGTCCCTCCTGCAGAAAAGCACCCCCACAACATGATGCTGCCACCCCCGTGCTTCATGGTTGGGATGGTGTTCTTCGTCTTGCAAGCCTCCCCCTTTTTCCAACAAACATAACGATGGTCTTTATGGCCAAACTGCTCTATTTTTGTTGTATTATCTTTGTCCCCATTTGCAGTTGCAAACTGTAGTCTGGCTTTTTTATGGCGGTTTTGGAGCAGTGGCTTCTTCCTTGCTGAGCGGCCTTTCAGGTTATGTTGATATAGCACTCGTTTTACTGTGGATATAGATACTTTTGTACCTGTTTCCTCCAGCATCTTCACAAGGTCCTTTACTGTTGTTCTGGGATTGATTTGCACTTTTCACACCAAAGTACATTGATCTCTAGGAGACGGGATACGTCTCCTTCCTGAGAGGTATAATGGCTGCGTGGTCCCATGGTGTTTATACTTGCGTACTATTGTTTGTACAGATGAACGTGGTACATTCAGGCGTTTGGAAATTTCTCCCAAGGATGAACCAAACTTGTGGAGGTCTACAATTTTTTTCTGAGGTCTTGGCTGATTGCTTTTGATTTTCCCATGATGTCAAGCAAAGAGGCACTGAGTTTGAAGGTAGGCCTTGAAATACATCCACAGGTACACCTCCAGTTGACTCAAATTATGTCAATTAGCCTATCAGAAGCTTCTAAAGCCATGACATCATTTTCTGGAATTTTCCAAGCTGTTTAAAGGCACAGTCAACTTAGTGTATGTAAACTTCTGACCCACTGAAATTGTGATACAGTGAATTATAAGTGAAATAATCTTGTCGGTAAACAATTGTTGGAAAAATTACTTGTGTCATGCACAAAGTAGATGTCCTAACCGACTTGCCAAAAGTATAGTTTGTTAATAAGACATTTGTGGAGTGGTTAAAAAGCAAGTTTTAATGACTCCAACCTAAGTGTATGTAAACTTCCGACTTCAACTGTACCTTAGTGTAGCAGTGTTGAGATCTGGGCCCGTACGCGTCTCATAGTAGGAGTGCTGATCTAGGATCAGTTTTGCCTTTTAGATCTTAGTAACATGGAAAGGGGGATCTCATCCTAGATCAGCACTCCTAATCATTCATGATTATGGGCCCTGAACCTGTGACAATAGTCATGTTGAGGACATGCCAACTGTGTTAAAGCCATAATCCTGAATTCATTATTAGCCCAACCGGTAGCCCCGCCACTTGGTTTGCTATAAAGCTTAACGATTGTGGCTGGACATTTTTACCACTCTCAAATTAATATGGAAGCTATAGATGCAAGGGCTGACTCTCCATGAGATCAACACAATGAGAAGCTACACATTCAAACCGTGCTTTCAGGTTTCAGATATTGGTTTGTTTGAAATATAAAAAGCAGCCAGAGCACTACAAACTACTCAAAACCAACTCCAAGCACATCACCAAACAGGCAGGCATAAACAAACAATGGCCTGGTTTTTCCCATTAGTTGGTCAGGGCCCAAGTGTCCGACAGTTAGAGTGCTGATGTAGGCTCAGGTCACCCTTGTCCGTATAATCTTGTTCATTATGATCTTAAACGGCAAAACAGCAATCCTACTGTGAAACGTTAAATACGGGCCCTGATTGCAGCACAAGAGCATCTGTATGTATTCGGCATGGTGTGGAGCTGTCCTTGGTGCTGATACATACTACAGCTTGCTCAATGACCCTGCTTAACGGACAGCTCTTATTTAGGGGTACTGCTACAGCAGTAGCTATAGCAGCCTGCTCAGTGGTGGTTTTGAAGATTGGGGATACTGCTGTAACTACTGCTATAGTGGGGGTGGTGAATGGACAGTACCTATTGGGGAGACTGTTGTAACTATTGCTACAGTGGTGGTGCTGAAGGGACAGCTCCTATTGAGGATACTGCTGTACATACTGCTACAGTGGGGGTGCTGAAGAGACAGCTTCTATTGATGATATTGATACAGCATAAACTACAGCAGCCTGCTTAGTTGTGGTGCTGAACGGACAGCTCCTGTTGGGGTCACTGATGTAACTACTGCTACTGCTGCTATTGCTGTTTCGGCTGTTTCTGTCACCACGCCAGCTGCCAATCTCTACTCAAGTCCTAAACATGGGTTGTTGTAACACAGTGGGAAAAGGTTGCTGCTTCACCACATGTATCAATGTCTGTATTGACACTGCAGCTGTCGAGGTGTTACCAGCCTGCATAGAACACTGACATATCCTGCACCCCCTGCAGAATTGAGTTGCCCCGTCCACCATCTCTGGACAGCCTAATGTCTTTTCCTCATGCAGCTCTTTCTCTCTATTTTCTGCATCACTTCTCATCCCTTCAGACAAAGCTGGTTAAAATGACATGATTACAACCAGCTTACAACCAAAACGAACATTATTACAACCAGCTTACAACCAAAACGAACATTATTACAACCAGCTTACAACCAAAACTGACGTCATTACAACCAGCTTACAACCAGAACTGCCGGTTGGAAAAATAATAACAACTGTTAATAACTTTCATATCCATGACCCGGTTAGGCCTACAACATCTTGCTCTAGACTTCTCCAGTACCAGCAGTACTCTTCTCTGCAACCTGCTCCAATCTGTTCCTGTCCTAATTGCTTTAACTGCAGATCAGTGGAGAGATACATTTCTGGACCACTCAGCGTGGAAAGTAGTGAATCTCTCCATAAGCATTTTTCAATTTAAAAAAAGTGTCTACTCCGTCTCCTTCTCGTTGCAATGGAGTGGAAAAGTGCCCTGTAAGTGGAATATCATAGTCATGAGCTCAGCTGTTATCTCCGACATGCCTTGCATTTATTCATTCACTATCCGCCACTCTTTATTTTCCACTCTCTCTATTCCATTGAGGCACCTCAAGTGCACGTTTTGGGATTTGCCCTAGCACAACACAGCGGATTCAAATAAACAAAGCTTGATGATGAGTTGCTTATTTGAATCAGTTGTATAGTGTTAGGACAAAAACCAAAACGTGCACCCAGGGGGGGCCACAGGACCCGGTTTGGGAAACCCTGCTCTAAAGTAACGTTGAGTTCCAAATGGCACCATATTCCCTACATAGTGCACTACTTTTGACCAGGACCCCACCATGTAGGGAATAGGGTGCCATTTGGGACGCAGATTAGCTGTACAGTATCTGTATTCAAGTGCTGTATCTGTACTCTAGAGTAGCTGTAAACAGTCTCATGGATAAAATGCATTGTAGGAAATAGGAAGAATGGCACATTTCCAATGAAAACATAAGGGAATACTGGAGAAAACATGATTCTGGGGGTGTGGAAGAGACTGAGAAACTGTGTCATTGAAGCAAACCTTACAATATGTGGGTGGTTAAAGCTAGAGCTTTAAACTGTGTTCTAGTGAATGTGTGTCAGGACGCAGGCAGGCAGCACTTTGGCTGTGTGCGTGTGTGTGTTTGCCAGTTTTTACACACACACACAGTATTGACTAGAGTATCAGCCCACGCATGAACGAGCTCAGTCAATGAGCAGGGCAGTCTGAGATGGTCTTGCATGGAGCACACAAGAGATATAATAGCCTGCCAAGGTTTGCTGTGTGTGTGTGTGTGTGTGCGTGTGTGTGTGTGTGTGTGTGCGTGTGGGCGTGCCCGCCAGGGAAGATTTAAATCTACCGGCCATTTGAGAAGTTTAACGGACCTACAGTTGAAGTCGGAAGTTTACATACACCTTAGCCAAATACATTTAAACTCAGTTTTTCACCATTTCTGACATTTAATCCTAGTAAACATTCCCCGTCTTAGGTCAGTTAGGACCACCACTTCATTTTTCAGAATGTGAATTGTCAGAAATATAGTAGAGAGAATGATTTATTTCAGCTTTTATTTCTTTCATCACATTCCCAGTGGGTCAGAAGTTTGCATACACTCAATTAGTATTTGGTAGCATTGCCTTTAAATTGTTTAACTTTGGTCAAACATTTCAGGTAGCCTTCCACAAGCTTCCCACAATAAGTTGGATGAATTTTCGCCCATTCCTCGTTATAGCTGGTGTAACTGAGTCAGGTTTGTAGGCCTCCTTGCTCGCACACGCTTTTTCAGTTCTGCCCACAAATTTTCTATAAGATTGAGGTCAGGGCTTTGTGATGGCCATTCCAATACCTTGACTTTGTTGTCCTTAAGCCATTTTGCAACAACTTTGGAAGTATGCTTGGGATCATGTCCATTTGGAAGACCCATTTGATACCAAACTTTAACTTCCTGATTGATGTCTGATGTCTTGAGTCCCGTGTGGCTCAGTTGGTAGAGCATGGTGTTTGCACCGCCAGGGTTGTGGGTTCAATTCCCATGGGGGACCAGTACGAAAAGAAAAAAAATATTGAAATGTTTGCATTCACTACTGTAAGTCGCTCTGTATAAGAGCGTCTGCTAAATGACTTAAATGTAAATGTAAAATGATGTTGCTTCAATATATCCACATGATTCCATCTATTTTGTGAAGTGCACCAGGCCCTCCTGCAGCAAAACACCCCCACAACATGATACTCCCACCCCCGTGCTTCACGGTTGGCATGGTGTTCTTCTACTTGCAAGACTCCCCCTTTTTCCTCCAAACATAACGATGGTCATTATGGCAAAACAGTTCTATTTTTGTTTCATCAGACCAGAGGACATTTCTCCAAAAAGTACAATCTTTGTCCCTAATGTGCAGTTGCAAACCGTAGTCTGGCATTTTTATGGCGGTTTTGGAGCAGTGGCTTCTTCCTTGCTGAGCGGCCTTTCAGGTTATGTCGATACAGGACTCGTTTTACTGTGGATATAGATACTTTTGTACCCGTTTCCTCCAGCATCTTCACAAGGTCCTTTGCTGTTGTTCTGGGATTGATTTGCACTTTTCGCAACAAAGTACATTCATCTCTAGGAGACCGAATGCGTCTCCTTCCTGAGCGGTATGACTGCTGCGTGGTCCCATGGTGTTTATACTTGCGTACTATTGTTTGTACAGATAAACGTGGTACCTTCAGCCGTTTGGAAAATATCTCCCAAGGATGAACCAGACTTGTGGAGGTCTATAATTTTTTTTCTGAGGTCTTGGCTGATTTCTTTTGATTTTCCCATGATGTCAAGCAGAGGCACTGAGTTTGAAGGTAGGCCTTGAAATACATCCACATGTACACCTCTAATTGACTCAAATTATGTCAATTAGCCTTTCAGAAGCTTCTAAAGCCTTGACATCGTTTTCTGGAATTTTCCAAGCTTGTTTAGGGCATCCACCCACGCAGTGGCGGTTCTAGACCATTTCAACTGGCGGGGCCAAGCTGGGGCCAGTTGTACTGTTAGAGGGGCCAGTTACATTAGACGTTATTGTTGTCATATTGTTTTCTTCACTGCATTGCAGGCATTAGCAGGCAAAAGACCATGTTCATAATCATTAGTGTTCCGCGTTGCCGCTGTCTAATAACGGATGTAAAAAAAGAACGATAGCAAAAATGAGTTATGTAAAAATTATTTCATACTCCACATTTAGGGGGGCCACAAGGGGGTCCAAAATTGTTGTCACAGTTTCACTGGCCCCCGCTGCCCCCCCGCTAACCCCCCCTCCCCCCCCAGAACCGCCCCTGCACCCACGGTGTTCAGAATGACAGAAATCACATTTAAATTATGCTAATTAATCTTAACAAAATGCAACTCCTGTAATGTTTCTTGGTAAGCATCTCTCTCTCTCTCTCTCTCTCACACATACATATATATACAGACTCTCACACACACTCTCTCTCTCTCTCTCTCTCTCTCTCTCACATACATATATATATACAGACACTCACACACTCTCTCTCTCTCTCTCTCTCTCTCACATACATATATACACACACACACACACTCTCTCTCTGTGTGTGTCTCTCGCTCACCCTCACACACATACACATATACACACACTCTCTCTCTCTCTCACACACACACACACACACACACACACACACACACACACACACACACACACACACACACACACACACACACACACACACTGTATCTCTCTCTCTCGCTTTCTGTCTGTCTCTTTTCTCTCTCTCTCTCTTGTTCTCACTCTCACACACACACAGACTCACACAGACACTGTCTCTTTCTCTCTCTCTTTCTCTCTCTCTCTTTTTCTCTCTGTCTCTCTCTTTCATACACACATACACACTCTCTCTCTCTGTTGCTCTCTCTTTCAATTCCAATATCAATTTAAGGGGCTTTATTGGCATGGGAAACATATGTTTACATTGCCGAAGCAAGTGAAATAGATAATAAACAAAAGTGAAATGAACAATAAAGTATTAACACTAAACATTACACTCACAAAAGTTCCAAAATAATAAAGACATTTCCAATGTCATATTATGTCTATATACAGTGTTGTAATCATGTGCAAATAGTTGAAGTACAAAAGGGAAAATAAATAAACATAAATATAAGTTTTATTTACAATGGTGTTTGTTCTTCACTGTTTACCCTTTTCTTGTGGCAACAGGTCACAAATCATGCTGCTGTGATTGCACACTGTGGTATTTCACACAATAGATATGGCACTTTATCAAAATTGGATTTGTTTTCGAATTCTTTATGGGTCTGTGTAATCTGAGGGAATTATGTGTCTCTAATATGGTCATACATTTGGCAGGAGGTTAGGAAATGCATTTCAGTTTCCACCTCATTTTGTGGGCAGTGTGCACATAGCCTGTCTTCTCTTGAGACCCAGGTCTGCCGACGGTGGCCTTTCTCAATAGCAAAGCTATGCTCACTAAGTCTGTACATAGTCAAAGCTTTCCTTAAGTTTGGGTCAGTCACAGTGGTCAGGTATTCTGCCACTGTGTACTCTCTGTTTAGGGCCAAATAGCATTCTAGTTTGCTCTGTTTTTTTGTAAATTATTTCCAATGTGTCAAGTACTTATTTTTTGTTTTCTCATGATTTGGTTGGGTCTAATTGTGTTGCTGTCCTGGCGCTCTGTCGGGTCTGTTTGTGTTTGTGAACAGAGCCCCAGGACCAGCTTGCTTAAAGGACTCTCTCTGTAGGCGATGGCTTTGTTATGAAAGGTTTGGGAATCGCTTCCTTTTACGTGGTTGTAGAGTTTTTGTAGGCTCTTTTCTGGATTTTGATCATTAGCGGGTATTGGCCTAATTCTGCTCTACATGCATTATATGGTCTTTTACATTGTACACAGAGGATGTGTTTGCAGAGTTCTGCATGCAGAGTCTCAATTTGGTGTTTGTCCCATTTTGTGAATTCTTGGTTGGTGAGCAGATCCCAGACCTCACAACCATAAAGGGCAATGCGTTCTATAACTTATTCAAGTATTTTTAGCCAGATCCTAATGGGTATGTCGACTTTTATGTTACTTTTGATGAAATAGAAGACCCTTCTTGCCTTGTCTCTCAGATCGTTTACAGGTTTGTGGAAGTTACCTGTGGCGCTGATGTTTAGGCCGAGGTATGTATAGTTTTTTGTGTGCTCTTGGGTAACGGTGTCTAGATGGAATTTGTATTTGTGGTCCTGGCAACTGGACCTTTTTTGGAACACCATTATTTTTGTCTTACTGAGATTTACTGTCAGGGCCCAAGTCTGAACAAATCTGTGCAGAATATCTAGGTGCTGCGGTAGGCCCTCCTTGGTTGGGGACAGAAGCACCAGATCATCAGCAAACAGTAGACAATTGACTTCAGATTCTAGTAGGGTGAGGCCGGGTGCTGCAGGCTGTTCTACTGCCCTCGCCAATTTGTTGATATATATATATGTTGAAGAGGATGGGGCTTAAGCTGCATCCCTGTCTCACCCCACATCCCTGTGGAAAGAAATGTGTTTGTTTTTGCCAATTTTAACCGCACACTTGTTGTTTGTGTACATGGATTTTATAATGTTGTATGTTTTTACCCCAACAACACTTTCTATCCATTTGTATAGCAGACCCTCATGCCAAATAGAAATCAACAAAGCATGAGTAGACTTTGCCTTTTTTTTCAATTAGGGTGTGCAGGGTGAATACGTGGTCTGCTGTATGGTAATTTGGTAAAAAGGCAATTTGACATTTGCTTAGTCTCTCTCTCTCTCTCTCTCTCTCACACACACACACACACACACACACACACACACACACACACACACACACTCACACAGACTCTCTGTACTCTGTGCTGTTCTGTGGTGCAGACAGGCAGGCAGCTATTGCTCTGACACTGATGCTGATTGTGGCTGGCTGATGCTCCACACACAGCTCCAGGCTACAGATTTATCAGCTGGTAATCAGTGACGGGTAGGCGGAAAGAAAGGCAAACTGGCCGTAGCACTCGTCTCTGGTTGGTGGGGCTTGTGGGGCTGGTATAGGTGGATTGCCTGTGATTGCGAATAGAACACGATAGGATTTTGTTACGTTACATAGAAAGGAATTACTTTTGCTGCTGTGGCTGTTAGGTGTCTGCCGTAGGTCGCACCACGTGTGTGTGGGTAGGGCTTGTGTGTGTGTGTTTTTGTTTGTGCATGCGTGTACATGCATGTGTGTGTTCATTCATGCACGTGTATGTGTGTGTGTTTTTGTGCATCATCTATACTGTATGCGCCTTAATGGCTGCACTTAGGTCAGTTGTTCACAGGGCTCATAATGGGCTTTGCTTTCATCTCCAGTGTGTAATTACAGTGATGTCACTGACATGAAGAGAGAAGCTGCACCTGGCTCTCTGACTGAAACACTGTAATCACAGCCATATGGATAGATGGGCCACTAGCCAACTAGTTATTAGATCTGTCTATATACTATAGGACCATAGCCTGTTTGCTTATAGACTATAGGACATATACAAAGCACAAAACTAGTATCGTTGCAGAATTGTCGTCGTGTGCTTGTTATCACCAGGTTCATACTTATAATGCACCAAATGGAGAAAACGGACTGAAACCGGGAGGGACTACCTACAATGGACCTGACAAATAATGAATGTTCATTTTTATTTTCTGTTGCAAGAGGTTTTAAACGTTTTTTTATGTGCCCTAATGAACTTGCCTGATGACTAATCCTGAATTTAATTCCTCTGCTCTATTGATCACTCCATATATTCATTATGGAAAGAAACGCTAGTGGGCATAGCCTTTTGGCAGCGTGATGTGGATGGGTGTTCAGGTTACTATTGAACACAAGCCAGGGGTGGAATTTAAAAAGTCACTATTGGAAAGTCTTTAAAATGTCCAAGGATTTCAGCAGAAAATATATCTCAAATCAAATCAAATCACATTTTGTTGGTCACATACACGTGTTTAGCAGATGTTATTGGGGGTGTAGCGAAATGCTTGTGTTTCCAGCTTCGACAGTGCAGTAATATCTAACAAGTAATATCTAACAATTTCACAACATATACACAAAAATCTAAGTATCAAATTGTATTTGTCACATGCGCCGAATACAACAGGTGTAGACCTTACAGTGAAATGCTTACTTACAAGCCCTAAACCAACAATGCAGGTTTAAAAAGATACCTAAAATATACAGGGGGTACCGGTGTTGAGGTAAGTGAGGTAATATGTACATGTAGGTAGAGTTATTAAAGTGACTATGCATAGATAATAACAGAGAGTAGCAGCAGCGATCCAGAGAGGGGGGGGGCAATGCAAATAGTCTGGGTAGCCATTCTATTTGCATTGCTCCCTCCCTCCCCAATTACCTCGACACCCAGTAAAGGAATGGAATTAAGAATATGTAAATATTTGGATGAGCAATGTCAGAGCGGCATAGACTAAGATACAGTAGAATAGTATAGAATACAGTATATACATGTGAGATGAGTAATATAAAATATGTAAACTTTATTAAAGTGACTAGTGTTCCATGTATTAAAGTGGCCAGTGATTTCAAGTCTATGTATATAGGACAGCAGCCACAAATGTGCTAGTGATGGTTGTTTAACAGTCTGATGGCCTTGAGATAGAAGCTGTTTTTCAGTTTCTCGGTCCCAGCTTTGATGCAACTGTACTGACCTCGCCTTCTGAATGATAGCGGGGTGAACAGGTTGTGACATCGGGTGCTGTAGGTGTCCTGGAGGGCAGGTAGTTTGCCCCCGGTGATGCATTGGGCACACCACACCCCCTGGAGAGCCATGCTGTTGCGGGCGCTGCAGTTGCCATACCAGGCGGTGATACAGCCCGACAGGATGCTCTCAATTGTGCATCTGTAAAAGTTTGTAAGGGTTTTAGGTGCCAAGCCAAATTTCTTCAGCCTCCTGAGGTTGAAGAGGTGCTGTTGCGCCTTCTTCACCACACTGTCTGTGTGGGTGGACCATTTCAGTTTGTCAGTTAAGTGTACGCCGAGGAACTATCCACCTTCTCCACTGCGGTCCCGTCGATGTGGATAGGGGGGGTGCTCCCTCCACTGTTTCCTGAAGTCCACAATCATCTCCTTTGTTTTGTTGACATTGAGTGAGAGGTTGTTTTCCTGGTATCACACTCCCAGAGCCCTCACCTCCTCCCTGTAACACACTTAAATGTCTTACTCACGTCGGCTACGGAGAAGGAGATCCCATAGTCCTTGGTAGCGGGCCGTGTCGGTGGCACTGTTTTATCCTCAAAGCGGGCAAAGAAGGTGTTTAGCTTGTTCAGAAGTGAGATGTCGGTGTCCGCGATGTGTGGTTGTTTTCCTTTTGTAGTCCGTGATTGTCTGTAGACCCTGCCACATACGTCTCATGTCTGAGCCGTTGAATTGCGACCACTTTGTCTCTATACTGATGTCTTGCCTGTTTGATTGCCTTGCGGAGAGAATAACTACACTTTTTGTATTCGGCCATATTCCCAGTCACTTTGCCATGGTTAAATGCAGTGGTTCGCACTTTCAGTTTTGTGCGAATGCTGCCATTTACAGTTGAAGTCAGAAGTTTACATACACCTTAGCCAAATACATTTAAACTCAGTTTTTCACAATTCCTGACATTTAATCCTAGTAAAAATTCCCTAATTTAGGTCAGTTAGGATCACCACTTTATTTTAAGAATGTGAAATGTCAGAATAATAGTAGAGAGAATGATTTATTTCAGCTTTTATTTCTTTCATCACATTACAGTGGGTCAGAAGTTTACATACACCCAATTAGTATTTGGTAGCATTGCCTTTAAATTGTTTAACTTGGGTGAAATGTTTCGGGTAGCCTTCCACAAGCTTCCCACAATAAGTTGGGTGAATTTTGGCCAATTCCTCCTGACATAGCTGGTGTAACTGAGTCAGGTATGTAGGCCTCCTTGCTCGCACACGCTTTTTCAGTTCTGCCCTAAACTTTTCTATGGGATTGATGTCAGGGCTTTGCGATGGCCATTCCAATACCTTGACTTTTTTGTCCTTCAGCCATTTTGCCACAACTTTGGAAGTATGCTTGAGGTCATTGTCCATTTGGACTCATTTTTGACCAAGCTTTAACTTCCTGAATGATGTTGCTTCAATATATCCACATAATTTTCCATCCTCATGATGCCATCAATTTTGTGGAAGTGCACCTGTCCCTGCTGCAGCAAAGCACCCCCACAACATGATGCTGCCACCCCCGTGCTTCACGGTTGGGATGGTGTTCTTCAGCTTGCAAGCCTCCTCCTTTTTCCTCCAAACATAACGATGGTCATTATGGCCAAACAGCTCTATTTTTGTTTCATCAGACCAGAAGTCATTTCTCCAAAAAGTACGATCTTTGTCCCCATGTGCATTTGCAAACAGTAGTCTGGCTTTTTTTTCTGAGTCTACAATTTTTTTCTGAGGTCTTGGCTGATTTCTTTTGACTTTCCCATGATGTCAAGCAAAGAGGCACTGAGTTTGAAGGTAGGCCTTGAAATACATCCACAGGTACACCTCCAATTGACTCAAATTATGTCAATTAGACTAACAGAAGCTTCTAAAGCCATGACATAATTTTCTGGAATGTTCCAAACTGTTTAAAGACACAGTCAACTTAGTGTATGTAAACTTCTGACCCACTGGAATTGTGATACAGTGAATTATAAATGAAATAATCTGTCTGTTAACAATTGTTGGAAAAATTACTTGTGTCATGCACAAAGTAGATGTCCTAACCGACTTGCCAAAACTATATTTTGTTAACAAGAAATTTGTGGAGTGGTTGAAAAATGAGTTTTAATAACTCCAACCTAAGTGTATGTAAACTTCCGACTTCAACTGTACACGGCTGTGACTATAACCGAAGAGTATTCTCTTGATAGATAATATGGTCGGCATTTGATTGTGACGTATTCTAGGTTGGGTGAACAAAAGTACTTGAGTTCCTGTATTTTGTTACAATTACACCATGAGTCGTTAATCATGAAACTGAGACATATTTATTCCTGTCTGCGCAATGAACTGAGAACCCAACTCGCTGGACCGACTCAGACAGTATATCACGAGAAAGCCTTGTTTGTTACAATCCCTGATGTCTCTCTGGAAAGAAACCCTCGCCCTGAGCTCGTCAACTTTATTATCCAGAGACTGAACATTAGTCAGTAATATACTCGGAAGCGGTGAGTGGTTTGCGCGCCTCCTAAGTCGGACTAGAAGACCTCTCTGAGTACCTTTCCTCCTCCGGTGGTGTTTTGGGTCGGCCTCTGGAATCAGTTCAATTGCCCTGGGGGGTTTGAACAAAGGAGTTGCTTTGGGAAAGTTGTATTCCTGGTCGTAATGCTGGTAGTGCTGGTGAGTTACCGCCGCTCTGATATCCAATAGTTCTTCCCTGCTGTATGTAATTACAATAATATAAGAAATAATACATACAAAAACAAAACACTGCAAAGTTTCCTAAGAGCTAGAAGCATGGCAGCCCTCTGAAAGGAAAACAAAAATGTGCATTTCTTATTGGACATATCCAGGTAGTCCCAGCCCTGACGGGAGTGTGTTGAAGCTGAAGCAGTGGCAGTGTGTGACATACCATCCTTCTTGTCCTCCTGGCAAAGACAGACAGACAGACAGACAGACAGACAGACAGACAGACAGACAGACAGACAGACAGACAGACAGACAGACAGACAGACAGACAGACAGACAGACAGACAGACAGACAGACAGACAGACAGACAGACAGACAGACAGACAGACAGACAGACAGACAGACAGACAGACTCTAATAGGGTGCACAGAGAGAGAGAGTGAAAAAAGGGGGGTTGAGTTGCCAGACGTGGATACTCGAGCACAGGTTAATCTACTAATTGGGAGCAGAGGGAGAAAGGTTGCCAGCTTGTGATGGCCACCAGGAGGGGCCGTTTAAGTGGGACATCTGTTCCTGTTGGAGAGGAGAGAGGAGACAGGAGACGCAGGGCGGGGCTCCCCTGACTTCCTCTTACCCCTCTATCATTCCTCTATGTACACAAGGCCTCGTCTGGTCCCAGCAGCCCAGAGTTCCCCCTCTAGACACCATGTGGTTCCTCCCACTCTACCAGTCTCTCATCAAAGAGACTACGCCATCTACTCAAAAACAGCGGGTTTGTTGTGGGACTAGTATGAAGTATTGACGTAGTAGCAAAGGGTTAGAACTCTGAATTCAACACAGATAAAAAGTTATTCTTGGATGCAGGGTTTCTTGTGGGAGCACATGCTTGTTGTTTTTGTGAAGCCATGGTTTTTAGATTGTGGCTTCAGTTTTATGATATCAGTAGTACTTAATCTGACTGAATTGACCCTAACCCTGAAAGGAGGGCAGATTATAAGTGCAGAATCCTAATATGAGACCCACTCCGTGCTGGAATTACAATGTTGCACTTTTTACCAGGGAAGACATAATTGAGACCTAGGTTTATTTTTCAAATATGGCCTACACAATACAGCACAAACATACATATTAAACACAAAATATATGTAGAAATACAAAAACCCAGTCATGGGAAGCATCACAAATCACCTAGAAAAACAGTTCCTCCACAAATAAGTCCCCAATCAATACTCTAAACTGCCCGAATGGCACCAGCACATTAAGATGAAATGTATACTGAACAAAAATATAAACGCAACATGTAAAGTGTTGGTCCCATGTTTCATGAGCTGAAAGGCACTTTCTATACGCACAAAATACTTATTTCTCTCAAATTTAGTGCAGAAATTTGTTTACATCCCTGTTAGTGAGCATTTGTCTTTTGCCAAGATAATCCATCCACCTACCAATAAGATGATTAAACAGCATGATCATTCCACCTTATGTTGGGAAAAATAAAAGGCCACTCTAAAATATGCGGTTTTGTCACACAACACAACGCCACAGATGTCTCAAGTTTTGAAGGAGTGTGCAGTTGGCATGTTGACTGCAGGAATGTCCACCAGAGCTGTTGCCAGAGAATGTTAATGTTGAATGTTAATTTCTCTACCATAAGCCGCCTCCAACGTCAGTATGTCTAACTGGCCTCTCAACCGCAGACCACATGTAACCACGCCAGCCCAAGACCACCACATCTGGCTTTTTCACCAACAGGATTGTCTGAGACCAGCCACCTGGACAGCTGATGAAGCTGTGGGTTTGCACAACTGAAGAATTTCTGCACAAACTGTCAGAAAACGACTCAGGGTAGCTCATCCGCGTACTGGACATCCTCACCAGGGTCTTGACCTGACTGCAGTTCGGTGTCGTAACCGACTTCAGTGGGCAAATGCTCACCTTCAATGGCCACTGGCACACTGGAGGTGTGTTCTTCACAGATGAATCCTGGTTTTAACTGTACCGGGCAGATGGCAGACAGGGTGTATGGCGTCCCATAGTGGTGGTGGGGGTATGGTATGGCAAGGCATAAGTTATGGACAACGAACACAATTGCATTTTATTAATGGCAATTTGAATGCACAGAGATACCGTGATGAGATACTGAGGCCCATTGTCGTGCCATTCTTCCGCCACCATCACCTCATGTTTCAGCATGATAATGCACAGCCCCATGTAGCAAGGATCTGTACACAATTCCTGAAAGCTGAAAATGTCTCAGTTCTTCCATGGCCTGCATACTCACCAGACATGTCACCTATTGAGCATGTTTGGGATGCTCTGGATCAACATGTTCCACTTCCCGCCAATATCCAGCAACTTCACACAGCCATTGAAGTGGAGTGGGACAACATTCCACAGGCCACAGTCAACAGCCTGATCAACTCTATGTGAAGGAGATGTGTCATACTGCATGAGGCAAATGGTGGTCACACCAGATACTGACTGTTTTTTTGATCCACGCCCCTACTTTTGTTTTTTACTTATCTGTAATGTCATGTGAAATCTGTAGATTAGGGACTAATGAATTTATTTCAATTGACTGCTTGCCTTGTATGAACTGTAACTCAGAAAGAATTTTGAAATTATTGCATGTTGCGTTTATATTTTTGTTCAGTGTATTTAGAATTTTGTTCCAGCAATACGGTGCTTTAAGACTAAAAGCAGATGCTCGTAATGGGTCCAAAATGTTTATAACCTCTTATTCCTTATAACCTTTTGTAAATGTACTTTAATGCTGATTTGGGGACCAGCACTGTAAATGAATGTAGCGCAGATGTGATGGTGCAATACATCTGACTGTTGTACATTCAATATGCAAATGTTGTTACCTTTTCCTGCAGTCAAATTACCTAGTGGCCTCATGGGTGTAATGTTATTAATATTTTTCATAATTTCATAGTTAATAAAAAAAAATTCTAAAAACCCTTAGAAAATCCTGTGTTTTTATGTCAAATGATTTTGTTATATTTCAGTCTTCTGTGATGTATACAAAGTGTAATATTGGGATGCAAACTCAAAATGGAATACATTTCAACTCTATATGTGACATGGTACAGGTGTCTTATTTTTTTTTAAGCCCATAACCGTCTGTGTGAGGTGTATACTTCTGTTTCAAAGTAGATTTGTTTAAGACTACCAAGAAACCTGATGTGTTACCCTGATTTAGTCCACTGCAGTAAAATATTAATTCATTGTCACTATGTAGCTAAATACCTTATTGGAATGAAATTCTGTGATCTGATTGGTGGTTGGCCTCGTCCCTCAGGGTACGCCATACTGCAGGCCATCATGGAGAAGGCGGGCCAGAACAGCTGGCAGGTGAGCGCCATCTGCGTGGAGAGCTTCGACGACGCTGCCTACCGGCGCCTCCTGGAGGACCTGGACCGACGGCAGGAGAAGAAGTTTGTCATCGACCTGGAGGCGGAGAGACTCACCAACATGCTGGAGCAGGTGAGATCAGTCAGCCAATCAGTCATGGCAGGCAGGCAGGCAGGCAGGCAGGCAGGCAGGCAGGCAGGCAGGCAGGCAGGCAGAAAGAAAGAAAGAAAGAAAGAAAGAAAGAAAGAAAGAAAGAAAGAAAGAAAGAAAGAAAGAAAGAAAGGAAGGAAGGAAGGAAGGAAGGAAGGAAGGAAGGAAGGAAGGTAGTTAAGGCAGTTAGGGAGTTCAAGAGGCTCACCAACATACTGGAGTAGGTCAATCAATCAATCAATCAATTCATCTATACAGTCTAAAACAGGTGACAGCACCATTTGGTAAAGCAAATGACTAGAGGAGACATTTTCTTTCATTTTAATTTGAGACCTGCAGTGGATTTTACAGTTCTAGAGTGCTTATTTGAATTAAGTTGAATTAATTAGCTGCAAACATGATTCATTAATATTTTGTGGTACAATCTGAGATGGTCCATATTGTACCGAACACAATTGTGTCATATTTTACATAATCATTCAGGTTTAGGTATATTCAGTCTATTAGGTCAAATTGTAGAATGTTTGAATAGCTTCTGGCGCCACTCAGTTGCCTATATGTAGTCAGAGTTACAAACCGAATAACCCCCTTCTCTGTTTCATAGTGTACTCTTCCGTCATCCCCCAGGCAACCAGTATCTCTATCTCACGTTTCAATTATTAAGCAAATCTCAGCTCAGGCATCTGTCACTGTGCTAACGACTCAGTGTTTATGTGAGTGTGTGCGAGTCAGTATGTGTGTGTGGTGTGCTTGTGTGTGAGCCGGGCTCACCTCTAACAGGACCCATTGTATCTCAGTAGGCTTCAGCACAACTTAATCTTAATAAGCAGGTCATATCTAAAGTACACATTGTTATTCAGAAGTATCTCATGTTCACCAGGGATGCAGTGGTAAAAACTTGTTGTTTTTTGCATGGTCCCAATTTTAAGGGTAAATTCACTTTTCTTTAGCAGAGCTTATTTTCAACTTCCCTCCAGTGTTATTGTTTCTAAACCATTTTTTGTTTCATTACCTGGTCATTTAGCAATGTCCAGAAAAATCTGGCTAGCATTTTTGGAGAATGGAGCACTGCTAGTGTAAACAGATTGTATTTGTTAGCAATGCATTCAAACACATTAGGCTACAACTTTAAACAAACAACAATGAATGCTTTACAGAACATTTAGAAAGTCTTCATCATCACTACATAGATACTGTACCTCACAAATCATCTATAAGCCAAGTCATACTACAGGGTGACATAAGCAACAGGGTCGCCCCTATCCGGGATCCTTGGGATATCCCAACTCTGACGTTACCCCATTGAAGTTGACATTAAAAAGTGTTGAGGTAAGGGTTAGGGGTTAGGTTAGGGTTGTGGTTAAGGTAAAAGTAATCCATCCAAGTTTAGGGTTAGGGTTTAGCAGCTGTCTTCAGTTCAATGTCTGTTTAGCTACTTGAGATCTGCTTGTGTTCAATGAATCAATGAACATTCTCTGTCTCTCTCTCCATGCCAGGAGCATTTTCATATTCCCTACTACCTGGCCTCAGACAGACAGACAGACACTATCTCCTCGTGTGGCACTCATCCGGATGCCGGATGCCTACTCATTTGTTTAGACAGCCTGCAGGTCTGATTTCTCCCCATGAAAGACAATGTTGACGCGATGCCAAGCCGCACACACTGGGGTGTCATTCAACTGACAGCCAATTAAGCTTGCTAATGCTAATCCAGTCGGGTTCACTCAACGTTTGTTGAACGTTTGTCCCTTTCCAGTCGGGTTGACTTAATGTTTCTCTAACGCTTCTCCCTCCCTTCTCTCGCAGATTGTCAGTGTCGGAAAACATGTCAAAGGCTACCATTACATCATGGCTAACTTGGTGAGGAAAAAAATCCTGGCATGTCTTGACTACACCATTCTTCTCTCTCTCTCTCTCTCTCTCTCTCTCTCTCTCTCTCTCTCTCTCTCTCTCTCTCTCTCTCTCTCTCTCTCTTCACGTCTATGTATTTAGTATTCAGCCCATTTCCACGGTGACAGTGTATTAATGATGTCCAGAACAGGACAGCTCAGTGTGTGTGTGAGTGGTTGTGTGTGTGTGCATGCGTGAATGTGTGTGCATGTGAGTGACTGTGTGTGTGTGTGTGACAGTACTGGAGGCATCAGAGCACTGGGCTGGGAGAGATTACTGTTGGCACAATCCTTCTTACCAGCCCTCTGCTGCAGAAGCAGGGCGTCGACAGAATTCAGGCTCAGCCGGTGATCCCAGCTCTCAGAAAAGGCTAGGGGAAAGAACTCTCTGGTGTCCTTTTTTGTTGCGGTATAACATAGTGTTCTGCCTCTCTTTCTCTCTCCCTTTGCCACTTTCCCACTCCCTCTCTCTTCCTCTCTCTCTCTCCCCCTCTGTTTATTTCTCTCCCTTACTATCTACTTTTTGCATGCCTTGCTCATTCTCCTTACTTCTCTCCATTAATATCTTTCTCTCTCTCTCTCTCTCTCTCTCTTGATCTCTGCCCTCTGCCTACCTCCATCTGTCCCTAACCCCCCCCCCCCCCACCTCCCAGGGTTTTAAGGACATCAACCTCGAGCGCTTCATGCATGGCGGGGCCAATGTGTCGGGCTTCCAGCTAGTGGACTTCAGCAACCCCATGGTCATCAAGCTGATGCAGCGCTGGAACAAGCTGGACCAGAGGGAGTACCCGGGCTCCGACAGCCCCCCGAAGGTAACACCCTGACTGGGATTAAGTCCTCTCAGCTGGTACACCATGCCTGGAGTAAGGTCTTCTCTCCTCTATCTCTCCTCTAAGGCATGGGGGATAGAACCCATGGAGGATTTAACAGAGCTGAGCCCGAGTCAATACAATTCTTCAGTAGATGACTGGCTGACTGGCTGGCTGACTGGCTGGCTGGCTGACTGACTGACTGACTGAGTAGGATTGCTTTAGACTCTGGTCAGTCTGGTCTGATGCATGGGAAGGTGACTTTAGGATTCTACAGGACCAACTGCAGAGGTGTGGGTTAGCCTGCTATCTCCCAGCTAGGGCTGGGAGATACACACACACACACACACACACACACACACACACACACACACACACACACACACACACACACACACACACACACACACACACACACACACACACACACACACACACACACACACTTAGAATACCTTACAGTACCTGCTAACTGTGGTGCAGTCTCGTGGAGAGGTTCAGGCTATGGGATTGTGTCACAATCTCCTCTTTGTCTCACACCTGTGGACTTTCTTAGTATTGGAATAGTGTAGCCCAATACCTGAGGGAGCTCCACTCTTGCTAGGGGCCATGAGAACTGGTGCATTTTAGCTGTCCTGCTGCACTTGAATGCACTGGACCCATGCTCTAAAAATTCTAGTCAGAAGATTCTGGACGTTGCTAATTAACCAGCTAAGGAACTTAAAATGGTTTGGATGAAACATCAAAAAGAAGTTGAAAATATTATGAACTCTCCCTTTAAGGGGTTCTGTGACCACCAGTCACCCTCCACCCGGACACATCAGTGCTCATGACTCTGAGGGCTGATCTGAGATGCATTTGGGAGGAGGGAGGGGAGGGAGGGAGTGATGGAGGGAGAGAGAGCGAGTGGAGGGAGGGAGGGGGCATCATCATCAGCACTGTTGTTGGTCCACCCTGGGGGCCATTGGCCCTAGCTGCGAGAATGTGACGGACTGACTGATTTAAGCTATACTGCTGTGCCACGACACGCAGTGTGTCTGTATGCTTGTGTTTATGCTCCAATATCCATGCAGATTACTCAAGATTGACTTCAAAATTGAACATCTGTCTATGTCCTGAGGTCGTCGGGAAATGCCTTCAAAACCGGCCACTAGGGGCAAACCGGCCACTAGGCTTGGGTTTTACATTGTGGAAAGGGGTGGTGAATGGGCGTAATCCCATGACTCCGGATCTGAAGGTCTCGTGTTCTACCCCAGTGGTAGATACTCATTTTATTTTTTTATCCTATCCCTTAACTTAGCCATGCCTAAATGTAATGTTTTAACCCTATCCAAAACCTTAAACTTTGAAAATGTGACGTTTCAAGAAAATGTACTGTCTTGAGCAGGACGAATCAATCAAGGGTGTCAAAAACACTTTGAAATTTGATAGTTGGAGCAACTTTGAAATTTGATCTTTGGAGAAACGTGGATAAACATCAGAATCTAAAGTGAAATTGGTAAAAGCATTCCAATGTTATCCCTACCAAACAGCCCCTCTAGTGTACAGTAGCACCATCCATAGTTTTTTTATTTTGTAATTAGTGGAGCCCAACTGTGTTCTGGTCACAGTCTAGATCAGGGACATACGGCCCGTGGAGAGTTCTGGTCAAATGTAGTGCACTATATAGTGAATAAACTATCCAAAATGGTTATTCAGCTGTTCCCATAGGAGAACCCTTTTTGGTTCCAGGTAGAACTATTTTTGGTTCCAGTTAGAACTCTTTTGGGAGCCATGTAGAAGCCGTTGTGGAAAGGGTTCTACATAGAACCCAATATGGTTGTACCTCGAACTCGAAAAGTTTCTATCCTGGAACCAAAAAGGGTTCTTCAAAGGGTTCTCCTATGGTGACGGCCGAAGAACTCTTTTAGGTTCTAGATAGCACCTTCCCAGGTCCAAGAACCAAGGCAGTATTTCATTATTACCACACTTTGGATGTGTTGTGATTTGTAGGTTGGTTATGACTTGAATTATGGAACTTGGCCTGCGGGTGGTTTGAGTAAAAAATAAATAAATACAACAACAAAAAATTGTGAGTGGTGGGGGACGAACTCATTATACTTTAAAATAACTAAAACCAAATCGAAACTGTGTAGAAATTATAATGGACCTACATTCATATAGTTTCTTGCCTGTGTACAGACCGAATGCGACCCCCAGGGCAAAATGAGTTTGACACCCCTGGTCAAAACAGCTACAACACCCTCCTCTCCCCATTCATAACTCCTTGGCAGGACTGTCCCTCTTCTATTTAAGTGCCCAGACTCTTATCAATGCCAAGCATGTACCAGTTTGTGCCAGCCTTCGTGCCCAGGGAGCGGGTGGCATCAGCGTTGGTTATCAAACTGTTTATTGCCCCCCTTGACCCTTGTTGGTGTAGGCAGCTTGTCCACTAATGGCACAGGGTTGGTGGTCCAAACACACACACACACACACACACACACACACCGTGGCCCCCACAGAGAGCTGAAATGAGCAAGGTTGGAAGGAGAGCGGGGTTAATGAGAAGGATTTTCCCAGGCCAGAGTGAAGATTAAATGAACTCTCTAATAAGGATTTTCCCAGGCCAGAGTGAAGGTTAAATGAACTCTCCAATAAGGATTTTCCCAGGCCAGAGTTGAATGTTAAATTAACTCTCCAATAAGGATTTTCCCTGGCCAGAGTTGAACGTTAAATGAACTCTCCAATAAGGATTTTCCCAGGCCAGAGTTGAATGTTAAATGAACTCTCCAATAAGGATTTTCCCTGGCCAGAGTTGAACGTTAAATGAACTCTCCAATAAGGATTTTCCCAGGCCAGAGTTAAATGTTAAATGAACTCTCCAATAAGAATTTTCCCTGGCCAGAGTTGAACCTTAAATGAACTCTCCAATAAGGATTTTCCCAGGCCAGAGTTGAACGTTAAATGAACTCTCCAATAAGGATTTTCCCAGGCCAGAGTGAAGGTTAAATTAACTCTCCAATAAGGATTTTCCCAGGCCAGAGTGAATGTTAAATGAACTCTCCAATAAGGATTTTCCCAGGCCAGAGTGAAGGTTAAATTAACTCACCAATAAGGATTTTCCCTGGCCAGAGTTGAACGTTAAATTAACTCAGCAATAAGGATTTTCCCTGGCTAGAGTGAGAGTTAAATGAACTCTCCCCCGTTGGATAACTGATTCCAGGCCACTCTGTGCTACAGTAGACTAAACACTCAGACCCCTTTTCGCCTCTCTCTTTCTAACACACCATCGACTGTGTCTGTCAGCAGCACACTGATTGTTTATGCTCGGCCTGGTCCTGGCCAAACTGATCCTGATATGAGCCATGACAAGCTGATGTGATTGGCTACACTGTTACTGCCTTTATCTGTAACGCATTACCAAATCTCTCTTTTTCTCTAAACGATTACTTTAAGACAGGGTTATTTTTAGGTGATTGCTAATGAATTTGGCATCACATGGCGAGAGAGATAGTCACAATAACACAATGTACCTTGCTGCATTACAGGCATTTTGAAAAGTATATTTTTAATGGCCAGTATACAGTAGCCTGGTTACTGTCTCTGTTCAGCTATTACATTTTACTTCTTGCCACTCCTGTCATTTCCCAAAGAGGAGTAGAATGTTAACTAAAACGTCTAGTACCCAGACTATGTATACTGAACACACACGCAGAAAACTTTGTCTCTTTTCATAGTCACATGGTCGAGCACACACACCCCGTCCCTCCACCACACACACCCCGTCCCTCCACCACACACACCTGACGCTTCACTCCTGTTCCCCAGTACACGTCGGCTCTGACCTACGACGGCGTGATGGTGATGGCGGAGGCCTTTAGGAACCTGCGTAGGCAGAAAGTGGACATCTCTCGCAGGGGGAACGCTGGGGACTGTCTGGCCAACCCCGCCGCCCCATGGAACCAGGGCATCGACATGGAACGCACCCTCAAACAGGTATCTACCACTGCACCTCAAAGACATTTCGGTTCATGAAATAACTACAATCATTTCTGCCAACTCCCCGGCAAACCGGGAACATTCCCAGAACATTAGCTAAGATTCCCATCAAGTTCTAGTTAGGGTTTTATATAACATTCTGTTATTTAAAGGTTCCCAGAGTGTTTCATTAGGTTCATTAGATTAATTGGGTTGTGAGAACAGTGTGGGTACATTACAAGAGATAGGTTCCCAAAACAGAAAATATGCTAAGTTGTGATGACATTCATACAATGTTGGGTTGCACAGGACATTCCTATGTTGTAAGCATGTTGACAGAACACCTGGTCTATGTTCTTTAAAGGGTCCCAGAACATTTAATTAAGTTATGGGAGTTGTCTGGGATGTTGCAACAACATTATTTTGATATTCATATAGGTTGCACAGAACATTACCACAATGTTCCACAATTTTCCAAAAAGTCTGTATTTATGACGTTCATAGCATGTTTGAAGCATAGCAAAGTTTTAACATAATATTCCATGATATTCGACTAATATACATTTAACTTCTCTTTGAGGTCCTCAGAACATTTAGAAAATGTTATATTTTGTTATTGTTTTACCTAATATTACCACAACATTCTCAGCATGCAAATTTGTAGCTCCATAAAACAGAAGAAAGCAGATAGGAAAATATCGCCATTATGTTTCTCTAGAGATTTAATGGAAATTCGCATTTGAAAGTGATTAAAGGACACATGTAATTTATATTTAATTCATAGAACATTTGATCACCATATGTGACTCATTTCAGGAAAATAGGCATATGTCGTGCGTCACTACTTCACAGGAGAGCAGTTTGAACATACATTAACTTTTTTATCAAAAAGTGTTTTTTGGCAGATATGCCTTCTGGAACATGTGAACTTTCATGTGCCTTAATAACAAACTTGTATGCCATTTGTAAATACGAATAAAATAGTTAAATTACCAGCCTTGGTTTAGCCACGGAAAAAGACAGGCACCTTCCCACTAGCCATGATTGGCTGAGATAATGGATGGGCTGGACATGCCGAGAGATGAGTTCTGATTGGTTTGCCATGTAGCGCGCGTCTGTCTATAACATGAGCTGGTCAGTATGTGTAGGTAATCCTTTTTAACGCTGCTTTTTTGAAGGATATAAAGTAGTAGAACTGCAAAGGTGTTGCTCTCCACTTTCTGGAGGACCGAGTTTTGAAATCAGTGGAATGCATGGTGGAATTAGAGAATGATAGCGAAGGAGATGGAGAAAATTCTGTCGTTTGATAACAAATATGCAGACGGAGTCGACAAGAGAACACACAGAAGGCTGTTGTGTAAAACACCTGTCTCCGGATTACATCTTCAAACTAAGGCAACCATGACGTCTGTGACAGAGAGGGAGAAGCGTCCATCCATGTATACGGGTAAGATAGTCTAGCTAGCTACATTTTCATATATTACACGTTTCTAATTTTGTCAGAAAGTTATTTTAATTTCAAGTTAAAGCGTACTGTTAGCTAGCTAACGTTAGCTGCCGGCTCGCTAGCTAACGTTACGTGTATGATCTGTGTAGTAATATTATTTGTATCTCAGAGCCATTTGCATTGCTAGTTATAGCCTAATGTTAGCTAGCTAACAGTGAACCTGGTTGGTTAGCTACCTTCAGATTCATGAAGTGTGGTAATGTTGGGATTATGGTTCATTGTTTAGCTAGCTAGCTACATGTCTAAACGAAAGACTCCACTATGCAAGTAACCATTTCAAGAGAATATTAATGATGTCACTGCTACAACTGTTGATAGACGTATCTGGTAAATTCGCTCTGGCTATCTACTCTGATTTCAAAGCATTCGTCTGAGTATGCCAGAGCGCAGAATAACTGACGATTTTACGAACGCTCAACAACCGTTGAATATGACCAGTGTCAGTAAACGTTGGCAAAAGTTGGTTCAGTTTAATATGGCCAATCAGAACACAATTTCCGAGTTAATAAAATGTTCCTATCCTCTTCATATGCTTTGTACTTGTAACACTGTATTTTATTGTTTTCTAGTTGGATAGTGCTTCCTTTAAATAACTTGTATTCATATGCTTCTTAAATTCAGTTTCAGAACATTCAAAGTAAATAAGAAAACGATTTGACCCTTTCTCAATCAAACACATACAAATGTGTGCAATACCTATTCTGAAAAATAATGATACATAATAAATATACAAAAACTAATTTAGGTTCAATGCAATAATCTTTTATTGGTTTAAAGGTCCAGTGCAGCTGTTTTTATCTCAATATCAAATCATTTCTGGTTAACAATTAAGAAATAGGGCTCACGAGTGGTGCAGTGGTCTAAGGCACTGCATCTCAGTGCTAGAGGCGTCACTACAGACCCTGGTTATATTCCAGGCTGTATCACAACCGGCTGTGATTGGGAGTCCCATAGGGTGGTGCTCAATTTGCCCAGCGTCGTTAGGGTTTGGCCAGGGTAGGCTGTCATTGTAAATAAGAATTTGTTCTTAACTGACATGCCTAGTTAAATAAAGGTAAAATACAAATAAAAGTACATTACTGTGATTGTTTAAAATTAAAATAGTTTAAAAAAATGCACAATAGCAAAGAGCAAAATCACAAAAAAACAGTATTATAAGTGCACAGCATATAAAGAGAAAGGGAACGTGTTAAATAACTCAGTGGTTGTGTGCCATGTCCTGATTAACAATATTAGACTGGGAAAAAACACAAGGTCTCAGCTAGTTCCTGGTGGCACAGAAAGTCAATGATCTGGTTGCAGATCCACAGGTTCAATCCCACATATTCTTTAACCATTTTTCTTTTGAAAAAATAATGTAAAATTGAGGCTCAGACACTATACTAAAAGAGAGTTTATTTCGTCCAGATTCATAAATCCAGTCAGAAATGAAGAATTTTGACCTAAATGTAAAAAATAAAGCATTGTGTTAAATGTACTCTTCAACCTTTTAATAAAACGCACCCAATATAATTCCTGCTTTGAGACACTTGGCATGGTCCCCCCCTGTCTTATTTTTCATGATCTGAAAAGCAAAAGTGATCCGAGATCAGAACTCATAGTCTTGTATACATTGTAAATATGGGCCCAGAAGGATGCAGTATATGAGGAGGATGGGTGAAGTCATGGTGAATAACCCAGTTACCAGTATATCTCTATGTTAATTATGTCTAAGAAGGCTAGAAAGGCAGCATGTTATTCCTGGCTGACCATACTGCCATGGCAGTATATGTAAGAGCGCTGAATATGTAAGAGCGCTTACCTGGTGGCGCAGAGCATAAAAGACCTGGATTGAGATGAAATGCTGTTCAAATGTCTTATGAATTAAATAATGTGCAGTTTGTCAACATATGTAATGTAAAAATATGTTTGTATGATTAAATGTCCTGTGGATGAAATGAAAATGCCATGTGTGCCTATATCACCTTGTAGTGGGTCTACAATGCTATCCTCAAATGCAAATTCCAATCAAATCTGGAGAGAACCATAATGGGGATGTATTCCAATCTGCTTTCTTTTGCATTAAGGAGCTAAATAAAAACGTGCATGCTGCCAATGTTGAGCTAATATTCGGTCAGACTTAAAAATAAAATGTTCTAAAAGTTATTGAAATGTTCTGAGGACCTCCAAGAAAAATGTATATTGCGTCAACATTAATGGAATATTATGTTAGACCTAAAACAAATATTCTATGAATGTCATAAAAACTGACTTATTTGGAAATCGTGGAACATTTTGCAACATTGTGGGAATGTTCTGTGCAACCTTCATGAGTATCACAAGAACATTCTTGCAACATTGAAGGAACGTCCAGTGCGGGTCGGCATGATAGTGTGAAAAGTGTATGAACATTGTATGAATGTCATCACAACTGAGCATATTTTGTATTTTGGAAACCTCTCTCTTGTAATGTATTCACACTTTTCCCACGACCTAAATGTTCCGGGAGCCATTAAATAACTCATAATGGCTGTTCTGTAAAAAAGAATTGCAACATCAAATGAATGTTTTGTGTACCCTGATACAAACATTATCTGAATGGCAGCACAACTGAACAGTTTTAGTGTTTTGGGAACCTATCTCATCATATACCTACAATGTTCCCACAGCCTGAAGAAACATTCTGGAAACCTTTAAAGAACAGATTAAATGTGTTCTGGGAACGTTCTTGCAACATCAGGTGAATGTTTTTTGCACCCTAAAGGAAACATTGTAGAATCATCTGCAGAAGTGGAAAGTTTTGGGAACATATATTTTGTGATTTCCACTCAAAATGTTCTCACCGGACTGTTCCATAACCTAATGAAACATTCTGGGAACATTTAAAGAACAGATTAAATGTGTTCTAGGAACATTCTTGCAACATCAGGTGAATGTTTTATACAAACATTCTATAATCATCAGCACGACTGGACAGTTTTTGTGTTATAAGAACATTTGCCCGAACGAATGTTCTGGGAACTTTCACAGAACCAAATTTGGTTTGTTGTGTCAAGGATGTCCACAAATTACATCACCAGTCAACACTACATACTATGTCATATGAAATCTATCTTATTAAAAGTAAAATAAAAGTATATTTCCACTCTGATGTAGTTGCGAAATTCTGTTAATTTCCAGGATTTCCAGAAATCATGGTCGGATGATTCCTGATTTCCTTCTTAGTACCTCATGATTCTGGGAATCTTCCAACCAGGATTTCTGGTAATTTTGGTAAAGTTACCGGAGTTGAATACTCTGGTGATACTGTTTGCAGGTCCGGATGCAGGGATTAACAGGTAATGTCCAGTTTGACCACTATGGACGCAGAGTCAACTACACCATGGACGTGTTTGAGCTGAAGAACAACGGACCCAGACGGGTAAGAAGACTAGTGCTGTGACCGCCTCACCCACCTATGCTGCACCTCACTGGCTCACCCACCTATGCTGCACCTCACTGGCTCACCCACCTATGCTGCACCTCACTGGCTCACCCACCTATGCTGCACCTCACTGGCTCATCCACCTATGCTGCACCTCACTGGCTCACCCACCTATTCTGCACCTCACTGGCTCACCCACCTATGCTGCACCTCACTGGCTCATCCACCTATGCTGCACCTCACTGGCTCACCCACCTATGCTGCACCTCACTGGCTCATCCACCTATGCTGCACCTCACTGGCTCATCCACCTATGCTGCACCTCACTGGCTCACCTACCTATGCTGCACCTCACTGGCTCACCCACCTATGCTGCACCTCACTGGCTCACCCACCTATGCTGCACCTCACTGGCTCACCCACCTATGCTGCACCTTACTGCCCACACTATCATACCTTAACTCATTCATTTAAAAACGTAACTATATGTTTGAATTTATATTCACTATATGTTTAATTTTATTCTCAATTTCCATCACTGCCCATGCTTTCTAGCTATAACCATAATTGCTATACAATAATACCACTATACAGTGAGGGAAAAAAGTATTTGATCCCCTGCTGATTTTGTACGTTTGCCCACTGACAAAGAAATGATCAGTCTATAATTTTAATGGTAGGTTTATTTGAACAGTGAGAGACAGAATAACAACAAAAAAATCCAGAAAAACGCATGTCAAAAATGTTATAAATTGATTTGCATTTTAATGAGGGAAATAAGTATTTGACCCCCTCTCAATCAGAAAGATTTCTGGCTCCCAGGTGTCTTTTATACAGGTAACGAACTGAGATTGGGAGCACACTCTTAAAGGGAGTGCTCCTAATCTCAGTTTGTTACCTGAATAAAAGACACCTGTCCACAGAAGCAATCAATCAATCAGATTCCAAACTCTCCACCATGGCCAAGACCAAAGAGCTCTCCAAGGATGTCAGGGACAAGATTGTAGACCTACACAAGGCTGGAATGGGCTACAAGACCATTGCCAAGCAGCTTGGTGAGAAGGTGACAACAGTTGGTGCGATTATTCGCAAATGGAAGAAACACAAAAGAACTGTCAATCTCCCTCGGCCTGGGGCTCCATGCAAGATCTCACCTCGTGGAGTTGCAATGATCATGAGAACGGCGAGGAATCAGCCCAGAACTACACGGGAGGAACTTGTCAATGATCTCAAGGCAGCTGGGACCATAGTCACCAAGAAAACAATTGGTAACACACTACGCGGTGAAGGACTGAAATCCTGCAGCGCCCGCAAGGTCCCCATGCTCAAGAAAGAACATACATGCCCGTCTGAAGTTTGCCAATGAACATCTGAATGATTCAGAGGACAACTGGTGAAAGTGTTGTGGTCAGATGAGACCAAAATGGGGCTCTTTGGCATCAACTCAACTTGCCGTGTTTGGAGGAGGAGGAATGCTGCCTATGACCCCAAGAGCACCATCTCCACCGTCAAACATGGAGGTGGAAACATTATGCTAAGGGAACAGGACAACTTGACCGCATCAAAGGGACGATGGACGGGGCCATGTACCGTCAAATCTTGGGTGAGAACCTCCTTCCCTCAGCCAGGGCATTGAAAATGGGTCGTGGATGGGTATTTCAGCAGGACAATGACCCAAAACACACGGCCAAGGCAACAAAGGAGTGGCTCAAGAAGTAGGACATTGAGGTCCTGGAGTGGCCTAGCCAGTCTCCAGACCTTAATCCCATAGAAAATCTGTGGAGGGAGCTGAAGGTTCGAGTTGCCAAACGTCAGCCTCGAAACCTTAATGACTTGAAGAAGATCTGCAAAGAGGAGTGGGACAAAATCTCTCCTGAGATGTGTGCAAACCTGGTGGCCAACTACAAGAAACGTCTGACCTCTGTGATTGCCAACAAGGGTTTTGCCACCAAGTACTAAATCATGTTTTGCAGATGGGTCAAATACTTATTTCCCTCATTAAAATGCAAATCATTTTATAACATTTTTGACATTTTTGAAGTTTTTCTGGATTTTTTTGTTGTTATTCTGTCTCACACTGTTAAAATAAATTAACCATTCAAATTATAGACTGATCATTTCTTTGTCAGTGGGCAAACGTACAAAATCAGCAGGGGATCAAATACTTTTTTCTCTCACTGTACCATAATAACTGAATCATATTAAAAACATAATATGCACGTTTGAGCAATGAATAACTGTATATTTAATTTCATTCTGTTTGAAAAGACAGAAGAGAGCGAACATCATCTTTTTATCTGTTTAGTATTGTCTGTGTCTGTAGAATCTGTGTTTTGTGTATCAGTGATCTCTATATTCAAGTTGCTGCATGAATAGTATACTCAAGCTTCGACAATGTGTGTGCGCGCCTGCGCCTATGTGTGTTTGTTTAGTGCTGTCTGTGTACTGTATGTGTGGGACTCCAGCCAACTACGGTAGGTGGACAGAAAGCAGTGGAGCGGTAGAGAGAGAAAGTGATGGAGGGAGGAGGAGAAGAAGAGGGGAGGAGGGGAGGAGGAGTGTGTTCATCAATCAGCCGGCTGCTTGGGCCTGCCCGCTGGCTGCCTGCGCACGCTAGGAGTCCGGTCAGGACAGGAGGGAGGGGGGCTGGGTACACACACGTGCGAACATACAGACACATCCATACATGCACATGCGTGCATACACACACACTCTCACGCATGCACACACTCACACCTCTCCACCGCCCCCCAAAAGCTCGTCAATCATTCCTACACTCAGCAGGGAGAGAGAGGAGCAGTTCACGGCCAGCCCGCCATCCCTCCCCCCACCCGTCTTCTTGATCCATGGCAGACACCACCAATTTGTATGGCAGACATTTATATTGACTTCCTTAGCTTGACTCACCTATTAAACGACTCATGTACTGTATACTAAACATTTCAACATTGTGTACTTTAATGTACTGTACATGACACATCCAAGCGCATCCAAGCCTACTGTACAATTTGTGTGGCTCTTATCCTTTGTTTGTATACACACACATTATCTCAGATACTCTCACAGATCTTAACACCACATAATGAAACAGAAATACTGGAAACTACACACCAGAAATACACTGCACACACTGAACACACACACACCCTCTACACACACTGCACACACACTGTACAGTCGTGGCCAAAAGTTTTGAGACTGACATAAATATTAATTTTCACAAAGTCTGCTGCTTCAGTGTCTTTAGATATTTTTGTCAGATGTTACTATGCAATACTGAACTATAATTATAAGCATTTCATAAGTGTCAAAGGCTTTTATTGACAATTACATGAAGTTGATGCAAAGAGTCAATATTTGCAGTGTTGACCCCTCTTTTTCAAGACCTCTGCAATCCGCCCTTGCGGGAAGTCAATTAGCTTCTGGGCCACATCCTGACTGATGGCAGCCCATTCTTGCATAATCAATGCTTGGAGTTTGTAAGAATTTGTGGGTTTTTGTTTGTCCACCCTCCTCTTGAGGATTGACCACAAGTTCTCAATGGGATTAAGGTCTGGGGAGTTTCCTGGCCATGGACCCAAAATATCTATATTTTGTTCCCCGAGCCACTTAGTTATCACTTTTGCCTTATAGCAAGGTGCTCCATGATGCTGGAAAAGGCATTGTTCGTCACCAAACTGTTCCTGGATGGTTGGGAGAAGTTGCTCTCGGAGGATGTGTTGGTACCATTCTTTATTCATGGCTGTGTTCTTAGGCAAAATTGTGAGTGAGCCCACTCCCTTGGTTAAGAAGCAACCCCACACATGAATGGTCTCAGGATGCTTTACTGTTGGCATGACACAGGACTGATGGTAGCGTTCACCTTGTCTTCTCCGGACAAGCTTTTTTCCAGATGCCCTAAACAATTGGAAAGGGGATTCATCAGAGAAAATGACTTTACCCCAGTCCTCAGCAGTCCAATCCCTGTACCTTTTGCAGAATATCAGTCTGTCGCTGATGTTTTTCCTGGAGAGAAGTGGCTTCTTTGCTGCCCTTCTTGACACCAGGCCATCCTCCAAAAGTCTTCGCCTCCCTGTGTGTGCAGATGCACTCACATCTGCCTGCTGCCATTCCTGAGCAAGCTCTGTACTGGTGGTGCCCCGATCCCGCAGCTGAATTCACTTTAGGAGACGGTCCTGGCGCTTGCTGGACTTTCTTGGGCGCCCTGAAGCCTTCTTCACAACAACTGAACCGCTCTCCTTGAAGTTCTTGATGATCTGATAAATGGTTGATTTAGGTGCAATCTTACTGGCAGCAATATCCTTGCCTGTGAAGCCCTTTTTGTGCAAAGCAATGATGATGGCACGTGTTTCCTTGCAGGTAACCCTGATTGGCAGAGGAAGAACAATGATTCCAAGCACCACCCTCCTTTTGAAGCTTCCAGTCTGTTATTCGAACTCAATCAGCATGACAGAGTGATCTCCAGCCTTGTCCTCGTCAACACTCACACCTGTGTTAACGAGAGAATCACGACATGATGTCAGCTGGTCCTTTTGTGGCATGGCTGAAATGCAGTGGAAATGTTTTTTGGGATTCAGTTCATTTGCATGGCATCATACTGAACGAACACATACCCCCTCTACACACACTGTACGAACACATATACCCTACCCACACACTGAACACATACACCCTCTACACACACTGAACACATACACACCCTCTACACACTCACCCCTGTGTTTGACTCAGTGTCCTCTCTGTCTCCAGATGGGTTACTGGACAGATTCAGACAAGCTGGTTCTGATCCAGAATGAAGCCCTCCTTCCCAATGAAATCCTGGAGAACAGAACTGTTGTAGTCACCACTATCATGGTAAGACACACTACAACCCTACATACACACATGCGCATACGTGCACACGCACACAAAGAGACACACAAGCACAAAAGAGACACAGACACACACACCATCTAGCGCGCTCACGTCTTAATGTTCTCCCGGAAAGGGCTTTACTCTACCTTCCTCTGCCTCAGGGCAGACGTTCAGTTACACAAACACAAACATAATCCAAAACACTCACCAACACTGGCACTGCAGATGCTTTTGAGTCGTTGTTACACTAGGTGTGATGGAGATGTCATTGTAAACATGTCACTGTAAACATGTCACTGTAAGTGCAGTACCGACCATGACTAGTCTAGTCCCCTTTATAAAATGCATGAGCTGTGCTCTGTATCCTTGCCAGAGACTGCTACACATGCATTTTAAGAGTTGTTATTTAATGAGGCCAGACAAAATCAGATTCTATACTCAAAAACACACACGCACACACACACATGCACACACACGTACAGGCGCACACACGCGCGCACACACACACACACACACACACACACACAGAAACTCTCTGGGCTGATGTGTGCTGTGATGTCAGAAGGTTGTGTCCTCCCAAATGATACTTTCCTGTTTGCTTGATATTTGTTTGTTAAATTCGGTTTTTCCTTCTTTTTGCACTGATACTGTAACACTCGGTTGCATGTAATGTGAACTATGGGTACTAAATCAGGATTTTCACACTACTGAGCTGAACCGAGCCGAGCCAAACCAAGCTGTGCTGAGCTGGCCTGGTAATGCATTCATCCTAGTTGCTGGAACCGGGCTGACAATGTGAAAAGGAAATATCCGGGGCCAGCACAGTTTGTTCGGGTCGGCATGATAGTGTGAAAAGGGTGAAGATTTACTGTGTTTCTGAAAGTTAAGGTGGTTAGTTAGTTATAGGAGATGGAGAGAACACGGTAAGGAAAGGCAGAGTGAGTAGAGGAGGGATGGAAATGGGATTGGAGAGTCATACCTCAGCAGAATCCTCCTCTTTTCAGCCGCTGGTGAGGAACCCCATTTTAAGAAACTGAGCAAATGGACACAAGCTGAGCCCAAATGACACATCCCTTATTGGGAGACTGACGGACAGTGTTGGACACAGCCAGAGCCAAAATGAACCCCCTAAAGACACAGACTGATGCAACGGAGAGATGCGTTGTGAATTCTAATGCACACCTTATTAGAAAACTGACCCAAGGGAAGGATCTATCCAGAGCCAAAATGGACCCCTTCAAGAAGACCCAAATGGACCCCTTCAAGAAGACCCAAAATGGACCCCTTCAAGAAGACCCAAAATGGACCCCTTCAAGAAGACCCAAAATGGACACAATCTGACCAAATGTTTAAGTAAATGAACAAGAATGTGGCGGAATAGGAGCCACAATGGACCCTTCTTCCTGCCTAAAGACACAAAAATGTTTGTTCTTCTAATCAAACATCACATTAACATGGTTGCGCTTAACTGTGTGTGTGTGTGTGTGTGTGTGTGCGTGCGTGCCCGTGCATGTGTGTGCGTGTGTGTAAGTCTGCACATGTGTGTGCTTGCGTGCAATTGGTCTCAACCAACTCTAGGATATAAATGTTCTTATTACATGAATGTCCATGCCTGGCAAATTGCAGATGATTATGGCTAATACAGTATTTGAAAATGAAATGCAAAAATTTAGGAATAGATGTTGAGATTTTAACGAAATAACTTAAAAAAGACTGCTCTGAATCTGTCAGTTTCCATTCAATTTTTGTATATAACTGCTTTATAATACACCTTCAAAAGCACTGCCTAAGAAATAGTTTTATAGAGCATGATAATATCAGTGTTTAACCACTGTGTCGGATAGAGTCTCTAATGTGTGTTTGCGCTTGATAATGTACTTGATAATGTTTGTTTACTGTAATATACACTAATTAAGCTTTTACTTCAGTATTACATTCTGTGGTGACTACAATAAGACAAACAGTAACACAAACTGTTTTGGCAATGCATTGGAGAGAGAGAAAGAGAGAGAGAGAGAAAGCTGGCATGTTTTGTGTACATCAAACCAGAAGGGACGATAAACTCGGGAGTTGGCATTCACACGGCGGAGGGGGAGTTTTGTTTGTTGTCCATGCAATGCTTTTGTTTGTGGTTTTTCTGGCTTTCATCAGCTACCATATGGCCAAAGGAACGCTCCAGTGAAAAGATCCAGGCAGGTAGTGTCTGTTCAGCTGTTTCTCATGTAAATATGCTATTCTTTCTGATGACAAGCCTTCATTTGGGCTCCTGAGTGGCGCAGTGGTCTAAGGCACTGCATCTCAGTGCTAAAGGCATCACTACAGACACCCTGGTTCGAATCCAGGCTGCATCACAACTGGCCTTGATTGGGAGTCTAAAAAGGCGGCGCACAATTGGCCCAGCGTCGTCCGGGTTTGGCCGGTATAGGCCGTCATTGTAAATAAGAATTCGTTCTTAACTGGCTTGCCTAGTTAAATCAAATAATAATAATTGGACTGGTATAGCAATCATTAATCCACAGTGGTAGCTCTGAATATGGCTAATCTCTAAACTGATAGCAAACGCCTTTTTCTGTCGCTCACCTGAGTCAATGGCTATATTATTCAAAGGGTTTCAGACAAAAAAGCAGTTTTTTATTGGTGTTAATCAGATAATGAATATACTTTATAACAATGGCACTCTGACTGAATATATTTCAGCAGAGCTTGGAACCGCACACCTTTCTAACCCTACAGTATTGAACGTCCCATTGTTTTCCTGAGGGAAATGTCATATTTTAACCTTCTCAGAGTGTATGTGGGATAACGTTGCAGGAAAACCCTACAAGGGACCTAAGGGGAACATTGCCTAATGTCTTTAGAACTGCTCCTGTTTGCTAGAGGTATGTCAGAATAAGAAAGGGGGTAGCCTCCAGTACATATCCAATCAATACCCACTACTACAGCTAGCATCCTGTTTCACCATGAGGAATGAGAGATGGCTTTACAATTGTTCTCATTCATCAAATACCCATTTACACCTCATATCAAGGACAAGGCAACTGAAAGGTGTTTTACCCTAACAGCAGCAGCTGGGGGACTTACTGAGAGCACCTCAACGTTTTCAAATACATTTTTCCACTCATGCTTGAAATGTGCTCAATTTACTGAATGTCATGCAGCCAAGTGAAAAATAAAGGTTTGATTTGTGCCATAAGTGGTTGGTGATGACTGCGACACAGAGATGTTTTGAGAGAGACAGAGAGAGAGAGATGTAGTATATAGTCAAGACCCATCATTTTGAAGTTTATTATTGTACATACTCCTCACCTATCAGAGAGAGAGATGTAGTATATAGTCAAGACCCATCATTTTGAAGTTTATTATTGTACATACTCCTCACCTATCAGAGAGAGAGATGTAGTATATAGTCAAGACCCATCATTTTGAAGTTTATTATTGTACATACTCCTCACCTATCAGACAGACTGTGTATTTGTCAATTCGATTGTCAACTCCAACTCACACACATACACTTACTGGACTCTCTTCCTTCTACTTGTGTGTGTGTGTGTGTGTGTGTGTGTGTGTGTGTGTGTGTGTGTGTGTGTGTGTGTGTGTGTGTGTGTGTGTGTGTGTGTAACGCTATGTCTAATAGGGTTCATTACCCACTGAGACAAGGGGTGTGGGAGATTATTGACCAGCCTGTCAGCCATGATCAATTTGGATGTGGAGAGTCTGGAAACATTTCAAATCTGCTGCTGACTTTCAGCATTCTTTAAGAGTTCTTTAAGCATTATCAAAGTTTTTTCAATGTCCTTTCTGTCTGTCTGTCTCTCTCTGTCTTTCTGTCTGTCTCGATCTGTCTTTCTGTCTGTCTCGATCTGTCTCTGTCTACTGTCCGTCTGTCTCTCTCTGTCTTTCTCTGTCTGTCTCGTTTTCTCTGTCTTTCTCTGTCTGTCTCGCTTTCTCTGTCTGTCTGTCTGTCTGTCTGTCTGTCTGTCTGTCTGTCTGTCTGTCTGTCTGTCTGTCTGTCTGTCTGTCTGTCTGTCTGTCTGTCTGTCTGTCCGTCCGTCTCTTTCTGTCTTTCTCTTTTGCTCTCTCTCTCTGTCTGTCTCACTTTCTCTCTTTCTCTGTCTTTCTCTCCCCTTCTGTCTCTGTCTCTCCCTCTCTCTCTCTGTCTCTGTCTCTCTCTCTCCCTCTCTCTCTCTGTCTCTGTATATCTCTCTCCCTCTCTCTCTCTGTCTCTGTATATCTCTCTCCCTCTCTCTCTCTGACTCTGTATATCTCTCTCCCTCTCTCTCTCTGTCTCTGTATATCTCTCTCCCTCTCTCTCTCTGTCTCTGTATATCTCTCTCCCTCTCTCTCTCTGACTCTGTATATCTCTCTCTCTCTCTCTCTCTCTCTGTATATCTCTCTCCCTCTCTCTCTCTGTCTCTGTATATCTCTCTCCCTCTCTCTCTCTGACTCTGTATCTCTCTCTCCCTCTCTCTCTCTGACTCTATATCTCTCTCCCTCTCTCTCTCTGACTCTGTATATCTCTCTCCCTCTCTCTCTCTGACTCTGTATCTCTCTCTCCCTCTCTCTCTCTGTCTCTGTATATCTCTCTCCCTCTCTCTCTCTGACTCTGTATATCTCTCTCCCTCTCTCTCTCTGTCTCTGTATATCTCGCTCTGGATAAGAGCGTCTGCTAAATGACTAAAATGTAAAATGTAAAATGTATCTCTCTCCCTCTCTCTCTCTGACTCTGTATATCTCTCTCCCTCTCTCTCTCTGTCTCTGTATATCTCTCTCCCTCTCTCTCTCTGTCTCTGTATATCTCTCTCCCTCTCTCTCTGACTCTGTATATCTCTCTCCCTCTCTCTCTCTGACTCTATGTCTCTGTATCTCTCCCTCCCTCTCTCTCTGTCTCTGTATATCTCTCTCCCTCTCTCTCTCTGACTCTATGTCTCTCTCTCCCTCTCTCTCTCTGTCTCTGTATATCTCTCTCCCTCTCTCTCTCTGACTCTGTATATCTCTCTCCCTCTCTCTCTCTGACTCTATGTCTCTGTATCTCTCCCTCCCTCTCTCTCTCTGTCTCTGTATATCTCTCTCCCTCTCTCTCTCTGACTCTATGTCTCTCTCTCCCTCTCTCTCTGTCTCTGTATATCTCTCTCCCTCTCTCTCTCTGACTCTGTATATCTCTCTCCCTCTCTCTCTGTCTCTGTATATCTCTCTCCCTCTCTCTCTCTGTCTCTGTATATCTCTCTCCCTCTCTCTCTCTGACTCTGTATATCTCTCTCCCTCTCTCTCTCTGACTCTGTATATCTCTCTCCCTCTCTCACTCTGTCTCTGTATATCTCTCTCCCTCTCTCTCTCTGTCTCTGTATATCTCTCTCCCTCTCTCTCTGTCTCTGTATATCTCTCTCCCTCTCTCTCTCTGACTCTGTATATCTCTCTCCCTCTCTCTCTCTGACTCTGTATATCTCTCTCCCTCTCTCTCTCTGTCTCTGTATATCTCTCTCCCTCTCTCTCTCTGACTCTGTATATCTCTCTCCCTCTCTCTCTCTGACTCTGTATATCTCTCTCCCTCTCTCTCTCTGTCTCTGTATATCTCTCTCCCTCTCTCTCTCTGACTCTGTATATCTCTCTCCCTCTCTCTCTCTGACTCTATGTCTCTGTATCTCTCCCTCCCTCTCTCTCTCTGTCTCTGTAGATCTCTCTCCCTCTCTCTCTCTGACTATATGTCTCTCTCTCCCTCTCTCTCTCTGTCTCTGTATATCTCTCTCCCTCTCTCTCTCTGACTCTATGTCTCTGTATCTCTCCCTCCCTATCTCTCTCTCTGTCTCTGTATATCTCTCTCCCTCTCTCTCTCTGACTCTGTCTCTGTCTCTCCATGTCTCTCTCTCTCTGTCTCTGTATATCTCTCTCCCTCTCTTTCTCTGACTCTATGTCTCTCTCTCCCTCTCTCTCTCTGTCTCTGTATATCTCTCTCCCTCTCTCTCTCTGACTCTATGTCTCTCTCTCCCTCTCTCTCTCTGTCTCTGTATATCTCTCTCCCTCTCTCTCTCTGTCTCTGTATATCTCTCTCCCTCTCTCTCTCTGACTCTATGTCTCTGTCTCTCCATGTCTCTCTCTCTCTTTCATACTGTATCACAGTACCATTTTAAATAATAGTGTAACGTTCAATCGCTGTTTTATCATCCACATCTGTGTTCAAGAAGTTGAAACATTGGTACATAATCTTTGAACAGGAACTCCATATTCATAGAAAAGCAATCTTGTTTGTCCATTTTGGAAGATCCACACAATATCATACTGTAACCACTATTTGTTGCTTAATTGTGTAGGCCTATTTCTTAGTCATGTCTACAACATACATACTGTATGTGTTTGTGCACGCTTGTCTGCTGTCTATTTTTGAGTGAAAAATCCAACGGGCAAAACTGGTTGAAATGACATAATCATTACGTTCTAATGACGTCAATTCAACCAGTTTAAAAAATGTATTAAAATAATATCATTATGACGTCACTTCAACAACATTTTGAAACTGGTTGAATTGACGTCATTACAACGTCACTCATTATGACCTGGTGTCAACCAGTTATGCTCGCTGGGCAAGTGACTGTCTGTGAGCGGGGGACATGTTTGCCAGTTTGACCCTGTGGTCCCTGTGGTGTGTGTGTCACTTTGTAGGAGGGTCCATATGTCATGTTGAAGAAGAACTGGGAGTTGTACGAGGGCAACGACCAGTACGAAGGCTACTGCGTGGACCTGGCCTCGGAGATTGCCAAACACATCGGCATCAAGTACAAGATCGCTATCGTTCCCGACGGAAAGTACGGTGCCCGGGACCCGGAGACTAAGATTTGGAATGGAATGGTCGGGGAGCTGGTGTACGGGGTAAGAGGGACAGGGGACTGAGGTGTGTGTGTGTGTGTGTGTGTGTGTGTGTGTGTGTGTGTGTGTGTGGTGTGTGTGTGTGTGTGTGTGTGTGTGTGTGTGTGTGTGTGTGTGTGTGTGTGTGTGTGTGTGTGTGTGTGTGTGTGTGTGTGTGTGTGCGGGCACACCTTGATTTTGTTGACCCACTTTTAAAGTTTATTTGATGCTGGGTTTCACTCACACTTTTTTGTAAATCTGTTTAGTTAAAGGCAGCCAATGAACTGAAGACACAGAATCAGTTGTTTTAAGCACAAAACACAGATGGCTTGATACCTGTCAGTTAGTCAGTTACCTGGACTACTTCAAATAGCGAGATCTTGACCAAACTAAACCTTGGGATAAGGGATCTTTTGGTGCTCATTAGGGTGGAAAAATTCCAGAAATCGTGGTTGGATTCCTTCTGATTCCTGGATTCTCACAACCGGGATTTATAAATTATTTTGGGGGAAAGTTATTAGAATGGTGCAACCCTAGGGCTTATAGCTAAGAGATACAGGCTATTATAAGGTGGTAGTGCTAGGGGCTAGAGCTGGGACCAGTGTAGTGTGTCAAGTGTGATAGAGGTGTAGGGGTTAAAGTGTGCTTTGTGTGTGATGTGTTAAGTTTAAGAGGTGAGAGGGTTAAATGATGCCGGTGCTTAGCTACCTCCTGTCTGTTGCTAAGAGATAGCAGGATTCATGTACAGGTGTAGGGGGTGTTTGTACAAGGGGTGAAAAATGAAGGTACTGTACTTTAAAAGTGTGTGTGTGTACGTGTGTGTGAAGGCTTAGAGAGATTGCAGGGCTCTTACAGTGCAGAGGGAAGCTGTGAGCTCAGAGCTTAGCCCGTCAGCACTTTCCTGTCTCTAAGACCTTGCCTGGTGACCATTCACCCTCTGACAGTCCTTTTCAAAGCCTGTGTCACCGTGAAAGGTCTCCCCCCATTTCAGCCCTGTCATGTATTTGAATGGTTCCTCAATGCAAGCCAACCTGTCATCTTAGTAATTAATGCTGAGGACGAGGGAATTTGTATCTCTGTTTTTTCTCTCTCTCCCTCTATGCAACGTGTCGGCTTGTTGTAATATATCAAACTTTTATTATTTTTTTTGCTGATAAATCCCAAATTCCCCACTGCAGACGTCCAGGCAGGAAAGGTCGGAAGTGTTGCTAAATCACTAACAATAATCTAGGATTAGAGCCGCTAGGATTAGAGCTACTGCCCGTCTTTTTCTATTCGAAACTGTATCATTGTAAGACGTGTTCAATCAGAAAAAGTGGCAAAATGAAATGAAAAAAGGCGGGATGAGGAGTAAATACTGGTGGTTGTTGTTGTTTGTGATTTGTATACTTAGTGATTGTGTCAGATAGGAGGATAGACAGATGTGTGAATGACTGTGTGAATGTTGTTGTTTGTGATTTGTATACTTAGTGATTGTGTCAGATAGGAGGATAGACAGATGTGTGAATGACTGTGTGAATGTTGTTGTTTGTGATTTGTATACTTAGTGATTGTGTCAGATAGGAGGATAGACAGATGTGTGAATGATTGACATGGTCGACTAAGAAGAGAGTTCTCGGGCCGTATCCATCAAGCGACTCAGTATGGTTTTTTTTAATCAGTTTTGCCTTTTAGATAATATTACATGGACAGGAGGGACCTGATCCTAGATCAGCGCTCCTGCTCTGAGATACTTGATACATACAGCCCCTGGCTTTTCTGGCTCTGACATACTGTAGCTGATCTTGTATGTACAGTACATGTATGTCCCTTTGGGAACAATTCATCTTTAGTAAAAAATACATTTGGATAGGGGCTCGCCTCAGGCTCACACTCACTCACTGTAGTGTGTGAAGTTGACAGTGCTGAATAAGGTGGAAAGAGAACAAAAACATGTAGTCTACCTTTTTGTCCACTGTTTTGTCCACTGTTGTCTACCGTTTGTCTACAGTTTTATTAGGAGCTTAGATGACTCTCTAGTCAAAAGGCTAACCACTTCCGCTATTTCCCTTCCTTCTTTCCTTCTCCCCCCCGCCCACACACAGAAAGCGGAAATCGCTGTGGCCCCATTGACAATCACGCTGGTCCGGGAGGAGGTGATCGACTTCTCCAAGCCCTTCATGTCGCTGGGCATCTCCATCATGATCAAGAAGCCCCAGAAGTCCAAACCTGGGGTGTTCTCCTTCCTGGACCCGCTGGCCTACGAGATCTGGATGTGCATTGTGTTCGCCTACATCGGCGTAAGCGTGGTGCTCTTCCTGGTCAGCCGTTTCAGCCCGTACGAGTGGCACACCGAGGAGCCCGAAGAGGGTACCGACGGTCCGCCCAGCGACCAGCCCCCCAACGAGTTTGGCATCTTCAACTCCCTCTGGTTCTCCCTGGGTGCCTTCATGCAGCAGGGATGTGACATCTCCCCCAGGTGAGAGATAGATGCATTACTACTAAGACTGCATGATATACTACAGTACATGCACTCTACTACAGTACACACATACTACTACAGTACACACATACTACTACAGCAATATATTCTGAAATATTATACCTTGGCCAGCTGAGAGATAAATATGTCACTACTACTACTCCATTACACACATAGTACTACATTACACACACAGTATGACATTACACACATAGTACTAGACTATATCCAAACATCTCTTAGGTTAGAGACATATAGACATAAATTAAACACATAGTACTACATTACATCCAAATGTCCCCACAATGTCCCTTTCTTTATTATGTTGAGTGTTAAAGGCTGGTTGTCATTGATAACAGCTGCCTCGGGATGCTATGGCTCATACAGTATACATGTTTCATTCACTGGCTAACTATGAGTCTCTTCACTGTCTGTTGCAGAACAACCATAGTTACTCCAATTGAAATTTGCGCCATCGTTTTTTTGTCTCCTTAGTATTCACACCAAAATTGTCGCTTTATGTCGCATAAGTGAAAATAGCTACAGTGGCAAGAAAATGTATGTGAACCCTTAAGAATTACCTGGACTTCTACATACATTGGTCATACAGTTTGATCTGATCTTCATCTAAGTCAAAACAATAGACAAACACAGTCTGCTTAAACTAATAACACACAAACAATTATACATTTTCATTTCTTTATTGAACACACCGTGTAAACATTCACAGTGCAGGGTGGGAAAAGTATGTGAACCCTTGGATTTAATAACTGGTTGACCCTACTTTGACAGCAATAACCTCAACCAAACTTTTTCTGTAGTTGCGGATCAGACCTGCACAACGGTCAGGAGGAATTTTGGACCATTCCTCTTTACGAAACTGTTTCAGTTCAGCAATATTCTTGGGATGCCTGGTGTTTATCGTTCTCTTGAGGTCATGCCACAGCATCTCAATCGGGTTGAGGTCAGGACTCTTACTAGGCCACTCCAGAAGGCGTGTTTTCATCTGTTGAAGCCATTCTGTTGTTGATTTACTTCTGTGTTTTGGGTCGTTGTCCTGTTGCATCACTCAACTTATTTTGAGCTTCAATTGGCAGACAGATAGCCTTACAATCTCCTGCAAAATGTCTTGATAAACTTGGGAATTCATTTTACTATCTATGATAGCATGCTGTCCAGGCCCTGAGGCAGCAAAGCAGCCCCAAACTATGATGCTCCCTCCACCATACTTTACACTTGCGAGGAGGTTTTGATGACAGTGTGCTGTGCCTTTTTTTCTCCACACATAGTGTGTTCCTTCCTTCCAAACAACTCAACTTTAGTTTAATCTGTCCACAGAATATTTTGCCAGTAGTGCTGTGGAACATCCAGATGCTCTTTGCGAACTTCAGTCGTGCAGCAATGTTTTTTTTGGACAGCAGTGGCTTCTTCCGTGGAGTCCTCCCATGAACACCATTCTTGTTTAGTGTTTTATGTATGGTAGACTCGTCAACAGAGATGTTAGCATGTTCCAGAGTTTTCTTTAAGTCTTTAGCTGACACTCTAAGATTCTTCTTAACCTCATTGAGCATTCTGCACTGTGCTCTTGTAGTTATCTTTGCAGGACGGCCACTCCTACCACTCCTAGGGAGAGTAGCAACAGTGCTGAACTTTCTCCATTTATAGATAATTTGTCTTACCGTGGACTGATGAATATCAAGGCTTTTAGAGATACTTTTGTAACCCTTTCCAGCTTTATGCAAGTCAACAATTCTTAATCTTGGGTCTTCTGAGATCTCTTTTGTTCAAAGCATGGTTCACATCAGGCAATGCTTCTTGTGAATAGCAAACTCAAATTTTGTGAGTGTTTTTTATAGGGCAGGGCAGCTCTAACCAACATCTCTAATCTCATCTCAATGATTGTACGCTAGGTTAGCTGACTCCCGACTCCAATTAGCTTTTGGAGAAGTCATTAGCCTAGGGGTTCACATACTTTTTCCAACCTACACTGTGAATGTTTAAATTATATATTCAATATACACAAGAAAAATACATTAATTTGTGTGTTATTAGTTTAAACAGACTGGGTTTGTCTGTTGTTGTGACTTAGATGAAGACCAGATCTAATTTTATGACCAATTTATGCAGAAATCCAGATCATTCCAAAGGGTTCACATACTTTTTCTGGCCGCTGTAAATATCATTGGCCTGAAGTTTGTAATAAGAATGTCTCGTCTCGGCTTATAGTTTCTAGTTTAGCCACTGTCTGCTGTGCTTTGGTGTGTACGTGTGTGTGTTTGTGTTTGTGCGTGCATTGTGATCTGTCTGTTTAGGAGGAAATTGGACTGCTGTACCATTGTGTCTGGTGTGTGTTTCATACACTGTAGTTCTGCGTTCAACAGGCATGAGAGGTCAAAGGGTATATCATCCATTACTTACTATTATCTACCTCTCGTCAGATCATGAACCACCAAAAAATATTCAGTAACCAGTCAGTGCTGGGTGTCATTGCTTCCAGGTCAAGCTTCCTGTCTGTGACACACTTTTCTGCCCACTCACAGAGCATCTGCCTGCTGTTCTGTAGTCGGGATGAAGATCTTTAGGATTTGTGTAGTTATATTCATAGCAATTTCATGACAGACCTGGGTCAAATTTCCTAGATAATATCCTGTGTCAAATACTTAAACGTATTTGAGGTGTGCTTGGTCTAGTTTGGAGTTTGCACTTTTGGGACTATATTTGCTCTGTGATACAGAGAAAACTAAATCAAGCACAGTTGAATATTTAAAAGGACTTGAGGTATGTATTTGACATACGTGAAATAGGTCCCAGGTCAGCTTTATGATCCTTAGAGATATTTTAAAGGTAGACTCAGCGATATGAAGTTAGCATTACAATAGCAGTTATGGTGACTTCCGCAAAACACACAAAGACAGCTGAAAGCAAAAGGTTGATCTCCCCTGCATTATCTTTGGTTCATACTGCTGCTCGTGGTCACGTCATATCGCTGAGTTTAAGTTTAAGCTTTTGTAGTCTTTAATGGTTCCTATAGATATCTTAAGTTCCTCTAAGATTTAACATTAAGAATGGAGTAAGACGGTGAGGAGGGACCAAACCCAGCCTGTATTTTTCAGCCCTCCTACACAGGACCAGAGCAGAGGCATACACAAGATGGAGAACACTAAGGTACATTAGACAAGAGCAACGTCAAAATGATAGCGCCCGTTACGTAGCATCCTATAACGTCCTATAGCACCTCTATCTTGAGGGAGCTATAGTGGGCCTATGATTTTGACTTAAGTCCACTTCATTTTAAGTCGTCCACTTAAGTTAACTTATTTCCCATGAGAAGGGATCCTCATCCACAACATACTGTATATGATTCTGGAAACATTCCCAAAATTATCAGGTTTTCCAGAAATCCCAGTTTGGGATTCTCGCAATCAAGAGGGAATACGCAAGACAAGTAATAATCCAAATGGGAATCCTCCAGGTGCGATTTCTGGAAAACCTGGGAATTTTGGGAAGTTTTCTGGAATTTTATTACTGCTACAGTTTAGTCGTTTAGTCAGTGTTTACTATTGAAACTCTACATTTCGTCTACATGTTGTCCTTATGTCTCTCCACAGAGTGGTCAGACTACTGTGTATGTCTGTCTGTCTGTCCCACACCTATCACAGATAAAGTTGCAGTAATCCCACGGGCCCTGTCCCAATCTGTCAACAAAAGTTCACTACGGAGGGGGTCGACTTAAGTTTACCATGACAAGGGGACATGCAAATCCCCTCCACCGAGGGATTAGGGGACTTTGGGAGTGTGGAGAAAATGAGGGAATGCCAAGGGCACAGTTTTAGTGAAGGGTTTAGGATTATAGCACACCACTCATCTGCAGTGATAAGGAAAGGAAGCCTGCGTACGTGCGAGGCATATACAGTGCCTTCAGAAAATATTCACACCACTTGACTTTTTCCACATTTTGTTGTGTTACAGCCTGCATTTCAAATGGATTAAATGTATATTTTGTGTCGCTGGCCAACACACAATACCCCACAATGTCAAAGCGGAATTATGTTTTCAACATTTTTACAAATTAATAAAAAATGAAAATCTGAAATGTCTGGAGTCAATAAGTATTCAACCCCTTTGTTATGGCAGGACTAAATAAGTTCAGCAGTTAAAACATTACATATCCTTTTGAGCATGGTGAAGGGATTCTACCAAGCTACACATGGAATTTTTTTTAGATGTTCATACAATGGATCATTTAGCTATTTGATTTAGAATTTTAGTACCCCTTTAGGTATAAAAAAATATATATTGAAAAATGATTTGATCAAATATTGAATTTGGCCTTTACTACTATAGCCGATAGAAACACATCAAATAACACATTCAAAAATGGCAAAAAAAGAGAGTAAAATAATTTACGGTTTTAAAGCTCAGGAAATATATACTGTATATATATTTTTGGACACCTATGTAACCCCTTATTTTTGTATTGGTTACCTTCAGATGAGTCCCGTGACACTTGTGGGGGTCGTAAGAGCAAAACCGAGAACAGTGAGATTTTAGGCTAAACCGTACATACATTTTCATGAGAAGACCGATTTTTGGGATGTTTCCTGGTCTGATAAACAGCACTGTAGCTCTGCCACTTCTCACCACAGATGTGGAAGGGCGACATACTGTAGGAGGATGTGGTGGGTTGAGACGTAGCCCATGCAAAAAAACATCTCTAGCTTAAACTGACGAATTTTGATGGGGATTTTTTAATTATATTCATTAGATTGAAGCATTGTTGCTTCAATAGACTTAAGGATTTTAATTACACTTTGGATGGTGTATGAATAAACCCAGTCGCTACAAAGACACAGGCGTCTTTCCTAACTCAGTTGCCGGAGAGGAAGGAAACCGCTCAGGTATTTCACCATGAGGCCAATGGTGACTTTAAAACAGATACAGAGTTTAATGGCTGTGATAGGAGAAAACTGAGGATGGATCAACAACATTGTAGTTACTCCACAATATTAACCTAAATTACAGTGGAAAGAAGGAAACCTATAGAGAATTTTTTTTCTTGCCACAAGGCACTAAAGTAAAACTGCAAAAAATGTGGCAAAGAAATTTACTTTATGTCCTGAATACAAACCTTTATGTTTAGGAAGAATCCAATACAACACATCACTGAGTACCACTCTTCATATTTTTGAAGCATGGTGGTGGCTGCATCATGTTATGCATATGCTTGTCATCCACAAGGACTAGGGAGTTTGTTAGGATAAAAAAAAACATAATAGAGCTAAGCACAGGCAAAATCCTAGAGGAAAACCTGGTTCAGTCTGCTTCCAACAAACACTGGGAAACAAATATACCTTTCTGCAGGACAATAACCTAAAACACGAGGCCAAATATACACTGGAGGTACAGTTTTGACTTAAATCAGCTTGAAAGTCTATGGAAAATTTTGAAAATTGCTATCTAGCAATTATCAACAAACAACTTGACAGAACTTGAAGAATTTTCAAAAAGAATAATGTCCAAATATTGTACAATCCAGGTGTGCAAAGCTCTTAAAAACTCACAGCTGTAATCGCTGCAAAAGGTGATTCTAACATATATTGACTCAGAAGTGTTAATACTTACGTAAATAAAAAATGTCTGTATTTCATTTTCAATACATTTGCACAAATTTATTACAACTTGTTTTCACTTTGTCATTATGGAGTATTGTGTGTAGATGGGTGAGACAAAAAATAAAATTAATCAATTTTGAATTCAAGCTGTAACACCACAAAATGTGGAATAAGTCAAGAGGTATGAATACTTTCTGATAGCATTGTACAGGAAGCCATCTCACACTGATGACATACAAATGTAGGATTTTAATTTGATAACACTTTTGTTGCTGATAATTTTCTTCTACCGCAGGAAATCCAGATGAGCTTTGTGATCTGCATAAATCCACTGAAAACCCACACTAACACACAGTTACAGTGCATTCGGAAAATATTCAGAACCTTGACTTTTTCCACATTTTGTTTTACGTTACAGCCTTATTCTAAAATATAATTTTTTCTTGAAGCACCTTTGGCATCGAATACAGCCTTGAGTCTTCTTGGGTATGACGCTACAAGCTTGGCACACCTGTATTTGAGGAGTTTCTCCCATTCTTCTATTTAATAATGATGGGGGCCACTGTGTTCTTGGGGACCTTCAATGCTGAGGACATTTTTTGGTACCCTTCCCCAGATCCGCGTCTCAACACAATCCTGTCTCGGAGCTCTAAGGACAATTCCTTCGACCTCATGGCTTGGTTTTTGCTCTGACATGCACTGTCAACTGTGGGACCTTATATTGACAGGTGTGTGCCTTTCCAAATCATGTCCAATCAATTGAGTTTACCACAGGTGGACTTCAATCAAGTTGTAGAAACATTTCAAGGATGATCAATGGAAACAGGATGCACCTGAGCTCAATGTCAAGTCTCACATCGAAGGGTTTGAATGTTTATGTAAATAAGTTATTTCTGTTTCTATTTTTAATACATTTGCAAACATTTCTAAAAAATGTTTTTCGCTTTGTCATTGTAGGGTGTAGATTGATGAGGAAAAATTGTATTTAATGAATTTTAGAATAAGGCTGTAACGTAACAAAATGTGGAAAAAGTAAAGGGGTCTGAATACTTTCCGATGCACTGTGTATTGCACTTTTCATGTTGCCTACTTTTGGCCAGCTAATAGCCTAACCACCGATCAAGTAACATGGACTAAATGATCAAATCCTGTTGCTGCAGGATTATTTTTCTGTGACAATATACAGTGAGGGAAAACAGTATTTGATCCCCTGCTGATTTTGTACGTTTGCCCACTGACAAAGAAATTATCAGTCTATAATTTTAATGGTAGGTTTATTTCAAGTGAGAGACAGAATAACAACAAAAAAATCCAGAAAAACGCATGTCAAAAATGTTATAAATTGATTTGCATTTCAATGAGGGAAATAAGTATTTGACCCCCTCTCAATCAGAAAGATTTCTGGCTCCCAGGTGTCTTTTATACAGGTAACGAGCTGAGATTAGGAGCACACTCTTAAAGGGAGTGCTCCTAATCTCAGCTTGTTACCTGTATAAAAGACACCTATCCACAGAAGCAATCAATCAATCAGATTCCAAACTCTCCACCATGGCCAAGACCAAAGAGCTCTCCAAGGATGTCAGGGACAAGATTGTAGACCTACACAAGGCTGGAATGGGCTACAAGACCATCGGCAAGCAGCTTGGTGAGAAGGTGACAACAGTTGGTGCGATTATTCGCAAATGGAACACAAAAGAACTGTCAATCTCCCTTGGCAGATCTCACCTCGTGGAGTTGCAATGATCATGAGAACGGTGAGGAATCAGCCCAGAACTACACGGGAGGATCTTGTCAATGATCTCAAGGCAGCTAGGACCATAGTCACCAAGAAAACAATTGGTAAGACACTACGCGGTGAAGGACTGAAATCCTGCAACGCCCGCAAGGTCCCCCTGCTCAAGAAAGTACATATACATGCCCGTCTGAAGTTTGCCAATGAACATCTGAACGATTCAGAGGACAACTGGGTGAAAGTGTTGTGGTCAGATGAGACCAAAATGGAGCTCTTTGGCATCAACTCAACTCGCCGTGTTTGGAGGAGGAGGAATGCTGCCTATGACCCCAAGAACACCATCTCCACCGTCAAACATGGAGGTGGAAACATTATGCTTTGGGGGTGTTTTTCTGCTAAGGGGACAGGACAACTTCACCGCATCAAAGAGACGATGGACGGAGCCATGTACCGTCAAATCTTGGGTGAGAACCTCCTTCCCTCAGCCAGGGCATTGAAAATTGGTCGTGGATGGGTATTTCAGCATGACAATGACCCAAAACACACGGCCAAGGCAACAAAGGAATGGCTCAAGAAGAAGCACATTAAGGTCCTGGAGTGGCCTAGCCAGTCTCCAGACCTTTATCCCATAGAAAATTTGTGGAGGGAGCTGATGGTTCGAGTTGCCAAACATCAGCCTCGAAACCTTAATGACTTGGAAAAGATCTGCAAAGAGGAGTGGGACAAAATCCCTCCTGAGATGTGTGCAAACCTGGTGGCCAACTACAAGAAACGTCTGACCTCTGATTGCCAACAAGGGTTTTGCCACCAAGTACTAAGTCATGTTTTGCAGAGGAGTCAAATACTTATTTCCCTCATTAAAATGCAAATCAATTTATGACATTTTTGACATGCGTTTTTCTGGATTTTATTTTTGTTATTCTGTCTCTCACTGTTCAAATAAACCTACCATTAAAATTATGGACTGATCATTTCTTTGTCAGTGGGCAAACGTACAAAATCAGCAGGGGATCAAATACTTTTTTCCCTCACTGTATGTTAAATTAAGATCCTACATATGTACACAGTCCAATGGGAGATGAAGACCCAGTGGTGAGATGATTGACAGGTCTAAAGGTTATCCGCTACTGATGTTCCATCCTTTACTTTAATGAAGGTTAATCCTGATCCTCAGATACCCACACAGAGAGAAAGAGAGCGAAAGACATACAAACACACGTTTCCCCAAGGCACCCCATAATAATTAATGCAGTAATTAATATCCCTGTGTGCTTGTCTCTGGCGGTAACGCCAGATCTCCATGGCAACGGGAGGGAGAGAGGGGAGTGTGTGTGATTGAAGTGGTGACATGGGAGCACCCTAATTGAGAACAAATCCCAGTTTAGTGTAACAAATGGCAGCCTATTCCCTGTATAGTTCTGTATAGTGTATACTGTATAGTTCTGTATCATTTTGTATAGTGTATAGTGAGTCATTTGGTCCCTGGTCCAAAGTAGTGCCCTATATAGGGGATAGGATGCCATTTGCTACGCACAACACTGTTTTTGACTCAGGATACTAGACAGATACTACTACATCATTTAGACTATCATAATAATATTAATCTTTTTGGATGTGTTACGTTCATCGTTTGAATGAGGAAACCAAGGTGCAGAATGGTAAGCGTACATCATTCTTTATTAGATGAACATCGAAACAAAACCAAAATAAATACAAAACGAAAACTTAACGTTCAGTAGGGCATACAGCACAGTACCAAAAACAAGATCCCACAATCTCAGGTGGGAAAAAGGGCTGCCTAAGTATGATCCCCAATCAGAGACAATGATAAACAGCTGGCTCTGATTGGGAACCATACTAGGCCAACAAATAAATATAAACATAAATTTGCCCACTCAAGTCCCACCCTGACCTAACCAAATAGAGAATAAAACAGACTCTCTAAGGTCAGGGCGTGACAGGATGCCATTAAAGCACCCAAACATTCTGGCGTAGCTAGTATGTTGCCATGTCAACTTATAACTAGATATAAAAAATTATGTAATTTTTATTTTGTTGGGGGGGTTTGCAAGTGCAAGTACCTTCTGTAACAGATATGCTTGTAAGTTTTGGCAGCTTTTTTTGTCCCAAAAATGTTAACACGCTATCAGATCATCCCCAGAAAAATCCAACTCACAATTTAAACTGGGTGTGATTGGTCTAGTCTATGCTCATCTGTTGGCCTAATTGGATGGGGAGCAATTGGTTTGGCCGTTTTTTTATGCTGCCTTACTCTAGTCTGGTCTAATTGAGCAGGTGCGATAGGTTTGGCCTGTTTGGTCAGTGCTGATTGCTTCAGTCTGCCCTATCATTTATATGAATATCATTTTGGCTTGCGAGAGTGTGAGAGAGTGTGAATTTGTACAGGCTCATGTAGGGTCAAATAGATTTCCAGGATTTCCAGGTGTTTTCATTCTTCATCAGGGTAGCAATGGAGAGATGGAGGGAGGGAGGGAAGTAGGGAGAGGAGGAGAGAGGGAGAGGGGGATAGCATAAATAACTAAAGCACTAGTGGCTAGCCTGGGGGCGTATCATGCTGGGAACGGACAACACCTCGTCATTTATTTAGGCTCTTCTCAAGGTCAACCTCATGTGGCTCTCCTCTCTTTCTCTCTCTCTCTCTCTCTCTCACTCACTCACTCACTCACTCACTTTCTCTCTCTCCCTAGAGAGAGAGAATCTATATATATATTCCCTCTATATATATATATATATATATATATATATATATATTGTCGTGACGTTGTATTAGTTAATGTGACGACTGTTGCTCATCGAATGATTAACGGTTTATAATTACGTGATTAAATGAATTAAGCAATGAATCAAGCAATTATTAACTCATTAACCTGGGGCACCATGGGAACATTGTTTTGATTGAGTTTCTATTTCCCAAATTAACTCAAAGGATATCAGAATATCGATTACAACAGTCGCTAAATTAATCAATTTCCTCTACAGTCTCATAATCTGAAAGTCGTATAATCCGGGAATCTGCACGGACCCGGGCTTTACCACTGAATTTACCACACCAATCTTAGTTGATTATTTATTTACTAGCAAGCTAAAATGATGATAAAAATGCACATACACAAAACACAGTCTAGCTATCGATTAGGACTTAGTATAACGGGCCAACACACTCTGGCGCTTGTTACCCAAAATGGGGATTTTAAAGAGAGAGAAAGAAAGGAAGTACACGAGAGAAATATACATTTGGGTTCATTTGTCAGCCATGCTTATTTAAAATTAGCCTTGCCCCGAACTGCCGCTCTTATGGGTCAGAATATAATGATGTAATTACGTGTTGTAGTTCTCAGGTGGGAAGCTCCGCGTGGTCGTTTAGGCTTCTAAATGACGCAGTTCTCCGGCGCAACTCTCTGGTTGTCCTCACGATGTCAGTGTCCTTCTTGGCTAAGTGGTCTGATCCTCACCCTTGATCGGAAAGGGGTCTTCTGAGGACAGACAGCTCTGTAGCTCAGAGCTCACAGCTTCGGCTCGAATGGTGTCGATACCACGATTCAATGGAGAGTGGAGGCTGGGTGGTTCGGCTTGAATTCACCCGCTTAGACACAGCTACTCGTCCGTAGCTCGTGTAGAAAAATATTTCTTTGTCTTCAACCTTGTGTTTCGTTTTGGGGTTCGTCGACTTTGTTAGACCTTGGCTGCAGCTTGGGGTCAATAGTCTTCCTGTTAATTCTTCACTCTCCTGTCTTATACCCTCGGGTCAGAAGTGGGTGTAACAGCCTTTAGGGCGATTCTCTGGGCGGACCAAGTCAAAGGGGGCAAGGCTAATTTGGCTAAAAATCCGATTTTAGACACTAACTTCACATTTCATCTTTATCAAAACATTCTGTTTGATTTGGATATTTTCCAAACAGCGTACAATGTATAAACATCAGGCATATACTGGGAAAACTCTTAAAGGTACAATGTTTTCATAATAACGTCATCTCTTAACCTTTAAAAACAAATACAAAAGTTACATACATTTTAATATTCCACTTTTCGTCATAACCACCATTGTGGCTGACGGAAACCATTGTTCCAAAGTCCCTTTATTGCATGTTTAAGGTTCTGAGGCCAGTTCTCCATTGTTAGGACAAAGGAATTTCTCTGTATTATGGGCATGAGGTGTCATAAAACCCCCACATCTTCAGACCCCTAGATCTCTCCTCCTCTGTTGGGGGTTTGGGAGATAATCTGTAGGGTGGTGGTCTCCTGTACCCTGACCTGATCAGGACAGTCATGACAATATATATATATATATATATATATATATATATATATATATATATATATTCCCTCTCTTTCCTAATATACTCTTTATACAGTATATCTCTGCTATTATGTAATATTATGTAATATTGTACATCAGATGCTGTGATCCTGATTACCTGTCCACAAACACACAACTCATGCAGACATCAAATAATGAAGAGTATGTGTATGGTGAGTCACACACACACATCTCTGTGGCTAACACCGGAGACGTCCCATCATCTCATTCACTTGGCTGAGAGAGACGTTGCAGTGACAGTTTTGTAGGAATTCAAGTGTGTGTGTTTAATAGTGTGTGTGTGTGTCTAATAGTGTGTGTATGTGTCTAATAGTGTGTGTGTGAATGTGTCTAATAGTGTGTGTGTTATGAAAGAGTAAGGTCGTATGGTCAGTGGGGGGCTGGGGCATTTTGACCCTTAGCAAAACTAGAACCTCTATACCTCCATACAGTATGTGTGTTTCAGCAATAGGCTTGTGTGTGTGTGTGTGTGTGTACAGTATGTGTGGGTGTCACCACTTCAATATGTAGGTTGCGCTGGGTCTCTGGTGTAGCATGATGGACATGTCTGGGCTCCAGGCACCACAGGCTCCACTGCTAATCGTTTGTCTGTGTGAGGCTGAACCAACCTGATTACAGTGAGGCAGGCCACTCGGACTGGCCAAAGCAGCAGCAGCCAGCAGCAGCTAGTCTATCTCTGCTTCGCTGAATGACTTAATACACTGGGATACATTGGACAAGTCCCCACTCGAGTCACCACTCCAAAGGCAGTCAGGGCTGCATCTGAAATGGTATCCAATTCCATAGTGCAATACTTTTGACCAGGGCACGCAGACACTCACGCATGCATGCACACACACAATCGCACACACAATGATGTTCCCCATTGACGTTCCCAGTCCCGTCTCCCCCTGTAACACGGCTGTCTTGCTCCCGTCACCCATGTAACATGCTAAACCCAGGGTCAGACTGTACCATTCCCCATCCCAGAGGGGCAACCGTATGGCAGCGATGATCCCTCCCCAGATAACAACCTCCCCCCCTTCCTTCCCCCAGTTGGCCATGGCCCATCAGGGTATGCCAATCTGTCAAGATGGATGAACGTCACTAGAGTCACCTGGGATCAACACAGCCTGGAGAGAGGAAGCCCCTGGCTAACTGTCTGTCCTTAGTCACAGCTGCTGGCCTCTCGATGCCAACGAGAGCAACCCTACCAGAGGGAGGAAGAGGAGAGAAAGCCAGAGCGGGAGAGAAAAAAAGGGAGGATGAGAGACAGAGAGAAAAAGAGAAAGAAAGAAAGAGTGAGAGTGAAACCGAGAGAGAAATAATAGAGAGGTAATCTGTACTCAAATCCAGAGTTAAAAGAGGGTATAGTAATGTATTCTACAGCATAGCCTTCTGTGTACATGCTTTGCTGCTGCTGCGGCTCTTGGTTGGTGAGATCTTTGCTATGTGTTGGGCATAAGCACAGCCCCAATGTGACACAGGGTGTGTGTGTGTGTGTGTGTGTGTGTGTGTGTGTGTGTGTGTGTGTGTGTGTGTGTGTGTGTGTGTGAGAGAGAGAGAGAGTGGAAGAGTGAGATATTGTAACATGAGACATTGGGACAGGTTGGTGGCATGTTCTAGGGACAAGACTAGAGGGGACACAGTGTGCGATAAGGGGAACGGGTAGGTGATGTGGAATATTTTCGGAAAGTCCCTTCTTACACCCTTTTCACATTACTGAGCAGAGCTGTACTGCACTGGCCTGGGTGCACATCCACCATAGTCACTATATGCTGGAAAGAAAGGGCCATGAGAAAATAAAAAAATGAAATAATCATGCCAGTTCAGCAGAGTACGGTTTGGGTCGGTTCGGGTCTGCACGGTAATGTGAATCATGAAAAGGCTTGGTTCAGGTCGGCATCGACTTGTGGAATGGTGTGAAAATGCTTGAGTTTGTCAAAACAACAGGAACTGAAGGGGTTTTCATAGAGCTTTTCTCTATGTTTGGTTTGTACCGAGGGTGGAGAGAGAACGTTGTTTGTTAACTCCAATGCACCATTATGTTTGACTCTCCTCACAACCTTCCCCCCCGCTCGCTTGAGAGTCGGCTTATCTGTCTCCCTTGAGCCAACAAACAAGACAAAAACAGAGCTGAACGGAGGGAGCGCTGTGTGATGTCGTCGGTTGCTCTCCAAAGCATTGCCAGCTCTTTTCATCTCACCAATAAACATTGAAAGAAAGAAAGAGAGAAAGAAAGAAAGAGAGAAAGAAAGAAAGAAAGAAAGAGAAAGAAAAAAAGAAAGAAAGAAAGAGAAAGAAAGAAAGAAAGAAAGAAAGAGATCGACGCAGAAGCACATTGGGTTTTAATGAGCCACTTTGCCTTAAGGTGGATCTGAATATGGGCTGGATGGTGTTGTGCAGTGTGAAGTCAGTGTGCTCTTAGAGCTCCTCCCTGTGGTAGGTTGGCAGAATAGCAGTCTGTTCCCAAGTTACCTATTGGCACATTGGATAAGTTATTTTTTTTGGGGGGGGGGGGGGTTATTTGTTGAGAAAGGACAGTGAAGGGGAGACAGGAAAAGTAGGTGAGATTGCGAGTCAGAAGGGCAGTAGACCGGATTTAAACCCATTCCGACTTTCAGATGTATTCAGGACACTTGACTTTTTCCACAGTTTGTTACATTACAGCCTTATTCTAAATTCAATAAAATATTTTTTTCCCCCTCATAAATCTACACACAATACCCCATAATGACAAACCAAAGAGATTTTTTTATTATTATTTGAAGAGATATTAAATTTACATAAGTATTCAGACCCTTTACTCAGTACTTTGTTGAAGCACCTTTGGCAGCAATTACAGCCTTGAGTCTTCTTGGTTATGACGCTACAAGCTTGGCACACCTGTATTTGGGGAGTTTCTCTGATTCTTCTCTGCAGATCCTCTCAAGCTCTGTCAGGTTGGATGGGGAGTGTGCTCTGGAGCAGGTACTTAGCTCCGTTCGTCTTTCCCTCGATCCGTTCATCTTACCCTCAATCCTGACTAGTCTCCCATTCCTTGCCGCTGAAAAACATCCCCACAGCTGGCCTTCTAGGCAGAGCTGCAAAGAAAAAGCCGTACCTCAGACTGGCCAATAAAAAGAAAAGATTAAGATGGGCAAAAGAACACAGACACTGGACAGAGGACTCTGCCTAGAAGGCCAGCATCCCGGAGTCGCCTCTTCATTGTTGACGTTGAGACTGTTTTGCGGGTACTATTTAATGAAGGTGCCAGTTGAGGACTTGTGAGGCGTCTGTTTCTCAAACTAGACATTCTAATGTACTTGTCCTCTTGCTCAGTTGTGCACCGGGGCCTCCCACTCCTCTCTCTATTCTGGTTAGAGCCAGTTTGCGCTGTTCTGTGAAGGGAGTAGTACACAGCGTTGTATGAGATCTTCAGTTTCTTGGCAATTTTTCACATGGAATAGCCTTCATTTCTCAGAACAAGAATAGACTGACGAGTTTCAGAAGAAAGGTTTTTGTTTCTAGCCATTTTGAGCCTGTAATCAAACCCACAAATGCTGATGCTCCAGATACTCAACTAGTCTAAAGAAGGTCAGTTTTATTGCTTCTTTAATCAGACAACCGTTTTCAGCTGTGCTAACATAATTGCAAAAGGCTTTTCTAATGATCAATTAGCCTTTTAGAATGATAAACTTGGATTAGCTAACACAACGTGCCATTGGAACACAGGAGTGATGATATTCCATTTAAAATCAGCCGTTTCCAGCTACAATAGTCATTTACAACATTAACAATGTCTACACTGTATTTCTGATCAATTTGATGTTATTTTAATGGACAAAAAATTTGCTTTTCTTTCAAAAACAAGGAAATGTCTAAGTGACCCCAACCTTTTGAATGGTAGTGTATATCTTGAATCAATTTTAGAGTAAGGCTGTAATGTAACAAAATGTGGAAAAATGGAAGGGGTCTAAATACTTTCTGAATGCACTGTATATGTGTGTCAGGATCAGCAGCTCTAACTGCTAGACCACACATGTCACCGATAAGTTTGTTTGTAATTCACTCTCACTTCTTAATACAGTTTGTGGATTTGTGTTGATTCATAATAATTAGTGTTATTGATGGACTCTTCTCTCTATCACACCCCCTACTCTCCTCTTCTCTTTTCCTCGCCATGCTCACTCTTTTCTTACTCCTCCTCCTTCTCATTCTCACCTCCACACTTCCCTTATTCCTCTCCTTCCTCTCCTCTTTCCTTCCCCCGTCCTCTCTCTCCTCTCCTCCTCTCCCTCCTCCCCTCTCCTTCCTCCTCTTCCTCTCCCCCAGGTCTCTGTCGGGGCGTATTGTGGGTGGTGTGTGGTGGTTCTTCACACTCATCATAATCTCCTCCTACACGGCCAACCTGGCTGCCTTCCTCACAGTAGAGAGGATGGTGTCGCCTATAGAGAGTGCTGAGGACCTGGCTAAACAGACAGACATCGCCTACGGTACCCTGGACTCCGGCTCCACTAAAGAGTTCTTCAGGGTGAGTATAGTCTGGACTAGACACCAGCTGTGTCTGTTTTATCATATTATAGCCTTGTCCTACAGATGTAAGATCTCAATTTGAGCCAGTTACCTACAGCAACAGGAAATGTGAATTATTATGTGGATTATAATTAATAGACATTTAAAAAAAAGGGAAAATCAAAGTGGAAATTAAAAACTTCAGAAGCCTTTTTAAACCTCAAATACACTACAAGTTTTACATTTCCAGTTCTCCTGGAACAGGATGAGCAAATTAAGATCCTACATCTGTATTTCATAGGCTTTTTGTGTATGTAGGAATATGAAGTTATAGGGTGAGTAGTATTGAACAGGTCAGCTCACACACACACACACGACACCATGTGTTGTACACAATACTGATCAGTTCACTCAAGCATACTCATTCACTGGGGGAGGAGTGTGTGTTTTTACAGTAACTGTTTCCAGTCAATATTCACTCCACCAGTAAATCTCTACAGTACACTAACTAACCCCCCATGTCCTCCTCTCTATTTGGCTATGCTCGCTCTATGCTCTCTCTCCACCCTCCTCCACCTCTACTCTTCCTCCACCCCTCCTCCGATCTGACCCAAACCAACCACAGAGGTCAAAGATCGCGGTCTACGAGAAGATGTGGGGCTACATGAAGTCAGCCGAACCGACTGTGTTTACCAAGAACACACAGGAGGGAGTTGTACGTGTGCGGAAGAGCAAAGGGAAGTACGCTTTCCTATTGGAGTCAACCATGAACGAGTACACAGAACAGCGGAAACCCTGCGACACCATGAAGGTCGGCGGCAACCTGGACTCCAAAGGATATGGAGTGGCCACCCCCAAGGGTTCACTGTTAAGGTGGGTGGAGTAGTATAACAATATGTCCAAGCTGTGCGTGTTGTTATGTTATTCCACCTTCCCTGGCGTGCTGCCTGAACATGTTTAATAACGCTCATGTAACACTCATGTAACACTTATTTGGGTTGGATTTTTTTTTCATGCATAGTGATCATGAAGGTAAAGGTAGTGGCTTTTACATTTGTGTTTGGTGTGCATGCGGTCATGGCAACAGTTGTTTTTGTTGCAGCTCTACTTCTTCGTTGTCAGGTGATGTTTGTGCTGCTTTGTGTTGGTGTGCCAGTGGGAGTTGAAACAGCATGTTGAAAGGCCCTAGATAAGTCCAAATATTACTCTAATATATTACTATGACCAATGTTGCAAAATACTGGCAACTTTCCCCAAATTCCTGGATTTCCTGCTTACTCCCTTCTGAATCCGGGAATATCCCGAACTGGGATTTCTGGAAAACCTGGGGAATTTTGGGAAGGTTAACGTAATGTTGCGACCCTAACTGCACTAATTAGGGACATAGTGCTATTTGGGACGCAGCCATAGTGAATGTCAAATGAGATGGTGGGATATACAGTTGATGTCGGAAGTTTACATACACCTTAGCCAAATACATTTAAACTCAGTTTTTCACAATTCATGACATTTAATCCTAGTAAAAATTCCCTGTCTTAGGTCAGTTAGGATCACCACTTTATTTTAAGAATGTGAAATGTCAGAATAATAGTAGAGAATGATTTATTTCAGCTTTTATTTCTTTCATCACATTCCCAGTGGGTCAAACGTTTACATACACTCAATTAGTATTTTGTAGCATTGCCTTTAAATTGTTTAACTTGGGTCAAACGTTTCGGGTAGCCTTCCACAAGCTTCCCACAATAAGTTGGGTGAATGTTGGCCCATTCCTCCTGACAGAGCTGGTGTAACTGAGTCAGGTTTGTAGGCCTCCTTGCTCGCACACGCTTTTTAAGTTCTGCCCACAAATTTTCTATGGGATTGAGGTCAGGGCTTGTGATGGCCACTCCAATACCTTGACTTTGTTGTCCTTAAGCCATTTTGCCACAACTTTGGAAGTATGCTTGGGGTCATTGTCCATTTCGAAGACCCATTTGTGACCAAGCGTTAACTTCCTAATGATGTCTTGAGATGTTGCTTCAGTATATCCACATACTTTTCCATCCTCATGATGCCATCTATTTTGTGAAGTGCACCAGGCCCTCCTGCAGCAAAGCACCACCACAACATGATACTCCCACCCCCGTGCTTCACGGTTGGGATGGTGTTCTTCTACTTGCAAGCTTCCCTCTTTTTCCTCCAAACATAACAATGGTTATTATGGCCAAACAGTTCCATTTTTGTTTCATCAGACCAGAGGACATTTCTCCAAAAAGCACAATCTTTGTTCCCATGTGCAGTTGCAAACCGTAGTCTGGCTTTTTTTATGGCGGTTTTGGAGCAGTGGCTTCTTCCTTGCTGAGCGGCCTTTCAGGTTATGTCGATATAGGATTTGTTTTACTGTGGATATAGATACTTTGTACCTGTTTCCTCCAGCATCTTCACAAGGTCCTTTGCTGTTGTTCTGGGATTGATTTGCACTTTTCGCACCAAAGTACGTTCATCTCTAGGAGACAGAACGCGTCTCCTTCCTGAGCGGTATGATGGCTGCGTGGTCCCATGGTGTTTGTACTTGCGTACTATTGTTTGTACAGATGAACGTGGTACCTTCAGGCATTTGGAAGTTGCTCCCAAGGATGAACTAGACTTGTGGAGGTCTACAATTTATTTTCTAAGGTTTTGACTGATTTCTTTTGATTTTCCCATAATGTCAAGCAAAGAGGCACTGAGTTTGAAGGTAGGCCTTGAAATACATCCACAGGTACACCTCCACTTGACTCAAATGATGTCAATTAGCCTATCAGAAGTTTCTAAAGCCATGATGACATTTTCAGGAATTTTCCAAGCTGTTAAAGGCACAGTCAACTTAGTGTATGTAAACTTCTGACCCACTGGAATTGTGATACAGTGAATTACAAGTTAAATAATCTGTCTGTAAACAATTGTTTGAACAATTACTTGTGTCATGCACAAAGTAGATGTCCTAACCGACTTGCCAAAACTTAGTTTGTTAACAAGAAATTTGTGGAGAAGTTAAAAAACAAGTTTTAATGACTCCAACCTAAATGTATGTAAACTTCCGACTTGACTGTAAATCATGTGAATGTCATATGAGATGGTGGGATATAAGTGATGTGAATGCGAGCCATGTCAATGATCAGTCCTGTCTGACTTGGCTAGACTAGAGCTGCTTTATACACAGTGGAATTTACAGACTTGCCTAAAAAAATAACTTTGCCAAAACTAGTGTGTGTGTGTGTGTGTGTGTGTGTGTGTGTGTGTGTGTGTGTGTGTGTGTGTGTGTGTGTTCCTGTGTGTACTGGGCACAATTTCATAAATCCATTGCCAAAGGACTGATAAAAGTTAACTTACATTTTCACAGTTTTTGTAGAATGAGTGAGATAATGTTATTTTTGGGAGGGAAGAGACACTGCAAATGATAAAAGCAAACAAGCACCCCTTAGCAAGTTATCTCAGTCTATACTATAATGCTCAGACTATCTATTAGTGAATACTGCTTCTGGTTTACCATATATCCTTTAATGAAAGGAAAATGGAACAAATAGAGATGATCACATGTAAACTGTAGAGAGGAGCACCTCAGTGCAGTATGTAAACTATAGAGCTATGTTGTTGACCACCTGACCCTAGATAGGGCCTACAGAGCATTCTGTCTCTCTCAATCAATCAATCAATCAATCAATCAATCAATCAATCAATCAATCAATCAATGATGTTTATTTTATAAAGCCCTTTTTACATCAGCAGTTGCTACAAAGTGCTTATAAACACACTAGCAACGGTTGTCAAAATTGGTAAAATGTCAGAAACACAGTTCTGATAAATGTAACAGTTGCAAAATGGAGTAGGATACTCAATACTTGTTGACTGAACTACAGCACTGGCAAGTGTTTGAGCGGTCATAACAGATGTTTGCGCAATTGTACAATCAACAGGAAAATGTGTTTTGCACAAGCAAGAGTTGGAATGTGCATTGCTTTTCTATTTAAATAAATTGATCCAGAAACAATTATGTGACAAGTGAATTAACACCCCACAAAAACAAGAAAATAATTGCTGGAAAGTGGGGAATCCTGAGGTGGGCTGGACATGCGCATGCTAGACACACAGACGCAAGCACACACACACTATTTCCACAATACAGCACCAATCCTTACCTGTCTGTAAATTCCACTGACTGTGCTTCTCTAGAAGGGAACAACATGAGTTTGCAATGCAAACAACAACTGGTGCAGGGTTTACCCACTGTTTTCTGCAAGAGGAGTCACTGACAGATCATAGTAGTTCCCGATGGAGTCAATTTTTTTTCAGCATTATTATCGGTTGCTTTCCCCTGCTCAGATGTGGCATGCATCAACCAATGGTTGCGTGCCACATCCTCGACTGTGTCATCAACTGACAAATTGCTATAACATATGATGTGGTTAGCTGATACGTAAAATATCTATCCAGGCATTGTAAGATCTGGCATGCGTCAGTAACGCATGGGCAGAGGAACGTGCCCATCATCTTCTGTCAGTCACTTCTCCTGGTCACCATGGAAACCCACCAATCAGCATGCAAAGCAGCAATAATGTTAGACAAGGCTGCAATTTCCCACGGCATTAACCTTAAAGTGACTCTAAAAGGGTTAGATGTTTCATTATATTTTTCTTCTTCTCATCAGATTTTACTGAAATAGTTATTTTACTAATGTTGCTATCAGTTACATTTCTGTCTCTCTTCATGGTGTGTACTTGATATTACTGCAAAGTAGAGTTGAAAGGCACTGAATGCACGTGGACAAATCTCTCTTGATGCAAGTTTTACTCCTCTGAATCAAAATATACAGTATATATAACATGACGTTAATACACAGTCCTTTCCCTATGGGCCCTGGTCAATATATCCACCATTTTGGATGCACAGTATGTGTAGTGGACTCTAACTATCAATCAGGTTGTGTGAAGAAAGACAAAATACATTCTGGTCAGCGGCCACATGGATAAAACCAAGGGAAAAATTGACATACTGTAATTTAGTTTCCTAGGCTCAAACTGGTAGTGAACCAAGTCCCAACATGAGGATTGTCCGTTCTGTGTATAAGGGTCCAATCTGTGGGGCAAATACAAATTTCCACTCAAGTCAAAATATAACTTCTCCCATTGACATCACTGCATGACTAAGTGAAAATGTATGACTTAAGTGGAAGTTAGGCTTTGCCCCCTGTGTATGGAGGGAGGGTTTATTGTTACAGATAGAACATTAACACAACCCTATTTCCACCCTTGTGCCCCCTTTACAATCCCACCCTTCCCCCTCCTATCCCCAATTGGATGCTATTGACTCCCCTTCACTCACCCAAGTATGTTTTATCATTTTCAAGAAGCGCAGTTAACCTGGCAGTGTTAAAACTGAATGAACAAGGCCTGTTGGACAAATTGAAAAACAAGTGGTGGTACGACAAGGGAGAGTGTGGCAGCGGCGGAGGTGGCGAGAAGGTTAGCCACCCGTGTGTCAGCCCCATGCCGATTGGGTAAAACTGTTGCCGTGGTAACGGGGGCATCTGCCGGGGCGACACCCATCCTGTGACCCGCAGTGGCGTTGTGACGCACCGCGGGGGCACGTATTATAGAGTGGAAAGTGATTACTGTCAAACCACAAATATGCACTATTGGTAGATGTTATTGTTCACCTATTCATAATCTAAAGCTTAAGTGAAACATTTTTGAAGACACCTTAAAGTCACAGTCACCGCCCTATTGTGTACTCCCACTAAACACTACATTGTGCATGTCATACATGTATCTTATGCCAAAACATGAAGTTGTCCTTTGATAACTTTCGTGCTCACTTGAAAAAGAGATGTACATCTCATTGTGACTTTCCTAGTTAATTAACGGATAAATACATTTTAAATACATGTTTTTTTTGTTAATTGTTGACCTGGTACAAAATCCAGCCAATAGTTGAGGCTTCACAGTAATGGCCTTCGATTGGTTGTTGTGAGATAGGCCCCAGCAGTATGTGCCCGTTCCAGAAAGCGATGAAGCGGGGGCCCCATGTATATGTCTGTAGCGCTCAGCCCCTCAGGCGCCCCCTCCTCGACCACGAGCATAGAGACATGTAAACCAATGGGGCTCCTGTCTCCGTCACTTCCAGATGTTAAGTGCTCTGTATGGGCTCTTTAGGTTTCTGACTGAATAACATAAAATAACATGTCCTATGATGTTATTTATGTTATTTCCCCCTCCCCCTGACCCTTCCCCGACCCCTCGACCTCACACGTGCGGTTTTGAAGAACGCCGGTAAACCTAGCCGTGTTGAAACTGAGTGAATCAGGCGTCTTAGACAAGCTGAAAAACAAATGGTGGTACGATAAGGGCGAGTGTGGACCCACGGCCTCAGGAAGTAAGGTCAGTCTCCTGCAAGTCCTGGGACCACACCTCCTCACTGACTGTTCTGATGTCCCACTGATGAACCCCACCCATCGCAGGCATACAGATAGGAAGACAGGTAGACAGGTAGAAAGGCAGACAGGCAGGTAGGCAGGCAGATAGAAAGGCAGACAGGCAGGTTGACTGAGAGATAGGTAGGTAGGCAGGCAGATAGGGAGGCAGGCAGACAGGCAGGCTGGCTGACACACACGCACAAAAATAGAACAGAGAGACTTAAAGAGTAGCCTGAGGGATACAACATATCACACTAGAAGGCATGCTCACAATTCAGTGGTATGCAGCACAGCAATGTACTGTACTCTACCATTCAACATTTTGGGGTCACTTAGAAATGTCCTTTTTGATCAGAAATAAAGTGTAGACATTGTTAATGTTGTAAATTACTATTGTAGCTGGAAACGGCTGATTTTTTTATGGAATATCTACATAGGCGTAAAGAGGCCCATTATCAGCAGCCATCACTCCTGTGTTCCAATGGCACGTTGTGTTAGCTAATCCAAGTTTATCAATCTAAAAGGCTAATTGATCATTAGAAAACCCTTTTGCAATTATGTTAGCACAGCTGAAAACTGTTGTCCTGAATGAAGAAGCAAAAAAACTGGCCTTCTTTAGACTAGTTGAGTATCTGGAGCATCAGCATTTGTGGGTTCGATTACAGGCTCAAAATGTCCAGAAACAAAGAACTTTCTTCTGAAACTCGTCAGTCTATTCTTGTTCTGAGAAATGAAGGCTATTCCATGGGAGAAATTGCCAAGAAATTAAAGATCTTGTACAACGCTGTGTACTACTCCCTTCATAGAACAACGCAAACTGGCTCTAACCAGAATAGAAAGAGGAGTGGGAGGCCCCGGTGCACAACTGAGCAAGAGGACAAGTACATTAGAGTGTCTAGTTTGAGAAACAGACGCCTCACAAGTCCTCAACTGGCAGATTCATTAAATAGTACCTGTAAAACACCAGTCTAAACGTCATCAGTGAAGAGGCAACTCTGGGATGTTGGCCTTCTAGGCAGAGTTGCAAAGAAAAAGCCATATCTCAGACTGGCCAATAAAAAGAAAAGATTAAGATGAGCAAAAGAACACAGACACTAGACAGAGGAAGATTGGAAAAAAGAGTTATGGACAGACAAATCTAACTTTGAGGTGTTTGGATCACAAAGAAGAACATTCGTGAGATGCAGAAAAAATGAAAAGATGCTGGAAGAGTGCTTGACACCATCTGTCAAGCATGGTGGAGGCAATGTGATGGTCTGGGGGTGCTTTGGTGGTGGTAAAGTGGGAGATTTGTACAGGGTAGAAGGGATCTTGAAGAAGGAAGGCTATCACTCCATTTTGCAACGCATGCCATACCCTGTGGACGGCACCTAATTGGAGCTAATTTCCTCCTACAACAGGACAATGACCCAAAGCACAGCTCCAAACTATGCAAGAACTATTTAGGGAAGAATCAGTCAGCTGGTATTCTGTCTATAATGAAGTGGCCAACACAGTCACCGGATCTCAACCCTATTGAGCTGTTGTGGGAGCAGCTTGACCTTGACTAAATTTCCTATTCATTTTGCAACTCATTTCATGTATGTTTTCATGGAAAACAAGGACATTTCTAAGTGACCCCATACTTTTGAACAGTAGTGTATGAAATGATGAGACCTGCAGGATCCCATTCATATGGTTGTCACCTGTATCTGTGCCACACTTAGTAGTGTATACTTAGTAGGACACTTAGCAATGAATTAATTCAAGTTGTGCAGTTGTGATGTCCCAGCAGATTATTAGTATCAAAGAATTAGAATGAGTAGAACAGGTTTGAAACCTACTATTTTTCTATGATTAGTATGCCAGTCATTCCAGCCCACTCTAGATTGGATATAGCAAATATAGCAGTTGGCCACTACTCAAGCATGTAAAGAGAACTCCCGCATCAACAAAGCAGCATGTAAACGCCTTAGCGGCAAAACAAGTCCTTGTCAAGTGTACAGTATTTTCTTGTCAAGTATAATTAAAAAGTAGCTCTCCAGTTTTGTTAGAATGTGCTCACACACACTCCCATCAGCAGCAGATCAGATGCATAACAAGACAAGGCAGTGTTTAGTGAAGTCTCTAACCTGAACAGATTCCTTTTGAAAAGAAACCATCCTACTTTAGGAGCAGGAAACCAACCTGCTCCAAAAGAGGAGATAAGAAATGTGAGAGAGCTGCTCTCGTGTGTCTTAAACCACAGCATCTAATTACAAAATGACAATAAGCAGAGATAACAGAGGGCTAGGGAGCTACCGAGGAAAAAACAGCCTGTTGACAATTGTTGACAGCTAGCAAACTAGAATAATTGTTTTCCTTTTTAATTGCTGTAAAAACATCATAGTCACGCTTTAGATTGATTTGAATGGTAATTTCATGATGATAACAGCTACAGCGCTAGCCACAGAGCTCATAGCTAGAGAAGGTGGACTGGAAAGTGTGTGTGTTTGTGTGTGTGTTTGTGTGTTTGTGTGTGTGTGTGTGTGTGTGTGTGTGTGTGTGTGTGTGTGTGTGTGTGTGTGTGTGTGTGTGTGTGTGTGTGTGTGTGTGTTAGATTTGTTAACTTTGTATTTGTGTACTTGTGTTGTAATGTGTAATATAATTGCCTAGTATTTTATGTATGAGTATGTATGTGAGTCTGTGTTTTCATTTGTGTGTTCTCGGCACCCCACCACTGTCACGCCTCTGATTTCCTGTCTGCCCTGTGTCTCTCCTCCAACCCCCCAGGACAAGTCGTCCCAGGCCCTGTCGTTGAGCAATGTGGCGGGGGTCTTCTATATCCTTGTGGGGGGCCTGGGTCTGGCCATGCTGGTGGCCCTCATCGAATTCTGCTACAAGTCCCGGAACGAGGCCAAGCGAATGAAGGTGGAGGCACCGATGTCTGAACACCACCACCACCACCTCCCCCACCACCTGACCCCTAGCAGCCCCCGCCCCAGCTGCTCCAGCCCCAGAACAAGCCCTCACCCCAGTCACAGTCCTGGCTATAGCCCTGGCCACACCCCTGGCCCCAGCCCTTCCCCAAGCACCCACAACTTAGCCACGTATAGTGAGGTTTTCGACGGGTATGGGAGCGATGATGGGAGCGATGGGGATGTTATGATATAATGCCAGTATAGAAAAAGCCTCCTCCATCCCCCACCCACCCCTCTAGGCCCCCCTCCTGTGGTACTGTAAGTTGAACCTCCCTTATTGGCCGCTAGCTAGCTTGCCATGCTGCTGATTGACTGTACAACCGGTGGCAATGCTTCCTTTACTTCCTCTGCCTTGTGATTCGTTCGTTTGTGGTCATGTGACGTACTCGTCTGTCTCTTGGCTTCCCGGCGGGGGCTTTAAGATGGCCGCCGTTTATATTGTCTGTTTGGTTTGTTTGGCTGCAGACAATGTCTCATGCTGTTGACTGTGACTAGGGTTGCACATTTCTGGAAACTTCTCCAAAATTCCCACGTTTTAGAGAAATCCCGGTTGCAGGAATCCCTCCCTGCTTATTCCCAATTGATTCTGGGAATCTTCCAACCGGGATTTCTGGAAATCTAGGAATTTGGGATATTATTCTCATGTTTTCCAGAAATACCAGTTGAAGGATTTCCTTTTGGTGTATTCTCTCCTTACTTATTCACTCTGAATCCACCAACCTGGATTTCTGGGAATTTGGGGAAAGTTTCCCAGGAATTCTCAGGTTTTCTCGAAATCCCGTCTCTGCTTATTTCCTTCTTATTCCAGGAATCCTCCAACCTTGATTGTTTGGGAAAGTTTCTGGAATTTCACAACCCTGACTATGACACACACAGGCACCTGCTAACGTCGCACATAGCCACAGTGCCCTGTCTAAACCAGGGGCCTCAGTTGGGTATGGCAAGGTATGGCAGTCGCACAAACATTTTAAGTAGGCAAAAAGTAGACAAAAATCATTCCTATCCTGATTTAAAATGCAACTGCTGTTTACCGTAATGTCAGACTGGCTTTAGGACCATGTGGAGCATCGCTCGGAGAGCAGCTGCCAGCCAACCTGCGCCCTTTTCTCTCACTTTTAGAAAGCAGAGGACAGAGACAGTGGCAGCTTGCCAGTCAGCTGTTTAGGCCGATTGCCGATTGCTTTGAATTTGATGACGGTATTTGAACTCGGCCTTGTAACCTTATTGTAATCTGATAGCCAGGGGTTAATTGAATTGGGAATTTGGAGGTGGGGAAGCCTTACTTTTTGGTGACCATTCAAAACCAAAAGCGATTTTATTGTTATTAAAATATAGGCTGTGATAACTGTCGGCCTAATTTATATTTACATTCATTTGCTAAGTAGGCTAGTGCAATTTCGGTTTTATGTATTGGTATGAACATAAACAGAACTGAACAACTTTCTTTTTAGAGCATTTCCCCAAAATACATGTCCTCTTTTTGGCTTCAAAGAAAATAACGATTGTAGGCTATAACAAATGTTCTGTCATGCAGTGACAGAATTATAATTGATATAACTATTTTTACTTCTTGCTGTAGGCCTACTTCATCATCATCCTCTGCCTGCATCCCTATCTGTAGCCTACCTGTCTCTGGTATAATGCATTTCCACCTCTCACTTTATCAGTCTTGCTTGTCCATCTTCCTCAATTAAATTCTTACAGATCAATCTTGCAGGCAAAACTTCATTAAATATTGTTCAGTTATTTAGCTATAGTGTGGCTGTAGGGCTGTTTTTGAAATACAATAATCACAGACAGTTCAACTACTGTGTGGGCAACACAATAATATCAGAGACAAGCTGGCCGGGGAAAGATGTGTGAGCCCCCCCTTCTTTTTCCAATCAATATTCTCAGAGCCACCTTGTTGATACAAAATGTTTCAATATTCTCAGAGCCGCCTTGTTGATACAAAATGTTTCAATATTCTCAGAGCCACCTTCTCAGAGCCCCCCCCCCCCACACACACACACACACACTTTGCCATACCCTAGGTTTAGCTGAACTAACGGCACTTTTCTAAAACAGACAGTATAAGTAAGTAGAAACTAACTGCCCCTCTAAGAGCTATAATGACTTGAGCTCCGATCTCTAAGATATTTCCCTCGGGTCCAGCGATATTTGACTTGCAGATCTACAGTATGTGTCTGACGTGGTTATGTGTCTCCTGTTGGTGCTGTAGGCCCCCTCTCTCAGCCCTCTCTTCATTCCCTTTACTGTTGCTTGGTCAGCTGCCCTGTCGTCCCTCGCCCACACATAAATCATCCAATGTCTAATAACCATAGTAGTCAATGGTAGTCTTGTATCAAATGTGCACATAAAGTGGCGTTATAAGATATTATTGAATGACCATGATGGATGTCCTGTGATTCTGTGGTGTGACGTTAGATGTAGTTACTGTACTATATTCATCCCTGACATTATCCATCTCCATGATGCTTCCTGATCTTAGAATTGTTAGCGTCATTTTGTATGCCTAGATGAGCTGACATGTTTTTCTCTGTCCCTCTCTTCCCCTTTCTTTCTCTCTCACTATTCCCTCTCTCTCTCTGTCCCCCTTGCTTTCTCTCTCTCCCCCTCTTTCTTCCCCTCTCCCTCTATCTGTTCCCCCTCTCTTTTTCTTATATTTGTCTCTTCTCTTTCTCACTATCCCCATCTCTCCTCTCTCTGTCTCTATCCCCCTATCCCCCCTTCCCTACCCAGCTGACCTTCACGGAGGCCATGAGGAACAAGGCACGCCTGTCGATCACAGGCAGTGTGGGGGAGAATGGGCGCGTCCTGACGCCCGACTGTCCCAAAGCGGTCCACTCGGGCCCCTCACTCCGCCAGAGCTCCGGCCTGGCCTTGGTCTCCTCTGAGCTCCCGTGAAAACCAAAAACCTTCCAAGTGCCTTAAAAACGACCAACCCACAACCACCATATACCACAAAGACGCAGGACAAACACCACCCAAACCAGACACCACCACCAGTGTGTGGGCAGACAGGGACTAACTAACATTGTGGAGATTTTTTAATATAGCAGAAATTGGGACTTTGCAATTTGAGTATGTAGTGAATCTGTGGCCATTTTGAATGGAGTTCTGTGGAAAAGTACAATCTGTATTTTTACTGTGTGGCCAAGTGAGGGCTAATTGTAATCAAGCTGCCATTTTCGGGTGCAGAGGTGGAGATTGCGTCTGAGATGTTCCACTGAAGACCCTGTGCCAACTTATCATTGCAATCACTGGCGAAGGAAGAACAGGAGGAATTGAGAGTGAAGTGAAAATGAAAAATAAAGGAAGACCAGAAAACTTGAAACGTGTAACTGTGGATCAGTGGGTTGCTGACTGAATTGGCAAACTGAATCACAATCAAGATTGTTTTCCAAATGTGGACAATTGTTACCAGACGAGAGCAGTGTTCAAAAGACAACTGCCAGACAACAATCTCACTGAATATCAATAACTGACATCATGTGGGGACTGTCTCCCGTTGTCATCATGGAGATAAAAAACGATAATTATTAATAAACTACAATAACTCTATTGATAATACATATAAGATAAATAAACTGTGAAGATTTAGTAAATATGTATATTCTGTGAAGACGAAGCTAAAGAAAAAAGATGTCTGTACAAAGAGGAGGCTGTATAACATGCTTGCTTTTTAAACAGATGTAAATAGCTGATTCAGTAGTGGACAGAGGGCAGTTCTCTTTTTGTAACCATCTTTAAATAAATAATTCATCGCAATAATGGATAAGACGACGTTGTTGAAAAAGGAGAGACATTGAGACAGCGTTTTATTCCTTCAACGTTCAGTTCAAAGCGCCATGTTCCATGGGCATGGTATCAACTCTGCCCATCTAGATACCTTTTCTCTACATATTAATATATTCAGCGATGAATGTTAATTAGTCCCATCCTCATCCTCTAGCATCACCCCCATCATCTTGCCCCACCCCATCCTCTAGCCACACCCCACACTGTGCAGTCATAGACCAGAATGTGGCTGATAGACCAAATTTTATGTTTAAATGCTTTACTTGCGTTTCCACTAGAAAACAAACAATATTTTTTGTGTCGTTTGATCTATTTTTTGTAACGATCAATTACATTTACTGTCCGTCTCCTGATTTTTCAATGTTTTTTCAATGTTCGCGGCTGTTGAACGTCTTATCTGGGTAGATATTTTAGATTATTGTGTATGGAGAGTATAATGCTTTTTTTATGTGAAATGAGAAACGCAATTTTTTCCTCATTGCTATATTATTTCACGAGTCAAAGCTTATATAAACAGTATTTATTGAGTAAAAAAGAAGAAGAATATTTGTATTATTGAGCCATGGTCAAAGCTTTGGCCCTCTTGGTCCCTCACACTGTGGATCCTCACTGTGGATCCTCAGTAGAAGAATCTATGGTCTACTTCCTCTCATTGAAGTTATTAGTTTGCAGTGGAGATTTCAACACATGGCCGATGGAAGGGCAATCTCTAGGCCCGTGGGCAGCAATAGGACACTGACTTTTACTGTGTCATCCTTTAGTCTCTTTCATTTTCAACTTTTTTGCCCCAAAACCTGTTTCTGCTATTGTTGTTGTCGGACAAATATGTGCAATGTTATCAATGTTTTCAATTGCTGCCTCTGTCTTTTTCCCTTACACACATTCACATACACGTCCACATACATGTACACATACATGTACACGTAGTAGTGGTTGTAGCTTGTATGGCTGCCTGGGGAACCCCCACTTCAGCCCCCTCCTGCACTAACTGGCATTTTTATTCAGACATTTGGAACAACACAAATAAATAATCATAACATTTAAAAATACATACAAAATAAAACTCATAAATATCAAAAAGAAGTAACAAAGACAAATAGAAACAACTTTGTGTTGATTTGGCACTCGAGCATCAATACATTACCCATCCCCCAATACTGTCAACCAAGAGTCAAGACTAAACCAGTTCACCTTGGTGGTGTGCAGACTGATTTTATATTATTGTTAACGATTTCACACAAACCAGAGAAAAATGCAACAATATGTCTGTGAAACTATATATTCACAGTATTATGAATGAATTGTGGTTTATTTGGTAGAATTTCATAGTGTGACTGATTTTCCTAATTCCATTAGTACTGTACAAAGTATAGGTGCGCTATTTGATAGATTCCCCTGCTCCCCCTACCTCGGGCTTCCGGTGGGGAGACCTGAGGTCAACCTACCCCCGCCCCCTCCCCATCTCATACTTCTGAGTGGGAGACCTTCCCAGGCAGTAGCCTGCCTAGCTCACAAACTAGAATCAGGGCGCCTACTTCGACAAGGTTAATTGACCCACAGTCCCACACGGTGACATGATATCATTGACGTGACGTGTAAATGAGCGATAGAAAACCGATCGCACAAATGTCACCTTTCTGAATGTTTTTGTGCGGGCGCCCCGTGCCGCCCCGGCAAGATGCCACCCTGGGCGACTACCCATGTCGCCTATACCTAAATCTGCCACTGTGTACACGACACGTACAGAGGAGGCTGGTGGGAGGAGGTATAGGAGGATGGGCTCATTGTAATGGCTGAATGGAATCAATGAAACAGTATCAAACACATCAAACACATGGAAACCACATGATTGACTCTGTTCCATTGATTCCATTCCAGCCCGTCCTCCTATAGCTTCTCTCACCAGCCTCTTCTGGTACACACACACACGCACACACACACACACACACACACACTGGATGGACCTTGTTGCTTTGAGAGAATTAACCAGCTATAACATATTTCAGGCCATGCATTTTGGTTCTGCCTTATGTCTGTAAAATTAAAATGGCATCCTATTTTGGTTTCAATTGTACATCTTTATTTTGATCATTTTTTAGTAAAAAGTTAATCCAAAGGCTTTGTCACTGTGTTTTTATTGTGGACGGGGGTGAGAGGGTTCTGTGTTAATTAATGAACTTACTTGAGTGTGTTTGTGAGATATTTTTTTTATATAACCCACTCAGAGGCTGGAATTCAATCAATTGCGCATTGTCGACTGTTGGGGAGAGTATTATATTTTAAAGGTCTATTCCTGAATCATGAATGACGTTTTTACAATAACAATGCAATATGTTCCATTTACTTTAACTAATATTTGTGTTCAACTGGTAATAAGATGCACCCAGTCGAATGTAAAGGCTTTATGAAATTTCTAACCAATATTTAATGATCACGCTCATGTCAAGCTTACGTGAGCATTATAAGACAATAAAGCTGTCAAATCCACAAGCAGCTCCCGGCATTAAACCTAAACCGGACATTACCATTGGTCGCATTAAGATAAATTCCATGCAGCCTTGATTACAAGTTCAAACACTGAAATGTGAGATGTAATCTAGACCTCTATTTGGATGATAGAAATCCTCATTATTTTGTCATTATTTCTATATATCCTTCACTTTCTCATTCTGAACTTCTTGACAATGATCAAGAGCAGCTTCTCAGTGATTTGACAGCTCCAACGCAGTCACACCTCTGACAATGCAAAAACATAAGCTATGTAGGTGTTGACTATCTCCAGTTAACGCTTGATCTGATTGAATCAAATCAAATCAAATCAAATTTATTTATATAGCCCTTCGTACATCAGCTGAAATCTCAAAGTGCTGTACAGAAACCCAGCCTAAAACCCCAAACAGCAAGCAATGCATGTGAAAGAAGCACGGTGGCTGGGAAAAACTCCCTAGGAAAAACTCCTGAGAAAGGCCAAAAACCTAGGAAGAAACCTAGAGAGGAACCAGGCTATGAGGGGTGGCCAGTCCTCTTCTGGCTGTGCCGGGTGGATATTATAACAGAACATGGTCAAGATGTTAAAATGTTCGTAAATGACCAGCATGGTCAAATAATAATAATCATAGTAATTGTCGAGGGTGCAACAAGCACGTCCGGTGAACAGGTCAGGGTTCCGTAGCCGCAGGCAGAACAGTTGAAACTGGAGCAGCAGCATGGCCAGGTGGACTGGGGACAGCAAGGAGTCATCATGCCAGGTAGTCCTAGGGCTCAGGTCCTCCGAGAGAAAGAAAGAAAGAGAGAATTAGAGAGAGCATATTTACATTCACACAGGACACCGGATAAGACAAGAGAATACTCCAGATGTAACAGACTGACCCTAGCCCCCCGACACATAAACTACTGCAGCATAAATACTGGAGGCTGAGACAGGAGGGATCAGAAGACACTGTGGCCCCATCCGATGATACCCCCGGACAGGGCCAAACAGGCAGGATATAACCCCACCCACTTTGCCAAAGCACAGCCCCCACACCACTAGAGGGATATCTACAACCACCAACTTACCGTCCGAAGACAAGGCCGAGTATAGCCCACAAAGATGTCCGCCACGGCACAACCCAAGGGGGGGGCGCCAACCCAGACAGGAAGACCACGTCAGTGGTTCAACCTACTCAAGTGACGCACCCCTCCCATGGACGGCATGGAAGAACACCAGTAAGTCAGTGACTCAGCCCCTGTAAAAGGGTTAGAGGCAGAGAATCCCAGTGGGAAGAGGGGAACCGGCAAGGCAGAGACAGCAAGGGCGGTTCGTTGCTCCAGCCTTTCCGTTCACCTTCACACTCCTGGGCCAGACTATACTTAATCATAGGACCTACTGAAGAGATAAGTCTTCAGTAAAGACTTAAAGGTTGAGACTGAGTCTGCGTCTCTCACATGGGTAGGCAGACCATTCCATAAAAATGGAGCTCTATAGGAGAAAGCCCTACCTCCAGCCGTTTGCTTAGAAATTCTAGGGACAATTAGGAGGCCTGCGTCTTGTGACCGTAGCGTACGTGTAGGTATGTACGGCAGGACCAAATCGGAAAGATAGGTAGGAGCAAGCCCATGTAATGCTTTGTAGGTTAGCAGTAAAACCTTGAAATCAGCCCTTGCCTTAACAGGAAGCCAGTGTAGGGAAGCTAGCACTGGAGTAATATGATCAAATTTTTTGGTTCTAGTCAGGATTCTAGCAGCCGTATTTAGCACTAACTGAAGTTTGTTTAGTGCTTTATCCGGGTAGCCGGAAAGTAGAGCATTGCAGTAGTCGAGCCTAGAAGTAACAAAAGCATGGATTAATTTTTCTGCGTCATTTTGGACAGAAAGTTTCTGATTTTTGCAATGTTACGTAGATGGAAAAAAGCTGTCCTTGAAGCAGTCTTGATATGTTCTTCAAAAGAGAGATCAGGGTCCAGAGTAACGCCGAGGTCCTTCACAGTTTTATTTGAGACGACTGTACAACCATCCAGATTAATTGTCAGATTCAACAGAAGATCTCTTTGTTTCTTGGGACCTAGGACAAGCATCTCTGTTTTTTCCGAGTTTAAAAGTAGAAAATTTGCAGCCATCCACTTCCTTATGTCTGAAACACAGGCTTCTAGCGAGAGCAATTTTGGGGCTTCACCATGTTTCATTGAAATGTACAGCTGTGTGTCGTCCGCATAGCAGTGAAATTTAACATTATGTTTTCGAATGACATCCCCAAGAGGTAAAATATATAGTGAAAACAATAGTGGTCCTAGAACGGAACCTTGAGGAACACCGAAATTTACAATTGATTTGTCAGAGGACGAACCATTCACAGAGACAAACTGATATCTTTCCGACAGATAAGATCTAAACCAGGCCAGAACTTGTCCATGTAGACCAATTTGGGTTTCCAATCTCTCCAAAAGAATGTGGTGATCGATGGTATCAAAAGCGGCACTAAGATCTAGGAGCATGAGGACAGATGCAGAGCCTCGGTCTGACGTCATTAAAAGGTCATTTACCACCTTCACAAGTGCAGTCTCAGTGCTATGATGGGGTCTAAAACCAGACTGAAGCGTTTCGTATACATTGTTTGTCTTCAGGAAGGCAGTGAGTTGCTGCGCAACAACTTTTTCTAAAATTTTTGAGAGGAATGGAAGATTCGATATAGGCCGATAGTTTTTTATAATTTCTGGGTCAAGATTCGGCTTTTTCAAGAGAGGCTTTATTACTGCCACTTTTAGTGAGCTTGGTACACATCCGGTGGATAGAGAGCCGTTTATTATGTTCAACATAGGAGGGCCAAGCACAGGAAGCAGCTCTTTCAGTAGTTTAGTTGGAATAGGGTCCAGTATGCAGCTTGAGGGTTTGGAGGCCATGATTATTTTCATCATTGTGTCAAGAGATATAGTACTAAAACACTTTAGTATCTCCCTTGAGCCAAGGTCCTGGCAGAGTTGTGCAGACTCTGGACAATGAAGCCCTGGAGGAATACCCAGATTTAAAGAGGAGTCCGTAATTTGCTTTCTAATGATCATGATCTTTTCCTCAAAAAAGTTCATAAATTTATTACTGCTGAAGTGAAAGCCATCCTCCATTTGCGAATGCTGCTTTTTAGTTAGCTTTGCGACAGTGTCAAAAAGAAATTTCGGATTGTTCTTATTTTCCTCAATTAAGTTGGAAAAATAGGATGATCGTGCAGCAGTGAGGGCTCTTCGATCTAGGCCTTAGGCCCCATACACACTCAAGTTGTTCAACTGATATAAAACGCATTTGGCTCATCAGTTATACAACGCATCACTAAATGATCTGTTGTATCAGTTTTGTATCACAAAAATATCAGTTGTATCACACCCATTGTGTCAAATGCATTGTGCAACCTGAGTGTATACGGGGCCTTACATTTGATATCCTCCTAACGTAGCAGTGCCTCAGCCTCGGACACTATGAACCGACCACAAACATGACAGATGGTCCAAGACAAGGTGCTGAAACCATCAGGTGAATGCTGCAGTGACCGAACAAAGCCTCATTTAAACCTACGCAAAATGGCTACCCTTCATAGTTGCGACAAATTCTAGGTTGAGTTCCCCTGCTCAGACGTTGCATGCATCAACTAGTGGTTGCGTGACACGTCATTGACTGTGTTATTGATTGACAGATTCCTATAGAATATGATGTGATTTGCTGATACATAGAAAATATCTATCCAGGCATTGTAAAATGTGTGGCCCAGCGTCGTCCGGGCAAGGGGAGGGTTTGGCCGGGCTAGGCCGTCATTGTAAATAAGAATTTGTTCTTAACTGACTTGCCTAGTTAAATAAATAAATACAAATAAAATAAATTATTTCAAAATATCTGACCTGGGCAGAGGAACGAGCCCATAGACTTTGTGGCTGCACAAAATGCAAGTATGCAGAATGGCCAGTTTGCGTAGCTAATTGAGTTATTGTGTTGCATATGGTATAAATTAGACCAACCCTGCTCATGTTCAGCCTTGACATTCCACTCCATATTACGGTCAAACCTTGGTCGTGCTCACACTAAAACACTGTGTACAGCTCTACTATAGCTACTAGCGATGTAAACAGGGACGCAGAGCAGGCTGCGGTGGCTGTAGGCAGCTGAGGAACTCAACGGGTGGAGCCAAGGGGACAGGACGTTTGCTGTGACAACATACACTACATAACCAAAAGTATGTGGACACCTGCTCGTCGAACATCTCATTCCAAAACCACGGGAATGTATATGGAGTTGGACCCCCTTTGCCTCTACTCTTCTGGGAAGACTTTCCATTAGATATTGGAACTTTGCTGCAGGGATATGATTTAATTCAGCCACAAGAGCATTAGTGAGGTCGGGCACTGATGTTGGGCGATTAGGCCTAGCTCGCAGTCAGCACTCCAATTCATCCTAAAGGTGTTTGATGGGGTTGAGGTCAGGGCTCTGTGCAGGCCAGTTGAGTTTTTCCACGCCGATCTCTACAAACCATTTGTGTATGGACCTCGCTTTGTGCATGGGGGCATTGTCATGCTGAAACAGGAAAACCCAAACCTTCCCCAAACTGTTGCCACAAAGTTGGAAGCACAGAATCATGTAGGATGTCATTGTATGCTGTAGCGTTAAGAGTTCCCTTCACCCTGCCACGTTGAAAGTCACTGAGCTCTTCAGTAAGGCCATTCTACTGCTAATGTTTGTCTGAGCTTGATTTTATACACCCGTTGTGTGTCTGAAATAGCCAAATCCACTCATTTGAAGGGTTGTCCATATACTTTCATATATAGTGTATGTCAAAAAGGGGAGACAGCAGGGTTCTGACCTTCAGGGGAATACAACATAAGATCAGCCAAATCGAGCTGCCCAACCTTGGTCACATCCTCACTGAGAGTCAACACGAGTGGGGAAAAGGGAGGGATATAGGAGGGATGCTGTAGGCAGACATTGATTAGGCAGGGATGACTCCTTGGTGTATAAAAAGGCTGTGACCCCAACCAGGTGTCTGATATCATGTTGTAGCTAGGTAGATATTTGTTGAAATTCATCATTAGTTCATCCTCTTTGTGGACCCCATAGTAAAGTCATTAAATACAAAGTGAAAGAGAGCGACCCGGCTCTACTTATTTGCTTAACTGTGAACCATTGACATCGCCCCGGTTAGTGGGGAGTAAGGCAGCACAACAGTTAACACACACAGGGAACTTTATTTACACACACTGAGGAAGATGAACATGGAGACCCACTGGGCACACACTGGTTGAATCAATGTTGTTTCCATGGCATTTCAATGAAATAACGTTGAACCAACGTGAAATAGACGTTGACTCGACCTCTGTGCCCAGGGGGATGTACATGGGGATGTAATACAGAAATTAAGGGAATAATTAATATACACATTGAAAATACGTTTTACAATCGGCATTGTTTGAATTTACATCTTGAATTACTGAACAGAACAAGTAATTTGATTATTGCCGCCAGCCAGCAGCCTAAATATCAGCATTGCGACACCGTGTATAGCTTTGTGAAATGTTAGGATTAACATGAGAAAATTTAGACCAAATAGGCCTACCAATAAACAATTATCCATTATCTAAAGCAAAGATATATGCTACATGCCCTGGCACCACAGAAAGCTTATCACCTATTTGTTAGGCAGATGCATAAACATGTCTCAATTTTGTCTCCATGGACAGCAATCTGTAGTCCATACTTTTTTTGAGGGGCGGGTAGATCAGCTTTAATATTGCAGATAGATTGTGGCTTCTATCAGTGTAATTATCTCCATCATTTCCAATCCCGCATATATCTTTGGTAAATATATATATACACTGACGTTCAAAAGTTTGGGGTCACTTAGAAATGTCCTTGTTTTTGAAAGAAAAGCACATTTTTTGTCCATTAAAATAACATCAAATTGATCAGAAATAAAGTGTAGACATTGTTAATGTTGTAAGTGACTATTGTAGCTGGAAACGTCAGATTTTGTATGGAATACATAGGCGTACAGAGGCCCATTATCAGCAACCATCACTCCTGTGTTCCAATGGCACGTTGTGTTAGCTAATCCAAGTTCATCATTTTAAAAGGCTAGTTGATCATTAGAAAACCCTTTTGCAATTATGTTAGCACAGCTGAAAACTGTTGTCCTGATTGAAGAAGCAATAAAACTGGCCTTCAGACTACTTGAGTATCTGGAGCATCAGCATTTGTGGGTTCGATTACAGGCTCAAAATGGCCAGAAACAAAGACCTTTCTTCTGAAATTCGTCGGTCTAGTCTTGTTCTGAGAAATGAAGGCTATTCCATGTGAGAATTGCCAAGAAATTGAAGATCTCGTACAACGCTGTGTATTACTCACTTAACAGAACAGCGCAAACTGGCTCTAGCCAGAATAGAAAGAGTAGTGAATATCCTACCAACGGGACATCAAAAACTGTAATATCCTATGTTTCACGGAATCATGGCTGAATGACGACGTGGATATTCAGCTAGCGGGATACACGCTGCACCGGCAGGATAGAACAGCACACAGTAAGCAGTAAGACGAGGGGGAGTGGTCTGTGCATATTTGTAAACAACAGCTGGTGCACGAAATCTAAGGAAGTCTCTAGATTTTGCTCGTCTGAAGTAGAGTATATTGAGATAAATTGCAGGCCACACAATTTGCCTAGAGAGTTTTCAGCTATACTTTTCGTGGCTGTTTATTTACCATCACAGACAGATGCTGGCACTAAGACCGCACTCAGTCAGCTGTATAAGGAAATAAGCAAACAGGAAACCACTCACCCAGAGGCAGCGCTCCTAGTGGCTGGAGACTTTAATGCAGGGTAACTTAAATCAGTTCTACCAAATTTCCATCAAAATGTTAGATGTGCAACCAGAGGGAAAACAAGTCTAGATCACTTGTACTCCACACACAGAGATGCATACAAAGCTCTCCCTCGCCCTCCATTTGGTAAATCCGACCACAACTCTATCCTCCTTATTCCTGCTTACAAGCAAAAATTAAAGCAGGTAGCACCAGTGACTCGGTCTATAAAAAAGTGGTCAGATGAAGCAGATGCTAAACTACCGGACTGTTTTGCTATCACAGACTGGAACATGTTCCGGGATTCTTCCGATTGCATTGAGGAGTACACCACATCAGTCACTGGCTTTATCAATAAGTGCATCGAGGACGTCGTCCCCACAGTGACTGTACGTACATACCCCAACATTCGCACTGAGCTAAAGGGTAGAGCTGCCGCTTTCAAGGTGCGGGACTCTAACCCGGAAGCTTACAAGAAATCCTACTATGCCCTGCAACGAACCATCAAACAGGCAAAGCGTCAATACAGTGCTAAGATTGAATCATACTACACCGGCTCCGATGCTCGTCTTATGTGGCAGGGCTTGCAAACTATTACAGACTACAAAGGGAAGCACCACTGCGAGCTGCCCAGTGACACGAGCCTACCAGACGAGCTAAATCACTTCTATGCTCGCTTCGAGGCAAGCAACACTGAGGCATGCATGAGAGCATCAGCTGTTCCGGACGACTGTGTGATCACGCTCTCCATAGCCGACGTGAGTAAGACCTTTAAACAGGTCAACAAACAGAAGGCTGCGGGGCCAGACGGATTACCAGGACGTGTGCTGCGGGCATGTGCTGACCAACTGGCAGGTGTCTTCACTGACATTTTCAACATGTCCCTGATTGAGTCTGTAATACCAACATGTTTCAAGCAGACCACCATAGTCCCTGTGCCCAAGAACACAAAGGCAACCTGCCTAAATGACTACAGACCCGTAGCACTCACGTCCGTAGCCATGAAGTGCTTTGAAAGGTTGGTAATGGCTCACATCAACACCATTATCCCAGAAACCCTAGACCCACTCCTATTTCCATACCGCCCAAACAGATCCACAGATGATGCAATCTCTATTGCACTCCATACTGCCCTTTCCCACCTGGACAAAAGGAACACTTATGTGAGAATGCTATTCATTGACTACAGCTCAACATTCAACACCATAGTACCCTCAAAGCTCATCACTAAGCTAAAGATTCTGGGACTAAACACCTCCCTCTGCAACTGGATCCTGGGCTTCCTGACGGGCCACCCCCAGGTGGTGAGGGTAGGTAGCAATACATCTGCCACGCTGATCCTCAACACTGGAGCTCTCCAGGGGTGCGTGCTCAGTCCACTCCTGTACTCCCTGTTCACCCATGACTGCATGACCAGGCATGACTCCAACACCATCATTAAGTTTGCAGACGACACAACAGTGGTAGGCCTGATCACCGACAACGACGAGACAGCTTATAGGGAGGAAGTCAGAGACCTGGCCGGGTGGTGCCAGAATAACAACCTATCCCTCAACGTAACCAAGACTAAGGAGATTATTGTGGGCTACAGGAAAAGGAGGACCGAGAATGCCCCCATTCTCATCGATGGGGCTGTAGTGGAGCAGGTTGAGAGCTTCAAGTTCCTTGGTGTCCACATCAACAATAAACTAGAATGGTCCAAACACACCAAGACAGTCGTGAAGAGGCCACGACAAAGCCTATTCCCCCTCAGGAAACTAAAAAGATTTGGCATGGGTCCTGAGATCCTCAAAAGGTTCTACAGCTGCAACATCGAGAGCATCCTGACTGGTTGCATCACTGCCTGGTATGGCAATTGCTCGGCCTCTGACCGCAAGGCACTACAGAGGGTAGTGCGTACGGCCCAGGACATTACTGGGGCTAAGCTGCCTGCCATCCAGGACCTCTACACCAGGCGGTGTCAGAGGAAGGCCCTAAAAATTGTCAAAAACCCCAGCCACCCCAGTCATAGACTGTTCTCTCTACTACCGCATGGCAAGCGGTACCGGAGTGCCAAGTCTAGGACAAAAAGGCTTCTCCACAGTTTTTACCCCCAAGCCATTAGACTCCTGAACAGGTAATCAAATGGCTACCTGGACTATTTGCATTGTGTGCCCACCCCCCAACCCCTCTTTTTACGCTGCTGCTCCTCTCTGTTTATCATATATGCATAGTCACTTTAACTATACATTCATGTACGTACTACCTCAATTGGGCCGACCAACCAGTGCTCCCGCACATTGGCTAACCGGCTATCTGCATTGTGTTCCACCCACCACCCGCCAACCCCTCTTTTACGCTACTGCTACTCTCTGTTCATCATATATGCATAGTCACTTTAACCATATCTACATGTACATGCTACCTCAATCAGCCTGACTAACCGGTGTCTGTATGTAGCCTTGCTACTTTTATAGCCTCGCTACTGTATATAGCCTGTCTTTTTACTGTTGTTTTATTTCTTTACTTACCTATTGTTCACCTAATACCTTTTATGCACTATTGGTTAGTAAGTAAGTAAGCAATCATTTCACTGTAAGGTCTACACCTGTTGTATTCAGCGCACGTGACAAATAAACTTTGATTTGATTTATGTCTCTGTTTTTGGACAGTGAGCAGACTGCTTGAGCTTATGCCGCGACTGTTTGTGGTAGATGGTGGCAGATTGTGGTAAATTGCGTAATTTTGTCATTGCACCACATTATCACAAGGGGAAGTTAGAACGCTGATCTATCGGTAGTCTAAACTGTGGCACAAATTGATTATCTTTTTGTGAATTAATGGAGGTATGAATGTTTTCAGTCTGAGAGTCTCTCTTCACTGGCACTGGAGTCCTGCATCAGGCAACAAAAATAATTGCTGGCGGTGGTCCTGGAGTTGAGAGAGAACTTAGGTAATTACAATGGCGCAATTACACTTGACATGTGGACTGACGATTTTCAAAAAATATGCATGGTAAAGTCCAGCGAGGATTTGTCAGCATAAAGCCACTCATTCCTGGCTTTGGATCAAAATAAATAAGTACCAACATTATTTCTGATAGTCTTTAATAAATAAATATTTTGACTGTTTTGTCAAAGTTAATCTGCTCAGGTTGTGTGTGTTCAATTATTTGTGACATTGTGGTTACAATGAAGAATGTAAACTAAATAAATGTAATAAATCCTATTCATAATGAATAAGCAGATGCGTGTTGCAAGCTTTTCATTTTTCCTTATTTTTTTTGTTTGTACAAATGTATTTTATATTTTTAGACAATACCAAACATACACATACAAACGACAACTACATCACACCTGCCCAGACCCACCTGCTCACACCCCCATCTCCAGTGCCCGCATCACTCAAACTGCACTATTTTGTTTCTATCCATCGCCCACACGCACTTTAAACATTTGGATAATAAAGCATTTAAAGGCTGACATTGGTTGATTTTAATACTTCTGACAGACACATTTTTAACTCCACCCATAACTTTTTGACTTTTTAACATTCCCAGAAGGCATGGATTATTATAACCGAATGAAAAATGAACCTGGTAATCTAATTTAATTTACTGCAGGCCTAAGACCTATGTGTTTAACCTTCTGAATGAATGATTATACTGAAGATAGAAGCCGCCTCTTAATGAGTTCAGAGAGGCGATCCGTTACCCAACAAAATAATCTAAATGTATTTCACCTAATTGTTTTTATGACTATAGACAATAGGCTATTATTCCTAAAAAATAGGTTTTACATTTCTAACTCAATATGACAGACCAGATTTTCCATAAGGAAAAATGCATCAACCCCTACAAATATATTGATTTATTATTAACCCTGCATTACAATTTTATAAAAGCCCCTTAGATACTAATTTAGAATCCTCGAATCCTCTACATTTAATTAGAGCTACAAGGACATTTTATTGATCTGCCAGTATTTTCATTTAGCGATTCCGGTAAACTCTTTGATGTTTCCTTTTATGTGTCCTACCAATTATTAATGGAATATTCATCATGGCAACCACTTGTTAGTATAAAAACTAAACTTATTTCTCAATTCGGTTGGCTTTTGTGGAGATCAGACCATTTTCATTTGCAGGGATTTTTGTGTGTTTTTGACCAAATGTAAGTCAAAGCTGTTCTACTATTTCAAGGATGTGTAACTGAAGAGAGACGACACAGAATACCAGCTGGGATGGATCCCGAGGCAAATGTGGCTTTTTTTATATCGAAATCAATAATATATTTGTACCACTGTAGATGCTGTGTTTTTATTTACAGAAGTGATGGACAGCTGGAGGCTGAACTCCGCAAACAAAGTTTCCACTCCGAGAATGAGAAATTACTATAAATAACACATTCATTCAATACATTGGAATACAGAAGAAGCCATCCACCCATGATGGGTTATTAACAGGACAATAGACTCTTCATACATCCATTAATCTACAAAAGGATAGTCTAATATTGTCCCGCCCCCACCCCCCAACCCCTCTTTTACGCTGCTGCTACTCTCTGTTTATCATATATGCATAGTCACTTTAACTATACATTCATGTACATACTACCTCAATTATCCCGACTAACCGGTGCCTCCTCACATTGGCTACCCGGACTATCTGCATTGTGTCCCGCTACCCACCACCCGCCAACCCCTCTTTTACGCTACTGCTACTCTCTGTTTATCATATTTGCATTGTCACTTTAAGCATACCTACATGTACATACTATCTCAATTAGCCCGACTAACTGGTGCCTGTATATAGCCTCACTACTGTATATAGCCTCGCTACCCTTATTTTTCACTGTCTTTTTACTGTTGTTTTTATTTCTTTACTTATCTATTGTTCACCTAATATCTATTTTTACTTTAAAATAACTGGTTAGGGCCTGTAAGTAAGCATTTCACTGTAAGGTCTACACCTGTTGTATTCGGTGCACGTGACAAATATACTTTGATTTGATTTGATTTAATAGCTTGGCTAGGTGTGAAAAATCCCCACAACTTGCAATGTATTCAATGCTTAAATACTCTAAAGTTTTACATTTCTGACTCCAAACCTCATGCAACCGCAAAATTTCTGATAAAATATATACTGTACAGAATTTGTTCATCAACGTCTTTATGCTTTCGTTAATAAAATAATGATAAAAAAGACTCATTCAAAATGCAGATGTTTATTTCAACTACTGTACATCTCAGCTACATTTTAATTGCACTTCCCCACAGCTCCACGACCACAGGTAAAACCTTGCTGAGATGATCAATGTATTTTTTGTATTGTTGTATCATCAGTTTCTCAAGCCAAAACATCTTGATGGCCTTCCCCAGTTCATCTTTGCTTGTAGGCTTGGCAGAGTTACAGATGAATGTTTTCAATTGAAGTTTGGCATCGGGTATAAATCAGGAGACCTACATGTAGAGATGAAAAAAATATTTGTAGATATACTGTAGGCCTACCATAGGCGAGGGGTCTCACTAGTGTTGAGTATTGTTCTGTTAAATGTGTTGTAGGTCTACTTACTCTGCTGGCATTTTGACTCAGTTTATGACCTCAATGGCAATGCAAACCCAGGCGGCAGTGCTCAGCATATGTGGGAACTCCTTCAAGACTGTTGGAAAAGCAGTCCAGATGAAGCTGGTTGAGAGAATGCCAAGAGTGTGCAAAGCTGTCATCAAGGCAAAGGGTGGCTACTTTGAAGAATTTCAAATATAAAATATATTTTGATTTGTTTAACACTTTTTTGGTTACTAAATGATTCCATATGTGTTATTTCATAGTGTGGATGTCTTCACTATTATACTACAATGTAGAAAATAGTAAAAATAAATAAAAACCCTGGACAGAGTAGGTTTGTCCAAACTTTTGACTGGTACTGTATGTATAAAAAATGTATTACCGAGCCTTTCCATAAGTCCACTTAAGTTTCTTCAACTGTCTTCTGACTGTGATTAGAGCAATGTTAATGTTGTGCCATGATGCCAGCAGATTCCAGATGGCCTTTGCCAATCACTCATCATCTTCACCCATCAGTGAGTCGATGGCTTGAATAGTCTCGCTGGAAATGGAATACAATGTAAAAATGTGCAGTAGATTTATTTAAACATTCTTTTTAGCATAATTAGGCCTACTGTATAGTATTGTAGCCTACTGTTAAAAAGAAGCCATCCACCCTTGATGCGCTATCAGCAGAACAATAGACTCTTGCTGAGTTTAGGGACTTTAAATGGATGTTTGCGAGGCATGTCACTTCTCCCATCTCTATTGTATAGCATACCAAAATGCACTGCTTTCTAACCACATCTGGATGGATGCATAACAAATTACTATGGGAATAAATATCACTGAATGACAGAAATATTAGAATAAAGTAGGCTAATGAAGGCAATAAATTGTTGCTTACTGAAACACCCAAAGTCATACAATTGTTATAATAGGATTTGAAGCAATAGCTTACCCACGTGTGGTCAACTATTTTAGCACAGTTTTGCGCTGCTCTGAGACAAGCATGGGGACTGGTCTTGATAAATCAATCAGATTTTTATTTTCACTGAATCTCTGTTTGGGTATTGATTAGTTTACAATTAGGGTGTGGAAATGTTAGGACTATTTTGTTCTTCACTCACAGTCACTTAGTAGCCTAGGCCTACTCCCAACAGGTCACGCTGTACAGCGCCAAATTTTCTTAGGCTTATACATAGGCTACTGAAAATTGCATTTTTGTTTTTCTTGGAATAGAAACACCATAATATTGATGCATAGTATCAATATTAATCAATCCATTATAGTCTGTTCCTCTTCGGTGAACCATCCGTCTCTTAACACCAGCATGAAGGCATGAGGTCCGGGAGTGCAGCAGCACTCTATTCCAGATACAATTCCCTTTCTGACTTCCTTTTCGGGTCTGTTCATGTCACAAATCTCTGGTGTGTCGATACCGACAACTCTTTTCCCGATGATCATTTTGGTGTTGACCTCAGTGTTTGGTTACAGCGTGTGGATGGCAGGATGTTGGAAAAGTATCTTCTCTCAGGATGGTGTTGCCAGCACTGCTCTTGCCGGCTCCGGTTTTTCCCAACGGCATAATCCTCAGCTCCTCCGGTCCTTGAGGAGAGATGGAAATGACCAATGGAAGATTAAGAGTTACTTTCATCATGTTGTTCATTGATCGTATTTGTTTTGTGGAATGTCATACATGGTCCTCAGACAAGCCATAGAGAGAACAAACCAACTTTGATTTTACTAAACTCCAATCTGACTGATGTAGAGGACAGAGCAACAGTACAGTACTTAAATAAACAACACTACCAATGTCAGGGATCATTTGCAACTCTTTTTATTAGTGTCTCCTCATCTACAAGATTGCCTGAATTGTTCCCTTTTTTATTTGTTACGATTTACATAGTTTGAATCATTAGCAGCCAACATCAAGGTTAAATTGTAAAATTCAAATAATAGTACACAGAGCCAACATCAAGGTAATACTTTTTTTTTTAAATAATAGTACACACAGCCATTACTCAACAGTGAAATTAAATCATAAGAGGAAAAACATTGACAAAACATCACAACACTTGACCATCTCTTTCAATAACCCAATCAATTGACAAAACATTGAATGAAACTCACACAAATGTCATTATTTCAAATCAAATCAAATCAAAATGTATTGGTCACATACACATGGTTAGCAGATGTTAATGCGAGTGTAGCGAAATGCTTGTGCTTCTAGTTCCGACCATGCAGTAATATCTAACAAGTAATCTAACAATTTCACAACTACCTTATACACACAAGTGTAAAGGAATGAATAAGAATATGTACATATAAATATATGGATGAGCGATGGCCGAATGGCACACACAAGATGCAGTAGATGGGATAGAGTACAGTAAATACATATGAGATGAGTAATGTAGGGTATGTAAACATTATATAAAGTGGCATTGTTTAAAGTGACTAGTGATACATTAATTACATCCAATTTTTAATGATTAAAGTGGCTAGAGATTTGAGTCAGTATGTTGGCAGCAGCCACTCAATGTTAGTGATGGCTGTTTAACAGTCTGATGGCCTTGAGATAGAAGCTGTTTTTCAGTCTCTCGGGCCCAGCTTTGATGCACCTGTACTGACCTCGCCTTCTGGATGATAGCTGAGTGAACAGGCCGTGGTTCGGGTGGTTGTTATCCTTGATGATCTTTTTGGCCTTCCTGTGACATCGGGTGGTGTAGATGTCCTGGAGGGCAGGTAGGTTGCCCCCGGTGATGCGTTGTGCAGACCTCACTACCCTCTGGAGAGCCTTACGGTTGTGGGCAGAGCAGTTGCCGTACCAGGCGGTGATACAGCCTGACAGGATGCTCTCAATTTTGCATCTGTAAAAGTTGTGTTTTTGGTGACAAGCCTTCTTCACCACGCTCTGTGTGGGTGGACCATTTCAGTTTCTCCATGATGTGTACGCCATGGAACTTAAAACTTTCCACCTTCTCCACTACTGCCCATTCGATGTGGACAGGGGGGTGCTTCCTCTGCTGTTCCCTGAAGTCCACGATCATCTCCTTTGTTTTGTTGACGTTGAGTGTGAGGTTATGTTCCCAACACCACCCTCTGAGGGCCCTCACCTCCTCCCTGTAGGCCATCTTGTCATTGTTGGTAATCAAGCATACCACTGTAGTGTCACCCTCTGGAGAGCCCTGCGGTTGTGGGCGGTGCAGTTGCCATACCAGGCGGTGATACAGCCCGACAGGATGCTCTCAATTGTAAACTGTAAAAGTTTGTGAGGGCTTTAGATGGAAAGACACATTTCTTCAGCCTCCTGAGGTTATTCACCACATTGTCTGTGTGGATGGACCATTTCAGTTTGCAAGTGATGTGTATGCCGAGGAACTTTCCACCTTCTCCACTGCTGTCCCTTCAATGTGTATAGGGAGGTGTTCCCTCGGCTGTTTCCTGAAGTCCACGATCATCTCCTTTGTTTTGTTGACATTGAGTGAGAGGCTGTTTTCCTGACACCACACTGAGTGCCCTCACCTCCTCCCTATAGGCTGTCTCGTTGTTGTTGGTAATCAAGCCTACTACTGTTGTGTCGTCTGCAAACTTGATGATTGAGTTGGAAGCGTGCATAGCCACACAGTCATGGGTGAACAGGGAGTACAGGAGAGGGCTGAGAACGCACCCCAGTGTTGAGGATCAGCGGGGTGGAGATGTTGTTCCCTACCTTCACCACCTGGGGGCGGCCCATCAGAAAGTCCAGGACCCAGTTGCACAGGGCGGGGTCGAGACCCAGGGTCTCGAGCTCAATGACGAGTTTGGAGGGTACTATGGTGTTAAACGCTGAGCTGTAATCGATGAGCAGCATCCTTACATAGGTATTCCTCTTGTCCAGATGGGTTAGGGCAGTGTGCAGTGTGGTTGTGTCGTCTGTGGACCTATTGGGGCGGTAAAGAAATTGGAATGGGTCTAGGGTGTCAGGTAGGGTGGAGGTGATATGATCCTTGACTAGTCTCTCAAAGCACTTCATGATGACGGAGTGAGTGCGACGGTGCTAATTTCTTACATTGTTGTTGTTGTTTTTTTACAAGCAAAGACCATTAAATATTGTTCATTGTTACAGCTCTCCTCGTTCAATTCAATTACACTTTATTGAAATGCAAAATATGTTGCCAAAGTGAACCCCAGATTATTATAGTATCAATTAAAGACTAACAAATAACATATTAAAATAATATTAATTTTAGTGGTTTCTATTTGAAAGTAGACCAGCAATTCTCTAGCTCTGACACATCTTAATCCAACTGTCTTGTTACTTTTGAATGAATCTTCTGTGTCGTCTCAGCACTCTTCATTCCCTGCTTATGACATTGCTTTTACTGTGGTGCCCTTTGTGGCTAGAAATGGTTTTGAGTCAAGTTCCACACTGCAGTAATGGCATTCCCAGCTTCCATGGCCACAGACTGAGCTGCGTTCTTCTCTGCCTCGTTTGGAGAATCCAATATCTCAGCAGCTTGGGCTCCCTTTATCTCGCCTCCCAATGCCCCGGCAGTGCCAAGAATTGCCCTGACGGTTGCGCCAAGAACTATGCCACTGATAGCCCCTGCTCCAAGTGCTCCCCCAACCACCTCTACACCCATTCCTGCCCCCACTACCAGTTCCTGCCCCTGTTACACCTACTGCAGACCCAGCTGATCCCGTTCCTGCCTCCGCTACCTGTTCCACCTACTGCAGACCCAGCTGATCCCGTTCCTACCCCCGCTACCTGTTCCTGCCCCTGTTACACCTATTTCAGACCCAGCTGATCCAAATCTACCTACGCTCCAGACTGTGGTGCTAATACTGTATCCTTACCTGGGTTGACACACGATTTGATATCTTTGCACATTTGACATGCTACTCCTACTACAGCTAAAGCCAGTAGTTTTCCTTCTCCAACTAAACCTGCTACATCCATGGTTAATTTGGTTCCAATGCACTTAGGAGTCCAGCCAACAGGACATCTGGAAAGGTTGGCGCTACTGTCATGCTAAGCAGTACTCCGAGTAATCCTCCGGTGCTAACACCTGACAGTAGTCGTAATGCCCTATTTCGGACCCTTTCCCTGGCTCGCCTCTTGCTCTCCGACATTTGCTCTTTCTCTCCTGCTTCCTGCAAGTCACTCATTATTTTCCCCACCTCTGACTCTATTGCCTTGGCCATTATCTCGAGATTTCATTTATGTAGTGACACAATGCAAATAGTCCTGGTAGCCATTTGATTACCTGTTCAGGAGACTTATGGCTTGGGGTTAAAAGCTGTTGAGAAGTATTTTGGTCCTAGACTTGGTGCTCCACTACCGCTTGCCATGAGGTAGCAGAGAGAACAGTCTATGACTGGGGTGGCTGGGGTCTTTGACAATTTTTAGGGCCTTCCTCTGACACCGCCTGGTGTAGAGGTCCTGGATGGCAGGCAGCTTAGCCCCAGTGATGTCCTGGGCCGTACGTAGTGCCTTGCGGTCAGAGGCCGAGCAATTGCCGGACCAGGCCGTGATGCAACCAGTCAGGATGCTCTCGATGTTGCAGCTGTAGAACCTTTTGAGGATCTGAGGACCCATGTCAAATATTTTCAGTCTCCTGAGGGGGAATAGGTTTTGTTGTGCCCTCTTCACGACTTTCTTGCTTGTACCATTCTAGTTTGTTGGTGATGTGGACACCAAGGAACTTGAAGCTCTCAACCTGCTCCACTACAGCCCCATCGATGAGAATGGTGGCGTGCTCGGTCCTCCTTTTCCTATTTTACAACTTGATGTTAGATGATTCCTCATCCTGAAAGTAGTCTATGGGCCAAGAGAAACTGTCCTCCATGGTGATGGGGGCATGTGAGCATGTTTTTTATTTTATATGGCCAAATCACCTTTAAGTAACATCAAACCAAATATGTAGTTAATTTTAATTGATTTCAGGTGATTTGGACATTAAAAGAAATGCATGCGCACATGCCCCATCACTTCCATTGATTGTTAGCGTGTGGTGGCTAAAGTTAGCTGAAGTTTGTAGTGGCTTTTTAAAGAAAACTGAACCATGGATTAGTTTCTCCAGGCCCATAAACTACTTTCAAGGGAGGAACCATCTAACATCAAGATGTAAAATAGTGGACTACTCCTTTAATACAAGGCCCTAGCCATATATAAAACGGTACTACATTGAATGTAAAAAATATAGATAGTAGAGTTTTAACATGTCTGACATTGGTGTTAATATACTGACTGAAAAGCATGAACTGACCACACATCCAAACATTTTTGTAGAGGTGCTGACTTGATTAACGGAAAGGAAACCTCTATAAAACAGAAAACGTCACACTATACGCTCCAAAGAATTTAATGGGTAAACATAAAAATTGTCATGTTTTCCCCATTACATTTTTGTGAGCATATACACTGATTGTACAAAACATTAGGAACACTTTCCTAATATTGAGTTGCACCCCCTTTTACCCTCAGAACAGTCTCAATACGCCAGGGCATGGACTCTATAAGGTGTCGAAAGCGTTCCATAGGGATGCTGGCCCATGTTGACTCCAATGCTTCCCACAGTTGTGTCAAGTTGGCTGGATGTCCTTTAGGTGGTGGACCATTCTTGACACACACGTGTGAAAAACCCAGTGAATTAGCATCAGCAGGGGATCGGGACCAGCAAAGTCGAGGATCGGGACACTGAATAGTGCGGGAAGTTGCAGCTCGAGGAAAGTGGACATCGAACTACAGAAAAGGGAATTAAAAACTGTCACTATTGGATTTAGACTTATCGTCATTCATAGAACGGTAAAGTAGAAATGTGAACGGACAGTGACGGTGTGAAGTTGGCAACAACAACAATTAGCCACAGTAGCAGACAGAAATTTACACAAATACAGCTACTGTCACGATTGTCGTAAGGAGTGGACCAAAACACAGCGGGAAAATGTATACTCACCTTTTTTTATTGAAGAAGGAAAAACAAAATAAACACACATACAAAACAAACGACTCCAAACAGTCCCATCAGGTGCAATAAACACTAAACCAGGAAATAACTACCCACAAACCCCCATAGAACAAACACCCCTATAAATAGGACCTTCAATCAGAGGCAACGAGAAGCAGCTGCCTCCAATTGAAGGTCAACCCAATGAACACCACATAGAAATAGACCAACTAGAAATAACATAGAAATACACTAACATAGAACATAACCCAAACAACCCTGAACCACACTAAACAAACACCCCCTGCCACGCCCTGACCAAACTACAATAACAAACAGCCCCTTTACAGGTCAGGACGTGACAGCTACTCTGGAAACTCATGAGCTGGAGCATATCGCTAGCTCTGACTATAGAAGCAGATTACTAACTCATTCTAGTGGAAGATCATTAGTTTGGTAATGGATATGAGAGAAGCAGACTTGAGACTTCAGTGTGACTCTAAAATAACATTATTCTCTCATACCGAGAAAGTTCCATGAAGGGAGCTGAAAGGACATTGTCATTGAAGACAGTTTAGCGCTGGAGTCAGTGGTTTATTTAGATAAATGGGACTGAGTTGAAACAAAATCAACTTTATTTTATTTTGACAAATTTGTGACTTTCAGGATCTGATAATCAAAGGTTGATTATCTACAAGGTCATGGGTTGGATGACTTTTTGGATATTTCACCAACTAGTGTCAAACTATTTTTGTATTGGTTTTTGAGGGTTACTGAGTGTGAGAAATACTTTGTCACGCCTGGTTGAATACTAAATGTGGTTTTGAAAAACTGTTTCTTTGAGTGTTTAATGCTGATGGTTGGAGAAATCAGTCCACTGCTCTATTATTTTCATTGAGTGTTATCAGTTTGACTATTGGGGGCACCATACTATTGCTTTTGTTTTGGTGTGTTGACTCTCGACTCTATAGCACTACTCCTAGTGGATGAACATTGTTATGTGAAACGTTCTATAGTTATGAAGGAAGAATAGAAAAGACTGATACACTTCATGTGAATGGGTGGAATTAAACCAAATAATTCTAAACGTTTGTCTGGACTCACTGTGTGGATTGATTAGAGGCCATACTATTGCACTCTTACACATACACCTTCTGAATGGCTGTAACAACAGAGCTGTGAGTCGGGAAGCAGGTGAAACGTTTAATAAAACCAGTAATGAGACATTTCCATAAGGCTACACGCTGGTAAACAAGAACAATACCAACTGGTGAGAAAACATAAGGGAGTGACATAAAGGGAAGGAAAGGATGAAGATAATGAAGTCCAGGTGTGAATCATAATGATTAACAGGTGCGCGTAATGAGTGCCAGGTGTGCGTAATGATGAATCCCAGGACCGGTGGTTAGTATTCTGGTGACGTCGTATGCCGGCGGGGAGGAACAGGAGAAGATGTAACAATGGCACACACACACAATCAATATCTCAATTGTATCAAGCTTAAAAATCCTTCTTTAATCCCCTTCATCTACACTGATTGAAGTGAACAGGTGACATCAACAAGGGATCATAGCTTTTACCTGGATTCAGCTGGTCAGTGTATGTCATGGAAAGGACAGGCAAAGATTTTTATAACTAAACCAACATAGACCACAGCCTGTCATTTCCAAGGGGAACAAATTAGTCATAGTGGCAGAACAAGCAAGGAGGTGGGCAAAGCCAAGCATTAGCTAGTAAGATCCTATTGGCCCATTTTAGCATACATCTGCATACTTCCGTTAGAGAACACCTACTCTGTGAAGTGCGCCTGTGCAATAACTCAATTCGCCGTTGCACTCCTTCTAAACAATGCTATTTTTTACAACTTTGGCAAAGAGTAAAGTCTACAAAACTTAGTCCACTCTGTTCATAACAGATTGTAGTTTTGGGAACAGAAAACTGCATTGAGATCAAGGATCATATCACTTCCACCTTACCTGTCACCTTAGACCCACTTCAATTTGCGTACCGCCCCAATAGGTCCACAGACGATGCAATCGCCCTCACACTACACACTACCCTATCCCATCTAGACAAGAGGAATAGTTATGTAAGAATGCTGTTCATTTACTACAGCTCAGCATTCAACACCATAGTACACTCCAAGCTCATCATTAAGCTTGAGGCCCTCAGTCTCAACCCCGCCATGTGCAATTGGGTCCTGGACTTTCTGACGGGCCGTCCCCAGGTGGTGAAGGTAGGAAACAACATCTCCACTTCGCTGATCCTCAACACTGGGGCCCCACAAGGGTGCGTTCTCAGCCCCCTCTTGTACTCGCTGTTCACCCATGACTGCATGGCCATGCACGCTTCCAACTCAATCATCAAGTTTGCAGACGACACAACAGTAGTAGGCTTGATTACCAACAACGACGAGACAGCCTATAGGGAGGAGGTGAGGGCACTCAGTGTGGTGTCAGGAAAACAGCCTCTCACTCAATGTCAACAAAACAAAGGAGATGATCGTGGACTTCAGGAAACAGCAGAGGGACCACCTCCCTATCCACATCAACAGGACAGTAGTGGAGAAGGTGGAAAGTTCCTCAGCGTACACATCACTTGCAAACTGAAATGGTCCAACCACACAGACAGTGTGGTGAATAACCTCAGGAGGCTGAAGAAATGTGGCTTTCCATCTAAAGCCCTCACAAACTTTTACAGTTTACAATTGAGAGCATCCTCTTGGGCTGTATCATCGCCTGGTACGGCAACTGCACCGCCCACAACCGCAGGGCTCTCCAGAGGGTGGTGTGGTCTGCACAATGCATCACTGGGGGCAAACTACCTGTCCTCCAGGACATCTACACCACCCGATGTCACAGGAAGGCCAAAAAGATAATCAAGGACAACAACCACCCGAGCTACTGCCTATTCACCCTGTTACCATCTAGAAGGCGAGGTCAGTACAGGTGCATCAAAGCAGGGACCGAGAGACTGAAAAACAGCTTCTATCTCAAGGCCATCAGACTGTTAAACAGCCATCACTAACACAGTGAGGCTGCTGCCTACATACAGACTTGAAATCATTGGCCACTTTAATAAATGATCACTGGTCACTTTAATAATGTTTATAAATCTTGCATTACTCATCTCATATGAATATACTGTATTTTATACCATCTATTGCATCTTGCCTATTCCGCTCGGTCATTGCTCATCCATATATTTATATGTATATTTTCTTATTCCATTCCTTTACTTAGATTTGTGTGTATTAGGTAGTTGTTGTGGAATTGTTAGATTACATGTTAGATATTGCTGCACTGTCGGAGCTAGAAGCACAAGCATTTCGCTACACTCGCAGTAACATCTGCTAACCATGTGTATGTGACCAATAACATTTGATTTGATTTGATGTTTCATAGATGAGAAAATGTGCAGAATGTCAGCCAGAATCCATCTCCTTCCAACTTCTTCCACTGCCGGACACTGGGCTTCCTCTCACTACCATAATTGATTGTGAGTGAAAACGCCAAGTGGATGCTTCACATTTATACATCCGGTGAAATATCTGTGTCACTGTTGTAGTTGTGGGGCAGGTATTCATAATGTTTGTAACCTCAGGTATAAAGTGTGTGACTCTTTCTTTCTTATTATACTTACAGACTGAACAAATACATGTTTCAATTATATCTGACAGCCACAAACACCTGGAAACTAAAGGCTTCTGACACTTGAGGGTTCAATCATGAAATATAATTTACATTTGTCATTTCAGCTTAATTTAGATAATAATGTCCATAAACATCATAGATACTATCCATCATTTTCTCACTTTTCCCTGTTGTCGTCGCCTTGAAGAATCAGAATCTGATGGATGGGGGGGATTGCCTGTTTTGCATGTTATTTTGGCATTAATACGTGTCACATATCAGTTTGCAAGCAATGTAAAAAATATGTATATCATTGAGTTAATAAAGTTGCATACAAACATGGTCTCTTTTTTGGTTTCTTGAGTAAGGCAGCTCCAAAATGCAGATGTTTCAGCCTAGCTCAGTGCTTTCTCTGGTGGTGGGGCAAGCCAGCAGAAAATATGTTGTACTATGATTGGCTCAGTGTTCTGTCACTCATGGGGACACTACGTCACCGCCAAATCTAAGGGTAGAGCTAGAAAATTATAGCCCCTTGGGTGCTGCCATAGAGTTACATTATAAGTACCCATCCAAGAAGGCTCAAGGTAATTGGCCACAGATAAAATGTCAAATCACGTTATATGTACAGTAGCTTTAATTAGACTGATCATGTCAACATCATTCTTTCAAAATCTTAGCTACTGTAGCAGTCATGATCATGAATCAAGTAGACAATCTATTGGCAAATCCTTTTTAATCCTTGTCATATGAAGAGAAATAATGAAGAGAAATTATAGAGAAAACATATCGGTGCTCATCGGCCATTGGACATAAACATTACACAACGAGTTGGAAATCGCAAATTCAACAATGAGTGGTTTGGAAGGAATCAGTGACAGTGGCTAACATTAACTGCATGCATTGCAAAGCAATCACTAGCCTGCTATTCAGTGGAGTGGCTGTGTGGTCCCAAATCTGGGATTAATGGGCTCTTTTCCAAGTTTAAAATAATGATAAACATTCAACATTGGCCATGCTGTCAATGAAGCATGATTTGTGCCACGCTCAAAACAACTGTTAAGTTGGAACTGCGAAAACGTGACCTCAGTCATTTCAAGATAACTGGGAAGTCAGGAATAAACGAGCTCCGACTGGGAAACACGTTTTGAATGGTCATCCAACTCAGAATTGTAAATCCGGCCTCTTTCTAGAGCTACGACCTGAAGATGATGAATCATCATGATTCAACCTTGTTTTCTTCCGAGTTCCCAGCTGTTTTGAAAGCACCATAAATCCAGAGAATGCCAGACTTTGATGACAAAATTAGCCCACGAAGGACCGCCGCGCCACCTTCCTGTTCAAGTGAGCACAGCACAACAAGGTGAGTCCAAAAATGTATTGTATGCTGCTGCATAAATGATGTAATATGCCAGGGAGATATGTATACTGTAAGAATGGCCCATGTTCTGAATTCTGTCGCTGTACATTTCAAAAGTGCAAAACAAATAGTTATATCGACTACGTCCGTCCTAGCTCGCTCGTTAATGTCTTAATTGAAACTATGGATTGCCTCTTATCCGCTTGTCTTCCCCTTATGCCATAGTTTGTACATCTCAATTGTCAGTAGAAACCACATTTGTTTAAGTAAGTCAGCCATATCAGCTATGTTTTTTTTAAAGGCAGTAAATGAGGCTGAATGAACTGTTTCGCTGCCAGACAAAGCTCCGCTGATAGCCAGGTGTAGCAGTGGTAAGATGTTGGGACTGCTGTTAGGACAGCTTTATGTAGGCCGTTTGTAGGCACCATTTGTCACCGTTATAGTGCAATTAATGTATTGTTTAGTGTTGTGTGGTGTAGTGGCTTTGCTGGCAAGCATCCCACGTAATTATAAAAAAATTTCCCCACCAAGATTGACATGCTGAAATCGGCTCTGGTTGTATGTATAACTGAGTTGTAGCCACATACTTAAATCCGCTGCAGGAAATTTCATTTTCCCATTCCTTTCAATTAGTTTCGTTTTTTCAAACTTCACTAGGCTACTTCCTGGACCAATCAGCAGCTGTTGCTAGTTGGAAAATCCTATGTTAAAAGTCTTATAACCAATCATAAATAATTTCACAAATTGCATATCATAAAGCGAAAGGACAAGAAAAAGGAAAGTACAGGAGGTGATGAGGCTTTATCTGACCTGGCCATTATAGATATAACAAGGTGACCTGGCCATTATAGATATAACAAGGTGACCTGGCCATTATAGATATAACAAGGTGACCTGGCCATTATAGATATAACAAGGTGACCTGGCCATTATAGATATAACAAGGTGACCTGGCCATTATAGATATAACAAGGTGACCTGGTCATTATAGATATAACAAGGTGACCTGGCCATTATAGATATAACAAGGTGACCTGGCCATTATAGATATAACAAGGTGACCTGGCCATTATAGATATAACAAGGTGACCTGGCCATTATAGCTATAACAAGGTGACCTGGCCATTATAGATATAACAAGGTGACCTGGCCATTATAGATATAACAAGGTGACCTGGCCATTATAGATATAACAAGGTGACCTGGCCATTATAGATATAACAAGGTGACCTGGCCATTATAGATATAACAAGGTGACCTGGCCATTATAGATATAACAAGGTGACCTGGCCATTATAGCTATAACAAGGTGACCTGGTCATTATAGATATAACAAGGTGACCTGGTCATTATAGATATAACAAGGTGACCTGGTCATTATAGATATAACAAGGTGACCTGGCCATTATAGATATAACAAGGTGGCCTGGCCATTATAGATATAACAAGGTGACCTGGCCATTATAGATATAACAAGGTGACCTGGCCATTATAGATATAACAAGGTGACCTGGCCATTATAGATATAACAAGGTGACCTGGCCATTATAGATATAACAAGGTGACCTGGCCATTATAGATATAACAAGGTGACCTGGCCATTATAGATATAACAAGGTGACCTGGCCATTATAGATATAACAAGGTGACCTGGCCATTATAGATATAACAAGGTGACCTGGCCATTATAGATATAACAAGGTGACCTGGCCATTATAGATATAACAAGGTGACCTGGCCATTATAGATATAACAAGGTGACCTGGTCATTATAGATATAACAAGGTGACCTGGTCATTATAGATATAACAAGGTGACCTGGTCAATGATTAACCGACAATACCCCTAAACACACTCACACACAAACACAATTATGATACTATACGGACACAGAAGAAACACAAATACATTGATCCTTTAATTACATTGATATTTTATTGTGGTCTCTAAAAGTAACTGTTACACAGCACAAAGAATTGAAGCACAAATAAGTTCCTAGTTGTCTAGAATGTATCTTCTCATGATCTAGGCTTAAATAGAAGCAGCACAAGATGCCGGAGGAGCAGCGACATTGTGGGTTTGATCATGCATATTGCTTAAGATGACCTTTTTAGTAGCATTTCTTCAAGCAGTATGTACAGCAGATTGTATCTAACAACATCTACATCTTTATTGAGCATTAAGCCCAAATACACTCAAATAACACAAATAAGTGTTGCACTATAGTGTATTTGAGTGACATGAAATCGTATTTATTTCCAAAAGTGCACTGTTGACGACCATCAAGCGAAAGGAAGAGCAAAGGTGCAACAAGACAAACCACACAGTGACATGCACTGAAACAAACTGCTGCAAAACGACAGATCACAAGCATTGACATTCACTTAAAAGGTAACAAACCTGTTCATAAATACTATTCCAAATAAAGAAACTGTGCAAGCATGGCATTTCAACAAGACAAGTTTTTTTTTTTAAAGAAGGCCTATGATAATTATGCTTGTGGTGTTCACTGAAAGCCCTAGCTGATAATATCATGCAGTGAACTATCTGAACCATAAAAATCTCAGAAGGGCATTACACTTTCAAATCAAAGTTTGTCAGATGTTTTCAGACCTCAAAAGTAGTCTGATTTCACTACATCTCACAACGTAGTTGAGGTCTGAAAACATCTGACAAACTTTCATGTATTGTGTAAAATGTCCCTTTAATTAACCATTAGAAATGAGTGGTCTTTACCCCGTTCAAAAGAAGTACAATGGAAAAGTACAAAACATGCACACCTGGAATAATATTCCAGTCACTGTAATATAAATTAGTCACACAAAAAACACAGCAAAATGTGAATTCAGTTTGGAGGCATTGGTGTAAGCTTTAGTCAGTCACTCGACACAGCTCGTTCTATGGGGAATAACGCTTGTGATCCCGCTTCCTTCCAAAATCATTGGTTACATTAAATTGCCTTTTACTTTTCATTGATTATGCCATACAGTGAGTAAAACAACAACACAGGCAGAACTGTTGCAAACAAGATTATTAGCCTACAGTAACAACTAAGGGTGTTTCACATGGTCCTTTATAAAATAACTCAATCTCAGTCCTCTTTAAAGTGAAAAAAATAGCTAAATAACCCAATTCTCTTTGTATTCATGCTGCCTTCGCATTTGAATGACTACTCAACTATTTTGCCAGTTCACTTCACCTGTTTTGTGGTTCAAGTCCTCTTTGCTTTCACATTTCTATGTTTAGAAAGGAACCAAGATCTTTTTCCAACATTCACTCAATTCACTCTGGGTTTTACAAAAGTGCAGGACAAACCATTCTATCAGCATGTGTTATCGGACAGCTAGATATACCTACTTACATTTTGGTAGCTAATAAATTGCATTTAGTTAAAAGATGAGATATAATTGTAATCAGAAGATACTATTAACATGTAATTTCTATTGGTAACATAATAAATAGCAGACAAATATCTGCAGATTAAATAATGCTGTAATTGAAAATTGTACACCCAATGTAGGCTACTGGCCCTTTCAGAGATATCATTTATTTTGCACCCCGTGTTGTGATTTTCACCAAATATGTTGTCTTTTCACACTATTTAAAGATGCACTATGCAGAAATCGCTGGTGTGCAAAACCGAAAGTAAACTACGCAAAAACGAAACTTCAGAACGGGTAGCATAGAAACAGCACTCATAGAAGAGATCTATAGCTTCGTAGACTTGCTTTCAATGGGAATGAATCTTTAACTGACATTTCTATGTGAATTTGGTCAGGTCGCCCAAAAAGTTACATATTGTAGTTTTATATTGCACAATTGAATAAACAGTTTATGAAGCTCGCTTAGCCTATAGATCACATATTGCAAACAAATAATCTGAACTAAAAATTCATATTTTGGAATTTCTGTGCATCCTTGACAATCACTAATCAATATCCAAAAACAGCACACGTTTTTTCACAAAAACTGAGTTCACAAAAATTGTCTGAATGGGACCAAGTATGAAAACACCCAAAGTCATATGTACGTCTCATGGGGGGAATGTAAATAATTGATTTACTAATTCAGTGAACATTTAATGTGTCACATTCAATATATCTAAAAATATTTACAAATAAAACAATCGTGGACATAGCTGAATAAAGATTTACAAATCAAACAATCATGGACATAGCTGAATAAAGATTTACAAATCAAACAATCATGGACATAGTTGAATAAAGATTTACAAATCAAACAATCATGGACATAGCTGAATAACATTCATAAAATAAATGACCATTTCTTCAAACTGCTATTCTGATTAATGTGAATTGTCCACATTAGTCTACATTTTGGCAATGAGAATTATGCTCTTGTGAAGTGTTCTTATCATGCATTTGACCTCAAATGTGATTAAATACAATTGATAAATATTGGACAAATGATTTAGAAAAGAAACTGCCTTGTTGAGATGATGGCTGCTAGTGATTTAATTGGATGAATGAATGTCTGCTATCTCTCTTGATTGGTTTTGACTGCAAATGAGTCCAGTCCTATATAGTGCATAGGCCCTTTTTTTCCAGCTCATGTAACATAAAGCAATCTTCTTTTATTAGCCTACTTTCATTTCCTTCATATACCCCTCCTCAACTGATAGAATTGTCTGTCTGCACATTGCAACACAAAGCCTTGCTGCTTCCCCACTTAAATACGGCAGGCAACATAGGATTGGACAGTAACTCTGACTTCCTTATACAGTACAGTGCAGTACACTAGACTACAGAGCCAAATATAGAATAAGTACATAGCTCTTGTACAATTCCCTACATAAGCATAGGAAGCTTATGAAGCCTTTTCAGTTTGTGACTTCTGACAGTCTGACAGCACAGCTTAGGCCTACTGTTATTGCCCTGGCTAATGGTAAAGAGGAAGCACTGTCTCCTTAAATGTACTCAAATATTTTTGGTGTCACAGCCGAACATTCATCACAATGAGATGTATTCAAGGGGCTAACAGAATGGAAACAAAGCACTTGTTTCATGATGATTCAATTAAAGGGATAGTTCACCCAAAGTACATATTCATTTTGTAATTTGGGTAAACTATTTCTTTAAAAATGCATAATAATAGCAATACATAACCAGCAATGAATGTCTGTTGTACAATCACAAATCATTAAAGCAAGGAATAACAATGAGTCAGTGAATGACTATGTGGTGCAGCCTCATCATGCACCCCTACAATCGCCATGGTCATCTAGTGGTGCTGGTGGTTCTGAAGTCGCTGTGGGGGTTAGAGGCAGGGCGTGGTGGGGTGTGTGAGTGCTGGCGGGGTGAGCGGTTGGCAGTGACGTGATGTAGCTGGGAGGACGGGGGGGGGAGGTTAGAGGTATAGGGTCAGGGGTTAGAAGTCAGGGGGAGTGTATTTACAGGTTGACCAGGTGGAGGTCGGAGGCGGCGAAGTGGGGGCACAGCGCCATGTCGGGGTTCTTGAGCTGCCGCAGCACCCGCCGGTGGAACTTGGAACGCACACGGTTGAACTCCATGATGTCACAGGGGTCCTCCTCGATCCAGAACCGATGGAACTCCTGCATTAGGTAACCTGGGAGAGGAGAGGGTGGACCATTAGCCGGACATAACCACAGTAGCCTGGCCCTAGAACTGTTTGTGCTGTCTTGCCAATTCCTATGGTCATAGTTGGCTATACAGCACAAACAGACCGGGGACAAGCGGCTGGGATCACAGTGGAGGACCAGAAGAAAACGGAAAACCTGTAGGTTAGCAGGTAAGGATGGGACAACAGTATAACGTTTTCATACAGTACTACAATAACTGTACCAAAATGGAAAAAAACATTTGTTTTGGGTTATCATATTTCAGGGAAAGATACTACTATGATATTACGATATTGGGATAAAACAATATTTCAGGGAAAGATACTGTAGGAATTCTCACTGCATTTTCAGTCTGTTGAAGGCATGCTGATTGAGATTAGTGTGAAGCATGACTGATAGTGTATAAGTGCGTCGTTCGGTTTTCAAGTTATATCAGTATCAGTATATCGTCACACGTGCTAGCAGATTTAACACAAAGACTGCATCTGAAAGGGCACCCTATTGGATTCTTGGCAAATGTCTTACACTATATACGGAATATGTTGCCATTTAGTAGTACAATACATATGGAATAGAGTGCCATTTAATAGTACAATACATATGGAATAGGGTGCCATTTTGGGCACAGTGGTTCCCACTCACAGAAGGTCTGCTGGAAGTGGCTGAGGCTGGGCATCTCCGGGGCTACGTTGTACAGGTGGGTCTTCAGGGCTCCGCTCACCAGCAGAGAGTAGGCCAGGTCCGTGATGTTGATGCCCACGATGGCAAAGGAGTATCTGGAACAATCAGTTATAAACATATCGCCTTTTATCTGAAGCTGGAACGAAGGCAATATTTTTAGCTGTGCACAAGCCTCTGTGCTGCCCCCTGCGGTTCTTCCTTCTACACGACTTAAGTAGGCAATAGGCTCTAGTGCATATGGACTAGAATGGAATATATTTACAGTCTTATGCTTGTAATGTAGCTTAATGATCTCACAGGTTTTGATTGGGTGAAAATAATGTATGGCCTTGTTGAGATTTGAAATCCACAACGTGGACTTGGCCTATTGCAGTGCAAGTATGAGAAGTGATTTTGCCAAGGTTTGACTGAGACAATTGAACTAAAGGAATAGGTGTGTACAAGAGCTAAATCTAAACAAAGCCTGGCACACACACACACATTTCACCCTCTGAAAACACACACACAGCCTGAATATAGATGTCACAGCCGGACTTCCAGTGCTGAAACAGCCCCTCTGCCGGAGCCAAATCTCCCTAGAGCTACAGTAACCCTCCACCCCATGCCCAGATCTCCCTAGAGCTACAGTAACCCTCCACCCCATGCCTAGATCTCCCTAGAGCTACAGTAACCCTCCACCCCATGCCCAGATCTCCCTAGAGCTACAGTAACCCTCCACCCCATGCCCAGATCTCCCTAGAGCTACAGTAACCCTCCACCCCATGCCCAGATCTCCCTAGAGATACAGTAACCCTCCACTCCATGCCCAGATCTCCCGAGAGCTACAGTAACCCTCCACCCCATGCCTAGATCTCCCTAGAGATACAGTAACCCTCCACCCCATGCCCAGATCTCCCTAGAGCTACAGTAACCCTCCACCCCATGCCCAGATCTCCCTAGAGCTACAGTAACCCTCCACCCCATGCCCAGATCTCCCTAGAGCTACAGTAACCCTCCACCCCATGCCCAGGTCTCCCATAATCCTTTAAGACACTGCCAAGCCTATGGTATGATGAGGACAATCAAAGGATTCTTCTTGATATTCTCTCCTGTGCAATCTCCGCTGTGCGTGCGTGTTTTGGGGATTTGAGACTCACCCAATTGCTTTATCAAAGTTCTTCTGTTCCCATTCTGCTTTGCTCATTTTGCTGTGGAGGACACAAGCGTGAGTGAGTGTGCATCTAGAGCTCTGACATTGCAGTGTTTTCTGACTGCTGAAGTAGCCTGGTCCCAGATCTGTTTGTGCTGTCTTGCCAACTCCTATGGTCATTGTCAGACAGCACAAACAGAACTGCAACCAGTCTACTTCAGAGGTACCTCAGAAACGTACAAAGACCTCAGCTAATGAAACAAGATGAGTAGTGCAAAGAAAGTGCCATGATGCAGTTTCATATGACAATATCCATTACTATCTAGATTCTATAACTCATCGCAATTAATGAATGGAATGCGTAACTATAACAAGTATATATAGAGATAATTCAAAAACGTTGCAAATCAATTGGTCAGTATGAAAGTGAAATGATGAAGTAGTACCTTGCCTCTTTGGGAATGCTCCTACACACGTGAGAGACAGGGATGGAGAGAATGGAGGTGGAGAAAGAAAGAAAGTGAGTGTGCCCAGTGAGATGTAGACCAAAGCAAATGTGCTAAACGACAGAAATTAAAACGCTAGTCACAACTGCAGTCATCCAAGTCCGTACTATAAATTGCAGCTATAGACTGACACAGCCACAGTGTAGCCTAACCAGTGTGGAAAAACTAGTGTTGGGTTCATTAGGGCACATTGGAAAATTGTCTTCAATTGTACATTGTCTTAAATGTGTCCTTAAATTGGAAAGCAAAAATGTGTGTTTCTTATTGGGCAAGTTCAGGTAGTTCCTCCCTGTTCAGTCCTTTTTTTTCTATTAGGTGCCTAATGAACATGACCCATGAGAAACTCAAAACATCAGAGAGGTCTGAAGGGAAATAGAATTCAAGACTACTGATAGTGATTTCCCTTTTTATAAGATTTCCTCTAATGGAGTTTCAATAGTGGGACTCTGTTGTGTTGAGAGTTAGTGTGACTCCAGTGCTTATATCTAGCAGTCATTGGTTCGACCCTAGACAGGTCATTCTTCATAGCATGTTGTAAGGGGTTGAGATGAATCAAGAGCCAATCTCTATGCTATAGGTGAGGGGGCGGGTCAAGGAGGGGTAAAGGGGAGGGAACCACCTGTGTTTGGGCTGCAGGGAGTCATGAAGCACCTGGAGAGCAGTGGCCTTGTCATGCTCAGCAAAATATCTATGGTAGAGGAAGTTAAAACACAGGGGAAACATAAATTAGGATTGTACAGGATTGTCTCTATGTCCCTTGACATTGTTACTGGATGTATAATCAGTACTGTACTACTGTCTGGTCCTTGTCTGCAGAGGAAAACATTTGTACAGTGACTCATATTACACACACACACACACAATACTGTCACACACAGAGACACTCACAGAAGATTGTGTAGGCCCAGTAGACCCATACCCCTGAAGTCAGTCTTGGGGTCATTGCCTTGGAAACCGATCTCACACCACTGCTTGGAGATCCGCCCGGTGAGTGGCGAATCAGGACGCAGTGTCTTCCACAGCTACAACAGAACAAACACAGACATTAATCAGGGAGAGCCTACTTACTGCTATCAGTAAATAAAGCCAGATCCCGTATTCATAAAGTGTCTCAGAGTAGCAGTGCTATGAACAGCCCCCCCCCCCCCCGTCAATATATTGTTATTCATTATGATTTAAAGGCCAAACTGATCCTGGATCAGCAATCCTACTCTGAGACAGTTTATGAATATGGGCCCTGATATTCAAAACCTGGCCCTTTCAAACATAGCAAATAACAATTTATATCAGCAATTCAGTCACCTTACATTCTGAGCAGGGGATCCAATTATATACTGTATCTACCCCACACAAAGTAACTACCCCACTCTAGCTCCCAAACTATAGAAAGCACATCAATTCTACCTGTCTAGCTACTTTATATCAATTCCAGTAAGTACAGATGTCAGCAGCACAAGTCAGTATATCAACACATACATTAAATAGTGGTATTTATTGTAGCACTTCATAATGCATTATAATAACATTACATCTTACCTTCATCAGCATCTCCTCATGGTCGGGGTTCTCACAGTCGTACGGCTCCCTGCGTAGCTTCTCCACCTCCGCCACCAGGCTACGGTAGCCGACGATCTGAAACAGACTGGCCTGGAGGGAGATGCCTAGCCTGGGGAGAGACACAGCCATGCAAGGGTCAGCCTAGAGGTTAGCCTGGAGGTGACGTACTACTATAGGTTCGTGTTCAATAGACACCAAACGGAAGAGAATGAGAAGTGGAGAGAGGCTGGTCTAGTATTTTCCTATACAAAATGCTCAAACAATAAGCTATGGTGTACCCTAATGAACTCAACCCAGTGCTTCTCTTATGGCTTAGCCTGGATGAGCCTTGAGGTCTGTGAGAGCATGCTCTTTTTGGAGGCTCCTTTTGTAAGTACTGTAGAGCCAGGATTCAATCCAAGGTGCATTGTAGCGCAGGGCACTATAACGGTCTCTTAAAGGTAATTTGCGTTTGAGCCGACTTGCAAGGATTACCAAAAATGCAATCTCTGAAGAACTTTGTGGAAAATACCTTTAAAAAGGGATTGTCAGCTGTATAGTAACCAGTGCTATACGTGCCTTGGACTGAATCCCGGCCCACTGTAGGTGTTTCAATCCTGGTCAGTAGTCTGACTAGAGTACAAATCAATTGTATTCTAGTTAGGTCAGGCACGTTATGAACCTTAAAAGACCGCTTGGTGGCTCTCAGTACTTCATTATAGTGATTAAATATGCCTATGCAAATGATGGACAGTGATCAACAGATTCAGTGCTGAACATGATCTTACTGTGGGTTAGTGTCAGGGTTGACCTTCTTCAGGGTCATGATGTCATCGATGGTCTTCTCCACTCGGTCTGGGTGAGCACTGAGAGCAGACTGGCACAGCTGGAGAGGGAAGAGAAAGATGAGGAGAAAGAGGAGTAGGCGGAGGAGGAGGAGGAGGAAGAAGAATAGGAGGCAGGAGGAGGAGGAATAGGGGGCAGGAGGAGGAGGAATAGGGGGCATGAAGAGAAGGAGGAGGAATAGGGGGCATGAAGAGAAGGAGGAGGAATAGGGGGCAGGAGGAGGAGGAATAGGGGGCATGAAGAGAAGGAGGAGGAATAGGGGGCAGGAGGTGGAGGAATAGAGGGCATGAAGAGAAGGAGGAGGAATAGGGGGCATGAAGAGAAGGAGGAGGAATAGGGGGCAGGAGGTGGAGGAATAGGGGGCATGAAGAGAAGGAGGAGGAATAGGGGGTAGGAGGTGGAGGAATAGGGGGCATGAAGAGAAGGAGGAGGAATAGGGGGCAGGAGGAGGAGGAATAGGGGGCATGAAGAGAAGGAGGAGGAATAGGGGGCAGGAGGAGGAGGAATAGGGGGCAGGAGAAGGATGAGGAAGAATAGGGGGAAGGAGGAGGAGGAGGAATGGGGGCAGGAAGAGGAGGAGGAGGATGAGGAGAAAGAGGAGGAATAGGGGGCAGGAAGAGGAGGAGGAGGAGGAAATCACAAAGCATCATCACAGTTGTGTATAAATGTGTATAAGTTATAAAATACCATATTACCCATCAAATGTATACCACTCACCTCATTCTTTGAGTACTTGAGGGAAGACTCTGAATGGGAAAAACAAGTTAAAAAAGAAATGCTAACAAACCTACAGTATTTTAAATTCCCAGTTCCCACCCACCACTTTTTATCATTATCATAGCCTACATATCTCTCACACAGAATCAGAATTGATAACAGATTAAATTACATGTTGACGAATTAAACAATTATTCTAAGACAATAAGTAGGCCTACCGATCTTAAGGGTCCTTCGGGCCCCTGGCTTGTTGTTGTGGCAGATCCGTTGCAGTTCGCACCTCCCCGTGACCTTCCTGATCACAAACTTCAGGCCTCGCCACAGACATTTACAGTACAGGAACACAAAGAACTGTGTCACCACCCTACAGGAGGGGGGGGGGGGAGAGACAGAGTATATTCTCACAGAATGAGACAACTTCTCTACATACCTTTTGTGACCGACCCAGGTCTTCTGTGTACCACATCAATAATGTGTTAGCAGACTGAGCTAAAGTCTAGGAATTAGCTTGGGGAACTAATTAAAGTCTTCAGGTCACAGTCAAAGATACTCATCCTCGGTTAGACTAAGACACACTGATTGAATCTAGGACAGAAGTACAGTGATGTGCTACAGTAGCCATAATGTTCTGTACCTTGTACAGTGTATGCCTATGAAGAGCACCATTGTTAAGCATTTATGCTCAGGGAAGAGAATACCTGCTCAGCGGCACAATTTTTTTATACTTGAATCCCACAGATCTTAATTTGTGTTGTTGTTCAATGTACCCATCAAATTGATGACTGATCAGTCCAAAAGCTGCCCTGGCAGGAAACTGACCTAAACTATCTCCCTCTCCCTCTCTTTAACATGTGAATAACTATTTGCTGTTTGCTTCAAATTACATTCTTTCTTCTCTTCTCTCTCCTCCCCCTCTCCCTCATTCAGGCTCCATATTTAGGGGGGGGGAATGTGAATTTGTGTTGTAGGGAACATCTACAGTTCAAGTCGGAAGTTTACATACACCTTAGCCAAATACATTTAAACTCAGTTTCACAATTCCTGACATTTAATCCTTGTAAGAATTCCCTGTCTTAGGTCAGTTAGTATCACCACTTTATTTTAAGAATGTGAAATGTCAGAATAATAGTAGAGAGAACTATTTATTTCAGCTTTATTTCTTTCATCACATTCCCAGTGTGTCAGAAGTTTACATACACTCAATTAGTATTTGAATTTTGTCCCATTCCTCCTGACAGAGCTGGTGTAACTGAGTCAGGTTTTTAGGCCTCCTTGCTCGCACACGATTTTTCAGTTCTGACCACAAATTTACTATGGGATTGAGGTCAGAGCTTGTGATGGCCACTCCAATACCTTGACTTTGTTGTCCTTAAGCCATTTTGCTTGGGGTCATTGTCCATTTGGAAGACCCATTTGCGACCAAGCTTTAACTTCCTGACTGATGTCGTCATATGTTGCATCAATATATCAATATATCCACATAATTTGCCATCTATTTTGTGAAGTGTACCAGTCCCTCCTGCAGTAAAACACCCCCACAACATGATGCTGCCACCCCCGTGCTTCACGGTTGGGATGGTGTTCTTCGGCTTGCAAGCCTCCCCCCTTTTCCTCCAAACATAATGATGGCCATTATGGCCAAACAGTTCTATTTTTGTTTCATCAGACCAGAGGACATTTCTCCAAAAAGTATGATCTTTGTCACAATGTGCAGTTGCAAACCGTAGTCTGGCTTTTTTAGGGCAGTTTTGGAGCAGTGGCTTCTTCCTTGCTGAGCGGCCTTTCAGGTTATGTCAATATATGACTCGTTTTACTGTGGATATAGATACTTTTGTACCTGTTTCCTCCAGCATCTTCACAAGGTCCTTTGCTGTTGTTCTGGGATTGATTTGCACTTTTCGCACCAAAGTACGTTCATCTCTACGAGACAGAGCGCGTCTCCTTCCTGAGTGGTATGATGGCTGGTGGTCCCATGGTTTTTATACTTGCGTACTATTGTTTGTACAGATGAGCGTGGTACCTTCAGGCGTTTGGAAATTGCTCCCAAGGATGAACCAGACTTGTGGAGGTCTACCATTTTTTTATGAGGTCTTGGCTGATTTCTTTTGATTTTCCCATGATGTCAAGCAAAGAGGCACTGTGTTTGAAGGTAGGCCTTGAAATACATCCACAGGTACACATCCAATTGACTCAAATGATGTCAATTAGCCTATCAGAAGCTTCTAAAGCCATGGCATCATTTTATGGAATTTTCCACGCTGTTTAAAGACACAGTCAACTTAGTGTATGTAAACTTCTGACCCACTAGAATTGTGATACAGTGAATTATAAATGAAATAATCTGTCTGTAAACAATTGTTGGAAAAATTCCTTGCGTCATGCACAAAGTAGATATCCTAACCGACTTGCCAAAACTATAGTTTGTTAACAAGAAATTTGTGGAGTGGTTGAAAAACGAGTTTTAATAACTCCAACCAAAGTTTATGTAAACTTCCGACTTCAACTGTATTTGTTAATTTGGATCCCCATTAGCTCTTGCAGAAGCAGCAGCTACTCTTCCTGCACTGTAAACCCCAAAGCATTTTTAACTCAAATAATTGTAGTAAGTTGAACTCAAAGTCAATGAAAAATTAGTTTTTACTTAGAATGTGTATGTGGAACTGACTTAAAACTAAATGAGAAGTCACATCAACAAAAACAAATTATGTTTCAACCCATTAACTTTCTACCCAGCATGCTCTACTGCAGGTCCATTTCTGGGAAATGTTTGTAATATGTGTTTTTGCATGTACAATGAGTTAGTGATTGATTAATCTTATGCTACACAAAGATAAATAACATACATTTCCCAAACTAATCCAAACATTTAGTTCGATTTTTTTGCACCGTTACTGAAATGGTTGTTCCATTTAAAATGGCTCATGCAGTATCAAAACCCTGGCAGTCCTTATGAATGCAGGTTGGGGGTGAATAACAATTCCAACTGTTGGATAGCCTAACTCTGACTGGATTCCAATAGGAATTACACATCACTTTGCAAGCTGGAATAATGTGATTTACAGGTAGGGTTGCAAATCCTGGTACATTTCCCAGGTTTTCTAGAAATCTGGGTTGGAAGATTTCCAGGAATCAGGATAGTTTTTTAATCTGTGAATTTTGGGGAAGTTACTGGAATTTTGCAACACCACTTGCAGGCCTGATGTGGTCTGTAAACCATCAGCTTCAGACCATTGTATTAGGGTAAAGCTTCCTCAAAATAAGGCCTAATGAGATATGTAATGTATTGTTAGCACAGGAGGCTGCTGAGGGGAGGACGGCTCATAATAATGGCCAGAACGGTGCGAATAAATGGCCTGGATAGCATGCGTATTTGATACCATTCCACTGATTCCGCTCCAGTCATTACCACGAGCCCATTCTCCCCAATGAAGGTGTCACCAACCACCTATGATTGTCATAAAGAGTTTCATTATAATGACAATCTTCACCTAGGAACTCTCTGTGGTGAAGGCCACAGGATTGAAATACAGTTATGGATGGTAACTGTACATTTCACTCGAAAAGGCAAAGCATACTGGGAAATGATTTTGGAGGCGTGGCTTAGTGGCGCCATCAGTCAAAATGTTCAAGCTGGTGCAACTCAAATCTGGACCCCCTACAGCACGTGTCAAACTCATTCCACGGAGGGCCGAGTGTCTGCGGGTTTTCACTCCTCCCATGTACTTGAGTATTAATTGAAAGGAAAAAACAAAAACCCGCAGACATTAGTCCCTCCATGGAATGAGTTTGACACCCTTGATATAGTCACTGTGACCCTATAGGGCAGGGGTGTCAAACTCATTCCATGGAGGGCTCTATCTGCTGTTTTTTGTTTTTTCCTTTTAATTAAAACCTAGACAACCAGGTGAGGGGAGTTCCTTACTAATTAGTTACCTTAATTCAGCAATCAAGTACAAGGGAGGAGCGGAAAAACTTGCAGATACTCGGGCCTATATAGAATGAGATTGACGCGTGCTCTGTTGGTTTAAGTAATGACTACAAAATCACTTTAAGTAACTGTACTCAGATATATTAAGTGCATCTATCTATCTAATATATTGTTTGGAGGTGATGAGTTGGAGTGAGAACTGTGGTTCATGGCCCATACTCAACTGAGTACCTGCCAAGTCGGAGAGCTTGGAAGCTATAAGGCTCTATCTGCATTTTTGTCAAAATGTAGTTATTGACATAGCCTTGTTCTGTTCAATGTTCAGCAAGTGCCAACACAGGTGAACACCACTAGCGCTTTGAAATGTTTTTGAAATGTGATAATAACCTAATATTAGGGACGTCAAACATTCAGGCTTCTGCACTGACACCATGGAGGCTCTAGTCTAGAGCGCCTGGTTAAATTGTGTTTGAGAGCATTTTTTAACTGTCTAACTGGTTAAATTGTGTTTGAGAGCATTTTTAACTGAATAACTGGGTAAATTGTGTTTGAGAGCATTTTTTTTAACTGTCTAAATGGTTAAATTAGTGAGAAATAGATATTGTTGCAATGTGAGTGGGCAACATATACTATCATCTTGAATTATTTTACCATATGAAATTATTGGATATTGCCCTAACTTCCCTAATGTGGACAGTTTGTGTTATTACCTTACACAAGCTTGCATTTCTACCCCATTGAGTGGAATTACACATCCTTTTTACCTTAGATTGGAAATGTTAGTATAAACGTTTATAGTCATCACGATGACAAGATTGACTGCTTAAAATACATCAATATCTTAATGAAATTCGGGGTGGTCTCTCTATAAAAGTCGTTGGCTACACACCAATACAAAGATTTGACAGTCAAACTTAAATAGCTGCTAAACGTTCTCACTGTTGATATCCTATGCCACACTGTAATTCATTTAAATTAGGATCAGTTCGGGCCAGAAGGTTACCGACCACCACAGATGAGCTCACTCTCCTTGCCTGTCACATTACACCACGGTCAGAGCCGGCTGCAGACAATGATCAGGTAGGGGGAAATCAGATTTTAAACATTTATAATTATAAATGTATGCAACCATTTTCCACCAACAGGTTTCTTTCTGTGAGAATGCACCACACACAACCAATAAGGTTGAGTACCTTATGATAAGCTGTAGACCACACTATCTACCAAAAAAGTTCTCATCTATATTATTCGTAGCCGTCTATTTACCACCACAGACCGATGCTGGCACTAAGACGCAGTCAACCAACTCTATAAGGCCATAAGCAAACAAGTGGTGATTCTAGTGGCCGGGGACTTTAATGCAGGCAAACTTAAATCAGTTTTACCACATTTTTACCAGCATGTCACATGTGCAACCAGAGGAAAATAAATTCTAGACCCCCTTTACTCCACATACAGAGAGGAATACAAAGCTCTCCCCCGCCCTCCATTTGGCAAATCTGACCATAATTCTATCCTCCTGATTCCTGCTTACAAGCAAAAACTGAAGCAGGAAGTACCAGTGACTCACTCAATACGGAAGTGGTCAGATGGTGGGGATGCTACACTAAAGGGCTGTTTTGCTAGCACAGACTGGAATATATTCCGGGATTCATCCAATGGCACTGAGGAGTATACCATCTCAGTCATCGGCTTCATCAATAAGTGCATCGACAACGTCGTCCTCACAGTGACCATACATACATATCCCAACCAGAAGCCATGGATTACAGGCAACATCCGCATCGAGCTAAAGGCTAGAGCTGCCGCTTTCAAGGAGCGGGACATTAATCTGGATGCTTATACGAAATCCCGCTATGCCCTCAGACGAAACATAAAACAAGCAAAGTGTCAATATAGGGCTAAGATTGAATCCTACTACACCGGCTCTGACCCTCATTGGATGTGGCAGGGCTTGAAAACTATTACAGACTACAAAGGGAAACCCAGACGCGAGCTGCCCAGTGACGCGAGCCTACCAGACAAGCTAAATGCCTTTTATGCTCGCTTCAAGGCAAGCAACACTGAAGCATGCACGAGAGCACCAGCTGTTCTGGATGACTGTGTTTTAACGCTCTCGGTAGCCGATGTGAGCAAGACCTTTAAACAGGTCAAAATTCACAAAGCCGCGGGGCCAGACAGATTACCAGGAAATGTACTCAAAGCATGCACGGACCAACTGGCAACTGTCTTCACTGACATTTTCAACCTCTCCCTGACCGAGTCTGTAATACCTACATGTTTCAAGCAGACCACCATAGTCCCTGTGCCCAAGGAACCTAAGGTAACATGCCTAAATAAGTACCGCCCCATAGCACTCACATTGGTAGCCATGAAGTGCTTTGAAAGGCTGGTCATGGCTCACATCAACAGCATCCTCCCGGACACCCTAGACCCACACAAATTCGCATACCGCCCCAACAGATCCACAGATGACGCAATCTCAATCACACTCCACACTGTTCTTTCCCACCTGGACAAAAGGAACACCTATGTAAGAATGTGCCCACGAAGTGCCCACGAAGCTCATTACTAAGCTAAGGACCCTGGGACTAAACACCTCCCTCTGAAACTGGATCCTGGACTTCCTGACGGGCCACCCCCAGGTGGTAAGGGTAGGCAACAACACGTCTGCCACACTGATCCTCAACACTGGGGCCCCTCAGGGGTGTGTACTTAGTCCCCTCCTGTACTCCCTGTTCACCCACAACTGCATGGCGAAACACGACTCCAACACCATCATTAAGTTTGCTGACGACACAACAGTGGTAGGCCTGATCACCGACAACGATGAGATAGCCTTTAAGGAGGAGGTCAGAGAACTGGCAGTGAGGTGCCAGGACAACAACCTCTCCCTCAATGTGAGCAAGACAAAGGAGCTGATCGTGGACTATAGGAAAAGGAGGGCCGAACAGGCCCCCATTAACATCGACAGGGCTGTAGTGGAGCAGGTTGAGAGTTTCAAGTTCCTATGTGTCCACATCACCAACAAACTATCATGGTCCAAACACACCAAAACAGTCATGAAGAGGGCACGACAAAACCTATTCCTCCTCAGGAGACTGAAAATATTTGGCATGGGTCCCCAGATCCTCAAAAAGTTCTACAGCTGCACCATCGAGAGCATTCTGACCGGTTGCATCACCGCCTGGTATGGCAACTGCTTGGCATCTGACCGTAAGATGCTACAGAGGGCAGTGCGTACCGCCCAGTACATCACTGGGGCCAAGCTTCCTGCCATCCAGGACCTATATTATAGGCGTGTCAGAGGAAGGCCCATAAACCTGTCAGAGACTCCAGCCACCCAAGTCATAGACTGTTTTCTCTGCTACCGCACGGCAAGCGGTACCGGAGCATCAAGTCTAGGACCAAGAGGCTCCTCAACAGCTTCTACCCCCAAGCCATAAGACTGCTGAAAAATTCATAAAATCACCACCGGACTATTTACATTGACACCCCTCCCCTCCATTTGTTTTGTACACTGCTGCTACTCTCTGTTCATTATCTATGCATAGTCACTTCACCCCCACCTACATGTACAAATTACCTCAATTAACCTGTACCCCCGCACACTGACTCAGTACCAGTACCCCCTGTATATAGCCTCGTTATTGTTATTTTATTGTTTTACCTTTTTATAATTTTTTATTTAGTTTATTTAGTAAATCTTTTCTTAACTCTTCTTGAACTGCACTGTTGGTTAAGGGCTTGTAAGTAAGCATTTCACGGTAAGGTGTGAAATGTTGTATTCCACCTGTTGTATTCGGTGCATGTGACAAATAAAGTTTGATAAGAAATGCATAACTGCATATACCGATTACCGACTTTGAGTGTTTCATCATGGTTTGCATTTTCAACACCACAATCAAATAAGAGTTTGTCAATCTCGACAAATAGAAACTACATACCTCCCTGCTAAGTATCTAAAGCTTGGAATCTCAGAATGCCATTAAACTTTTTGTTGTTTGAAACAGTCTGTTTGCAATCAGCTTCAATGCCATACAACACTCCTTCTGTGGCCTCCAACTGCTCTTAAACGCTAGCAAAACCAAATGCATGCTTTCAACCGTTCGCTGCCCGCACCCGCCCGCCCGACTAGCATCACTACTCTGGATGACGGTTCTGACCAAGAATACGTGGACAACTACAAATACCTAGGTGTCTGGCTAGACTGTAAACTCTCCTTCCAGACACATATCAAACATCTCCAATCCAAAATCAAATCTAGAATCGTCTTTCTATTTTGCAACAAAGCCTCCTTCACTCACGCCGCCAAACTTACCCTAGTAAAACTGATTATCCTACCGATCCTCGACTTCGGCGATGTCATCTACAAAATAGCTTCCAATACTCTGCTCAGCAAACTGGATGCAGTCTATCACAGTGCCATCCGTTGTTACCAAAGCGCCTTATACCACCCACCACTGCGACCTGTATGCTCTAGTCGGCTGGCCCTCGCTACATATTCGTCGCCAGACCCACTGGCTCCAGGTCATCTATAAGTCTATGCCAGGTAAAGCTCCGCCTTATCTCAGCTCACTGGTCACAATAACAACACCCACCCGTAGCACACGCTCCAGCAGGTATATGTCACTGGTCATCCCCAAAGCCAACACCTACTTTGGCCGCCTTTCCTTCCAGTTCTCTGCTGCCAGTGACTGGAACGAATTGCAAAAATCATTGAAGCTGGAGACTTACATTTCCCTCACTAACTTTAAACATCAGCTATCTGAGCAGCTAACCGATCGCTGCAGCTGTACATAGTCCATCTGTAAATAGCCCACCCAATCTACCTACCTCCCCATATTGTTTTTATTTACTTTGCTGCTCTTTTGCACACCAGTATCACTACTTACACACCATCATCTGCTCATCATCTGCTCATCTATCACTCCAGTGTTAATCTGCTGAATTGTAATTACTTTGCTACTATGGCCTATTTATTGCCATACCTCCTCATTCCATTTGCACACACTGTATATAGACTTTCTTTTTTTCTATTGTGTTATTGACTGTACGCTTGTTTATTCCATGTGTAACTCTGTGTTGTTGTTTCTGTCGCACTGCTTTGCTTTATCTTGGCCAGGTCGCAGTTGTAAATGAGAACTTGTTCTTAACTAGCTTACCTGGTTAAATAAAGGTGAAATAAATACAATTGAAATGTAAAAAATCATCGATTGGCAGGTGCGCAGTTTGGATGCAGGACTTATATTACAGTGGAGTGGATGAACGTGCGCAGGTAGCCTACAGGAGAATTGTCAAGAAGCCTAATCAGATTAAAACACTGTGAATGGTTGTGTTTATGCTACAAAAATAAGGTAATACAATTTAAAAATGACAAATATTTAGGTTAGAATTGAAGCATTAGGATTTAGGTCAAGGAATAGCCGCTTGGATCGGAAAGGAGGCAGAACGTGCGTTAAGCTTTTTTGAATAGCAGGGTCTGCTGGGAGCATAGGCCTTTGTGCCTACAATATATAGGACGACTTTGGAGAATGATGATTGGCAACAGACAGCGCATCAGTATCAGAAAAAACATTTCTGACAGTCCTGTACTGTGCCTTTCTAGAATGTAGAATATATAGAAAGTAGACCCACAACTGAACCAAATGGAATGAAACATTCAAATAACAGGGCTTTTATGCCGTTTTTCAAATGACATTTTCACTGCAGTTTAAAGCCTAGGGTAGAATGGTACTCATTTGAAAACAATAATGCTAATAATAATTGCATTGTGGTGTTGTAGGCTAGTCTAGGTAGGGTAATTGCATTGTCCCTAAGGCCATACAAATTGAATTAACTGTATAACAGCAAAAAAACAAAAGGATCACTATCACTAAATAAAATAAAAGTTGTATACTTTGTAATAATACTAAACAACCTTTGTACAACACCTAATGACCTCACCAAGAGATTTTAGCCTTTTGGTATTGTAGCGAACAGGGAGGCAAGGCATGGCGTGAAAGACAAACACTCTAGACATGGTGTTAATAGGGTTAACCCACTTGCAGAGATTTGTAATGTGGCTCATATAGCGAGGTTTGCTACATTGCCCCCTCCGTATTTAAAGGCACGTCCCTGTGCTTCGACTACTCAGCCCCGTAGCACGTCTGAGCCATGCGTTCTGATGGCCTCACGGCCGCCATCCCACTTCTGACACCAATGTAGCAAACAGCAGGACAAGGAAGTGAAACAAGGTCACTGGCGTGAAATTTAAACACCCTATGCATCGTGCCAAAAGGGTTAACACACTTGGTTGGAATAGTATAATTTCATACATTTTACTCACTCAACAGACACTTTTACTCAAGGGCACATCAACAGGTTTTTCACCTAGACAGCTCAGGGATTTGAATCAGCAACCTTTTGGTTACTGGCCCAATGCTCTTAACTGCTAGGCTACCTGCAACCCTCATCATGGCTCATATTACAGGGGCACCTCAGGGTTTGAGTCCCAGTCAGGGTACCCCCTAATCCACTACTGTGCCTTCGGAAAGTATTCAAACCCCTTGACTTTCTCCACATTTTGTTACGTTACAGCCTAACTCTAAAATGTATTAAATTAAGAAAATCCTCAGCAATCTACAAATATTTTTTGTCATTATGGGGTGCAATAAAAATAAATAAAGAATACATAAATACATTTACATAGGTATTCAGACCCTTCGCTATGAGACTTGAAATTGAGCTCAGGTGCATCCTGTTTCCAATGGCCATCCTTGAGATGTTTCTACAACTTGATTGGAGTCCACCTGAAGTAAATTCAATTGATTGGACATGATTTGGAAAAACTCACACCTGTCTATATAAGAAGGTCCCACAGTTGACAGTGCATGTCAGAGCAAAAACCAAGCCATGAGGTTGAAGGAATTTTCTGTAGAGAGCTGAGACAGGATTGTGTCGGGGCACAGATCTGGGGAAGGGTACCAACAAATGTCTGCAGCATTGAACGCCGCAAGAACACAGTGGGCTTCAGCATTCTTAAATGGAAGAAGTTTGAAACCACCAAGAGTTGGTGGCCCGGCCAAACTGAGCAATCAGGGAAGAAGGTCCTCGGTCAGGGAGGTGACCAAGAACCAGATAATCACTCTGACAGAGCTCTAGAGTTCCTTTGTGGAGATGGGAAAACCTTCCAGAAGAACAACCATCTCAGCAGAACACAACCAATCAGGCCTTTATTGTAGAGTGGCCAGACGGAAGCCACTCCTCAGTAAAAGGCACATGACATGCCGCTTGGAGTTTGCCAAAAGGCACCTAAAGACTCTAACCATGAGAAACAAGATTCTCTGGTCTGATGAAACCAAGATTGAACTCTTTGCCCTGAATTCCAAGCGTTGCGTCTGAAGGAAATCTGGCACCATCCCTACGGTGAAGCATGGTGGTGGAAGAATCTTGCTGTGGGGATGTTTTTCAGCAGCAGGGACTGGGAGACTAGTCAGGATCGAGGGAAAGATGAACGGAGTACAGAGAGATCCTTGACGTAAACCTGCTCCAGAGTGCTCAGTACCTCAGACTGGGGTGAAGATTCATCTTCCAACAGGACATGACCCTAAGCACACAGCCAAGACAACACAGGAGTGGCTTCGGCACAAGTCTCTGAATGTCCTTGAGTGGTCCAGCCAGAGCCCAGACTTGAACCCGATCGAACATCTCTGGAGATACCTGAAAATAACTGTGTAGCAATGCTCCCCATCCAACCTGACAGAGCTTGAGAGGATCTGCAGAGAAGAATGGTAAACTCCCCAAAAACAGGTGTGCCAAGCTTGTAGCGTCATACCAAAGAAGACTCGAGGCTGTAAGCGCTGCCAAAGGTGCTTCAACAAAGTACTGAGTAAAGAGTCTGAATACTTATGTAAATGTCATATTTCAGTTTTTAATTTTTAAGAAATTAGCAAAAATGTCTAAATCTGTTTTTGCTTTGTCATTATGGGGTATTGTGTTTAGAATGATGAGGGGAAAAAACGATTTAATCAATTTTAGAATAAGCCTGTAACCTAACAAAATGTGGAAAAGTCAAGGGGTCTGAATACTTTCCGAAGGCACTGTGTATTGGTGTCAGGTGTTGAAGAGCAACATTAGTCACAGTACATTTGTGTTAGGCTAGCAGTGTTTCTGTACTGCACACGTGATGGCTGAGTATGCTAAATAAATGTGCACCCGATTGCTACAAATCATCATATCATTCGGCCAAGTAGGCCGACTTTGCAGTCTACATTTAATTGGATAGGTTTTTGGGGGGAAAACGTTGAAAATGACTTTCAGCATGCATCACAAATTTTATATAGCCGATAGGCTTTATATCTTACCTTTAGCAGTGTTTACTTTAGGCTGACTACTAGCATCTATTGCGTTGCAATGTCCCTTAAATTGAATGTCCAAATCAACTTAAAAGTATATATAAAATACGTTTTGCAGCAACACTATCCTTTTACTGTTTGCGATTCACAAATTATTATTTTGATTCCCATGATTCGATTCACAGCGATTTAACTGAACCCCAACTACTACAATAGCGAAGCACATCATTCAATTTGTCAAAAAGAATAGTTTCATATGAATTAAATAAATCACTATTATTTTTGTATTTTATTTAGAGAAATGTGAAGAGGAGCATCCATTATATAGTATATTCAATTTGTATGGCCTAAACAAGATCATAGGGGAGCTTTATGAGCTGCGCCTCTCATGTCTTGACTGTTCTTTCATGCGCAATGACACACCTGGCCTCTCCGCTGTCTATCAGCTAATCCTCTATGTTCTTGTGGATTTATATAGACAACTTGTGCAGATTTGAATGATTTTATGTGTGGTATGATTAATAGTTAACCTATTGCATATCTGGACAAACAATCCACCTACCACTCTTGCAGTGGTGTAAAGTACTTAAGTAAATATACTTTAAAGCACTACTTAAGTAGTTTTTTGGGGTATCTGTACTTTACTATTTATATTTTTGACTACTTTTACTTCACTACATTCATAAAGAAATTAATGTACTTTTTACTCCATGCATTTTCCGAGACACCCAAAAGTACTTTTGAATGCTTAGCAGGACAGGACAATTGTCCAATTCACACACTTATCAAAAGAACCTCCCTGGTCATCCCTACTGCCTCTGATCTGGCAGACTCACTAAACACAGTGTGCCCCTGGCTATCCGTACATTTTAAAAACAAGAAAATAGTGCTGTCTGGTTTGAAATGATTTATACTTTTACTTTTGATACTAAAGTATATTTTAGCAATTACATTTACTTTTGATACTTAAGTATATTTAAAACCAAATACTTTTAGAATTGGCCTTCCATGTAGCTCAGTTGGTAGAGCATGGTGTTTGCAACACCAGGGTTGTGGGTTCGATTCCCACGGGGGGCCAGCACAGAAAAAAAAAAAAAATGTATGAAATTGTATGAAATGTATGCATTCACTACTGTAAGTCGCTCTGGATAAGAGCGTCTGCTAAATGACTAAAATGTAAATGTACTCAAGTAGTATTTTACTGGGTGACTTTTACTTTTACATTTACTATTAAGGTATCTTTACTTTTAGTCAAGTATGACAATTGGGTACTTTTTCTACCACTGCCCTATTGTCACTGGATAGAGGGCAGGATAGAGTTGGCTGTATAAAAGCGTAGTGCATAAGGGAAGTACCAAAACACCTTGATAGGCAGGCGCATGCAAGCAGAAGAAATGTGGCTATATGGAAGAAATTATATTGTAATACCTGCAAAATGGGGAATGTAAACTAAGGAAAACAGGCACTACCCTCCCCTGTGCCCAACACTCCCTAAAGCTAAAAAAATAAATAAATCTGTCAACATTCCACTATTTTGGACACTCTCTTCCACCCCAGTAAATTTTGAACTGTCCCTTAAGTCCCTTAACTAATATAACATGTTTTTTTTCTCCTTCCTTTTCTGTGATGCCAGCCTCCCGAAATCAACATCAGACATTCCAAAATATACAGTGAGTATACCAAACATTAGGAACACCTTCTTAATATTGAGCTGCTTGCCCATGTTGACTCCAATGCTTCCCACAGTTGTGTCAAGTTGGGTGGATGTCCTTTGTGTGGTGGACCATTCTTGATACACACAGGAAACTGTTGACCTTGAAAAACCCAGCAGTGTTGCAGTTCTTGACACAAACCGGTGCGCCTGGCACCTACTACCATACCCTGTTCAAAGGCACTTCAATTTGTTGTCTTGCTCATTCACTCGCTGAATGGCACACATACACAATCCATGTCTCAATTGTCTCAAGGCTTAAAAATCTTTAACCTGTCTCCTCCCCTTCATCTACACTGATTGAAGTGGATTTAACAAGTGACATCAATAGAAGTAGCTATCTTCTACTATCTGTCCTCTAACCAGTGATGCACACATTACTCCTAGATTCTGTGTGGTTTTTAAGCTGTTTTAGTTTTAACAGAATGTGCAACCTCATCTACCCCTTCTTGCGCAATTCATTTCAATGTGATATCGATATGAGTGATTGACAAATAAGTGTTGCATTTATCTTTCCGTTTTTGCGACCCCCAAATCAAAATGCTTCACTCCAAAACGTAGCTTACCGTATTCTGCAGATTGTTCTCTAACCAGTGATGTAACAAATATATCCAGTTTAAAATTGTTTTTTATTTGTGTTAGTTTCAACAGAGCGTACAACCTGATTCCCTCCTAATCAATATCAGTGATTTATTGCCACTTGTCAAAACAACAGTTGTTTTTTGTGGGGGTGCAGTTTATAAGGTGCTCATAAAAAAAAAGACAAGTAATATGACTATGGTAGCACAGTCATATACTGAAAACCTAAATATGCAATGTACTAACTGTTTCTGCATATTGGTTACTGATTTGGACATATTAAACCTGTGTTTTGACATTGGGCTAGGGTGAATTTGGAATAAGTGGGACACTTTGCATTTCTGTCTTCTATAACCTCTTCAGACATCTATCTAACATATTATTGCAACATAATACATTTCTGAAATCCTCAAGATGTTTCCTAATCATACACAAATATATCACATTCACAAGAGGCATGACACAGCCATTTGCGTACAGAGTCAAAACCATATTTTCTGTTTGCAACCGGTAGACTGGGAAAGCAGTTTAGATAAACTGGGACACCATTATTACAGTCCTAACTGTACCCCACTGACAATTGAATACAATTTTGTGTGATTAGGAAACATCTGAAGATTTCTGAAATGTATCATGTTGGGCTAATATGTTGGATAAATGTCTGAAGAGTTTACAGAAGACAGAAATGCAAAAAGTGTCCCACTTTTTCTGAATAACAGTACTAATTTCCATTTTCATACTTGTTCCCCGTGGGAATCAAACTCACAACCCTGGTGTTGCAAGTGCAATGCTCTACCAACTGAGCCACACAAGACCAGTACTAATGACAATACTACAAAATGAACAGGATATAGTATTACAAGAACCAAAGCCCTGCCTAACCTAAGTACAGGGAGTCCCTAAGGTAAACTGGATCTCTTTCCCCCATAAGTCTGTCCCACTTTAGCTACTCCATGCTGTCCTAGTTTAGCTAGCTATGGTTAGTAAAGCGGGGCAACTAAAAAAATGATAGAATCACAAAATGTAAACATAATATTGGCAACTTTTTTATGTATTTTGATGCACCAGTAAATAGTATGCACATTTCATTACAAATTGGGACAGTGCATTATTTATGACAGTTGTATAACCTTAACATCAACACAGAAAACAAGCTACATCACTAATCTGTACTGTGTGCTTTGCAGGGAGTGGTTTCTCTGCAAGACTTAGGAACAATAGTTTTGATTTTCACTTGTCAGACCAAGAAATAGACAAGTCAGGATTAAGCTGTCCCAGTTTATATGATGTCCCACTCTTTCTGAATTCACCCTATTTATGAAAATGTCTTGTCAACAGCAAGCAGCAACAGCATCATTTTCAATTTAACTTTAAGCAATGTAATTAATCTCCAATTGTATTGTACTTAATCAGGTAAAAACTGCGGAATGGGTCCAAAAACGTGCTGTGATTGATTTATGCTGATGATATACCAGAAATCACCAAAACGGGTTTGCCCTGCCTACTAATATGAAGCAGATGATAGTATGAAAGGATACACAGCAGCCATGTAGACTAACACATGTCCACTGAGTGTATTGATCACAGACCACACATCCCGGGGGACCATTTTCTCTCCCCACTGCCTGAGAACGAGACTGGCATGCTAAGTAGGCCAAGCACACGCAGGGTGAGCGCATTCAAAAATGTGCCAACTCCATTAGCCGATGGAGCAGCACCAAGCACTGCCGTGGGACACGGGAACAGGCGGAGAGCACTTGTGCTTGTAAACACTCACATGGTAATTAAGTGATTGATAGGCCTACACTACGCACAGTAACCACCCTAACCCAGCGTCGTCACTGAAAAGATCGTAAAAGCGCAAAGGCGCGAGAATAAAGGCCTGGTTGCCTGCAAAGACCCTCTGTTCTCTATGCTCCTAAATATCTCTATTCTCCTACACCTGACCGATTGGCGGAGCTGTCCTTTCAGCACCACACACACACAAGGGCACAGTTTGTCACATAAAATCGGGCCTATCTAAACAATATGGTGTAAATTAAATGTGGGTTGTCGAGCTTCTTGATAACTAGCTTCTTATTCATTCGCATTTGACCATGGAATAACAACATGCATTTAAGGCCACTGGGAGGACTTCGTCTACCATTTAAGGCTATATAGACAAAATGTCACTCCACATGAGCGAAAAGAAAGCGTTCAACATTTTAGGCTTCGCCTATGTGAGTTGACAGTATAGGCAAGGTCTCATTACAAGAAGTTCTGACCATTCATAAAAAAAACATATTTATTAGGCCAGGCCTATAGCAAAGTATCCCTTGCAGAAAGAGCGTATATTTGCCTACCTCAAAAAATGCTTCATTTTTATGGTTTTGCCGAGTTCCTTATCTTTTCTTTAAAAATGACACACGGGCAATGGCCGATGTATTCCTGCATAAAAAAGAAACAGGTGGGAAGGGAAAAACATATTTTTACATTATTGATACAAGCACACAGAAACAAAGATAGCCCTAAAACGTGTTAATGTCTGGAGAATGGCGCGTTTGATTTGGTCGGCAGTTTCCATGGTGCTGCTGTGCTGTCGGATTATAGGCTATGTGCTACATTGCTGTGAGCAAGTATCGATATAGCCTAGCCTACCAGTTCTTCGGGTAAGGCTACCTGCAATATGATGAAATGAACATTCTTAATCTCATTATAAGGTAAATACATCACACTGTTGTGTGGTTTGGTGCAGCCTTAGCCTATTTCGCGAAGCTAATAATTGGCACCCAAGTCACACCATGCATAATCCGAGCTCTCGAATAACACAATGAAATCAATCGTGCGTCCCAAAATGGAACATGTACATATTTACAAATATATCAAGAAATTGCACTCACAGGAAAGAAGAAATGAGAGGAGCCTTATAAAGACGCAATAGATTGCCGCCGGTGGTGACCTCGCGTTTGTGTGGTTGTCGTCTTCACTCCGTAGCAGGTAACTGTTCTTCCTCCATGATGACAGCGTCACTGAGTGGATGAGGAGACGGAACCGCACAACAGCATCGCAATGCAGGGTTGTTGCCGCCGCGAGGTGGAGTAAAGAGCGTCAGCCCAGCCCAAGACTCGCGCTTCAGACAGACACATTCGTAAAAGCAAAACGGGTCACAGACTCATCAGACCCAAAGAGATGTCCACCTAAATGATATCATTTTATCAGATTGTCATGTTTGTTTTGTGTCGCTAAGGCCAGCTAGCCTACTTGGTAAATGCGGTGCGTCTGGCTATAAAATAGCCTAGGGCGCAGGAATCGCAGTCTGTCAGGGTCAGGTTATGTCTGACCATTTCGACTGTCAACCATAAAAAAACTCAATATTTGTGACACTATAATAAGATCATATGGGCTATTTATAGGGTTATTGAGACAATATACGTATTGAATGCGCGAGCACGCACCTCAAGGTTTTAAATTACGTGTTCAAATGAGCTATCAATATTATCTCGTCGTGTGATTTACAGGCTCCGCGATCTGTTATTTCTGTACGTCCAACGTTTTACAGTGCATCGTCTTATAGGGCTAGGCTATCGATCTGTTTCTTGTATTGTATCAAGACAGACCTGGCAACTTGTCTAACATGATGCAGGTTTCTTGTATTGTCTCAAGACAGACCTGGCAACTAGTCTAACATGACGCAGGTTCTCTCTCTAATTATAGCCTATCATTAATTCTGATTTGGTCTCTAGGATAACTGTCTCCATACATTGGAAATATTAGTTGTACATGGTTGTTTGACAACCATAATAACCAAGACTAAGAATCAAGATGTTAATTAAATAATGTGTGTAGCCATAATGCAGCAATTGGTTTGCACTTTGCAGCATTGCCCTTTCAATGCTATCTGTTCGTCTGAATACGGGACATTACATTGACAAACTGACAGTCACTGAGGGATATAGCACAATAATGACAACACAACATCCACATAGAAAATACATAACCATAAATACAAGAGAATAACTAACTTTATTATCGTCAATAGGCTATTTAACCCTTGTGTAGTCTTAACATTCTGTATACTCCCTTTGTCCTAAGGGTAAAAAATTACCCGCCTTCACTAAACCCCCAAAATAAAGCAGCTTAATTGAATTTTAAACCCCCAATCTATTTTGTGTTTAGAAACAATCGGTCATTCATCATAAACTTTGTGAATATCTGGGTTTTCCCTCTTCACAATGCAGAAAGAGTGCATTTAATCAGTGGGCACCAATCGTTTTTATTACAACACACCTGTCATAATTGTTTTCTTTACTAAAAGAGGTTTATTGTTATTTTTTATTATTGCTAAAGGTACTACGTGTAAAAATATTTTTTTTTAGCAAGAGATAGCACTTGTATAGCCTAAAAGTAGCATACATGTACAGAAAGTAGTTTTGAATGCATTTTATTGAAGAGAAACAATAACAATCTTTAACTTTTTTGGCAACATAGTGATATATACTGTATAATGAGGAATTCAACTACAAAATACTAGTCTTCTCCCATTTTTGAACCATTGCCCACACCCACAAGGTGTATAAACAACATCAATAAATAACAATAAAATAAGATAGATACAAAACTAAAATATGAAGAACATAAATCAATCAACTCTAATCAGCACATGTAGGACAGTATGCAAGTGTGTGTGCATGGACTTTGCAGATGTATTTCTCACATGTGCAGCACATAGTATTTGTTTTACAGTCCTTTGGGGGGCAGAATTGTAATCTCCTCCTCTTGCCTGCCCCAGCTGCAGCCTCAGGTGGATCAGAACAAGATTTCACAAGCAATGCAAAGGCTGCTGTGCGGGGGAGGCGCTCCCTTCTTTGAATGTGTGGGGTTACAAGTCCCATTCCCAGCTGCTCCAGGAACACCCTCCTCTTGTTCCGCTTATCAGGCATCCAGGTAGGGTTGATCTTGTTCCGTATCATGAAGGCATTGTATAAGGACACATCAATGATGTTATGGAAGATGACCAGGGGCCAGCGGACAGTCATCCTCCTTCAGCTGTAAGTTCCAATCACCTTGTCCAGGTTGTCCACGCCTCCTTTGTTGTGGTTGTAGTCCAGGATGATGGCTGGCTTCCTGTCCTAACGATCACTGATCTTAGCCATTTTGTGCAGTGTGCTCAGGAGGACCACATTCTTGTTCCTCTTTGGGAGGTTTGAAACTAGAGTGGTGGTGGGGGTGAAGGCAAACTTTGATGAGAAGGTCTCTCTCCCCCTTGTTGCGAGGAGTGCAGGGGGGAGCTCAGGCTTGTTCTTTCTAACTGTGCCAACCATGGTGATCTTCCTCTTCAGGAGCTGCTGGCTGAGTTCAATCAGTAGCACACATAGTCTCAATTTATCATTGTGTGTGTGTGTGTGTGTGTGTCTTTGTGGTTTTTGTGGTGTGTAAATGATTTTATAACTGCCAGGTCAAAAATGACCCTAAGACAGTCTTTGTACCCTGATGGTGTACAGCTTTCATGGAAATATGAACAAAGGCGATGTTTCACTTTTTCAAATTTTGGGGTCACTCTAGGAAAAGTCATCAAATCATTTAGGGGGTTTTCTCTGGTGTTAAACATAGTGGCGGATCAATTTTGACCCGTAAGACAACACAAAGGTTAAAACACTTCTGCAAAGGCATATTTTTTGACAAACCACTTTCAGCAAATGTACACCTAAATACCAATGTAGGAAAGATACACAAGCGATGGTCTCTGATGGACGTATACATTTCATTTCATCCGACAAAATGACATACGTTACATTAACAAAAGTATGAAGACAACTGCTCGTCGAACATATCATTCCAAAGTCATGGGCATTCATACAGAGTTGGTCCCCCCTTTGCTGCTATAACAGCCTCCACTCTTCTGGGAAGGCTTTCCACTAGATGTTGGAACATTGCTGCAGGGACTTGCTTCCATTCAGCCACGAGCATTAGTGAGGTTTGGCACTGATGTTAGGCGATTAGGCCTGGCACGCAATCGGCGTTTCAATTTATCCCAAAGGTGTCACACCCTGATCTGTATCACCTGTCCTTGTGCTTGTCTCCACCCCCCTCCAGGTGTCAACCATTTTCCCCATTATCCCCTGGGTACTTATACCGGTGTTCTCTGTTTGTCTGTTGCCAGTTTGTTTTGTTTCGTCAAGCCTACCAGTGTTTTTCCCTCTGTTCCTGTCTAAGGATTCTTCATGTTTTGACCTTTTTCTGCCCGCCCTGAGCCTGCCTGACGTCCTGTACCGTTGCCCCACTACTCTGGATTACCGACCTCTGCCTGACCTGAGCCTGCCTGCCATCCTGTACCTTTGCCCCACTACTCTGGATTATCGACCCCTGCCTGCCTTGACCTGTCATTTGCCTGCCCCTGTTGTTGTAATAAACATTGTTACTTCAACACAGCCTGCATTTGGGTCTTACCTGAAACGTGATAGTACGAACTGGCCACAGACAAACAGAGAACACAGATATAAGGACCCAGGGGAAAATGGGGAAAATGGGTGACACCTGGAGGGGGGTGGAGACAAGCACAAGGACAGGTGAAACAGATCAGGATGTGACAAAATATGTTTGATGGGGTTGAGGTCAGGGCTCTGTACAGGCCAGTCAAGTTCTTCCACGCCGATCTCAACAAACCACTTCTGTATGGACCTCGCTTAGTGCATGGGGGCATTGTCATGCTGAAATAGGAAAAGGCCTTCCCCAAACTGTTACCACAAAGTTGTAACCACAGAATCGTATAGAATGTCTTTTTATGCTGTAGAGTTAAGATTTTCATTCACTGGAACTAAGGGGCCTATCCCAAACCATGAAAAACAGCCCAAGACCATTATTCCTCCTCCACCAAATTTACAGTTGGCACTATGCATTGGAGCAAGTAGAATTCTCCTGGCATCTGCCAAACCCAAATCATCCGTTGGAATGCCAGATGGTGAAGTGTGATTCATCACTCCTGAGAACACGTTTCCACTGCTCCAGAGTCCAATGGCGGAAAGCTTTACGCCACTCCAGCAGACGCTTGGCATTGTGCATGGTGATCTTAGGCATTCGTGTGGCTGCTCGGCCATGGAAACCCATTTCATGAAGCTCCCGACAAACAGTTATTGTGCTGACATTGCTTCCAGAGGCAGTTTGGAACTCGGTAGTGAGTGTTGCAACCGAGAACAGACAATTTTTACGCACTACACGCTTCAGCACTCGACAGTCCCGTTCTGTGAGATTGTGTGGCCTACCCCTTTGTGGCTGAGCCGTTATTGCTCCTAGACTTTCCACTTCCCAATAACAGCACTTACAGTTGACCGGTGCAGCTCTAGCAGGGCAGAAATTTGACGAACTGACTTGTTGGAAAGGTGGCGTCCTATGACGGTGCCACGTTGAATGTCACTGAGCTCTTCTGTAAGGCCATTCCACTGCCAATGTTTGTCTATGGAGATCGCATGGCTGTGTGCTCGATGTTATACACCTGTCAGCAAAAGGTGTGGCTGAAATGGCCGAATCCACTAATTTGAAGGGGTGTCCACATACCTTTGCATATACAGTGCATTCAGAAAGTATTCAGACCCCTTGAATTTTTCCACATTTTGTTACTTTACAGCCTTATTCTAAAGTGGATAAAAAAGTATTATCATCAATCTACACACAATACCCAATAATGACAAAGCGAAAACAGGTTTTTAGAAAAGTCTGCAAATGTATTGAAAATAAAAAACAGAAATACCTTATTTACTTAAGTATTCAGACCCTTTGCTATGAGACTCGAAATTGACCTCAGGTGCATCCTGTTGCATCATTCTTAAATGGAAGAAGTTTGGTACCACCAAGACTCTTCCTAGAGCTGGTCGCCCAGCCAAACTAAGCAATCAGGGGAGAAGAGTCTCGGTCAGGCAGGTGACCAAGAACCCGATGGTAACTCTGACAGAGCTCCAGAGTTCATCTGTGGAGATGGGAGAACCTTCCAGGAGGACAACCATCTCTGCAGCACTCCACCAATCAGGCCTTTATGCTAGAGTGGTCAGACGGAAGCCACTCTTCGGTAAAAGGCACATGACAGCCTGCTTGGAGTTTGGCAAAAAGCACCTAAAGGATGGTCTGATGAAACAAATATTGAACTCTTTGGCCTGAATGCCAAGCGTCATGTCTGGAGGAAACCTGGCATCATCCCTACACTGAAGCATGGTGGTGGCAGCATCATGCTGTAGGGATGTTTTTCATCGGCAGGGACTGGGAGACTAGTCAGGATCGAGGGAAAGATGAACGGAGCAAAGTACAGAGAAATCCTTGATGAAAACCTGCTCCAGAGCGCTCAGTACCTCAGACTGGTGCGAAGGTTCCCCTTCCAAAAGGACAACGACCCTAAGCACACATTCAAGACAACGCAGGAGTGGCTTTGGGACAAGTCTCTGAATGTCCTTGAGTGGCCCAGCCAGAGCCCGATCGAACATCTCTGGAGAGACATGAAAATAGCTGTGCATCAACACTCCCCATCCAACCTGACAGAGCTTGAGAAGATCTACAGAGAAGAATGGGAGAAACTCCCCAAATGTTGTATTTATTTTATTTAACCCTTATTTTACCAGGTAAGTTGACTGAGAACACATTCTCATTTACAGCAACGACCTGGGGAATAGTTACAGGGGAAAGGAAGGAGGATGAATGAGCCAATTGTAAAATGGGGATGATTAGGTGGCCATGATGGTATGAAGGACAGCTTGGGAATTTAGCCAGGACACCGGGTTATCACCCCTACTCTTACGATAAGTGCCATGGGATCTTTAGTGACCACAGAGAGTCAGGACACCCGTTTAACGTCCCATCCAAAAGATGACACCCTACACAGGGCAATGTCGCCAATCACTGCCCTGGGGCATTGGGATATTTTTTTTAGACCAGAGGAAAGGGTGCCTCCTACTGGCCCTCTAACACCACTTCCAGCAGCATATGGTCTCCCATCCAGGGACTGACCAGGACCAACCCTGCTTAGCTTCAGATACAAGCCAGCAGTGGGATGCAGGGTGGTATGGTGCCAATCACTACAAACAACACAATGTACAGGCCTGTGAACTGTGTAGAGTGGGATCAGTGGCTGCCTATAGTTGCTCTGCATCATTCATTTAGAGCATTTCAAGTCACACATTTGCGAGAAGGTGCTAGTTCAACATACACTATGGAAGTTTAATTGCTAAGGATTTACCTCAAAGTTTGTATTGAGTGTTGGCTGTATGTGATATAAGGATTACATTATATAATGTTGATCAATGTCTTATCTAATTAAAACATCTAATTAAAACATAAAGTCTCTCATTACAACGACAGAATCCTCCTTTTCTTTCCAGGAGGTCATTGCTGGATAATATTTTTGTCAATTTATGGTATCCCCTCTGGCTCAGAAGCACCCCACAAGAAAATAGTATATTTATCTCACAGCAAAGTGGAAGAGGAAGATGCCACAGAAGAGGCCGGCCATGAGCAGGAAGAGATTGACCGCCGTGGCGCTGGTCATCTTGACCACCAGGGGCATGAAACTGTACAGGGCATATATGCAGAGGGCGTAGGCCGCAAACAGTACGACTGTGGAGGGAGACACCAGGGTTTCTGTTCATTAGGCACCAAACGGAAGAAAATGGTCAGAAACAATGTGAAATGAGGAGGGACTGTCTGGATTAAAGAAAAGCTTATTTTGGTTTCCTGTTTCAAAACGTTTTTACAATATACCCTACTGAACAAGGCCCAGAGCCCAGTCTCTAAGAAGGGAATTCTACTGGACTACAAGGGGAAGTTTTCAAACAAAGCGCTATCTGTAAAACTATTGCACAGAGCATGTGACTAGGGCAGTGGTCACCAACCTTTTCTGAGTCAAGATCACTTTCTGAGTGATGCAAAATGCAAGGCAAGATTTTTAAACATGACAGTAACAGTCAAAAGTTTGGACACACCAACTCATCCAAGGGTTTTTCTTTATTTTTACTATTTGCTACATTGCAGAATAATAGTAAAGGCATCAAAACAATGAAATAACATATATGGAATCATGTAGTAACCAAAAATCAGAAAGATCCAGGAGAGCACCATCAGCACTGGGATCGCAAAGCAGTCAAGCAGATGCAACCAGAACCAGAGGGTTTTTCAGGTGTGAAATGCTGATTGCATACAAGGCAACTGAAAGACAATTTACTATTCATTTGTTGCACATCTGGAACAAATGTATCACCTAGGTCCTAGAAACATTCATTACTGAGCCATCCGTCACCCAAAATACACAGTATGCACCGGTTTGAGTAATTTCTTACATGAATTACACTGGTTCGCCTTCACCACTGCTTAGTTTGCCTCCACGTCCATCAGTCCCATAAGTAAATACCACCCCCATATTGTTTTTAAAATCTGTAACATATTCCCATCACATGTTGAAACAGCAAAGTGAGAATCCAGTGTGAGACTAAAACGAAATATTTTATGAGTTAGCAGCAGCGTTGTTTTAGTCAAAACGGTCTGAAACGTGAAATGACTACCTGTACTACAAGGAATCAAGGAAGGATGCATTTCTAAATGATTCCAACAGGGCCCCTGCAATTAATGAGGGAGGTCGATTAAGGTGAACAGCGGTCCACCGGCACTATGGCGCATGAAGTGAACTGGCAAAAGAAGTGAGGGAGGAGGGCCCTTCTCAAATCGAACAGTATTCTGCGCCGCTCGGGCATATTGTCATCAAGGTAGCATGATGCATCGTTCAAAAACATACAACATCCCTTTGCTATAAAATATATGTTAGAATTTTCAAACTAGTTTTCATTGCGAAGGCAGATGAAGCATTTTTATCAAAAGCAGAATCCTACTCATTACTCCACTTTTGTTTTGACCTGACTTTGCTGTCGGCCAAAATGGGTCACCTGGCTCAAACCTGGGAGGCAGCCTCAATGAGGAAGGTGATGGATTCTCACTAATATTAGCATTTTCTGACCAAAAATGAATGTAAATCAATATGGGATGTTTAGCATTTGCCTGCTAGCATGGTTAGCATTAGCATGTTTAGCATTGGGGGCAGCAGCCTCTGACCTTCCCTGAGGCTGAGCTATGCGGTGTAGGTGAACAGCAGCAGGATGTAGTTGAGGAAGCTCTTGAGAATGGGCATCTCCAAGTCTTTCTGGTTCAAGGTTCTGGCAGCTGACCGTGCCGCGAATCAGCATGGACAGAGCTGGCCCATGGCGATGGTCTCCAGCCATGTTAACATCAATCAACAAATCACTTTAGTGTATGTAGAATAATATATATACACAGCATATTTTTGTTAGACATATCTATTTAGCTATTTTACTGAAATATTTTTGTACGCACACACTCTCACACACACTGTTGTGTCTGTGTTGTCTGTTGTGTCTGTGCGTTATCTGTTGTGTCTGTAGGTTGTTTCTTGTTGTGCTTACCATGTGAAGACGTCTTTCAGCTTCTAGCTACACAGCCCAGCAAAGGCCGTCCTACAGCTCCCTCCACGTCCACAGTACCAGTCAAAGCTCTCTGCAGCTCAGACCTCTCCATGTCCTTCTGAGGTAGCCCTGAGAAACAAACTAGGACAGAGAGAGGGAGAGAGAGGAAGAGGGGTGAGAAAGACAGATTAGGGGATGAGAGCGAGCGATGGAAGAGAGAAATGGAGGGAGAGATGAAAAAGAGAGGGGAGCAAGAGAGAAAGAACAGAGAGAGGAGACAAGAATTAACATGTTCATAATTACTACTGAACACATTAACAGTGTGTTTTATTAAGAATGTCTGCATCAAAGACACACACAGGGGATGTGCAGTAATGGTTAGTGCTAACTGGGATCTTTGGGAGGTTCATACCCCTAAACCCTAACCATTTTAAATTTAAACTTCAATGGGGTGACGTCAGAGTCGGACATCCCAATGATACTTAATAGCAAAGGCCATGCAGTAATCTCCCCTGGAATGTATGCCTCATTATATGGTACTCAACTAGGCCCCCTGCAGTCAAAGGAAAGTAACACTGCTAATTCTCTTTTAATGTGTCAATCTTTTTCAGAACAGATTAGTACTTTTGGAAAGTAGATTACGCACTTCCATAGCCTACTGCTCTATTCTCAGACCCAATGTTTCTAATCATGGAAGATTCCCTTTTGAGAAATACCAGCAATACCATCGCTCTCAATGCCATCCTATCTGCTTCTCCTGGACTATCCATCATCCCTTCAAATCCCTAACTGTCACAGTTTATTGATCTATATTTGTTATTGTTTGTTTGTACTTTTATACACAATTCATCTTTTAGCTGCCATGTATACAAAATAAAACTAAAAGACATTTCATACAGTAGCCCCTGGTGGTGTGACAAAGTGAGTGGGTCTCTCTCTTGTTTCCATAGGCCAAATCAGGTTATTGAAATCTGATGTGAATGCAGAAATAATTTATTTTATAAATGGGAAACATATAGATTTGTTCATGGCAACAACACTAATGCCATTGTGCATAGTGTGCAATTTATCCTTTGCAGAGGAAAAACACAATTCAATTCAAAACTAAAATCAGCAAACTAACACCATTTTGCAACATGGTCACAGAGCATTTCATATTATCCTGTATGTAAATCTGAGACCCTCTTTAGTATGATATGTTTCGTATGGTATGTATTAAGTTGTGGATGTCCATCTTTAATTTTGTGTGATATGTTACGAATAACAATTTGTATATGTTACGAATTGCAATTCCTACAATATGTTACGAATTTGCAAAATGTATAATATGTTACAATCCCAGTTTGGTGTGGCAAACATTAGCCCGGTGGCTAATGCTAGGGGTTAGCTAGCACTAGGGGTTAGGGTTAAAGTTAGGTTAAAGGGTTAAGGTTAGGTTTAGGGGAAGGGTTAGCTAATATAGTAAGTATTTGCTAATTAGCTAAAATTGTCCATGAGAAGATTTGAACACAGAACCTTCAGGTTACTAGATGTTCACGTTATAGGCTACCCATCCACCTCGACCAACCACCCACCCTACTTTTGTTTTGTTTAAGTAAATCAAATCAATAATCAAACCAAATTGTGTTTGTCACATGTGCCAAATACAACAGGTGTAGACCTTACAGTGAAATGCTTACCTTCAAGCTGCATACTGGACCCTATTCCAACTAAACTACTGAAAGAGCTGCTTTCTGTGCTTGACCCTCCTATGTTGAACATAATAAACGGCTCTCTATCCACCGGATGTGTACCAAACTCACTAAAAGTGGCAGTAATAAAGCCTCTCTTGAAAAAGCCAAATCTTGACCCAGAAATTATAAAAAACTAATCGGCCTATATCGAATCTTCCATTCCTCTCAAAAATGTTTGAAAAAGCTGTTGCGCAGCAACTCAGTGCCTTCCTGAAGACAAACAATGTACACGAAACGCTTCGTCTGGTTTTAGACCCCATCATAGCACTGAGACTGCACTTGTGAAGGTGGTAAATTACCTTTTAATGACGTCAGACCGAGGTTCTGCGTCTGTCCTCGTGCTCCTAGATCTTAGTGCTGCTTTTGATACCATCGATCACCACATTCTTTTGGAGAGATTGGAAACCCAAATTGGTCTACATGGACAAGTTCTGGCCTGGTTTAGGTCTTATCTGTCGTAAAGATATCAGTTTGTCTCTGTGAATGGTTTGTCCTCTGACAAATCAACTGTAAATTTCGGTGTTCCTCAAGGTTCCGTTTTAGGACCACTATTGTTTTCACTATATATTTTACCTCTTGGGGATGTCATTCGAAAACATAATGTTAAATTTCACTGCTATGCGGATGACACACAGCTGTACATTTCAATGAAACATGGTGAAGCCCCAAAATTGCCCTCGATAGAAGCCTGTGTCTCAGACATAAGGAAGTGGATGGCTGCAAACTTTCTACTCTTAAACTCGGACAAAACAGAGATGCTTGTTCTAGGTCCCAAGAAACAAAGATATCTTCTGTTTAATCTGACAATTAATCTGGACGGTTGTACAGTCGTCTCAAATAAAACTGTGAAGGACCTCGGGGTTACTCTGGAGCCTGATCTCTCTTTTGAAGAACATATCAAGACTGTTTCAAGGACAGCTTTTTTCCATCTACGTAACATTGCAAAAATCAGAAACTTTCTGTCCAAAAATAACGCAGAAAAATTAATCCATGCCTTTGTTACTTCTAGGTTGGACTACTGCAATGCTCTACTTTCCGGCTACCCGGATAAAGTACTAAATAAACTTCAGTTAGTGCTAAATACGGCTGCTAGAATCCTGACTAGAACCAAAAAATGTTATCATATTACTCCAGTGCTAGCCTCCCTACACTGGCTTCCTGTTAAGGCAAGGGCTGATTTCAAGGTTTTACTGCTAACCTACAAAGCATTACATGGACTTGCTCCTACCTATCTTTCCGATTTGGTCCTGCCGTACATACCTACACGTACGCTACGGTCACAAGACGTGGGCCTCCTAATTGTTCCTAGAATTTCTAAGCAAACAGCTGGAGGAAGGGATTTCTCCTATAGAGCTCCATTTTTATGGAATAGTCTGTCTACCCATGTGAGAGACGCAGACTCAGTCTCAACCTTTAAGTCTTTACTGAAGACATATCTCTTCAGTAGGTCCTATGATTAAGTGTAGTCTGGCCCAGGGGTGTGAAGGTGAACGGAAAGGCTGGAGCAACGAACCGCCCTTGCTGTCTCTGCCTGGCCGGTTTCCCCTCTTTCCACTGGGATTCTCTGCCTCTACCCCTATTACGGGGGCTGAGTCACTGGCTTACTGGTGTTCTTCCATGCCATCCCTGGGAGGGGTGCGTCACTTGAGTGGGTTGAGTCACTGACGTGGTCTTCCTGTCTGGGTTGGCGCCCCCCCTTGGGCTCTGCCGTGGCGGAGATCTTTGTGGGCTATACTCGGCCTTGTCCCGGGATGGTATGTTGGTGGTTGGAGATATCCCTCCAGTGGTGTGGAGGCTGTGCTTTGGCAAAGTGGGTGGGGTTATATCCTACCTGTTTGGCCCTGTCCGGGGGTTTCATCGGATGGGGCCACAGTGTCTCCTGACCCCTCCTGTCTCAGCCTCCAGTATTTATGCTGCAGTAGTTCATGTGTCAGGGGGCTAGGGTCAGTCTGTCACATCTGGAGTATTTCTCTTGTCTTTTCCGGTGTCCTGTGTGAATTTAAATATGCTCTCTCTAATTCTCTCTTTCTTTCTTTCTTTCTTTCTTTCTTTCTCTCTCTCGGAGGACCTGAGCCCTAGGACCATGCCTCAGGACTACCTGGCTTGATGACTCCTTGCTGTCCCCAGTTCACTTGGCCGTGCTGCTGCTCCAGTTCCAACTGTTCTGCCTGCAGCTATGGAACCCTGACCTGTTCGCCGGACGTGCTACCTGTCCCAGATCTGTTGTCCCAGACCTGCTGGAACCCTGACCTATTCACCGGACGTGCTACCTGTCCCAGACCTGCTGTTTTCAACTCTCTAGAGACAGCAGGAGCGGTAGAGATACTCTCAAAGATCGGCTATGAAAAAGCCAACTGACACTTTCTCTTGTGTTACTGACTTGTTGCACCCTCGACAACTACTATGATTATTATTATTTGACAATGCTGGTCATTTATGAACATTTGAACATCTAGGCCATGTGCTGTTATAATCTCCACCCGGCACAGCCAGAAGAGGACTGGCCACCCCTCATAGCCTGGTTCCTCTCTAGGTTTCTTCCTAGGTTTTGGCCTTTCTAGGGAGTTTTTCCTAGCCACCGTGCTTCTACACCTGCATTGCTTGCTGTTTGGGGTTTTAGGCTGGGTTTCTGTACAGCACTTTGTGATATCAGCTGATGTAAGAAGGGCTATATAAATACATTTGATTTGATTACTTACAAGCCCAATGCCGTTAAGAAAAAAAGCGTTAAAGTATTTACTCAAATAAACTGAAGTAAAAAATAAAATGAACAATAAATAAAGTAACCTATTTTATGTAACCATACCAAATGTAACATATCATAATAATTTGAGTCTCCTGGATTTACATTTACTATGTTATGTCTAGTCTATGAGACCATTATGCGGAAAATAGATCATGCTGCTGGCAGCATAAAGTAGAAAAATACATGTTAAGAACTGATAATTGATCGCATGGTGCAAGAATGAATGCAATTAATTGATTATTGAATGTTATGTAAAACCAAAACACACAGTCTCTGCTCAACAAACTCGAACTCGAGAACAAATTGTTTGTGGTGCTGCCTGGATGCTGCAGTTCGTGAAAAATATTGTGCTTATCACCCGCACAGCAAAATGTCCTTCCGTGGAGGGGGGGGGCAATTTCATGAATATTCATGAGTCTCGACATAAGCCAAGAGTGTGTGACGTCACATGGATGCTCTACAAAAGAAGGGGAAAATATTATACAATTTTTTATGAATGTGACTCTGTGAAGTTATTTTGGAGCGAGTTAAGTGATGACATGTTTTATTTCATTAATAAGACTCATGTATTTACAATGAATGATGTAATATGTTATTATTCAAATTAAAACCAAACTACTGAATTAGTCATTCTTCATTCTCTCTGGTAAATTTTACGTACAAATATTTGAAATCTGTTCCCAAATGCAATATATTTTTACTTGAAATCCAATATTTAATAAAATCTCTAGATTTAGTCAATAACCAAAAAAACGATGTATTCTTACAACTCAATCATAGGTTTATACAATTGTAACCTCTGATCTTATTCTATGTATTTTATTAAGTACTTTAACTTTTTAAACTGTTGTCACTGCCAATTCATGTGTAGTGATTTAGTTCTTGTTTTGTCAAAAAATATATACTTTAATGCTAGTTTCTTTAGAGAAATTATACTGTATGTGTAGTGATGTCCTATGTTTTTTTGTTGTGTTGTATTTTGAAATTGTATAAAATAACACTAAATCAAAGTTTAGCTACCTTGTGCGGCCTGCATGAGCAGTTAGCACCTACCAAAAGGCTTCTGAAACCCAGCTTCAGCTTGATCACCAAATTAACTGAGAAATAAATGAAAGCCTCACCAGCTAGCTACCAATCTTTTTTAGTTTTACTGTCCGATCATTCAAAAAAATAACCCCCCTAATTGTTATTTTTACCATTCCACAAACGGTCTCGTATGTGTTGTTTGATATGAGCAAGTCAGTGGAAGCTGCTGAGGGGAGGACGGATCATAATAACGGACGGAAATTAGTGAATGGAATGGTATCATACCATTCCATTCACGTGTTTGATACCATTCACTCCATTCCAGTCATTACACTCCATTCCAGCCATTATTATGAGCTGTCCTCCCCTCAGCAGCCTCCACTAGAGCAAGTTAACCCAACTGTATCGACGAATAGGTAATGCGTCCACTAGTAGTTAGTGGGTACTGCCTGGCCAGTGGTCTAGCTAGCTACATTTCAGTAATTATCTATCCTCCTAAATGCGGTGGTCGGTGGATAAACTAAGTAGAAGAGTTCAAAATATTTGTCTGAAAATGAACTAGTCGCAAGTTATTGTTGCCCGTGGTGTAATCCTGTCTAATCCACTGGCTCCTGAAGCCTATATCCCCATGAGCTCCCGAGTTGGGTAATATAGCTTGTGTACCCATGAGCTCCCAAGTCTCGAACGCTGTGTCTTTTGGCGTCCACCATTAGCTAGCTAGCTAGTTGACTACTGCATGGCCAGTGTGAGCCAGCATGCCAGCTAGCTAGCTACATTTCAGTCACTAGCTATCCTTTTAAATGTGTTGAAACATACAGTATTTGGCTGGCAACTAACTAGTAGCCAGTTGTTATTGCCCACGGTGGAATCATATCTAACATACTGGCTCCTGAAACCTATGTCCCCCGAGTCGAGTTGCAAATTAGCATTTCGCTAGATAGCTGAGCTGGTCTCCTCCCCGGCAAACGATGAACTGAAAACTCGAAAGAGTAATGATTCTACAAGCTTTTCGTTTACATGTCGTTCACCATAAGTGGCTTATTGGAGCTGTCATTTGTGACAGACTTGTAAAAGTGTGCTATAAACAATGTACAGTGGCAAGAAAAAGTATGTGAACCATTTGGAATTACCTGAATTTCTGTATGAATTGGTAATTAAATCTGATCATCTAAGTCACAACAGACAAACACAGTCTGCTTAAACTAATAAACACAATTATACGTTTTCATGTCTTTATTGAACACTCCGTGTAAACACTCACAGTGTAGGGTGGAAAAAGTATGTGAACCCTTGGATTTAATAACTGGTTAACCCTCCTTTCGCAGCAATAACCTCAACCAAATGTTTAATAACCTCAACAATGGTCAGGAGGAATTTTGGACCATTCCTCTTGACAAAACTTTCATTTCAGCAATATTCTTGGAATGTCTGGTGTTAGGGTTGAACTGGCTATTTGTATGCATAACTTATATAATATACCGGGGAAGCTATGCTACAATATTAAGTATATAAACTACGAGTAAATCAACTGTTGAAGACAAGAAGAACTACAACCGGCAACAGGAAGTACGTCACGACGCTGGGATCAGCCTGCACGCCGACGACAGGAGGAGCAAGTTTAAACCACGCTCCTCCTCCCTCGGACAGGCCAGCATTGAGCGGGAAATATCTCTCAGTATAAAAGAGAGAACAGTAGGATGTGTCGCTCTCTTCTTCTGTTTTGCCCTGCGAGGTGTCACAGAGAGAACGTATACGAACGACATATTTACCATACACGTGTTTGCATTAATTAAAGTACAGATAAATTAGAAGTTACTATGTACTGACTATTTTGTTCTGTTAACAGAAACGAACTGTCGCAACATTAACACTGGTGTGAACCACTCTCTTGAGGTCATGCCACAGCATCTCAATTAGGTTGAGGTCAGGACTCTGACTAGGCCACTCCAGAAGGCGTATTTTCTTCTGTTGAAGCCATTCTGTTGTTGATTTACCTCTGTGTTTTAGGTCGTTGTCCTGTTGCATCACTCAACTTCTGTTGAGCTTCAATTGGCGGACAGATAGCCTTACATTCTCCTGCAAAATGTCTTGATAAACTAGGGAATTAACTTCTCCATCAATGATAGCAAGCTGTCCAGGCCCTGAGGCAGCAAAGCAGCCCCAAACCATGATGCTCCATCCACCATACTTTACAGTTTGGATGAAGTTTTGATGTCAGTGTGCTGTGCCTTTTTTTCTCCACACATAGTGATGTGGGTTCCTTCCAAACAACTCAACTTTCGTTTCATCTGTCCACAGAACATTTTGCCAGTGCGCTGAGGAACATTCAGGTGCTCTTTTGCGAACTTCAGACGTGCAGACATGTTTTTTTTGGACAGCAGTAGCTTCATCCATGATGTCCTGTCATGAACATCATTCTTATTTAGTGTTTTACGTATCGTAGACTTGTCAACAGAGATGTTAGCAATGTTCCAGAGATTTGTGTAAGTCTTTAGCTGACACTCTAGGATTCTTTTTAACCTCATTGAGCATTCTGCACTGTTCTCTTGCAGTCATTTTTGCAGGATGGCCACTCCTGGTGAGAGTAGCAACAGTGCTGAAGTTTCTCCATTTGTCTTACCGTTGACTGATGAACATCAAGGCTTTTAGAGATACTTTTGTAACCCTTTCCAGCTTTATGCAAGTCAACAATTCTTAATCTTAGGTCTTCTGAGATCTCTTTCGTTAGAGGCATGGTTCACATCAGGCAATGCTTCTTGTGAATAGCTTACTTACATTTTGAGAGTGTTTTTATAGGGCAGGGCAGCTCCAACCAACATCTCCAATCTTGTCTCATTGATTGGACTCCAGGTTAGCTGACTCCAATTCACGTTTGGAGGTCATATTAGCCTAGGGGTTCACATACTTTTCCCAACCTACACTGTGAATGTTTAAATGACGTATTCAATATAGACAAGAAAAATACAATCATTTGTGTTTTATTAGTTTAATTAAGCACACTGTGTTTGTCTATTGTTGTGACTTAGATGAAGATCATATCAAATGTTATGACCAATTTATGGAGAAATGCAGGCAATTCAGACGAGGACTAGTTGTGGCCGTAACCGGACTAGATTGTGAACGACTCTTGACGGAATACATTGCTTGACTGCCAAGAGGGTGATAAGCACAATATCGTTCCCAACCTGCAGCACCCAGGCAGCACCACAAACGATTTGTTCTCGAGTTCGAGTTTGTTGAGCTGAGGTTGTGTGTGTTTTGGTTCTACAAAGCTCTGTCCATCATTACATTCAATAAACAATTAATTGCATTCATTCTTGCACCATGGAAGAATGAATGGGGCGACAAATAGCCTAGTGGTTAGAGCGTTGGGCCAGTAAACTAAAGGTTGCTGGATTGAATCCCAGAGCTGACAATGTACAACAAATCTGTCGTTCTGCCCCTGAACCCACTGTTCCCTGGTAGGCCGTCATTGTAAGTAAGAATTTGTTCAACTAACTTGCCTGGTTAAATAAATACAAAAATGCGATCAATTATCAGTTGTAAACATATATTTTTCTTCTCTATGCTGCCTGCAGCATGATCCATTTTCCGCAGACTGGTCTCATAGACTAGACGTAACATAGTAGGTCCCGTGTGGCTCAGTTGGTAGAGCATGGTGTTTGCAACGCCAGATTTGTGGGTTCGATTCCCACGGGGGACCAGTATGGAGAAAAAAATGTATGAAATGTATGCATTCACTACGTCGCTCTGGATAAGTGTCTGCTAAATGACTAAAAATGTAAATAGTAAATCTAGACACTCAAATTAGTATGAAAAGAGGGTGGTTGATTGAGGTGGATGGGTGGCATGTAACTTGAATGTCTGAATCTCATCACTGGCTAATTAGCAACTACTTAGCATATTAGCTTAACCTATCCCTAGTGCTAGCTAACGTTAGCCACCTAGCTAATGTTTGCCACACCAAATTGAAAATAACATATTGTACGTTTTGCAAATGCGTTAGAAATGATGGGAAGTTCGGCTTTTTTTTTTACTACAACTGTAACACGACTACAATCTATTGATTCAAAATGACAATCGTGTGTTGACACCATATGCTCACGGGCAAATCTAGCGAGGTATCTTTGTGCACGCCACAGACTAAATATAGACAGACAAACTATTACATTGTCAAGTGAAATAGCACGGTAGTTAATCAACCTGGATAGGTTAAGCTCTCCCCTCCATTAATTTAACGTTTTGGTTAAATCGACAGCTAAAAACATATGGCATAATTACGGTAGCAAAACGCATCAGTGCAGTGCGTAAATGTCCTGGGGACCCCAAGGTGTGCACGTTCTGTTTTTTGCCCTAGCACTACACAGCTGATTCAAATAACAGAGCTTGATGATGGTTATTTGAATCAGCTGTGTAGTGCTAGGGCAAAAAACAACTAAACGTACACCTCTTGGGATCCACAGGACTGAGTTTGGGAAACACTGACTTAGAGTGTAACTGTATTATAAAAACATCATTGCCTATAAGCTACTTGTCCGTAGTGAATGCTCCAGAAAGTTAATATTTTATCATTAAGAATTTATCATTAAAAAAAATGTGTGAAATGTATGCATTCACTACTGTAAGTCGCTCTGGATAAGAGCGTCGGCTAAATGACTAAAATGTAAATGTAAGTTGAATTGCATCACTAATTTTGCATTAGCCTATATCTATAAGAACCAAATGGCAAGTGGATGTATGAGTTATTGCCACATAGGCCTATTTAACTAAGACACTGTCTCTCTGTCATACCATTTTTTTTACTTGAAATCTGAAAAACGGTCATACTTTTGAACTGAACACATTTCTCAAGGCTAAAAAAAACTGGTTTTATTTCATTCCTTCAACAAAATATGTATAAACGTTCATGCCCCTTTAGGTATGATACCTTAACCCTCGTTAAAGCATAGTAAAGAGCCTTACCTCCTGCAGTAGCCCATTTTATTTTTCCTGCTTTCCCAAAAGTAAACTCCGTAACTATTTGGAATGCATCAGTGCGCGCGCCGATCAAGGACTCCAAAAGGGTGAGGCATCCAGTTTCCTCAAGCGCAGTGCATGGGGAGCACACAGGTACCCATAGATTTTTCGAGAAAAAAAATGATTTTTTTATGAAATATATTAAATATAGTCTGTAGTCTATTTCAAATGCGTCACTGCGTGCGCCGGTCAAGGACTCCAACAGGTGAAGTATCCAATTTCCTCTAGCGTAGCGCACAGGGAGCGCACACCGCACCAGCAGATTATTTAAAAAAAGTTTTATGACATTTGTATTCATGTTTACATGCAGTGCATTCGGAAAATATTCAGATCCCTTGACTTTTTCCACGTTTTGTTATGTTACAGCCGTATTCTAAAATGTATTAAATAGCTTTTTTCTCCCTCAATCTACACACAATACTCCATAATGACAAATCAAAAACAGGAATTGACATTTTTGCAAATGCATAAAAAAAACCTGAAATATCACATTTACATAAGTATTCAGACCCTTTACTCAGTACTTTGTTGAAGCACCTTTACCCGTGATTACAGTCTCGAGTCTTCTTGGGTATGATGCCACAAGCTTGGCACACCTGTATTTGGGGAGGTCTCTCATTCTTCTCTGCAGATTATTTCAAGCTCTGTCAGGTTGGATGGGGAGCGTCGCTGCACAGCTATTTTCAGGTCTATCCGGGTTCAAGTCCGGGCTCTGGCTGGGCCACTCAAGGACATTCCGAGACTTCTCCTGAGGCCACTCATGCATTGTCTTGGCTGTGTGCTTAGGGTCATTGTCCTGTTGGAAGGTGAACCTTCGCCCCAGTCTGAGGTCCTGATATCTCTGGAGCAGGTTTTCATCAAGGATCTCTCTGTACTTTGCTCTGTTCATCTTTCCTTCGATCCTGACTAGTCTCCCAGTCCCTGCTGCTGAAAAATATCCCCACAGCATGATGCTGCCACCAACATGCATCACCGTAGGGATGGTGCCAGGTTTCCTCCAGATGTGACACTTGGCATTCAGGCCAAAGAGTTCAGTCTTGGTTTCATCAAACTAGATAATCTTGATTCTCATGGTCTGAGAGTCCTTAAGGTGCCTTTTGGCAAACTCCAAGCGGGCTGTCATGTGCCTTTTACTGAGGAGTGGCTTCTGTCTGGCCACTCTACCATAAAGGCCTGATTGGTGGAGTGCTGCAGAAATGGTTGTAGTTCTGGAAGGTTCTCCAATCTCCACAGAGGTACCCTAGAGCTCTGTCAGAGTGACCATCGGGTTCTTGGTCACCTCCCTGACCAAATCCCTTCTCCCCTGATTGCTCAGTTTGGCCAGGGACCCACCTCTAGGAAGAGTCTTGGTGGTTTCAAACTTATTCCATTTAAGAACGATGGAGGCCACTGTGTTCTTGAGGACCTTCAATGCTGCAGAAATATTTTGGTACACTTCCCCAAATCCGTATCTCGACACAACCTCTACGGAAAATTCCTTCGACCTCATGGCTTAGTTTTTCTTATGACATGCACTGTCAACTGTGGGGCTTTATATAAACAGGTGTGTGCCTTTCCAAATCATGTCCAATCAATTGAATTTACCACAGAATGGCTCCAATCAAGTTGCAGAAACATCTCAAAGATGATCAATGGAAACAGGATGCATCTGAGCTCAATTTTGAGCCTCATAGGAAAGGGTCTGAATACTTACGTAAATAAGTTACTTGTGTTATTTATTTTTAATACATTTGCAGACTTTTCTAAAAACCTGTTTTCGCTTTGTCATTATTGGGTATTGTGTGTAGGTTGATGAGGGGAAAAAAGAATAGTATCTACGTAACAAAATGTGGAAAAAGTCAAGGGGTCTGAATACTTTCCGAATGCACTGTACATTTCACTAACCACGTTTCCATCCAACCATCTCATGCAGATGAATTACCTGACATATGAAAAAAGTCACGACTGGCCTGATGGATAAATTCAATGCCGGTACAATTTTATAACTCCCGACAGACAATTTGGTAGTTTGACATGGTGGAATATTTTGTGTCAGTATAATTCATTTTGGGAGAAATGGCGGCGGAAACGCCTTTATGCATCTAAAAAACATCGTAGATGCATGCTAGCAAAGACACTACACAACATTAAACAATTCATTAATTGCATTATAACGGTGACAAGCGGTGCCCACAAACTGTTAGGGCCTACATAAAGTTGTCCCAACAGCAGAGCTTTCTTTCCAACACAATGGAGTGAATCCTTACCACCGCTAATACCTGGCTATCGGCGGAGCCTTGTCTGGCAGCGAAACAATTAATTCAGCCTCGTTTACTGCCTTTTAAAAAACATAGCTGATACGGCTGACTTGCTTAAACAAATGTGGTTTCTACTGACAATTGAGATGTACAAACTATGGCATAAGGGAACGATAAGCGGATAAGAGGCATTCCGTAATTTCGATTAGGACATTAATTAGTGAGCGACGACAGACGTAGTCAATATAACTGTGTTCAGCACTTTTGAAATGTACAGCGACAGAATGCAGAACATGTATTTTTCCTTTACACCAAGTCAGAACCGTAGGATAAATAAAGGGGGCATATAAGCAGACAATGAAACCTCTTACAATATTAGATGATGACATTTCTCAAAAACCAGTCATAAGTAACATGTGCAGCACTACCGAGTCAGAACAGTAATGTTAGGTGAAATTAAGAGGTGAAAATGGCTTACTACACAACATACACTTATATACACAAGTATTACTTTCTTAGCTACAGTATACATATCTCCCTTGCACATTACATAATTTATGCAGCAGCATACAATACCTTTTTGAACTCACCTTGGCTTGTGATGAAGCTCACTTAAACATGAAGGTCGCGCGGCGGTCCGTTGTGGGCTAATTTTGTCATCAAACTTTGTCATCAACGTCTGGCATTCCCTGGATTTATGGTGGAAACTGTGGGGGGAAAAAACGCACAGCCACTCCATTGAATAGCAGGCTACTGGTTACTTTGCAACGCTTGCAGTTTGCCACTGATTCCTTCCAAACGACTCATTGTTCAAATTGGCATATCCAACTTGTTGCGTAATCTTTATGTCCAACGAGCACTGATACATTTTATCTATAATTTCTCTTCATTATTTCTCTTCATATGACAAGGATTAAAACGGTTTTGCCAGTAGATTGTTGGCTTGATTCATGATGATGACTGCTAGCTAAGATTGAAAGTAAGATGTTGACATGATCAGTCCAATCAAAGCTACTGTACATATAACGTGATTTGACATTTTATCTGTGTGGCCACTGACCTTGAGCCTTCTTGGAAGGGCAGGACACAATGTCCACCCTTACTAAGGACATAAACTTGGCTATGACGTAGTGTCCCCGCGAGTGACAGAACACTGAGCCACTCACGGCGCAATGCTCCTATTTTTTTGCTTACCCCACCACCACAGAAAGCCGTGAGCTAGGCTGAAACACCTGCATTTTGGAGCTGCCTTTCTCAAGAAAACAAAAACTGGACCATGTGTGTAAACGGCTTTATTAACTCAATTATATATATTTTTAACATTGTTTGCAAACTGATATGTGACACGTATTAATGCAAAAGTAACATGCAAAACAGGCAACCCCCCCCCAAAAAATAAATAATATATATATATATATATATATATATATATATATATATATGTGATGAAGGTGATGAACCTGATGTTCCTTTCCAATAAATATTGAGGGTCTTATTCTGGTGACATGATGATCGATTCTTGCCTGCCAATTGACAAACAAATCAGTATCACTCCTATCCATAATAATCTCATAATGTAGTTAGCCTCCCCGCACTGTAGCTGTGAGCTGTTGGCTAGAACGCATGCGCCGAGATCAGAGTGGGCATATTTGCTATATAACGTAACAGTTTTGTGACGGTGCACCACCAAACCATCAGTAGAGTTGAAAATGCAATGGAAACCTATTTAACCTATATTTTTCATTTGGTACATCAACATTTAACGGTAGAAGTGATTTGTATGTGCGCTACGACATCACGCACAACCTTTTAACTGCGAAACGTTTTGGAAACATCTCTGGGTGGGAAAATACGCAAACTGTTTTATGTACATTTTACAATTTTCGCATGAAAATCTGTCACAAACTGGAGGGAACCCTAGCTACTGAACACAATAGTTTATATTATTTTCCAGTGTTTTTCAGTGGGTGACAGTTTTTTCATAAGTAGACCTTTAGCCATGGGTTGGCTATTTCAAAATGTATTTGAATTGCATATGGATTTTGTTTTGTTTAAATAATACGAAATCAGGAATATGATCATGATAAACCGTTTCTCCAGATTTGTTAAAAACCCATTGGCTAATACAACCCCGTAAATCTCGCGAGATTGTTCGAGGAACTAAATTCAGGGAACATGGCGACGTCTAATTTGCTAAAGGTAACAGGCACCGCAATTCAATACTTTTGATTACATTTAATCAGTCTTTGTTGCATAGTCAATGATATATTACTGTACATTGTTAAGCGCCTATGCCTGAAGATGGCCTTGCAATATAGGTAGGTGATATGAAGTCCTGTTTGTCTTGCAAGCGTTGAAAGGACAGCTACTTACTCCTCCAAGTCACTGCCGTTAATAACGTTAGCCTGGTGCTAGCTAGCTGTGCCAGGCAGTGGCTAGTACACACACGTTAGCCAACTGGCTAAGAAAACATGATCATTTAACTTGGCATGACTGTCGTTGACTAAGTTGCTAGCTAACCTCAACAACGTTCGATTGCCTTTTTCATTTAACACACTAAGTTAGCTTGCTAACAGTAGATAGGCAGCCGGTATAACAATAACGTTAGAAGATGCCCCAGTATCTGTACTTTATGCCGCGTTCAAGACAACTGGAAACTCGGAAAAACCAACTCCGATGGTGCAAAAGCCATTTCAAAGGTCGTCCAACTCGGAATTCCAAGTCGGAAACTCTGAAGATTACTGACGTCTTGATTTGACCTTTTTTCCCCAAGTTCCCAGTCTTATTGAAAGCACCACAAGGAGACGATGACTACGCCTATGACGTGTCTCCACTCTAATGCCCAGGAAGCTCAGATTCAAACTCCCATTAGGGATATCGGGATACCTAGTCAGTTGCACAACTGAATGTATTCAACCAAAATGTGTCATGGCCATTTAACCCAACCCCTCTGAATCAGAGAGGTGTGAGGGGCTGCCTTAATCCAGGGCTTCCCAAACTGTTTCACTCAGGCTCCTGTTCCAGCATTGGGGAAGATTTAAGAAATTGTAAAACCCTGATTGTAAGCTTTTAAATGATATCAAACTCAACCATTATTATTTTCCAGTGATAAAGACAAAGGATGTCTAATGGTATGGTGGAGTATGCAAAATGGGTCAACTTTGAGCACCACTAGCTCCTGAATGTTTTGTCATTCAGGTCCAGTAAGTCACTTTCTGACCACTTCTACCATGGGCAAACATGTATGGAAAGTTAAATCAAAAGGGGTGCGACCAAAATTTGCTTGAAATCAATTGGAACGATCCTATAGTTAGTCATGTCTGTATACTCACTGCATTGTTATTGTATCACTACAAGTAAGCTGGCTGGCTATAGACAAAAAACAGATGTTACAGGATTGAAGCACCTGGGTTGTTATGTTCAGAAACTCTCCAGCACAAGCAAGCCTGTTTGCTACTAACGGGCCTCAACCAGCCTGTCCTATGATATTGGAGAAATTAACCACCACCAGGCTTGTTTACTGCTGTTGTGTTCCTGCTAATGTTCAAATGGGCCCACTGCCTAGTTCCTAAACATTCAGCAACCACTGGGATGAATATCAATAGTAAATCCATGATTTCCCATGTCCTCCCTTCTCGTCTCCTTTTCAAATCACATTGGAGCAGAAGAGCTGAGGTTCCTCCCCTCTGCTAAAATGTGTTTTGAGAAGGCGTTTAGGAGAGAGGATGTGAGGAATCAAGTAAATACAATTGAGGTTCACCCCTGATGTTGTCATAACTGCTATAGCTAGAGGTGACACTTCTGCCCTTCTCATTCTCACCAAGAACAAAGGCTCCCTCCAGTTCGAGGACAAGTGGGACTTGATGCGTCCCATCGTCCTCAAGCTGCTCCGCCAAGAGTCAGTCACCAAACAGCAGTGGTTCGACCTCTTCTCGTGAGTATGGCCACTCGTCCATGGGCTCTGTCATACTGAGGTTGTATTCATTAGTGCACACAAATTGAAAACCAGTGTTTCTTATTAGACAAGTCAAGGCATTCCCTCCCTGTTTTGGCCTGTTCCGTTTGGTTCTTAGTGAATACAATTTATTTATTTAACCTTTATTTAATTAGGTAAGTCGGTTAAGAACAAATTCTAAGTTACAATGGCAGCCTAACCCGGACGACGCTGGGCCAATTGTGCGCCGCCCTATGGGACTCCCAATCACGGCCGGTTGTGATACAGCCTGGACTTGATACCTCGAGAAAAGGCTGTCATTCTGTTTAACAGGCATTTCACATTAACGCCTGTCTGAGCTGTTAAAGACCAACAAATGGATTCATTGATTGATCTCCTCCAATCCCCTCATCTGATCTCTTGGTTTCCATAGAGATGTCCATGCAGTATGCCTATGGGATGACAAGGGGCCGGCCAAGATTCACCAGGCCCTGAAAGAGGACATCCTAGACTTCATCAAGCAAGCACAAGCAGTATGTATCAAATCACATTTTATTTGTCACATGCACCGAATACAACAAAGAGGGGTTCAATATAAATAGTCCGGTGGCCATTTGATTAATTGTTCAGCAGTCTTATGGCTTGGGGTAGAAGCTGTTAAGTAGCCTTTTGGACCTAGACTTGGCACTCCAGTACAGCTTGCCGTGCGGTAGCAGAGAAAACAGTCTATGACTTGGGTGACTTGTCTTTGAAAAAATGTTGGGCCTTCCTCTGACACCGCCTAGTATAGAGGTCCTGGATGGCAGGAAGCTTGGCCCCGGTGATGTACTGGGCCGTACACACTACCCTCTGTAGCGCCTTACGGTCAGATGCCGAGCAGTTGCCATACCAGGCGATAATGCAACCGATCAGAATGCTCTCAACGGTGCTGCTGTAAAACTTTTTGAGGATCTGGGGACCCATGCCAAATATTTCTCCTGCGGAATTTGAAACTCTCGACCCCCTCCACTACAGGCCTGTCGACGTTAATGGGGCCCTGTTCGGCCCTCCTTTTCCTGTAATCCGCGATCAGCTCCTTTGTCTTGCTCACATTGAGGGAGAGATTGTTGTCCTGGCACCACACTTCCAGGTCTCTGACCTCTCTGACAGGTCTCTGACCCAGCCTATAGGGACCTCCTCCCTATAGGCTGTCTCATCGTTGTCGGTGATCAGGCCTACCACTGATGTGTCGTCAGCAAACTTAATGATGGTGTTGGAGTCGTGTTTGGCCACGCAGTCGTGGGTGAACAGGGAGTACAGGTGGGGACTAAGCACGCACCCCTGAGGGGCCCCAGTGTTGAGGATCTGTCCAGGATCCAGTTGCAAAAGGTGTTTAGTCCCAGGGTCCTTAGCTTAGTGATGAGCTTTGTGGGCACTATGGTGTTGAACGCTTAGCTGTAGTCAATGAACAGCATTCTCACATAGGTGTTCCTTTTGTCCAGGTGGGAAAGGGCAGTGTGGAGTGCGATGGAGATTGCGCCATCTGTGGATCTGTTGGGGCGGTATGCCAATTGGAGTGGGTCCAAGTGCTACGTGGCGGTAGTCACCTTCGCTTTCTTGGGCACAGGGACTATGGTGGTCTGCTTGAAACATGTAGGTATTACATACTCGGTCAGGGAGAGTTTTTGAAAATGTTAGTGAAGACACTTGCCAGTTGGTCCGCGCATGCTCTGAGTACACGTCCTGGTAATCTGTAAATGTTGACCTGTTTAAAGGTCTTGCTCACATCGGCTACAGAGAGCATGATCACACAGTTGTCCTTGAACAGTTGGTGCTCTCTTGCATGCTTCAGTGTTGCTTGCCTCGAAGCAAGCATAAAATGCATTTAGCTCGTCTGGTAGGCTTGTGTCACAGGGCAGATCGCGGCTGGTTTTCCCTTTGTAGTCTGTAATAGTTTGCAAGCCCTGCCACATCCAACGAGTGTCAGAGCCGGTGCAGTAGGATTCAATCTTAGTCCTGTATTGATGCTTTGTCTGCTAAGGCCTGCTAAGTCTCACTAGCATTGAAATGACTGTGCCATTTATTCCGTCACTGAGTACTACTAAAGGCATCCGCACGCTTCCCAGCCGAAACAGTTCGGTAGAGTTCGTACATATATTATGACAACATTTTGTGACATTTTTGTTAGTTTTGGACTTCGGTGAGTTTTTTGGGGGGGTTGTTCGGGGGCACATTTTTTCTGGAGGCAAGCCGAAGTTCGAAGCCAAAGGCTACGTCCTTTGTCAGTGATTGGTCAACAGTAGGGATGCTTCAATAAAGTCTTTGTCATCGAACAAGAGACGACTCGTTTTCAAGCACATTTTTTAATTGAAAAATACTGTACCAAACATCATAGTTAGTGTATACTGGCAACGGCGTCTCAAAATGGACAAACAGTAGTATTGTGCTTTTTTTCTTGTTTTTCAAGCAAAGTTCTTTTAAGGGAGTATGCGAGCACACTTGTTCGGTTTGCCTAGCCAACTTCGGCCAGCCAAACTGAGGCATGCTGACACCTTAACGCTAGCTTGGAAGCAAGCTATCTGTGCCAGTCGGCTACCGCGTAACCAAGCACTCTACTAGCCTATCCCTGAGAACCTATATTTTCAACATCATAATGTCTATAACACTGCACTCAGTTGTTCTCTCCCCCTGCAACATATTGAGTAACCAAGCAGACTGTCTATTACCCCCAGTTTTTCCAATGCCATAAAGTCCATAACAGTGCCCTGCTCTCTCCCTCACAGCGGGTGTTGAGCCACCAGGATGACACGGCACTGCTGAAGGCCTACATCGTTGAGTGGAGGAAGTTCTTCACGCAGTGTGACATCCTGCCCAAACCCTTCTGCCAGCTGGAGATTACGCTCATGGGAAAACAGGGCAGCAACAAGAAGTCTAACGTAGAGGACAGCATTGTACGGAAGGTGAGGAGGGGAGGGGGGGGGGTTGAGAGGGGCAGCAGCAGTATTTGGTTGTATTTACATTGATATAAGAGAATTTCTGGTTGACATGAGGAAATTATACTGCCTGTAAATTCAGTCTGTTCCTGCTCATGTATCTCATTTCACTGTCCCTTCTGCTACCTTGTGGCTGTGGGCTGGTAACGGGCCTAGAAGGTAGCATCCGGAGGGTTGTCGGTTCAAGTCCTGAGATTGAGAGGGACAATATGTCGGGCTGTCAGCTGGCTACCGGAGGGTTGTTGTGATATCCATGCCCCCTCCTGTCATTGTGCCTTTGAGCAAGGCACTAGATAAAACAAAAATATAAATGCAACATATAAAGTGTTGGTCCCATGTTTCATGAGCTGAAATAAAATATCCCAGATATTTTCCATACACAGAAGCGTATTTCTCTCAAATGTTGGGCACAAATTGGTTTACATCCCTGTTACTGAGCATTTCTCCTTTGCCAAGATAATCCATCCACCTGACAGGTGTGGCATATCAAGAAGCTGATTGAGTTGTGATGGGAGGAGCAAAATGGAGTTGTGATCAGATTTGCTGACGGGGGGGCAGGGGAGGGCCTTGTAGACATTTCGAAAAGTTGGATAGCAGTGGTCCAATGTTTTTCCAGCTCGAGTACTACAGTCAATGTGTTGGTAGAACTTTGGTAATGTTTTCCTCAAATAACAAAGCAAATTTGAGGAAACGCTACCGAAGTTCTAACACCACATTGACTGTAGTACTCGCGCTTGAAAAACATTGAATCACTGCTATTCAACTTTTTGAAATGCCATGATTGTTTTGATCATGCGACTGGGATACGTTCTGGGTAGCCTCTGAGAATAACATCAAATACACGGATATGGTGACTGAGTTCATCAGGAAGTGTATAGGAGTACAACCCACTGTGACTATTAAAAGATACCGTGGATAGATGGCAGCATTCGCGCAAAACTGAGTGTGAATCACCGCATTTAACAATGGCAAAGTGACTGGGAATATGGCCAAATACAAACAGTGTAGTTATTCCCTCCATAAGGCAATCAAACAGGCAAAACGTCAGTACAGAGACAAAGTGGAGTTACTATTCAACGGCACAGACACGAGACGTATGTGGCAGGGTCTAGAAACAATCACGGATTACAAAGGGAAACCAGTCACGTCTTGCTTCCGGACAAGCTAAACACCTTCACCCGCTTTAAGGATAACACAGTGGCACTGACGCTCCTTCTCTGTGGCCTACGTGAGTAAGACATTTAAGCATGTTAACCCTCGCAAGGCTCCCGGCCCAGATGGCATGCCTAGCCGCATCCTCAGAGCATGCACAGACCAGCTGGCTGGAGTGTTTATGGACATATTCAATCTCTCCCTATCCCAGTCTGCTGTCCCCACTTCCTTCAAATGTAACCAAGAAAACAAAAGTAATTTAGTTCAGTTACCATCGCCCCATAGCAGTCACTTCTGTCATCATTAAGTGCTTTGAGGGGCTAGTTAAGGATCATATCACATCTACCTTACCTGACACCCTAGACCCTCTTCAATTTGCTTACTGCCACAATATATCCACAAACGATGCTATCACTCTGCACACTGCCCTATTACATCTGGACAAGAGGAATACCAATGTAAGAACAAAACAAAGGAGTTGATAGTGTGCTTCAGGAAACAGCAGGTGGAGCACACCCCTCTCCACATCGACGGGACCGCAGTGAAGGTGGAAAGCTTCAAGTTCCTCGGCGTACACATCACCAACAAACTGAAATGGTCCACCCACACAGTGTTTCAACCTCAGGAGGCTGAAGAAATTTGGCTTGGCCCCTAAACCCTCACAAACATTTACAGATGCACAACTTTACAGATGAGAGCATCCTGTCGAGCTGTAGCACTGCCTAGTACGGCAACTGCACCGCCCGCAACCGCAGGGCTCACCAGCTCACTAGCCGGCTTCCACCCGGTTACTCAACCCTGCACCTTTGGAGGCTGCTGCCCTATATACATAGACTTCAAATCACTGGCCACTTTAATAATGTTTACGTACTGCTTTACTCATCTCTTATGTGTATATACTGTATTTTATTCTTCTGTATTTTATTCAATGCCACGCCGACATTGCGCGACTTAATATTTACATTTCTTAATTCCATTCTCTTACTTTTAGATTTGTGTGTATTGTTGTGAATTGTTAGGTACTACTGAACTGTTGGAGCTAGGAACACAAGCATTTCCCTTCACCCGCAATAACATTTGCTAAATATGTGTATGTGACCAATACTATTTGATTTGAAAAGGACACTAAAATGTGCAGTTTAGTCACACAGCACAATAAGCTACCATTAACCACCTCCAAAGTCGTTTTAGAGAATTTCTCATTATGACCAACCGGCCTCCCAACCACAGACCACGTGTAAGCACGCCAGCCTAGGACCTCTATATCCGGCTTCTTCACCTGCGGGAATGTCTGAAACCAGCCACCCGGACAGCTGATGAAATTATGGGTTTTCACATCCGAAGAAATTCTACACAAACTGTCAGAAACCGTCTCACTGAAGCTTATCTGCGTGCTCCTCGTCCTCACCAGGGTCTTGACCTGACTGCAGTTCGGCATAGTAACAGACTTCAGTGGGCAAATGCTCACCTTTGATAGCCACTGGCACACTGGAGAAGTGTGCTATTCACGGATGAATCCCGGTTCCAACTGTACCGGGCAACAAACACAATTGCATTTTATCCATAGCAATTTAAATCCAGAGATACCGTGACAAGATCCTGAGGCCCGTTGTCGTGCCGTTCATCCGCTGCCATCACCTCATGATTCAGCATGATTATTTTGCAAGGATCTGTACAAAATCCCTGGAAGCTGAAAATGTCCCAGTTCTTCCATGCCCTGGATACTCACCAAACATGTCACCCATTGAGCAGGTTTGGGATACTCTGGATCGATGTGTACAACAGCGTATTCCAGTTCCCGCCAATATCCAGTAACTTCACACAGCCATTGAAGAGGAGTGGGACAACATTCCACAGGCCACAATCAACAGCCTGATCAACTCTGTGGATATGTGTCGTGCTGCATGAGGCAAATGGGGGTCACACCAAATACTGACTGTTTTTCTGATACACTTATTATTGCATTTTTTTTAAAGGAACCTGTGACCAACCGATGCATGTCTGTATTCCCAGTCATGTGAAATCCATAGATTAGGGCCTTATGATTTTATTTCAATTGACTGACTTCCTTATATGCACTGTAACTCAGTAAAACCTTTGAAATTGTTGCATGTTTCTCGCATGGAATAGCCTTCATTTCTAACTGACCCCAAACTTTTGAATGGTAGTGTATATATTTAACAATAAAGCCATGTTCTAATAATCTTCTGTGTCCTCAGCTCATGCTGGACACGTGGAACGAGTCCATCTTCTCCAACATCAAGAATAGGCTCCAGGACAGCGCCATGAAGCTGGTGCATGCCGAGCGCCTGGGGGAGGCCTTCGACTCTCAGCTGGTCATTGGTGTCAGGGAGTCTTATGGTGAGCAAAACAATACTGTCTCCTTTAGCTGGGATAGAAAGGTGCCTAATGAACACGACTGTGGTGTATGTATACAATACCAACGGATGATTTCCAAATCACGGTGCCAAATTGGATAGATATTTCATGTCAATATTGGTGTAAAACCCCCAATGACATTGATGCGGGATGTACATGAAAATGTGAGCTACTACAAGTTAGGTTTTAGCAATGTAGTGTGAACGAGAGAAATGAACTCTTAACCCCCCTCCACAAAGATATCTATAATCCTTCTGGTTAGTGTTCATAACACACCAAATGGAAGAAAACGTACTGAAACCGGAAGGGACTAATTGGACTCATCCAATAAGAAATGTAAATTTTTGTTTACTATTGTAAAACGTTGCGTGCTAATTAACTTGGCCTCTGGGGACCTCCCTGTCTTCCCTCTGCAGTGAACCTGTGCTCAAACACGGACGACAAGTTGCAGATCTACAGAGAGAACTTTGAGAAGGCCTACATGGACTCCACCGAGAGGTTCTACAGAACACAGGCCCCCTCCTACCTGCAGCAGAACGGAGTCCAGAACTACATGAAATACGTGAGTATTACCAGGATTAGGGTTGTACAATTCCTATAACGTTTTGAAAATTCCCAGATTTTCCAGAACTGGTTGGAGGATTCCGGAATTTTTAGAAAGTTACTGGAATTTTGCAACCCTAAAGGACCCTCTGTCTCCGTGACAACCGCTCTCCTCTTTCAAGATAATCACACGATAAGTTATAATTTGAATTCCAAATGGACGAGCCTAGTCCATACCCCTCAGGTGCCCATGTAGATTTGAAACGATTGCATAGGTGTAAGCCATATGGCGCAAATCCCAAACAGCCAATTGGAAGGCAATTTGAAGCAATGACCACACTGTTTAAACCCATCTACTCCTTTCAGATCTACAATGCCTGAGGTTTGATTTGGAATTCAGTGATGACAGCGGTCGAAAGAAATCGAAAACGATCTGTAATGGACAAGTACTGTTTCAGCAGGTTCTTTGTGATTTCTCACTAGGCTGTAAAATTCTGGTACCGTTACCAAAATCCCAGGTTTTCCAGAAATCAGAATAAGCAGGAAATGTGGGAATCCTTCTACTGAGATGTCTGGAAAACCTGAAAATTTGGGGAAAGTTACAGGAAGTTACAGCCCTATTTCTCAGCAACTTGCCCCAGGGCCTAGACTGTTTGTCTGTAAGCTAGGTTATCCATCTGAGGTGAAACCAACATGTGTGTTCTAACAGGCAGACGCCAAGTTGAGAGAGGAGGAGAAACGGGCGCTGCGCTACTTGGAGACGAGGCGGGAATGTAACTCTGTACAAGCAGTGAGTATTCTATATCGCCACCACTTCTGTGTGACTACTATGGGCTGTAGAACGGTCTGTATATAAAGCAGGGGAGCCCTCGTGTTCAGAGCAGGGCCATGTTCATTAGAACACAAAACTCTTGAAACTGAGGTGCAACTGTAACAATTTCACTGTTTCTACAGTTTTTACTGCTTTTATAACAAAAAAATACCCCAACCACCAAGGCGCATGGTCAAATTATGAAAACATCAGTAGCCTCAACATTACCATAAGCGCCAAGTGTGCTTCATAAATAGTGAAAATCACCACAAACGCAATAATGGCATTAAAATGAATGTCGATAGGACAGCAGTTGAAAATAGTCAATTATTGTCAGCTCGTGCTTACATGGTGTGTGTCTTCATGCAATGGCGTCAGTTGGAGCATGCCCACGTCACATAAACAATGAAAGCTGGCGAGTGTGTTGCTGCTGATGTTTTTTGCTTGAGATGTAGGGTCTGCTTTCTGTGATGACATTTTGGGCTGATAATCGGCCCGTAGCAATGTCACCGGCTTGTTCTATCCAAACGGTGCCGTCCCTTCCTCTCTCCTGTCTCACCGTTTTCATTTGGTGTCCGCACCTGCTCAGTGCGGACATTTCCGGGCTTTTTGCGCTTAGTCCTCGGCGGTGTAGGTTCAGGCTGAGGCTCAGAATCAGAAGAATAATCATCAGGGATGTCATAATATATTTCTTCCCCATCACGAGTCGTTTTCATTCAGATCTTGTAGCAACTCTAACGCAGTATGTGCTTCCATTAGTAAATTACGCACTTTCTCACTATGTTCTCCAAGTAGGCCAGAGTAGACTGATAAGACTGCTTGGATTCGGTGGACTGATAAAGGGTACATAATTAGAACATACCAGTATAATAGAATGGCCCGCTCTGTTCTTCATTCACAATTGGGGATTACATAATTATGCATTGTTCGCTTCCCCTCGCTCATCATCTCGCCCATTTTCACCCATCATACTTTACTTAATTTATTTAATCTGTTATAGGTGTTCAATTAGTTTTGGTATAGTTTAGGTTCAGTTTCTAGGCAATTGTCGGGGTGATTGTCAACTGGGCACCGCACCTTCAACTGTCGGGAGCAGGCCCTGTCGGGGGGGGTCAGCCAACCATTAAAGTGACATTCCTTCCTAACGTATAATTCTGTTTGTAATGTTAAGATTCTAACAATGACAGTGTTATAGACTTATTTAGGAAAAGTCAAGAACGGAGGAGGGCTTTAAACTAATTCCTTATGTTAAACCACTTTGTGACAAATGCTGATATAAAAAGTTATTTATAAATGAATTGTAATTTTTTGATATTATTGGTGATCTGAGCGACCATGGTTTTTCTGTTTCCTCCTCAGCTGATGGAGTGTTGCGTGAACGCCCTGGTGACGTCCTTTAAGGAGACCATCTTGGCCGAGTGTCCAGGCATGATCAAGCAAAACGAGACAGAGAGTGAGTACGGCCGGAGCGCTCCTGGCACCAAAGGCTCGGCCAGCTCAGGTTTGCAAACCAGGAAATGACCTTGCAGTCTTTCACTTCCTATTTCAATTTGTCCACACCAACCAACCAACCAACCAACCTCTGTCTTTGCCCATTCTGTGTGTCAGTCAACATGTTGTCAACATTACCCCCAAACATCAGTGTCTGACCACAAACCCACCTTGTACTGTGTGTGTGTCCTGATAGTTTTAACCAGTAGTCTACCTACGTGTGTCTCAGTATTAACCAATGTGTCTTTGTAGAACATCTCAGTTTATGATGTTTAGCAGTAAAATCTGAAAGTAGCTTTCTAACCCTGGCAGTATACCACTACTGTGATGTTTAGAACTTCTAGAGCTGAATTCCAGGATACAGATTAAGCCTTGACTAAAAAGCATGTTCAATGGAGACTCAATCAATTGAACGGAAACCAACCCCTAAAGATGTGGTATTTAAATACGGGCCCCAAGCTCTGCTGCATACCCCTTGTTCTATATATTTACTATAATTTAGAAGTAGAAAACAAGACTGAAATTGTTGCATTTATATTTTTGTTCAAAGATTTTACTGAGGTACAGTTCATATAAGGAAGTCAGTCAATTGTCATAAATCCATTAGGCCGTAATCTATGGATTTCACCGATATGCATCTGTTGGCCACAGATACCTTAGAAATAAACAAAGGTAGGGGCGTGGATCAGGAAACCAGTCAGTATCTGGTGTGTTACCACCATTTGCCTCAAGCACACGAAACATCTCCTTTGCATAGAGTTGATCAGGCTGTTGATTGTAACCTGTGGAATGTTGTCCCACTCCTCTTCAATGCCTGTGTGAAGTTGCTGGATATTGGCAGGAACTGGAACACAGTCGTGCACGTCGATCCAGAGCATCCCAAAGCTCAATGGTTGACATGTCTGGTGAATATGCAGGCCATGGAAGAACTGGGACATTTTCACCTTCCAGGAATTGTGTACAGATCCTTGCGACATTGGGCCGTACATTATCATGCTGAAACATGAGGTGATGGCAGCGGATGAATGGCACGACAATGGGCCTCAGGATCTTGTCACCGTACCTCTGTGCGTTCAAATTGCCATAGGTAAAATGCAATTATGTTCATTGTGCGTAGCTTATGCCTGTCCATACCATAACCGGTGGGGCACTTTGTTCACAACGTTGAACAAAGTGCACACCACTCGCCCAGACCACTCAGCACACCACTCGCCCACACAACACCATACACGCTGTCTGCATCTGCCCAGCACAATTGAAACCGGGATTCATCCATCATGAGCACACTTCTCCAGCATGCCAGTGGCCATCGAAGGGGAACATTTGCCCACTGAAGTCGGTTACAACGCCAAACTGCAGTCAGGTCAAGACTAGTAAGGACGACAAGAACGCAGATGAGCTTCCCTGAGACGTTTTCTAACAGAAATTCTTTCATTTGCAAATGCACAGTTTCATCAGCTGTATGGGTGGCTGGTCTCGCAGCTGAAGAAGCCTGGTGTGGAGGTCCTGGGCTGGCATGGTTACATGTGGTCTGCGTTGGAGGTGGCTTATGGTAGAGGAACTAACATTAAATTCTCTGGCAACAGCTCTGCTGGACATTCCTGCAGTCAGCATGCCAATTGCACGCTCTGTCAACTTGAGTCCTCTGTGGCATTGTGTTGTGACAAAACTGAACCTTTTTAGTGGCCTATTATTGTTCCCAGCAAAAGGTGTAATAATCTTGCTGTTTAATCAGCTTCTTGATATGCCACACGTCAGGTGGATGGATTATCATGGTGAAGGAGAAATGTTTACAAACAGGGATGTAAACAAATTGGTGCACAATTTGAGAGAAATAAGCTTTTTGTGCAGATTGAGAATTTCTGGGATCTTTTATTTCAGCTCATGAAACATGGGACCAACACTTTAAATGTTGCGCTTATGTTTTTGTTCAGTATAGAATCTATAGACTGTAGCTTACTTTGGACAGTGTTTGACTGTAGTTCTCCACCTCCTAGAGCTCCACCTCATGTTCTCTTTGATGGACAAGGTGCCCAGTGGCATCGAACCCATGCTGAATGACCTAGAGGACCACATCATGTCTGCTGGGCTGGCCGACATGATGGCCTCCGCCGAGACCATCACCTCGGTGAGTGCTACACACACACGCCCAAGCATACACACATACGGTCATGCTCACACACACAGACATGTTATACTAACAGAAACGTAAAATACATACAGTGCATTTGGAAAGTATTCAGACCCCTTGACTTTTCCACATTTTGTTACGTTACAGGCTTATTCTAAAATTATATAGTTTTTCCCCCTCATCAATCTGCAGTCGTGGCCAAAAGTTGAGAATGACACAAATATAAATTTCCACAAAGTTTGCTGCTTCAATGTCTTTAGATATTTTGTCAGACGTTACTATGGAATACTGAAGTATAATTATAAGCATTTCATAAGTGTCAAAGGCTTTTATTGACAATTACATGAAGTTGACGCAAAGAGTCAATATTTACAGTGTTGACCCTTCTTTTTTAAGACCTCTGCAATCCGCCCTGGCATGCTGTCAATTAACTTCTGGGCCACATCCTGACTGATGGCAGCCCATTCTTGCATAATCAATGCTTGGAGTTTGTCAGAATGTGTGGGTTTTTGTTTGTCCACCCGCCTCTTGAGGATTGACCACAAGTTCTCAATGGGATTAAGGTCTGGGGAGTTTCCTGGCCATGGACCCAAAATATCAATGTTTTGTTCCCCGAGCCACTTATCACTTTAGTTATCACTTTTGCCTTATGGCAAGGTGCTCCATCATGCTAGAAAAGGCATTGTTTGTCACCAAACTGTTCCTGGATGGTTGGGGGAAGTTGCTCTCGGAGGATGTGTTGGTACCATTCTTTATTCATGGGCAAAATTGTGAGTGAGCCCACTCCCTTGGCTGAGAAGCAACCCCACACATGAATGGTCTCAGGATGCTTTACTGTTGGCATGACACAGGACTGATGGTAGCGCTCACCTTGTCTTCTGGATGCCCCAAACAATCAGAAAGGGGATTCATCAGAGACAATGACTTTACCCCAGTCCTCAGCAGTCCAATCCCTGTACCTTTTTCAGAATATCAGAATGCCCCTGATGTTTTTCCTGGAGAGAAGTGGCTTCTTTGCTGCCCTTCTTGAAACCAGGCCATCCTCCAAAAGTCTTCGCCTCACTGTGCATGCAGATGCACTCACATCTGCCTGCTGCCATTCCCGAGCAAGCTCTGTGCTGGTGGTGCTCTGAACCCGCGGTTGAATCAACTTTAGGAGATGGTCCTGGCGCTTGCTGGACTTTCTTGGGCGCCCTGAAGCCGCCTTCAGAACAATTGAACCACTCTCCTTGAAGTTCTTGATGATCCGATAAATGGTTGATTTAGGTGCAATCTTACTGGCAGCAATATCCTTGCCTGTGAAGCCCTTTTTGTGCAAAGCACTGATGACGGCAGGTGTTTCCTTGCAGGTAACCCAGAGGAAGAACAGTGATTCCAAGCACCACCCTCCTTTTGAAGCTTCCAGTCTGTTATTTGAACTCAATCAGCATGACAGAGTGATCTCCAGCCTTGTCCTCGTCAACACTCACACCTGTGTTAACGAGAGAATCACTGACATAATGTCAGCTGGTCCTTTTGTGGCAGGTCTGAAATGGGGTGGAAATGTTTTTTGGGGATTCAGTTCATTTGCATGGCAAAGAGAGACTTTGCAGTTAATTGCAATTCATCTGATCACTCTTCATAACATTCTGGAGTATATGCAAATTGCCATCATACAAACTGAGGCAGCAGACTTTGTGAAAATTAATATTTGTCATTCTCAAAACTTTTGGCCACAACTGTACACACAATACCCCATAATGACGAAGCAAAAATATAAATGTTTGCTAATTTATATTTAAAATATTTGTTACATGCATACATACATGCATGCATGCATGCATACACGGACAGTTGAAGTTGGAAGTTTACATACACCTTAGCCAAATACATTTAAACTCAGTTTTTCACAATTCCTGAGATTTAATCCTAGTAAAAATCCCCTGTCTTAGGTCAGTTAGGATCACCACTTTATTTTAAGAATATGAAATGTCAGAATAATAAAAGTGAGTGATTTTATTTCTTTCATCACATTCCCAGTGGGTCAAACGTTTACATACACTCAATTAGTAGTTGGTAGCATTGGCTTTTAAATTGTTTAACTTGGGTCAAACGTTTTGGGTAGCATTCCAGAAGCTTCCCACAATAAGTTGGGTGAATTTTGGCCCATTTCTCCTGACAGAGCTGGTGTAACTGAGTCAGGTTTGTAGACCTCCTTGCTTGCACACACTTTTTCAGTTCTGCCCACAAATTCTCTATGGGATTGAGGTCAGGGCTTTGTGATGGCCACTCCAAAACCTTGACTTCGTTGTCCTTAAGCCATTTTGCCACAACTTTGGAAGTATGCTTGGGGTCATTGTCCATTTGGAAGACCCATTTGCGACCAAGCTTTAACTTCCTGACTGATGTCTTGAGATATGTTGCTTCAATATATCCACGTACTTTTCCTACCTCATGATGCCATGAAGTGCACTAGTCCCTCCTGCAGAAAAGCACCCCCACAATATGATGCTGCCACCCCCATGCTTCACGGTTTGGATGGTGTTCTTCGGCTTGCAAGCCTCCCCCATTTTCCTTGCAAGCCTCCCCATAACGATGGTCGTTATGGCCAAACAGTTATATTTTTGTTTGATCAGACCAGAGGACATTTCTCCTAAAAGTACGATCTTTGTCCCCATGTGCAGTTGCAAACCGTAGTCTGCCTTCTTGATGGCAGTTTTGGAGCAGTGGCTTCTTCCTTGGTGAACGGCCTTTCAGGTTCTGTCGATACAGGACTCGTTTTACTGTGTATATAGATACTTTTGTACCTGTTTCCTCCAGCATCTTCACAAAGTCCTTTGCTGTTGTTCTGGGATTGATTTGCACTTTTCGCAGCAAAGTACATTCATCTCTAGGAGACAGAACACGTCTCCTTCCTGAGCGGTATGACGGCTGCGTGGTCCCATGGTGTTTATACTTGCGTACTATTGTTTGTACAGATGAACATGGTACCTTCAGGCGATTGGAAATTGCTCCCAAGGATGAACCAGACTTGTGGAGGTCTGCAACTTATTATTTTTCTGAGGTCTTGGCTGATTTCTTTACATTTTCCCATGATGTCAAGCAAAGAGGCACTGAGTTTGAAGGTCGGCCTTGAAATACATCCACAGATACACCTCCAATTGACTCAAATGATGTCAATAAGCCTATCAGAAGCTTCTAATGCCATCATTTTCTGGAATTTTCCAAGCTGTTTAAGGGCACAGTCAACTTAGTGTATGTAAACTTCTGACCCACTGGAATTGTGATACAGTGAAATAATCTGTCTGTAAACAATTGTTGGAAAAAATTACTTGTCATGCACAAAGTAGATGTCCTAATCGACAGGTTGTTAACAAGAAATGTGTGGAGTTGTTGAAAACGAGTTTTAATGACTCCAACCTAAATGTATGTAGCCTTCAACTGTGTGTGTGTGTGTGTGTGTGTGTGTGTGTGTGTGTGTGTATAGATAGATAGATATACTGCTCAAAAAAATAAAGGGAACACTAAAATAACACATCCTAGATCTGAATGAATGAAATAATCTTATTAAATACTTTTTTCTTTACATAGTTGAATGTGCTGACAACAAAATCACACAAAAATAATCCATGGAAATCCAATTTATCAACCCATGGAGGTCTGGATTTGGAGTCACACTCAAAATTAAAGTGGAAAACCCCACTACAGGCTGATCCAACTTTGATGTAATGTCCTTAAAACAAGTCAAAATGAGGCTCAGTAGTGTGTGTGTGGCCTCCACGTGCCTGTATGACCTCCCTACAATGCCTGGGCATGCTCCTGATGAGGTGGCAGATGGTCTCCTGAGGGATCTCCTCCCAGACCTGGACTAAAGCATCCGCCAACTCCTGGACAGTCTGTGGTGCAATGTGGGGTTGGTGGATGGAGCGAGACATGATGTCCCAGATGTGCTCAATTGGATTCAGGTCTGGGGAACGGGCGGGCCAGTCCATAGCATCAATTCCTTCCTCTTGCAGAAACTGCTGACACACTCCAGCCACATGAGGTCTAGCATTGTCTTGCATTAGGAGGAACCCAGGGCCAACCGCACCAGCATATGGTCTCACAAGGGGTCTGAGGATCTCATCTCGGTACCTAATGGCAGTCAGGCTACCTCTGGCGAGCACATGGAGGGCTGTGCGGCCCCCCAAAGAAATGCCACCCCTCACCATGACTGACCCACCGCCAAACCGGTCATGCTGGAGGATGTTGCAGGCAGCAGAACCTTCTCCACGGTGTCTCCAGACTGTCACGTCTGTCAAATGTGCTCAGTATGAACCTACTTTCATCTGTGAAGAGCACAGGGCGCCAGTGGCAAATTTGCCAATCTTGGTGTTCTCTGGCAAATGCCAAACGTCCTGCACGGTGTTGGGCTGTAAGCACAACCCCCACCTGTGGACGTCGGGCCCTCATACCACCCTCATGGAGTCTGTTTCTGACCGTTTGAGCAGACACATGCACATTTGTGGCCTGCTGGAGGTAATTTGCAGGGCTCTGGCAGTGCTCCTCCTTGCACAAAGGCGGAGGTAGCGGTCCTGCTGCTGGGTTTATCGCCCTCCTACGGCCTCCTCCACGTCTCCTGATGTACTGGCCAGTCTCCTGGTAGCGCCTCCATGCTCTGGACACTATGCTGACAGACACAGCAAACCTTCTTGCCACAGCTCGCATTGATGTGCCATCCTGGATGAGCTGCACTACCTGAGCCACTTGTGTGGGTTGTAGACTCAGTCTCATGCTACCTCTAGAGTGAAAGCACCGCCAGCATTCAAAAGTGACCAAAACATCAGCCAGGAAGCATAGGAACTGAGAAGTGGTCTGTGGTTACCACCTGCAGAACCACTCCTTTATTGGGGGTGTCTTGCTAATTGCCTATAATTTCCACCTGTTGTCTATTCCATTTGCACAACCGCATGTGAAATTTATGGTCAATCAGTGTTGCTTCCTAAGTGGACAGTTTGATTTCACAGAAGTGTGATTGACTTGGAGTTACATTGTGTTGTTTAAGTGTTCCCTTTATTTTTTTGAGCAGTGTGTGTGTGTATATAGATATATATATATATATCACATTTACATAGTGTTCAGACCCTTTACTCAGAACTTTGTTGAAGCACCTTTGGCAGTGATTACAGCCTCGAGTCTTCTTGGGTATTACGCTACAAGCTTGGTACACCTGTATTTGGGGAGTTCCTCCCATTCTTCGCTGCAGATTCTCTCAAGTTCTGTCAGGTTGGATGGGGGGCATTGCTGCACAGCTATTTTCAGCTCTCTCCAGAGATGTTGTATCGGGTTCAAGTCCGGGCTCTGACTGGGCCACTCAAGGACATTGAGAATTGTCCTATAAGCCACTCCTGTGTTGTCTTGGCTGTGTGCTTAGGATCGTTGTCCTGTTGGAAGGTGAACTTTAAGCCCCAGTCTGAGGTCCTGAGCGCTCTGGAGAAGGTTTTTATCAAGGATCTCTGTACTTTGCTCCGTTCATCTTTGCCTTGATCCTGCCGCTGTGTTCTTGCGGACCTTAAATGCTGCAGAATTTTTGGTACCCTTCCCCCAGATCAGCGCCTTGACACAATCCTTTCTCTGAGATCTAAGGACAATTCCTTCGGCCTCGTGGCTTGGTTTTTGCTCTGACATGCACTGTCATCTAAGGGACCTTTTTATATAGACAGTTGTGTGCCTTTCCAAATCATGTCCAATGAATAGAATCTTTCACAGGTGGACTCCATTCAAATTGTAGAAACATCTCAAGGATGATCAATGGAAACAGGATGCACCTGAGCTCAATTTCGTTTCTCATAGCAAAGGGTCTGAATACTTTTTTTTTTTTAAACGTTTTTTTTGCAAAAATGTCAACCTGTTTTTGCTTTGTCGTCATTGTTTATTGTGTGTAGATTGCTGAGGAATTTTGATTTAATCCATTTTAAATTAGGCTGTAACGTAACAAAATGTGGAAAAAGTAAAGGGGTCTGAATACTTTCCGAAGGCAAATGGGCAGTATTTTCGTTGCACTTATTTGAAATGCGTATATCAATTACTTTTGAGTATTATGTCATTTGAATGTCACTGGCCTGAACTACAGTCCAATGTACATGGCGACAACTCAATATTAGGAAGGTGTTCTTTTCAACAGTCCTGATAGAAAATGATATAGAGTCTATTTCTTAGAAAATAAGTTGAAATTGAACAAAGTTTGGAATTCACACGTATTGGTTTGATTTACAACTGCACAGGTCTGTCTATGGTTTTATTTAGTTTTTTTGCATACTTGAAATGTATTTTGAAAATATATTTTTATTCATAAAAATGTATTTTGACAACATTATTTTATTTTCATACATTCTTTAGGGTATTTTATAACAAGATACATTTTGATCTATCGTTGCCCATCTCTACATTCATTACATTTTTTTCCTTCAAATAAGGTCTTGTTTGGGGGTGGAGCTCATTAGAATAATCCCTAGCATGCTTTGCAAGTGTCCATTTTAACATTAGCATTTTGGTTATTTAGCATCCAGAGCGGCTTAGTCAGTACATTTAACTAAAGTAGATAAACAACCACATGTCAAAGCAAATAAATCTCTTTTGTTACCGAGAATGTTGTTGAGGTTAAGGGGGTACTTGCAAAAGTATTTTGTATTTTATTTTGATACATTGGTCTTTAGGATATTTTTGTAATTATATTTTGTAATCTTTGCCCTTCTCTGTATATGACTTTTGTATTGTATTTACTGAAAGAAGGTGAAAAACATTCCACTGATTTAAAAAATAAAATAATGATAATTATATATAAAAAAAAATCTGTGTGTGTGTAGGACTCTGAGAAGTACGTGGAGCAGCTCCTCACCCTGTTCAACCGCTTCAGTAAACTGGTGAAGGATGCCTTTCAGGACGACCCTCGCTTCCTCACAGCCAGGGACAAGGTCAGCACAACGTTTGTCCAACATTGGTTCAACATTACCAATGAAGCACAATGTTCCTTCAACGTTTGTCAAACATTGACACAACGTTGTTAGTTAATATATGCACGTGGTTGTCACTGCATAACCTAACCAATGTTTTTTTTCTTCAGGCTTACAAAGCAGTTGTGAACGACGCTACCATTTTTAAATTGGAACTACCGCTGAAGCAGAAAGGGTAAGAGACGCTCTGTGTCCTACTGTATGCCTTCATTTCTTCACTGAATTAAAGATGGATTCCTGCACACAGTTGAATGCTCCCACAGTTTGTGACGTTGCACTTGATAAAACTGCTTTTAGTGTTTTCACAACTTAAATAATTTTTTAAAACTCTACTTCTGACCTGTTAATTGCTTCATTAGTTAATGAGTGAACGTGTGTGTGTGTGTGTGTGTTTACAACACTGCTCTACTTCCTCTGTGCTGTCTGTCAGGGTGGGTCTGAAGACCCAGCCGGAGTCAAAGTGTCCAGAACTGCTGGCCAACTACTGTGACATGCTGCTGAGGAAAACCCCGCTCAGCAAGAAACTCACCTCCGAGGAGATCGAGGCCAAGCTCAAGGAAGTGGTACGTGGATGGGAGGTGTGTGTGTGTGTGTGTGTGTGTGTGTGTGTGTGTGTAATGATATGCAAGCTTTCCATATGGCTACAGCAACACTCAGATGCATTAACACAGATTAAATTGTACACTTCCTTCGGAAAGTATTCAGACCCCTTAACATTTTGTTACGTTACTGCCTTATTCTAGAATGTACGAAATCGTTTCCCCCCCTCATCAATCTACACACAATACCCCTTAATGACAAAGCAAAAACAGGTTTGTATACATTTTTGCTAATAAAAAAAATATCACATTTACATAAGTATTCAGACCCTTTACTCAGCGCTTTGTTGAAACACCTGGCTGCGATTACAGCCTCGAGTCTTCTTGGGTATGACGCTACAAGCTAGGCACACCTGTATTTGGGGAGTTTCTCCCATTCTTCTCTGTAGATCCTCTCAAGCTCTGTCAAGTTGGATGTGGTGCGTTGCTGCACAGCTATTTTCAGGTCTCTACAGAGATGTTCGATCGGGTTCAAGTCTGGGCTCTGAATGGGCCACTCAAGGACATTCAGAGACTTGTCGCGAAGCCACTCCTGCGTTGTCTTTGCTGTGTGCTTAAGGTCATTGTCCTGTTGGAAGGTGAACTTTCGGCCCAGTCTGAGAACCTGCTCCAGAGCGCTCAGGACTTCATCAAGGATCTCTCTGTACTTTGCTCAGTTCATCTTTGCCTCGATCCTGACTAGTCTCCCGTTCCCTGCCGCTGAAAAACATCCCCACAGCATGATGCTGCCACCACCATGCTTCACCGTAGGGATGGTGCCAGGTTTCTTCCAGACGTGACACTTGGCATTCAGGCCAAAGAGTTCAATCTTGGTTTCGTCAGACCAGAGAATCTTGTTTCTCATGGTGTGAGAGTCTTTAGGTGCCCTTTGGCAGATCAGTGCCTTGACACAATCCTGTCTCGGAGCTCTACGGACAATTCCTTCGACCTCATGGCTTGGTTTTTGCTCTGACATGCACTGTCAACTGTGGGACCTTTTTATATAGACAGGTGTGTTCCTTTCCAAATCACTTTTTAGAATAAGGCTGTAATGTAACAAAATGTGGAACAAGATAAGGGGTCTGAATACTTTCCGAAGGCGCTTTATGACGTACATCATTGTCTGTTTTTTGTTTGTCAAAAGTACATCTCAAGTCAACAATTTTTCAGGTGAGTTTATCTGTGAAGACTGACCGTATATTTTTTTTGTCAGACAAACATCATCCCTTGTCATTCATGCAGCAACAGATGACTCCCATTAAAAAAACATTTGTCTCCATCCCAAATTTTCGGACACAAAATCAGTGTATATGTGGCCTTAGGTTGAGGAGAGCGTCTATCATGTTGCTTCGCCTATCTGGTTTTTTTCTGATCTGCAAACACTTAAACGTTTGTCCCGTCCAAAGAACAATTTTAGCTGGGTCGTGTTCATTGGACCTCAAACCTGAAGAAAATGGACTGAAACAGGGAGGGACTACTTAAACTTGTCCAATAAAAAACACTTGTTTTCCATTGCAAAACATTTTGCTACGGTGTGCAGTAATGAATACCCTGATTGCACAATGGTGTTCTCTGTGTGTGTGTGTGTGTGTGTGTTATCCTGCAGTTGCTGGTGTTGAAGTACGTGCAGAACAAAGACGTGTTCATGCGCTACCACAAAGCCCATCTGACACGACGCCTCATCCTGGACATCTCCGCCGACAGTGAAATCGAGGAGAACATGGTGGAGTGGCTCAGGGTATGACCTATGCGTGTGTGTGAGCGACTAGCTACAATTACACCACTTCTCCAATTACCTCTAACCTTGCTTACAGGAAGTAGGCATGCCTGCAGACTACGTGAATAAGCTGGCCCGGATGTTCCAGGACATCAAGGTGTCCGAGGATCTCAACCAGAACTTCAAAGAGTGTCACAAACACAACAAGCTGGCCCTATCAGGTAAACCAGGTAGCTGTATTTACCTAATATAATATCTATGCCATTTAGCAGACACTTTTATCCAAAACAACTTACAACGGTGAATGCATAAATGTTTGTATTGCTGACCCTAGCTGGAATCGAATCCGTGGACCTGTACGTTTGGGTGTTTGGTGTAGGTGGCTGGATTAGACCTAGTGAAAAGTTATACAAATGCTATTGATACAGTCCTGTTTGGGATTCTGCTTTTAGTTTGCACTTTTGGGACTATTCCACTGACTCCGTTGTACCAGAAAAAAGCACAGCTCAAGTACTTGAAAGTGCATATTATAGAATGAAACAGAAAACTAGAATGGACATAAGCTTTTAGCAACTTGCCAAAAAATGCCGGCCATCTTAGTCAGGGAATCGGTCATTCTAGAAACAAATATATTGTTTAAAACAATGAATAAGTAGTTATACTAGTATATTATGTATCTCTATGGTGTATATATTAGACATAATGGATTTGAACTCGTGTGTATTTCCTTTCTCCCCCTTCCTTCCCCTCTTGCGCAGCGGACTCTGTCAACATCAAGATCCTGAATGCCGGGGCGTGGTCTCGAAGCTCAGAGAAGGTGTTTGTGTCACTGCCCACTGAGCTGGAGGATCTGATCCCCGAGGTGGAGGACTTCTACAAGAAGAACCACAGCGGCAGGAAACTGCACTGGCACCACCTCATGTCCAATGGCATTGTGAGTGTAGAGCATGTAGCAGGCACCCTCCTCTCTGTCTAGACCCTAGAGATCCTATAATTCATTCTATGTTCTCTGTGTAATTCTATCCAGATCACCTTTAAGAACGAAGTGGGACAGTACGACCTGGAGGTGACCACCTTCCAGCTGGCCGTGCTGTTTGCCTGGAACCAGAGGCCCCAGGAGAGGATCAGCTTTGAGAACCTCAAGCTGGCCACGGAGCTGCCTGACGCTGAGCTCCGACGCACCCTATGGGTAAGGCACGGTGTCAATGGATAGATAGAGGTCAAAGGGTTCGTTATCGCAAGGATTAGGGATGCAAGATTCCTCTAACATTCCCAAAATTACCATTTTTTTCCCGAAATCTTAGTTGAAGGAATTCCATATTTGTTGCAGGAATCAAGCAGGAATATGCGATCTTCCAACTAGGTTTGCTGGAAAACCTGGGAAAGTTACTAGAAAAAAAACTTCTGCTAACCACAGCGTTTTATTGATTTGATATGCAACAAACACTAAATTTTAAAGGAATCTCCGCACACTCAGGATCATTGCACAATTTAAAATGTACTCTATATGCACAAAAGTATGTGGACACCTCTTCAAATGAGTGGATTTGGCTATTTCTGCCACACCCCTTTTGTCCTGCTAGAGCTGCCCGGTCAACTGTAAGTGCTGTTATTGTGAAGTGGAAAACGTGTAGGAGCAACAAAAGCTCAGCTGCGAAGTGGTAGGCCACACAAGTTCACAGAACGGGACCGCAGAGTGCTGAAGCGCATATCGTCAATCCTCGTTTGACCTCACCACTGAGTTCCAAACTGCCTCTGGAAGCAATGTCAGCACAATGTTTGTCAGGAGCTTCATGAAATGGGTTTCCATGACCGAGCAACCGCACACAAGCCTAAGATCACCATGCGCAATGCCAAGCGTTGGCTTGAGTGGTGTGAAGCTCGCCGCCATTGAACTCTGGAGCAGTGAAAACGCATTCTCTGGAGTGATGAATCACGCTTCACCATCTGGTAGTCCGACGGACTAATCTGTGTTTGGTGGATACAAGGAGAATGCTACCTGCCTTAATCCATAGGGCCAACTGTAAAGTTTGGTGGAGGAGGAATAATGGCCTGGGGCTGTTTTTCATGGTTCAGGCTAGGCCCCTTAGTTCTGGTAAAGGGACATCTTAATGCTACAGCATACAATGACAATCTAGATGATTCTGTACTTCCAGCTTTGCGGCAACAGTTTGAGGAAGGCCCTTTCCTGTTCCAGCATGACAATGCCCCCGTGAACAAAGCGAGGTCCATGCAGAATTGTTTTGTTGACCGGTGTGGAAGAACTTGACTGGCCTGCACAGAGCCCTGACCTCAACCCCATCGAACACCTTTGGGATGAATTGGAACGCCGACTGCGAGCCAGGCCTAATCGCCCAACATCAGTGCCTGACCTCACTAATGCTCTTGTGGCTGAATGGAAGCAAGTCCCTGCAGAAATGTAAGAACATCTAGTGGAAAGCCTTCCCAGAAGAGTGGAGGCTGTTTTTAGCAGCAAAGGGGAGACCAACTCCATATAAATTCCCATGATTTTGGAATGAGATGTTTGACAAGCAGGTGTTGTGGTGGCTAATTTCTGCATTACCAAATGAGGAGAGTTAAACACACCAGTCCGAGTTAACTACATCTTTAATAATTAAGATGCTTTTGCAAAAGCACTTGACCTTCAATAATGCACTCTCTTGAATGAACCATTGAATAAGGTGATTACACAATGCTACAGAGATATTTTATAGCAAAGATACACCCCCTTCAACGTACATTGACAAACCACAGATACATAGAATGGGTCACAAAGGTTAAGTTTTGTATGACAGATATCCATAAAACACAGCAGGCAGTAACTGCTATGTCAACAGGGTTCATTGTATAGCCCAATATCTGGTCCCCTTAGAACCGTCCCTCCCTCGTACTTCATAGAACAAAAACACAATTTCATCCAATGGCATATATCAATTGTTAACTCTAGATACTCCCATCTCAAGCAAACCCCCTCTTGACCCCACTCCTGGACAGGCTCACTGGGGGGAGTGAGCCTCTAGGCCATATATTATCACAGGATAAGTGCGAGATCTAAGAGGACACACAATTCCCAGACACTGCCATAAACCTCCACACAATAAAGAAAAGGAGGGAGTGACTTGCTCACAGACTTTGTGGAGACAAGTCATTGGTTCCCCATTAATCACGCCATCCCTTCACATGGTTTAAGAATAGGTAAAGACATATTCACATAATAAAGACAAGTCTTACCTCTCCCCTCTTTGGGCCCCAAGTGACTGAGCCCCAGCTAAGGGAAACGTGCAACTGAAACATACCAGAGTCCGAAGGACACTTTCTAATGACAAGTAATGACAAGTATCTCACATAAGCATACTAATAAAACATCTTAATTATCTATGTTACCCAACTAATTGTTATTCATCCACGACAGTGTCCACATACTTTTGGTCATGTAGTGTATTGAGCTTTTGGTCGTCAGACCATCAGAGCAGAAATAAACACAATGACAGAGGCAACACAGGCAACGTGCGTCAATGCAATCAGACATGATGAGCAACACCTGTGTACAAAAACAAATACCAGGAGACATTTTATTGTTTTAGTATATATTTTTTACATTTTCCTTATTTTCCTTTTTTTAAATGAAATGTTTGCATAAACACTTAACAGGGGTTCATACCAGGAGAAGCCTCAAAGGAAACATATTAGAGCATGACCCTCATGTCTAAATCATCATTAAGTCCTGATGGATGTGAAGTGCCAAGCATAGAAATCCAAAAGAGTTCCCTTTGGTACAGCTTTTTCTCAGTGTTCCCTCCTCTTCTCAGTGTTCTTCTCAGTGTTCCCTCCTTCCCTCAATACCCTGAAAATGTAAAGAGGAGACAATGTGCACATGTATTGAAGTGGCAGGCAACAGGGTAATTTTCATCATTATGCCTGATGGTGTTCTTATGTACACTAATTCTTTGCTTAAGGCACCTAGAGGTTTTCCCATATTCAACAAACACACCCTGAAGCTCCTCTGCAGATTCCATATGACCATAACTATTAGTACTTTTTAAAAGCATTTTTCATCGACTGTTAACTGCTATGTCTCAACCTTCTAAACTCCTCACAGCTAATTGTTTTTCTTTTTTTATTACACATTTAAGTGCACTGACTAGTCTCTCCTCCTTACCTCTATCTATTTCTCTCTCCTTTTCCTCCAGTCCCTGGTCGCATTCCCCAAGCTAAAGCGGCAGGTGTTGTTCTACGACCCCGTGGTGGGCTCGCCCAAAGACTTTGCTGAGGGCACACTCTTCTACGTCAACCAGGAGTTCTCACTAATGTAAGTGTTCTGTAATGTAAGTGTTGGCTAATATAAGTCTTCACTAATCTATGTGTGACCGGCTGGGGTTTGCAACCAGGCTTTCCACCGCCACGCCACAGAGATTACTCTTTGGGCTGGCTTTACTTATCTTACAGGTTGAATTTGAAGTTGGAGGTTGTCATGCATCTTATACATACAGCTCTAAATAGTGTGTCTGTTTTCAGAAAAAACTCCAAGGTCCAAAAGAGGGGGAAGATCAACCTCATTGGCCGGCTTCAGCTCACCACAGAGCGAATGAGGGAGGAGGAGAATGAGGGAATTGTCCAGCTCAGGATATTGAGAACACAGGTACTATATAAGGACTTCCTATTGACAGGTCATCATTGCAAATAAGAATTTTGGGATTTCTCACGTCCTCCCTCCTCGTCGTCTTCTCAACGCACATTGGGGCAGAAGATCTGAGGTTTCGCCCCTTGCTCTTCTCCTCCAATACATTTAGAGGAGGCAAGGAGGGTGATATTCAGTTGAGATTCACTCTCTCTCCCTTGTCACTCCCTTTCCAGGAGGCCATCATCCAGATCATGAAGATGAGGAAGAGGATCACCAACGCCCAACTGCAGACGGAGCTGGTGGAGATCCTCAAAAACATGTTCCTACCCCAGAAGAAGATGATCAAGGAGCAGATGGAGTGGCTCATCGAGCACAAGTACATCAAGCGCGACGAGACTGATCTCAACACCTTCCTCTACATGGCGTAGCGGTGTTGACAACGTTTAATTGTGGTGACAACGTGTAACTGTGGTGACTTTGGGGGTCCTTCATCAGGCCTGATGGACAATAGAATATTTTTAGGCCCGACCTTCTTTGGAAAAAAATATCTTTGGTTCGTGAGGGTTCAAGCCTGATGGACAAGAGAATATTTCCAGGCTGACCTCCCTTTGATAAACAAATTATCTGTTGCATGGGGAAATGCAGACTTGATTTATGACAGAGTTACAGAAATGTATAAAAGGAGGAGTTTGTGTGGGGAAATTAAAGGGTAAGAAAGAAAATGAGTTTGAGCTTCTCAGCGGAAGTCGACACCCACTGAGTTTTCAGTTGTCGTTTTTGGCTAGAAGGCGTTTCCTAGTCTGTAGACGGGACATGGTTGGTGGTTGTGAAAGGTCTCTGTTGCAATGCGTCCTCCTCCCTGTCGACAAACCACCACACAGACCACACCCCCTCTCACACCCCATCCATGAACACCCCACCACCATTGGAGTACCATTGGTTGGTGGTGGGTATCTCTAACGACATGGCAAGAAATAGGAAAAGCGTTAGAAGAAGCTCCGTTTCCCTCCATATCTAAAGTCCAAGTTTTGAGCCAGGCCAACACTATTCACCGGACCTCTTCAACAGAACGAGCTGTGTCCCCTGGCAGCTGTCTGTGGCCACTGGTGGTGACAAACAAAGCACTAAAGACAATGACTCTCTGCTGTCACATATGTGACGCCGTTCTTGGACATTCAGGGTTGGTTTCCCGGGCCCAGACTAAGACTAGTCCTGGGTTTAAAAAATATTTCTCAATAGATTATCTCCATTGAAAGTGCACTTTAGTCCAGAACGAGGCTTATCCTGGGTCGGGGAAACCTTCTCAACAGTATGTTATATTTCCGAAACTGTTTTCACAAAAGAGACAGATTGTGGACTATTAGTTCCCAGTTCCAAATCGACCCCAAGCATTCTACCCCGATAAACTTGATGGAGCTCTATCAGAAGGCAAGGTGGAGTCATCACCATATTGGTGGTCGCTCATATTCAATCTCTTCAGATCTACAGGAAGAGTTTAAGCATAGCTGTTAGCGGTCGTTTTAGAATTAGGCCAATGTCACCCTTTCCGGATCTTTACCCCTCATCTCTGCAGGCTGCCTGAGCTAAGCATCTGGGGGAAGAGGGGTCCGTGTGTATTATATGGTAATAACTACCTCTGATCCAGAGCGTTTAAGTACAGCTCGCTGATGCTGAACTTGCACGGCATTAGCAAGTCACACGTAAACACCCTGGACCAGAGCTAGGCAATAGCCAGAACCATATATAAAGATTTGTTTATATATAACCGTATCTTTATGCATGGCTCTGACGGTAACTACTACAATACAGAGCTAAAGGAGTGTACATAAAGATGTTAATAATGAGATGATGAAATAAACAGCACCTTATTATAAAACGTTGTATGAACTTGTAATTCGACCCTGGGCTACTTCCCAAATCAGATAAAACTTTCAGATAACTGTTTAATTTTCTGGCATATGCTAGTCGCTGTCCATTGTTGCTGTGTGGCACTGACTTTACTAATTCCGATTCCACCGCTGTCCACTTGAGTGGTGCTGAATCTCTGATTTGCAGAGGTTGCAGCTGGTTTGTAAAGAAAGCTGATGTTTAGTACTAGTATGGCAGGGTGGGTGAGGCATTTGGCAAATGGAGTCCTTTGAAAAGATTGAGGGAAGTTATGGGTAACTCATTTATCATGCTTTGTGAACTGAAATGCCTCCCTACCGCAGGTTCAAATCATCTGTGTGCAACATGGTGTACCCTAAACCTAGACAACAATACTACAGGTAACATGACTATATATGGCCAGGAGTGCGTCCTAATAATCGCTTTCCTCCTGAAGTGTGCACTCGTTCACTACTCGACACAAATGTAAAAGCATTTGATTGGCTCTAGAGGGAGTTTGCATAGACCAGTAATGTCCATTCAAATCCATGAAGGGAAGTGAACAAGTGCACACTTCGGGAGAAAGGAGCGCTATTTGGGATGCTACCTTGGTCCATCGGTTTATACCAGTCCATTTCTTCCTGGTGTTCTTATCTGTTGCACATCGTAGTCACTTGAGTGTAACAAACAATTTCCAATTCAGGGATTTAATTTCTTAGCAATTCTCATCCATTGCATATATCCGACATGACCAATACCTTATTGAAGACATTTCCCGCGTAATGTTTTCAGACTGAGGACACTGCGTAGGCGAATAAGCCTGCATAATAACATTGGCACTTGGATGGTGGGTTCAGCTTTGTTCTCAGCTTTGTTTCCCTCGGCCACCACGGCATAATTGCATACTCATCGCACGGGAAATAATGTACAGTATCGTATTTAAGTGTGTGTGGGGGGAGACACCGACGCCGCACATGCTCAGTCCGCAGCTCAGCCTGCTGCTCCTCGTAGGCTCCTCCCTGGCGTGCGCGTGAGGAGAGAGGAGACAGAGATCCGCAAGCGGTTCAGAGGGGGGGGTGCGTCGCGCAGGCAGGACCGAGGAGGAATCACCACAGCCCCGGCCGGGACTGCCAGACCCGACCCGCTGGATCCCTGGAGGAACGGAGAGAACACGTCGCCTAAGGGAGAGGAGCTCTGTTCAGGTAACAGTGGAAAACAACACCGCCTCAGTCGCATTAGGGACCTCAGGTGTCGCTGTTGTAATCCGCGCAATACGCGTTGATGGCTGTGTGGTGAAGAGGGGATGGGGTGACTGCGACTGTGGTTGGAACGAAAATACAGTAGGTTAGGCATGCGAGCTGCTGTCGCGACGTGTGTTGTCCTCAAAGCACGGGAGATACGCGAGACAGGATCCCACTTACGCCTCGCCGAACCGCATTCAGTTCACTAAGCGTTCCGCTCGAGGGGGCAATTTGACCGGTCGCGTGCTGTGGGCTACCGCGCGCGACGGAAGCTGTGCATGATGTTCTTACCAGCCAGGGTTTGCGCTGTCCACAATAGGCGACAGAATAACAACATATTATCCCATAAAATAATAGCCTATCCCTGTAGTTGAAGTAGCCTACTGCAACCGTGATTTCTAGCTACAATTTGCCATTGCTGCTGTAAAACCCTATTTTCTTTTTTTATGCCATCCAGCAGGGCTCGCACCGGAGTGGCGCTTTATTTGACAATCGAGTTATTTCAGAATGCATTGCTAGCTTGCTCCTCCGGAGATGCGATGTCCAAGTTGGGAATTGTCGGATTTTGAGACCAATACCCACGCGCATCCCGTCGTCTCCCTTAGCTACCAGAAGCAGCTGCTCCCAAAGTATAAGCTTATTGTTATAATTGTAATGGTCTACACCGAAAATCTTAAACCTGAACAGTTACATACAGACTTGAGTAAATGCCCTACTGTTATTGGCAGATTTATATCAATGGCCAGATCTAATGCAGAACATCAACAGTCCTTTGAAAAATAAATATCTACTATAAACCTGACTGCCTTAAATTGTAATGCTATTCATTTATCAAACCATATGTCATCTGACAGATGTTGATTCTTAATTGCTGATTCTTATATGTAGGTCTATGTGAAACCATATACTGGATGAAAGCTCTCTCTCATGTAAGTAGCCAATCTTTCCAATAATGCACTCTTTTACTAATTAAACATATAGGCAAGCCTTTTAGTTATAAACAATTATGGCGCCTTAGTTACAAGATAATCCCATGGCTGGTGGTTTAGGAGTGACTGTTGAGGATGATGAAACATAACGTTCAGATAGAAATGTGTTGTTTAGAGCAGAAATGATTGTCTTTCAGATAGAAATAGGGAACCATGTCTGCTCAATTCATTATTTTTCTATCTGCAACCTTCAGAACATTTAACATCACTGAATAAACCCCTGGTGTCAGATGCATGGATTGGCCAGCTAGTGGCTGGCTAAAGGATACCGCAGAGAGGAAGAAAGGATGGCATGATGCTGCTGGCTGGGATAGCCCTCCTCATAACACATTCATGGAGAGGGAGGGGCGAGGGGGAAGGCCCTCCACCAGCCAACCACTGCAGATATCCTCTTCGTTGTTTTATTTCTTTCTCTCTGCTCTACCACAGTCAGGGATGGAAAGAGAAATTCCCCTATTTCTATCTCTCTGTACATTACCACACCACCAAAGAGAAAGAGGGGGATCTCCCTTCCCATTTCTCTTGCTCTCTCTCTCGCCCCACCCCTGTCTGTCTTTTTCGGTCTTGATGTTCTAATAGTCTATCAAATTAACCCTTGCAACGAGGAACTATATATGTGCGTTTTTCATTTTCACATGATTACTGATTTTGTGTATCAGGAGTTTATTGTAAAATAGAAATGTTCTGTACATGTCAGTTCTTTGTTGTATGTAAAATCAAAATTCTGAATGATTCATATTGACTACAACTCAAAATATCAAGTGCATGGGACTATCTGCAAAAAGATGATTCTGCGATAATTGGCTTTAAAGTTCAATGTTGTATTCTCTTTAATTTAACAACATGATTTGGGGTATTTAGACTACTATGGTAGAGAACATTGAACAGAACAAGGCTATGCTAATAACTACATTTTGACAAAAATGCAGATAGAACCTTATAGTCCCAAGCTCTCTCTGTCATCACCAACATTTCCAAAACCGAGATAGGACAATATGGTTTTTCGTTGCAAAAACAAGATGGTACTTTTGAAAAACGTGTTTCTGTATGAAGGTTAAATAAAAATAAATGAAGAGTATTATAGTATAGGCCTAGTCCAGTTTGGAGGGATTTAGATGTTTTTTTTCATCTAGTTCCAAATCTGTTCTAAAGTTGTTCAAATCAAATTTTATTTGTCACATGCGCCGTACATAACAGGTGTAGACCTTACAGTGAAATGCTTAATTACAAGCCCTTAATAAATCCTCTACAGGATCGGTGTCCACCCTGCGGGATGGTTGAGCTAATGTAGGCTAATGTGATTAGCATGAGGTTGTAAGAAACCCCCAAAAATCCCAGGACATAGACATATCTGATATGGGCAGAAAGCTTAAATTCTTGTTAATCTAACTGCACTGTCCAATTTACAGTAGCTATTACAGTGAAATAATACCATGCTATTGTTTGAGGAGAGTGCACAATTATGAACTTGAAAATGTATGAATAAACCAATTAGGCACATTTGGGCAGTCTCTATACAACAGTTTGAACAGATATTCAATGGTTCATTGGATCAGTCTAAAACTGTGCACATTCACTGCTGCCAACTAGTGACCAAAGTCTACATTGTGCCTGGGCTGGAATAATACATTATGGTCTTTCTCTTGCCTTTCAAAGATGAAGGTACGATTTTTATTTTTTAAACAAATGTTTTTTTCTTAGTGTTATCTTTTTACCAGATCTAATGTGTTATTCTCCTACATTAATTTCACATTTCCACACACTTCAAAGTGTTTCCTTTCAAATGGTATCAAGAACATGCATATCCTTGCTTCAGGTCCTGAGCTACAGGCATTTAGATTTGTGTATGTCATGTAAGCTGAAACTTCTTAAGAAAAATAAACTGCATTCTGGGTATCCATTTGATTAGCTGTTCAGGAGTCTTATGGCTTGGGGTTAGAAGCTGTTAAACCTTTTGGACCTAGACTTGGTGCTCCGGTACCGCCTGCTGTGCGGTAGCAGAGAGAACAGTCTATGACTAGGGTGGCTGGAGTCTTTGACAATATTTAGGGTCTTCCTCTGACACCGCCTGGTATATAGGTCCTGGATAGCAGGAAGCTTGGCCCCAGTGATGTACAAATTACCCTCTAATGCCTTGTGATCGGAGGCCGAACAGTTGCCATACCAGGCAGGGATGCAACCAGTCCGGATGCTCTCGATGGTGCAGCTGTAGAACCTTTTGAGGATCTGGGGACCCATGCCAAATATTTTCAGTCTCCTGAGGGGGAATAGGTTTTGTTGTGCCCTCTTCACGACTGTCTTGGTGTGTTTGAACTATGATAGTTTGTTGGTGATGTGGACACCAAGGAACTTGAAGCTCTCAACCTGCTCCACTGCAGCCCCGCCAATATTGGGGGCGTGCTCATTCCTCCTTTTCCTGTAGTCCACAATCATCTCCTTTGTCTTGGTCACTTTGAGGGAGAGGTTGTTATCCTGGCACCACACAGCCAGGTCTCTGACCTCCTCCCTATAGGCTGTATCATACTTGTCGGTGATAAGGCCTACCACTGTTGTATCGTCTGCAAAGTTATTGATTAGTCTTGTAGTCGTGCCTGGCCGGGCAGTCATGAGTGAACAAGGATTACAGGAGGGGACTGAGCACACAACCCTGAGGGTCCCTCGTGTTGAGGATCAGCATGGCAGATGTGTTGTTACCTACCCTTACCACCTGGGGGTGGTCCGTCAGGAAGTCCAGGATCCCGTTAGAGGGAGGTGTTTAGTCCCAGGTTCCTTAGCTTAGTGATGAGCTTTGAGGGCACTATGGTGTTGAACGCTGAGCTGTAGTCAATGAATAGCATTCTCATGTAGGTGTTCCTTTTGTCCAGGTGGGAAAGGGCAGTGTGGAGTGCAATAGAGATTGCGTGATCTATTGGGGCGGTATGCAAATTGGAGTGGGTCTAGATAATGGTGTTGATGTGAACCATTACCAGCCTTTCAAAGCACTTCATGGCTACAGACGTGAGTGCCATGGGCCGGTAGTCATTTAGGCAGGTTACCTTAGTGTTCTTGGGCACAGGGACTATGGTGGTCTGCTTGAAACATGTTGGTATTACAGACTCAGTCAGGGACAGGTTGAAAATGTCAGTGAAGGCACTTGCCAGTTTGTCAGCGCATGCTCGGAGTGCACGTCCTGGTAATCCGTCTGGCCCTGCGGCCTTGTGAATGTTGACCTGTTTAAAGGTCTTACTCACATCGGCTAAAGATAGTGTGATCACAGTCGTCCGGAACAGCTGATGCTCTCATGCATGCTTGTGTTGCTTACCTCGAGCGAGCATAGAAGTAATTTAGCTCGTCTGGTAGGCTCGTGTCACTGGCCAGCTCGCAGCTGTCCTTCCCTTTTTGTAGTCTGTAATAGTTTGCAAGCCCAGCCACATCCGACGAGCATCGGAGCCGGTGTAGTATGATTCAATCTTAGTCCTGTATTGACTCTTTGCCTGTTTGATGGTTCGTCAGAGGGCATAGCAGGATTTCTTATAATCGTCCCGCTCCTTGAAAGCGGCAGCTCTATCCTTTATTCATTTAGTCGTTCAGCCACGACTCATGAAACATAAGTTATTACAGTTTTTAATGTCCCGTTGGTAGGATATTTGCGAGCGTAGCTCATCTATTTTGATATCCAATGATTGTACGTTGGCTAATAGGATTTATGGTAGAGGCAGATTACCCACTCGCCGTTGGATCCTTACAAGGAACCCCGACCTACGTCCCCGATATCTCCGTCTCTTTGATGGGGATGTGGGCCTTGTCGTGTGTCTGAAGTAAATCTTTTGTGTCCGACTCGTTAAAGAAAAAATCTTTGTCCAGCATGAGGTGAGTAATTGCTGTCCTGATATCTAGAAGCTCTTTTTGGTCGTATGAGACGGTGGCAGAAACATTATGTACAAAATAAGTTACAAATAACGCTAAAAAACACACAATTGGCAGCCGTTTTACGGTCTCCTAACCATTTCCTCCGGCGCCATTGGAATGTTTTGTCAATGTTGAAACTGGTGATGTATGTTCTGGGACAGAAAATAGGCTTGTGGGCTTGCGGACTAAAGGGGTTCATTGTAGCTCGGCTAGGTAAGGGACTTCGCTGCATGGTCTGTGTATCTTTATTACAAGCTTCCGTAATATTACTGGTTTGTAGTAACTTTCCTCTTTTAAACTCATTTCATTCTCATAATAGTCTCGCCATGAAGGTGGTCATCACTGAGGGGAGAGGATGTAGTAGGGATGGTACTGTCTGGTACTGTCTGCCTCTGTACTGCTGGTATGCATCTGATTTGAGCCAATAGATAAGTGAGATGGATTGGAATAAAATGCAGGTAGAGTAGCTTCCAGTCTTGACCAGAATATCACAGGTGATATGCTGTGGTGTTGGAGACTGTCTTGCTCTTGAAGTAAGCTTAGATGTGGAGAGGGAGGAGTGTGAAGGAGAGAGGGATTTTCTGTCTCTATAGCTGACTGTTCCAATATCCTCTTGTATATGTATTCTAAGAGCTCAGTGGGTCTGGGCAAATTAAATTTGCTCCTCCACAGTCTGAAGACTTGATTTGAAACAATCCCTGCTTGAATGCTGACCAAAATCTTCACAAGGCTGATTCATTATGTTTACTGGTCATTGCAGTGTAAGAAATGTCTATCTTACTCTGCAGCAGTGGTAGATGCTAATAGAAACCGATCAGATAATTTTCTTAGGACCTCACTCACACATTGAACAGCTTTGATTTGAAACTCATGACTAGAGAGTTTTTGAAGGCTCTTGGTTGAGAGACTATGTGAAGATACAATAAAAACGTGTAGACATGTCTTCACATGGTGATGGGAACTCTGACAAGGCAATATCTTTCAGCTGAGAAAGAATGCCACCTACAAACTGGCTGACCTCAACGAAAACATCAGATCTTCTCCTTCCAGCTGTGGAGGAGCAAGGTTCATTTGACGTCTCACATCACATGAGATCTGGATCATTGAATTACCTTATCCCCTCTATTAGCCCAGAGAAGTTTGGAATTGTTGCTGACACCCCTTCATAGAGTTTCTTCATCACTGGAACTTGGCAAGTGAAGTTCACTGGATTGGTGTCAGAATTAGATGCCTGCATACAATCATTAGCTTGTGCACTAATTACGCTGCTGATGGACTTGACCAGGAATCCACTCACTGTTTGTGTGGCATTTCTCTTGATGTCTTCACTAGATATTGTTTTGATAGACAGACTGGTCAAAGATACTTTGGCCTTACTGCTGATAATGTCACTGGGACTTTGAGCTGACAACCATAACTTTACTGGTGATGGGACCCTGGAGAAATTAGTCTCTAAAATATTGTCTGCTCTCATGCTTATCAGGGCCTCAAGATCTTCAACCATGCGATCTCCCTCCCAAAAATGATCATCTCAGTGAACGGTTGAGTTTCTAATTATAGTAATTTCAGCAAAATAACTGATTGCTGTTCTATTAAGCACCTGAATGTTTCCTTTCTTTTTGTACGATTTTCATTTGAGTTTACAATACAACACATACACATACGAATGATAATATCACACAAACGTTAATTACATTACACCTGCCCAGGCCCACATGTGCACACCCCCATCTCCAGCGCCCGCATCACTCTCCGCCACATGGCCTCAAACTGCACCATTTTGTTTCTCTCCGCCGCTCACGCACTTTGAACATTTAGATAATAATGCATTTGTCCTTTCCATTGTGTTAATGACAGAGGATTGGTTGATTTTAATAAAATAAATAATATAAAATCCAGTTTTTATGTATATGTTTTTCCAAGATTGATGAGAAAACTATCGTCCAACCCATCGGGTATTTCACTGCATCCTCGTATGCCATGTCTTGAAATATGCAGACAGACGGATTCAAAGTAAATTGACATTGTATTACTTCTCACACCCAACTTTCTAACTCCACCCATAACTTTTGGACTATATAACATTCCCAGAAGGCATGGATTATCGAGTCGTTGTTAGTTTTACACTTAAGATATGACTCTGCCGTTGTGCTGTAGAATTTGTGAATTTTGTCTCTTGTGTAATACATTCTATACATTAATTTATACTGGGTTAAGCGTATATATTTTAGTGAACTGTAATTTAGTTATGTTCCAACATTCCCTCAGTCTTGTGCCAATATCCATTATTTTTAAGTCTTGGTTCCAATAGTTGTCAGTTGGATAAACTCTCTGCAAGGTTTCTTATAGCTTACCTATCAGCAGAAATATCATTTTTTGACTGAAATAGGATTCCCTCAAGATTGCTCTGATGTCCAAAGATTTCTAATCAAAATTGTGATATAAAACTTTTAAGTTGCTTGTATTTTAAAATATCTGCATTGGTCAATCCAAAATAGCTTTTTAATGCTTTCATGGAAATAAGTATTTCCTATTACCAAGTCATTTACCCTTTTTAAGCCTTTAGTTTTCCATGTGGACCAATTTATTGGTGAATTCTGAAAAGCTATCCAAGGATTGTTCCATAGGGGTTTTTAGGGAGTGATATTGGTTCTTGTAGAATATGTAAAATGTTCCATGTTATAGTGTTCTTAACTATGAAGTTGTTAATGTTCTTAGCTTTATCCTTTGAAAAAAACAAAGATTCTGGGGATGAGCATATGTACCCATTGTTCCTCTTTAGTGCATGTAACACTATGTCACAAGTAAAAGCCTTGGATGGCGAATCAATACAATCCAAGTTTGGAAGGTTAAAACCATCCTCAGACATAGGAAGATGTAAAGCTTTCTTTTTTATTCTATGAGTTTTATTTGACCATATAAAGTCTTATGACCGAGTATACTTTTTTAAAATATTGTCTTTGGTGGGGTTATTGGTTTTACCTAGAATAATTATAGAAACTTTGGGAGCCATGCCATTCTTATTTGATTTTATTTATTTCACCTTAAGAACAAGTTCTCATTTGCAACTGCGACCTGGCCAAGATAAAGCAAAGCAGTTCAACACATACAACAACACAGAGTTACACATGGAATAAACAAAACATAGTCAATAATACAGTAGAACAAAAGTATATATACAGTGAGTGCAAATGAGGTAAGTTAAGACAATAAATAGGCCATGGTGGCGAAGTAATTACAATATAGCAATTAAACACTGGAACGGTAGATGTGCAGAAGATGAATGTGCAAAGGAGCAAGATAAATAAATAAATACAGTATGGGGATGAGGTAGGTAGATAGATGGGCTATGTACAAGTGCAGTGATCTGTGAGCTGCTCTGACAGCTGGTGCTTAAAGCTAGTGAGGGAGATATGAGTCTCCAGCTTCAGAGATTTTTGCAGTTCGTTCCAGTTATTGGCAGCAGAGAACTGGAAGGAAAGGCAGCAATGGTGGGTAGGGTGTGGGGCTTTGGTGACAAAACGGATGGCACTGTGATAGACTGCATCCAGTTTGTTGAGTAGAGTGTTGGAGGCTATTTTATAGATGACATCACCGAAGTCGAGGATCGGTAGGATGGTCAGTTTTACAAGGGTATGTTTGGCAGCATGAGTGAAGGATGATTTGTTGCGATATAGGAAGCCGATTCTAGATTTAATTTTATATTGGAGATGCTTAATGTGAGTCTGGAAGGAGAGTTTACAGTCTAACCAGACACCCAGGTATTTGTAGTTGTCCACGTATTCTAAGTCAGAGCCGTCCAGAGTAGTGATGCTGGACAGGCGAGCAGGTGCGGGCAGTGATCGATTGAATAGCATGCATTTAGTTTTACCTGCGTTTAAGAGCAGTTGGAGGCCATGGAAGGAGAGTTGTATGGCATTGAAGCTCGTCTGGAGGTTAGTTAACACAGTATCCAAAGAGGGGCCAGAAGTATACAGAATGGTGTCGTCTGCGTAGAGGTGGATCAGAGAATCAGCAGTAGCAAGAGCAACGTCATTGATGTATACAGAGAAGAGTCGGCCCGAGAATTGAACCCTGTGGCATACCCATAGAGACTGCCAAAGGTCCGGACAACAGGCCCTCTGATTTGGCACACTGAACTCTATCAGAGAAGTAGTTGATAAACCAGGCGAGGCAATAATTTGAGAAACCGGGTCTGCCAATAAGAATGTGGTGATTGACAGAGTCGAAAGCCTTGGCCAGGTCGATGAATACAGCTGCACAGTAATGTCTCTTATCAATGGCGGTTATGATGTCGTTTAGGACCTTGAGCATGGCTGAGGTGCACCCATGACCAGCTCTGAAACCAGATTGCATAGCGGAGAAGGTACGGTGGGATTCGAAATGGTCGGTAATCTGTTTGTTAACTTGGCTTTCGAAGACCTTAGAAAGACAGGGTAGGATGGATATAGGTCTGTAACAGTTTGGGTCTAGAGTGTCACCCCCTTTGAAGAGGGGGATGACCGCGGCAGCTTTCCAATCTTTGGGAATCTCAGACGATACGAAAGAGAGGTTGAACAGGCTAGTAATAGGGGTTGCAACAATTTCGGCAGATAATTTTAGAAAGAGAGGGTCCAGATTTTGCAGCTCTTTCAGAACATCAGCTATCTGGATTTGGGTGAAGGAGAAATGGTGGGGGCTTTGGCGGGATGCTGTTGAGGGTGCTGGAAAGTTGACCGAGGTATGGGGTAGCCAGGTGGAAAGCATGGCCAGCCGTAGAGAAATGCTTAAGAGATGCATTCTACCTGTTAGATTTATGGAAGATTTGTTCCATCTGTCTGCTGTCATATTGTTGAGTAATGGGATTGCTGTAGATCAAGGGCTATTCTCTTTCTTATTGCCATTATTTTGTTTTTTTTCCCACGTTAATTTTATATCATGAAATTTTAGAGTGTCCTGAAAGTATTTTTAGCTGGGGTGCATTGAGGTTTCAATATTGGTCAGGTATATCAAGAGATTGTCTGCAAGTACATTTAGTTTATGTTCACCCATACTGATACCTGTTTATATTTGGGTCCTGTCTAATTCTTTCTGCAAGCGGTTCAATTTCACCTGAACATTTCCCATTGACGTTTATATAAACGTTGATTGATTAATTATTAAGTAATGATTAAGATGTGATGTTTAATGCAATTACAAGGTAAAATAACTTGAATGCTTCAGATGATGATGTCACTCAGAACCCAGACAGGCAGATGTGGAGACTGGGAGAAGTTCCTGTAGGATCAGAAGAGACAGATCTGAGCAGTCATAATAGCAGGATCTAACCATATTTTCTAGTCTCATTTAAGGAGTGAATAAAGAGCCACAAGTAATTGGGGATTCAAATGGATTTGTTAAGGTGACTAGATCTCTAATTCACACACACAACTAGAAAATATTTCCAGAAGTAAATGTGTGCGCGCTTGTTTAGTTGTCTAAAAGTATTTTATGCTAGTGGAAGAAGTAAGCACATGAATGACCTGCTCCATTAGAAGTGTCTGCCAGAAGGCTATCCAGTAAAACAAACACTTGTTACAAAGTAAAGATAATTATATTAATATTGTTAAATAGAAACATGTTTAGTATGCCTAACATTAGCCTATAGACCTGTTATTCAGATTTATCAACTTCTCTCCAATCAATTACATTTAGGCTTTAGGCCTATTAGCTGTTGATTGCAGCTGAACCATATACATGACCGTGTAAGTTCTTAAACCTAATATCCGAGCTCCAGCAATCTACCCATTTGTGCTTGTGTAGTGTGGGAGAGAGTAGGCATGTGGGAGAGAGTAGGCGTGTGGGAGCATGGGGGGTTTTCCGCTGCAGTCACGATCGAGACTCCTCTGCACCATCTGTGTCACATTCGGCCTCCAACTGCAACCTCATCATTTCCGCAGGTATTCAGCTGATAAATGTAATCAGTGAGTCTGAATTTAATCAGTTGCCTTCATCAATATTAGGGGTAGGCTTTTTATTTCATTATGACAATATCAAATGTAGGGTTTAACCATCAGTGAATAGGCTGTTGATGGCAGATGTTGGTGATGGTCTCCATGTGAAGTAGATTTTTAGCAGATGTGAACACCTCTGAAAAGCTAAATTAATAAAAAAATAATTGTGAGTAAGCATAGACAATTGTTTTCCAAAGGTCTGTATACTGTAGGTCAGGATCCATATTTATCAGGCGTCTCAGAGTAGGACTGCTGATCTAGGATCAGGTTCCCCCTGTGCATGTGGTCTTTATTATTGTGATATAAAAGACAAAACTGACCTTGAATCAGCATTCCTACTTTGAGACGCTTGATGCACATGGCTATTGGAAAGGTCCACAGCTCTGAGGGTGTATGCCCTATGAGTCCGAAGGCTGTGGGTGCATCCCAAATGTCTCCCTATTCCCGATATATTGTAGCTTTTATTGACCAGAGCCCATAGGGACTCTATAGAGAATAGGGTGCTGTTTAGGATGCACACTGAGTCCATAATTATCCATTCATATTATGAATAAATGGAGGGAAGCAGAGTGTGGGTATGAATCATTCACTGGTTTAACAGTCAGATCTAGAAGTTGGGAGCTTTGATTGCCAGCTCAGGTGTTGTGCAGCTTATTCAGGTGTTGTGCAGCTTGTTTTTCGTAGTTTTTGCAAATGTATTAAATGATATACATATCTAATTTACATAAGCATTCACACCCCTGAGTCAATACTTTGTAGAAGCACCTTTGGTAGCAATTACAGCTGTGAGTCTTTCTGGGTAAGTCTCTAAGAGATTTGTATTTATTAAGGATCTGCTGCCAAGGCAGCAGCTACTCTTCCTGGGGTCCAGAAACATTAAGGCAGTTACATTGAATTCAGAAAGTATTCAGACCCCTTGACTTTTTCCACATTTTGTTATATTACAGCCTTATTGTAAAATGTATTATTGTTTTTTTCCCCTCATCAATCTACACACAATACCCCATAATGACAAAGTAAATGCCAAGAGTGTGCAAAGCTGTCATCCAGGAAAAGTGTGGCTATTTGAAGAATCTCAAATATAAAATATATTTTGATTTGTTTAACTTTTTTTTGTTACTACATGATTCCATATGTGTTATTTCATAGTGTTGATGTCTTCACTATTATTCTACAATGTAGAAAATAGTAAAAATAAAGAAAAACTCTTGAATGAGTAGGTGTTCTAAAACTTTTGACCGGTAGTGTGTATAAAACATTACATTACATTTCATAACACTTTACCAAATGCATTTAGTGTGTTCCCTCAGGCCACTACACCACTATCACATATTTACAATACAACATCCATGTGTAAGTGTGTGTTGAATGCGTGTCTTATCATGTCTGTGCCTGTGTGTGTGTCTCTTCACAGTCCCCGCTGTTCCATAAGGTTTTTTATATCTAATTTTACTGCTGACATCAGTTGTGGAGTAGAGTTCCATGTAGGCATGGCTCTATGTAGTAGTGTGCGCCTCCCACAGTCTGTTCTTGACTTGGGGACTGTGAAGAGACTATTTGTGGCATGTCTTGTGGGGTATGCATGGGTGTCCGAGCTGTGTGCTAGTAGTTTAAACAGACACCTTGGTGCTTTCAGCATTTCAACACTTCTTACAAAAACAAGTAGTGAAGAAGTCAACTTTGAGCCAGGAGAGATTGACATGCATATTATTGTTAGCTCTCCGTGTACATTTAAGGGCCAGAACAGTAGTCCAGGTGCGACAAAGCCAGAGCCTGCCTTGTTGTTAAAAAGGCAGAGCGGCGCTTTATTATGGACAGACTTCTCCCCATCCTAGCTACTGTTGTATCAACATGTTTTGACCATGACAGTTTACAATCCAGGGTTACTCCAAGCAGTTTAGTCTCCTCAACTCAATTTCCACATTATTTATTACAAGATTTAGTTGATGTTTAGTGAATTATTTGTCCCAAATACAATGCTTTTTGAAATATTTAGGACTAATTTATTCCTTGCCATCCATTTTGAAACTAACTACAGCTTTTTGTTAAGTGTTGCAGTCATTTCACTCGCTGTAGTAGCTGACATGTATAGTGTCGTGTCACCTGTAGACACACTTGCTTTACTCAAGCCCAGTGGCATGTCATTATTAAAGATTGAAAAAGTAAGGGGTCTAGACCTGATTCTACCTGGATTATGTTGGGAGAGGCTTCCATTAAAAAACACCCTCTGTGTTCTGTTAGACACGTAACTCTTTATCCACAATATAGCATGGGGTGTAAAGCCATAACGAATACGTTTTTCCATCAGCAGATTGATCTGTAATGTCAAAAGTCGCACTGAAGTCTAATAAACCTGAATTGCACAACATTTGCCTATTATTCTTGAAAAAAAATCTTCAAGCTCTGTCAAATTGGCTGTTGATCATTGATTGACAACCATTTTTCAGGTCTTGCAATCCATTTTCAAGTAGATTTAAGTCAAAATTTTAACTCAAACATTCATGAACATTCACTGTCTTCTTGGTAAGCAAGTGTAGATTTGACCTTTTTAAGGTTATTGTCCTGGTGAGAGGTGAATTCATCTCCCAGCGTTTGGTGAAAAGCAGACTGAACCAGGTTTTCCTGCTCCATTCCATTTATTTATTGTCTGGAAAAATTTCCCAGTCCTTAACAATTACAAGCATAACAATAACATGATGCAGCCACCGGTTTCCCCCCTCTTCGGCAACTGAGTTAGGAAGGACGCCTGTATTTTTGTAGTGATTTGATATATTGATACACCATCCAAAGTGTAATGAATAACTTCACTATGCTCAAAGGAATATTCAATGTATGCTTTTTTTACCCATCTACTTAAAGGTGCCTTTCTTTGAGGCATTGGAAAACCTCCCTGGTCTTTGTTGTTGAACCTGTGTTTGAAATTCACTGCTCGACTGAGGGATCTTACAGATAATTGTACGTGTGGGGTACAGAGATGAAGTATTCATTCAAAAAACACAAATACAATTATTGCACACAGAGTGAGTCTATGCAGTATATACTGAACAAAAATATAAACTCAACATTTAAAGTGCTGGTGCCATGTTTCATGAGCTGAAATAAAAGATCCCTGAAATGTTCCATACACACAAAAAGCTTATTTCTCTAATTTTGTGCACAAATTTGTTTACATCCCTGTTAGTGATTATTTCTCCTTTGCCAAGATAATATATATTTTTTAAATGGAACCCTTTCTTTAACTAGGCAAGTCAGTTAAGAACAAATTCTTATTTACAATGACGGCCTCCCGGGGAACATTGGGTTAACTGCCTTGTTCAGGGGCAGAATGACAGATTTCTACCTTGTCAGCTCAGGGATTCGATCCAGCAGGCTACCTGCCACCCCAAAATAATGCCAACAAGATAATCTATCCACCTAACAGGTGTGACATATCAAGAAGCTGATTAAACAGCATGATCATTACAAAGGTGCACCTTGTGTTGGTGACAATAAAAGGCCACTAAAATGCCACAGATGTCTCAAGTTTTAAGGGAGCATGCAATTGGCATGCTGACTGCAGGAATGTCCGCTAGAGCTGTTGCAAGATAATTTAATGTTAATTTCTCTACCATAAGCCGCCTCCAACGTCGTATTAGACAATTTGGCAGTACGTCCAACTGGCCTCACAACCGCAGAACACTTGTAACCTCTGTGGTGGTGATTCTAACCAAAAGGGGAGAGAGTGTATTCTTCAAAACAACTTTATTAAAATATTTGCAAAAATGGAGCAGTTAACTATGCACTTCAACAGTTGTGCAGTTAAGGCCCAACGAACAGTGTCGGGTCTCAACTTTTATAGAGAAGTACATCCTTTTTGTATACGTGGCAGTCAGCAGATAGTGTGTAAAAGACAATTAGTTGTCTGTGCAGATTTAAGATAGCTTGAGGGTTCAACCGTGTAACTGCATTCACAACAGCAAACACTATAATATGCTCCTTTCTGCAAGTTTCCATACGTGTGACTTCCTGTACGTAGTAAACCCATGGGATGTCACATGCTAGGGTCGCATCGAAACGTACCTTGGCTATGCGCCCAGTCTTATGACTAAGTCACACAAAGACAAGTTTGTGTCAGGTTGGAAAAAACACTAGCATTTAACAAGACACTATTCTTTAAGCAGTAAAACACGGGATAGCATGACTAATTGTGTAATTTTCCACGCCACCTCGCAAGTCGAGGACTTCCACATCCGGCATCTTCACTTGCAGGATCATCTGAGACCAGCCAGCTGGAAAAGCTAATGAAACTGGGGAGTTTTTCTTTCTATAATAAAGCCCTTTTGTGGGGGGAAAACTCATTTTGATTCGCTGGGCTTGGATCCCCAGTGAGTGGGCCTAGCACTGGATCCCCAGTGAGTGGGCCTAGCACTGGATCCCCAGTGAGTGGGCCTAGCACTGGATCCCCAGTGAGTGGGCCTAGCACTGGATCCCCAGTGAGTGGGCCTAGCACTGGATCCCCAGTGAGTGGGCCTAGCACTGGATCCCCAGTGAGTGGGCCTAGCACTGGATCCCCAGTGAGTGGGCCTAGCACCCCTGCCAAGTCATGTGAAATCCATAGATTAGGGTCTAATGAATTTATTTGAATTTACTGATTTCCTTATATGAACTGTAATTTAGTAAAATCTTTGAAATTGTTGCTTATTGCGTTTATTTTTGTTCAGCATATTATGTGACATGTTAAGCAAATGTTTACTCTATAGGCAGACGTGTGTAGGCTACTGTAGTTCAAATGTCTAGCCTAAATCTGCATCAGTAAATAGGGTTAAATTAAAATAATTCCTTATTCCTCCGGGAGATGATGTATTCATCATCTTGATATGAAAGGGTTACTTCACTCGTCGAAGTTAATATGATTTTAAAACCTTTTTAGAGATTTGATTTGGCATTCCTCCATTTTCTGTTTTTCTGTGATCATTTTCTGTGATCTCATGTCTCCGGAGACCACTTCAAGATCAGCACAAGAAAATGCCATAAAGCTTTTTTATTATGTAAAGGATTTGGTTGATTGAGTTGACATTTTGACGGCCTACATTTCCTTTGATTAAATGTAGTATTTAATTGGATTTTTTTATTTTTTATGAAACGCTGACTTTTTCTTGTGCTGCTGTTGCATTACAAGCCCTTGTCAGAAAAGAGAAGTTGAAAGAAGACAGCAGGTCAAACTGAGCTTAGAGTACTGTAGGGTGAAGTTGCCCCTAGATGCTGATCTCGGGTAAGTTTAGCATTTTCCCCACTAATGGTTAAGGTTAAGATAAGGGGATGGGAAGCTGATCCTAGATCTGTACTTAGGGGAAACTTCACCCTGGAGCGAGGTTCAAAGCTAAAAACCAGAAGGATGGGGAAAAATATACTGGGTGGTCTATGTGCTTCTGTATCCAACTTCCATTCTTCTTATCATGTCTCATTTTATATTGCTGTTGGTGTTTCTGGATGATTTTTGGCTGGTATTGAAGTGTGCGGTGTGTTTGGTTAACAGTTTGCCTCTAAAAGGCTTCTGCCATCCATCTTTTCCATGCTCCTGTAGTGAACGATCTGTCTGCAGTTCAGTTCTGCCAGTGTATTCCTGGGACATTTGAGATTGAGTCGACATCAGACAGACAATGTTACGTGATTTTAAAGAGAAGTAGCCTAACTACCCTCACCTCTCCACACATACACACACTCCTCCTCTTCCCATTCTGGCCCTCTATAAGATCTCATTACATATCCTGCTCCCAAGGCAAAAGAGCAGTGTGCCTTATTTAACCGAGTTGCTATGCAGAAAATCCTTCCCATTGGTTTATTTCCCAATGGCCATTAGATTGTCTTTGTAGGATTAAGCACGATTAAAAAAATATAAAGAAACCAGCTGTGTAGCTAACAGATAAGCCTTTTGATTAGTCAGCTCATTCTATACAAGCCTGTTGGAACTGTATGTACTGTGTAGGCAATTTGGTAGCCATTTTGTTTCGTCACTGGCCAGTAGCAAATCTGAAGTGTCAAATTAACCTCAAAGAGAACATCCTGCTTCATTTCCATGGTGATTTGTTGAGTCCTTGATCTCCTGTCACATCGTATGGCGAGGTCATCAACAGCTCATTGCTCTGTGACTACAAGTAGAATAGCTTGTTTCCTCAACAGCTCTGTCTGTCTACGTTTATTTTCTGCTATTACGGACTCTTGTATCACAACTTTTGATACATGCATGTGTGTATTTGTCCATAGTGTAACCTACCCAAAAGGTAAAATGTAATAACATTGACACAGCTAATCTTGAAGGATATAAGAGACCTGTTTGGTAGGAGACCAGTTCCAGGTCACTAACAGAGCCCTGTCTCCTGCCTGTGGTCCCTACGGGCTGTAGGATGTTCTCGTCTGTGAAGGCCTTCGAGGGGCAGCAGTACTCCACCCTGAAGAGGCAGTGCCTTGCCAGCGGCCTGCTGTTCGAGGACCCGCGCTTCCCCGCAGTGGATGACACCCTCTTTTACCAGGGCAACAGGATCGGACGTGTGCACTGGAAGAGACCCCGGGTGAGTGAGCTACTACTACGTCCACTACCATCATTTTTTTTTTTTTTTTTAAGACTGCTGAAGCAAGCACATCATTTTTCTTTCGAAAATATATTCATGGTTTATTTGGACAGAGACATTATAAACACCTTTGCAATACGTTGCACCATAGTGTGTATAGCTCACGCACATTTTCTACACCTGTCCCTAGATTATCTTTTTCCTCACGTTTACACTTACATATCCTTTTCACACTACTGAGGCTTGCTGGCATGGTCAGCAAATGTTGTGCTATTTAGGTTCATGCTTGGTAGACTGGAGCTAAACACACACACACACACCTTCACTTCCTGTGTAAAACCACAGACTATGAAGAAGGAGAAGATATTAGCCAAAATATCCAAACGTATATTGTATTTTTTGTGAAGGAGAGTATTTGGATTTTTATTGATTGATACAGGGTAGAAGTAGACTGAGATGGGGACATAGAGGAGAGGGACACAACACCGAAAATGGCGCAGTCGTGGATCGAACCCCAGCCTCCCAGGGAAATGTGTAATCAGGGGACTGCAGCACTACCACTAGACCAGCCCCCGGCACCAATATATTGTGTGCAAATCATGTTATTTTATTAGGACCCCTAGTCCAATATTGGGCACCTCTGTAGTCCTTAATGGGATCTGCATTTTTTACCATATAATTTGCTGAACAGCATCACTCACTCAGAATAGCAAAGACATCTGGTTTGTCAAGAACACTAACTGTAGCGTGTGTGTGTGTGTGTGTGTGTGTGTGTGTGTGTGTGTGTGGAGATGTGGAGTCAGATGTTCCCACGGGGGGACCAAACCAACACAAGCTAAAAAAAAAAAGCTAAGCTGGTGCCTAGGGCCAGACAAAGTGTTAGGAAGTGTCCAAGTCAATTATCCCTCCCTCTCTTCTCCCTCTCTCCTCCTTCCCAAACCCCTCTCTTCTCTTTCCGCCCAGAGTGCCGCTCATTCCAGAGTCCCAGAGCAGCTAGACATGAGAAGTGCGGTGCGGCAGGCAGCGTTTATTACCGTGATAACTGGGTCACACAGATGGCCTGTTTGGGTCTATGTGGCGATGTCAGTCTGTCATTTTACAGCGTTTTGGTGGTTGGCGTGGGGTCGCTTAGCGACTCAGCAGAGAGGCATGGAGAATTGAAAGGTGGAAGGAGGAGAGCTATTTCCACCTCCATCTCTCCATGACACAGGATATTCCAATTTCTTTCTTTCAATTTTTATGGTGGTTGTTTGTAAGTGAGGACTTGGTGGACTGTATATTCTTTAGGTTAGGTTTTACTTTATGTGCTGGTAAGGGCACAGATGACAGACATGTATCAAATTAAATGTTATTGTCACATACACATGTTTAGCAGATGTTATTGCGGGTGCAGCGAAATGCTTGTGTTTCTAGCTTCTAACAATTTCACAACAGTACACACAAATCTAAAGTAAAGGAATGGAATTAAGAATATATAAATATTTGGACGAGCAATGTCGGAGTGGCATAGACTAAAATACAGTAGAATAAAATACAGTATATACAGTGAGGGGGAAAAAAGTATTTGATCCCCTGTTGATTTTGTACGTTTGCCCACTGACAAAGAAATGACCAGTCTATAATTTTAATGGTAGGTCTATTTGAACAGTGAGAGACAGAATAACAACAAAAATCCAGAAAAACGCATGTCAAAAATGTTATAAAATGATTTGCATTTTAATGAGGGAAATGAGTATTTGACCCCTCTGCAAAACATGACTTAGTACTTGGTGGCAAAACCCTTGTTGGCAATCACAGAGGTCAGACGTTTCTTGTAGTTGGCCACCAGGTTTGCACACATCTCAGGAGGGATTTTGTCCCACTCCTCTTTGCAGATCTTCTCCAAGTCATTAAGGTTTCGAGGCTGACGTTTGGCAACTCAAACCTTCAGCTCCCTCCACAGATTTTCTATGGGATTAAGGTCTAAAGACTGGCTAGGCCACTCCAGGACCTTAATGTGCTTCTTCTTGAGCCACTCCTTTGTTGCCTTGGCCGTGTGTTTTGGGTCATTGTCATGCTGGAATACCCATCCACGACCCATTTTCAATGCCCTGGCTGAGGGAAGGAGGTTCTCACCCAAGATTTGACGGTACATGGCCCCGTCCATCGTCCCTTTGATGCGGTGAAGTTGTCCTGTCCCCTTAGCAGAAAAACACCCCAAAGCATAATGTTTCCACCGCCATGTTTGACGGTGAGGATGGTGTTCTTGGGGTCATAGGCAGCATTCCTCCTCCTCCAAACACGGCGAGTTGAGTTGATGCCAAAGAGCTCCATTTTGGTCTCATCTGACCACAACACTTTCACCAGTTGTCCTCTGAATCATTCAGATGTTCATTGGCAAACTTCAGACGGGCATGTATATGTGCTTTCTTGAGCAGGGGGACCTTGCGGGCGCTGTAGGATTTCAGTCCTTCACGGCGTAGTGTGTTACCAATTGTTTTCTTGGTGACTATGGTCCCAGCTGCCTTGAGATCATTGACAAGATCTTCCCATGTAGTTCTGGGCTGATTCCTCACCGTTCTCATGATCATTGCAACTCCATGAGGTGAGATCTTGCATGGAGCCGAAGGAGATTGACAGTTCTTTTGTGTTTCTTCCATTTGCGATTAATCGCACGAACTGTTGTAACCTTCTCACCAAGCTGCTGACGATGGTCTTGTAGCCCATTCCAGCCTTGTGCAGGTCTACAATCTTGTCCCTGACATCCTTGGAGAGCTCTTTGGTCTTGGCCATGGTGGAGAGTTTGGAATCTGATTGATTGATTGCTTCTGTGGACAGGTGTCTTTTATACAGGTAACAAACTGAGATTAAGAGCACTCCCTTTAAGAGTGTGCTCCTAATCTCAGCTCGTTACCTGTATAAAAGTTACCTGGGAGCCAGAAATCTTTCTGATTGAGAGGGGGTCAAATACTTATTTCCCTCATTAAAATGCAAATCAATTTGTAACATTTTTTACATGCGTTTTTCTGGATTTGTTTGTTGTTATTCTGTCTCTCACTGTTCAAATAAACCTACCATTAAAATTATAGACTGATCATTTCTTTGTCAGTGGGCAAACGTACAAAATCAGCAGGGGTCAAATACTTTTTTCCCCCACTGTACATATGAGATGAGTAATGCAAAATATGTAAACATTATTTTAGGTAGGATTCCAGTTGAGGTGGTTTAATAACGCCAAAGATGCACAGGCACGGAACAGCGCTGCACAGTGTATGGATGGTCTAAGGCACTTAGTGGTCTGGAAACCTGCCTCAACCAAAGTGTGTGTGTGTGTGGTCTGCAAGTAAAGAGATAAATAAAGATACAATTGTGAATGACAGAATACAATCTCCAATTCACATCTCTTATAAACAATATGTATGGCTATAACATGCCTATGATGACTTAATGCTATACAGGACCATACAGTGCAATAAAAGTGATTCTGACTGTACTAATCATCTTCAGTACATGGCTACAACTGCACAATGAACTTGAATACCTCTAAACAGTGAAATACGATGTAATACCCATATGATGATGTACCATAAAACTACATTACCAGTCAAAACTTTGAACACACCCACTTAATTCTTTATTTTTACTATGTTCTACATTGTAGAATAATAGTTAAGACATCAAAACTATGAAATAACACACATGGAATCATGTAGTAACCAAAAAAGTGTTAAACAAATCAAATTTTAGATTCTTCAAAGAAGCAACCCTTTGCCTTGATGACAACGTTGCACACTCTTGGCATCATCCCAACCAGCTTCATGAGGTAGTCACCTGGAATGCATTTCAATAAACAGGTGTGCCTTGTTAAAAGTTAATTTGTGGAATTTCTTTCCTTCTTAATGCATTTGAGCCAATCAGTTGTGTTGTGACACAAGGTAGGGGTGGTTAACAGAAGATAGCCCAACTTGGTAAATGACCAAGTCCATATTATGGAAAGAACAGCTCAAATAAGCAAAGAGAAACGACAGTCCATCATTACTTTAAGACATGAAGGTCAGTCAATAGGGAATATTTCAAGAACTTTTCAGCAGAGGTAACTTTCAAGTGAAGTCGCAGAAACCATTAAGCGCTATGATGAAACTGGTTCTTATGAGGACCGCCACAGGAAAGGAAGACCCAGAGTTACCTCTGCTGCAGAGGATAAATTCATTAGAGTTGCCAGCCTCAGAAATTGCAGCCCAAATAAAAGCTTCACAGAGTTCAAGTAACAGACAATTCTCAACATCAACTGTTCAGAGGAGACTGTGTGAATCAGGCCTTCATGGTCGAATTGCTGCAAAGAAACCACTACTAAAGGACACCAATAAAAACAGACTTGGTTGGGCCAAGAAACACGACCGGTGGAAATCTGTCCTTTGGTCTGATGAGTCCAAATTTGCGATTTTTGGTTCCAACCGCCATGTCTTTGTGAGACGCAGAGTTGGTGAACGGATGATCTCCGCATGTGTGGTCCCCACCGTGAAGCATGGAGGAGGAGGTGTGATGGTGTGGGGGCTTTGCTGGTGACACTGTCAGTGATTTATTTAGAATTCAAGGCAAACTTAACCAGAATTGCTACCACAGCATACTGCAGCGACACGCCATCCCATTTGGTTTGAGCTTAGTGGGACAATAATTTGTTTTTCAACAGGACAATGATCCAACTCCAGGCTGTGAAGGGCTATTTGACCAAGAAAGAGAGTGATGGAGTGCTGCGTCAGATGACCTGGCCTCCACAATCACCCAACCTCAACCCAATTGAGATGGTTTGGGATGAGTTGTGCCACAAAGTGAAGGAAAAGCAGCCAAAAGTGCTCAGCATATGTGGGAACTCCTTCAAGACTGTTGGAAAACTCTTTTTTGGTTACTACACGATTCCTTATGTTTTATTTAATAGTTTTGATGTCTTCACTATTTTTCTACAATGTAAAGAAAATAGAAAAAATTAAGAAAAACCCTTGAATGAGTAGGTGTGTCAACTTCTGACTGTTACTATAAACAATTAAAGGGCATATAAACAACGCACTGGGGGACATTATCCTATACAAATACAGTGTTAAATGTCCGAAATTATATGACAACCAAAATAGAGATAGCCAGCTCACAATAGCTAGCTCGCAGTAGAAACTACTATTGTCGTAGAGTGCATCTTCAGATATAAACTCCTGAAAGATACTGTATAATATATTTACATGCATATCAACAAGGATGCACACTGGCCTTGGCTAACACAATGAGAAAACACAAGGATGGCTTGAACTTTCTCTCAATTTACTTCTCTCAAGTTGATCTTCTTCTCTGAGCTGGCGATCGCCCAGCATGCTCTGCTCCACTTCACTCACGGGCAGAGCTACAGCTCTGATGTGATGAACTAACATTATTGATATGATTAACTGCAATTACTTCACAGCCTTTTGTACATTGTTTTCCTTTGATGGTTTTGATGCTTTTTTGTGTTTCTCATTCTCCAAGATCAATTTCAGTTGAGGTATTTCAGTATTGAGGTATTCCAGTAGAAGTATTTCAGTATGCAGGTATTTCAGTATGGAGGTATTTCAGATGCAGTATTTCAGTATTGAGGTATTTCAGGCAAGATGCTACAGCTCAGCCTTTACACCATAGTACCCTCCAAGCTCATCATTAAGCTCGGGGCCCAGGATCTTATCCCAGCCCTGTACAACTGGGTCCTGGACTTCCTTACGGGCCTCCCCCAGGTGGTGAAGGTAGGCAGCAACACCTCCACGACACTGATCCTCAACACAGGGGCCCCTCGTGTAATCCTTGTTTACCCATGACTGTGTGACCACGCATGCCTCTAGCTCAATCATCAAGTTTGCAGACGACGCAACAGTGGTAGGCCTGATTACCAACAATGACGAAACAGCCTAGGTGAGGGCCCTGACAGTGGTGCCAGGAAAATAACCTCTCCCTCCAAAATTAAGGAGCTGATCGTGGACTTCGGGAGACAGCAGAGGGAGCACGCCCCCATCCACATCGACAGGGCTGCAGTGGAGAAGGTGAAAAGCTTCAAATTCCTCGGCGTACACTTCACTGACAATCAGAAATGGTCCACCCACACAGACAGTGTGGTGAAGAAGGTGCAACAGCACCTCTTCAACCTCAGGAGGCTGAAGAAATGCACCATTGAGAGCATCGTGTCGGGCTGTATCGCCGCCTAGTACGGCAACTGCACCGTCCGCAACCGTAGAGCTCTCCAGAGGGTGGTGTGGTCAGCCCAACGCATCACCAGAGCACCCTGCCCGCTCTTCAGGACATCTACAGCACCTTGTGTCACAGAAAGGCCAAGAAGATCATCAAGGACCTCAGCCAGCCAAGCCACGGCCTGTTCACCCCGGTATCATCCAGAAGACGATGTCAATACAGGTGCATCAAAGCTGGGACCGAGAGACTGAAGAACAGCTATCTCAAGGCCATCAGACTGTTAAATAGCCATCACTAGCCAGCCTCCACCCAGTACCCTGTCACTAGCCAGCTACCATCCAGTTACTCATCCCTGCACCTTAGAGGCTGCTGCCCTATATACATAGACATGGAACACTGGTCACTTCAATAACGGAACACTGGTCACTTTATAATGTTTACATACTGTTTTACCCATTTCATATGTGTATATATATACTGTATTCTCGTCAAGGCTCATCCTATTCAACTATTGCTGTACATATACTATTCTATCGTACGTATTCTTCAGATACTTATTATAGCAAGTACAGTCTGCATGTGTAGGTGCTTATTGAGGTGTCCCGATATCTTTTCCATCTGTTCAGTTATCTGGTTTTAATATCCATTCTAGAATACCCTTCTAACCAATCAGAAACTTGTATTCAACAATGCTGTGGTATACATATATTTATACTCCAGACTCTGACATTGCTCGTCCTAATATTTGTATATTTCTTAATTCCGTTCTTTTACTTTTACATTTGTGTGTATTGTTAGATATTACTGCACTGTTGGAGCTAGGAACACAAGCATTTCGCTACACCCGCAATAACATCTGCTAAATACTGTATGTGTATGTGACCAATAACATTTGATTTGATTTGAATGGTCTGAAATAGGCCTTCCTCAATATTTAAATACCTATCAGTATTGAGGAAGGCCTATTTCAGGCAATTTCAGTCATAATTTCACTTGAGGTATTGATGTTTTAATGTGTAACAGACAGAAGAGGTGGGTTCTAGTGAGTTAGATATTAGAGTATATACTGTGTTTAGTGCTTCGCTTGTTTAAATAGCACTTGGGTATGTTTACGGCTGCAAGTCAAGACAGAGCATGCAGGCATAAATAAGAGGCTGCTATAAAATTCTCCCCATATCTTTTTTCTCGCTCTCTCTCTCTCGCCCCCTCCCTCATTAGCTCTGTACCTCTCACCCTGTCTTTCTTTCTCCTGCCATCCCTCTCAGCCTTCTCTCCCTACTACATCCACTCCCTGGCCTCCAGATTAATTGTGGTTATTTATGACATGACTGACAAGCAATAAAATGTCAGTGCCCATTTGGAAAGTATTCAGACCCCTTGACTTTTTCCACATTTTCTTATGTTACAGCCTTATTGTAAAACTGATTAAATATGTATTTTTTGTCATCAATCCATATAAAATAGCCCATAATGACAGAGTAAAAACAGGTTTAAGATTTGTTTTGCAAAAAACATACAATTAAAAAAATTAAATACCTTATTTACGTAAGTTTTCAGACCATTTGCTATGAGACTCAAAATTGAGCTCAGGTGCATCCTGTTTTCATTGATCATCCTTGAAATGTTTCTAAAACGTGATTGGAGTCCACCGGTGGTAAATACAATTGATTGAACATGATTTGGAAAGGCACACACCTGTCCATTTAAGGTCCCATGGTTGACAGTGCATGTCAGAGAGAAAACCAAGACATGAGGTTGAAGGAATTCTCTGTAGAGCTCCGCGACAAGAGTGTGTTGAGACTCAGATCTGGGGAAGGGTACCAAAAACAATTCTGCAGCATTAAAGGTCCCCAAGACCACAGTGCCCTCTATCATTCTTAAATGGAAGAAGTTTGGAACCACCAGGACTCTTCCTAGAGCTGACCGCCCGGCCAAACTGAGCAATCGGGGAAAAGGGCCTTTGTCAGGGAGGTGACCAAGAACACGATGGTCACTCTGACAGAGCTCCATAGTTCCTCTGTGGTGATGGGAGAACATTCCAGAAGGACAACCATCTCTGCAGCCTCCCACCAATCAGGCCTTTATTGTAGAGTGGCCAGATGGAAACCACTCCTCAGTAAAAGGCACATGACAGCCCGCTTGGAGTTTGACAAAAGGCACCTAAAGGACTCTCAGACCATGAGAAACAGGATTCTCTGGTCTGATGAATCCAAGATTGAAATCTTTGGCCTGAATGCCAAGCGTCACATCTGGAGGAAACCTGGCACCATCCCTACGGTGAAGCATGGTGGTGGAAACATGCTGTGGGGATGTTTTTTAGCGGCAGGGACTGGGAAACTCGTCAGGATCGAGGGAAAGATGAACGGAGCAAAGTACAGAGAGATCCTTGATGAAAACCTACTCCAGATCCCTCAGAACCTCAGACTGGGGCGAAGGTTCAGCTTCCAACAGGACAACGACCCCGAGCACACAGCCAAGACAACGCAGGAGTGGCTTCGGGACAAGTCTCTGCATGTCCTTGACTGGCCCAGCCAGAGGCCGTACTTGAACTCAATCGAACATCTCTGGAGAGACCCGAAAAAAGCTGTTCAGCGACGCTCCCAATCCAACCTGACAGAGCTTGAGAGGTTTTGCAAAGAAGAATTGGAGAAACTTCCCAAATACAGGTGTGCCAAGCTTGTAGCGTCATACCCAAGAAAACTTGAGGCTGTAATCACTGCCAAAGGTGCTTCAACAAAGTACTGAGTAAAGTGTCTGAATACTTATGTAAATGTGATATTTCCGTTTTTTATTTCTAAAAACCTGCTTTTGCTTTGTCATTATGGGGTATAGATTGATGAGGGGGAAAAACCATTTAATATATTTTAGGATTAGCCTGTAACGTAACAAAATGTGGGAAAAATCAAGGTGTCTGAATATTTTCCGAATGCACTGTATCTGTTTATCTGGGATAGCTTTGCTGTCCTCCCAAGCCAAACCCATCTGGACTAAATGAGCTCCCCGATCGGTATGGCAGTTTGATTGGTCTTTTCTGACCGTCAGTTGTATCGACTAGCCTGGTGCTAGGACTCTGGCGGATGGGCGGCGACTGATTTGGTCACAGATGTAGGCCTACTATGACGTGTTGTGGCAGCTCTTCAGTATAAGGTAAAGGATTTGGTTAACTAGCATTAGCCAGCGTTAGCCATCACACCATTATTTCTTACCCTGTAGGGAGACAGATGGATCAATAGGCTATTTATTTTACAGCCTAGCCAATCCACCCAGCAGATATTGGGAGTGAATATTGGAAGTGAAAAGAGTGTGTTTGCGCGTGTGCATGTGTGATGTTGTAAAATGGCCCTCTTAGGCTTTAGGCAGAGGGGGAAAATGGCAGAGAGAGAGGGGTGGGATGGAAGAGACAGATCAATATGCACAGTTCCAGTCAAAAGTTTGGACACACCTACTCATTGAAGGGTTTTTCTTTATTTTTGCTATTTTCTACATTGTAGAATAATAACAAAGACATCAAAACTATGAAATAACACACATGGAATCATGTCGTAACCAAAAAAGTGTTAAACGATTCTTCAAAGTAGCCACCCTTTGCCTTGATGACAGCTTTGCAAACTCTTAGCATTCTCTCAATCAGCTTCACCTGGAATGCTTTTCCAACATTATTGAAGGAGTTCCCACATATGCTGAGCACTTTTGGCTGCTTTTCCTTCACTTTGTGGTCCAACTCATCCCAAACCATCTCAATTGGTTTGAGGTCGGGTGATTGTGGAGGCCAGGTCATCTGATGCAATACTCCATCACTCTCTTTCTTGGTCAAATAGCCCTTACACAGCTTAGAGGTGTGTTGGGTCATTGTCTTGTTGAAAAACAAATGATATTCCCTCTAAGCTCAAACCAAATGGGATGGCGTATCGCTGCAGTATGCTGTGGTAGCCATTCTAGTTAAGTTTGCCTTGAATTCTAAATAAATTACTGACAGTGCCACCAGCAAAGCCCCCACACCATCATACCTTCTCCCCCATGCTTCACGGTGGGAAACACAAATGCAGAGATCATCCTTTCAGCTACTCTGCGTCTCACAAAAATATGGCGGTTGGAACCAAAGATCTCAAATTTGGACTCATCAGACCAAAGGACAGTTTTCCAATGGTCTAATGTCCATTGCTCATGTTTCTTGGCCCAAGCAAGTCTGTTCTTCTTAAAGGTGTCCTTTAGTAGTGGTTTCTTTGCCGCAATTTGACCATGAAGGTCTGATTCACACCGTCTCCTCTGAACAGTTGATGTTGAGAATTGGCTGTTGAACTCTGTGAAGCATTTATTTGGGCTGAAATTTCTGAGGCTGGTAACTCTAATGAACTTATCCTCTGCAGCAGAGGTAACTGGGTCTTCCGATTCCTGTGGCGGTCCTCATAAGAGCCAGTTTCATCATAGCGCTTGATGGTTTCTGCGACTGCACTTGAAGAAACTTTATTAAAGTTATTTTCAAACCTCAGTAGAGGTAACTCTGGGATCTTGACATTTTCCATGTCTTAAAGTAATGATGGTCTGTCATTTCTCTTTGCATATTTGAGATGTTCTTGCCATAATATGGAGTTGGTCTTTTACCAAATAGGGCTATCTTCTGTTTACCACCGCTACCTTCTCACAACACAACTGATTGGCTCAAATGCATTAGGAAGGAAAAAAATTCCACAAATTGACTTTTAACAAGGCACACCTGTTAATTGAAATGGATTCCAGGTGACAACCTCATGAAGCTGGTTCAGAGAATACCAAGAGTGTGCAAAGCTGTCATCAAGGCAAACGGTGGCTACTTTGAAGAATCTCAAATATGAAATAAGTTTTGATTAACACTTTTTGGCGTTCTACATGATTCCATATGTGTTATTTCATAGTTTTGATGTCTTTGTTATTGTTCTACAATGTAGAAAATAGTAAAAAATAAAGAAAAACCCTGGAATGAGTAGGTGTGTCCAAACTTTTGACTGGTATTGTACAGTTGAAGTCGGAAGTTTACATACACCTTAGCCAAATACATTTAAACTCAGTTTTCACAATTCCTGACATTTAATCCTAATAAGAAGTCCCTGTCTTAGGTCAGTTAGGATCACCACTTTATTTTAAGAATGTGAAATGTCAAAATAATAGAAGAGAGAATGATTTATTTCAGCTTTTATTTCTTTCATCACATTTCCAGTGAGTCAGAAGTTTACATACACTCAATTAGTATATGGTAGCATTGCCTTTAAATTGTTTAACTTGGGTCAAACGTTTCGGGTAGCCTTCCACAAGCTTCCCACAGTAAGTTGGGTGAATTTTGTGTAACTGGTGTAACTGAGTCAGGTTTTTCTAGGCCTCCTTGCTTGCACACACTTTTTCAGTTCTGCCCACAAATTCTCTATGGGATTGAGGTCAGGGCTTTGTGATGGCCACTCCAAAACCTTGACTTCGTTGTCCTTAAGCCATTTTGCCACAACTTTGGAAGTATGCTTGGGGTCATTGTCCATTTGAAAGACCCATTTGTGACCAAGTTTTACCTGATGTCTTGAGAAGTTACTTCAATATATCCACGTAATTTTCCTTCCACATGCCATCTATTTTGTGAAGTGCACCAGTCCCTCCTGCAGCAAAGCTCCCCCACAACATGATGCTGCCACCCCCGTGCTTCACGTTTGGGATAGTGTTCTTCGGCTTGCAAGCCTCCCCCGTTTTCCTCCAAACATAACGATGGTCATCATGGCCAAACAGTTCTATTTTTGTTTCATCAAACCAGAGGACATTTCTCCAAAAAGTACGATCTTTGTCCCCATGTGCAGTTGCAAACCGTAGTCTGGCTTTTTATGGTGGTTTTGGAGCAGTGGCTTCTTCCTTGCTGAGCGGCCTTTCTGGTTTTGTTGATTCCTTCGACTCGTTTTACTGTGGATATAGATACTTTTGTAGCTGTTTCCCCCAGCATCTTCACAAGGCCCTTTGCTGTTGTTCTGGGATTGATTTGCACTTTTCGCACCAAAGTATGTTCATCTCTAGGAGACAGAACGCATCTCCTTCCTGAGTGGTATGACGACAGCGTTGTCCCATGGTGTTTATACTTGCGTACTATTGTTTATACAGATGTACGTGGTACTTTCAGGCGTTTGGAAATTGCTCCCAAGGATGAACCAGACTTGTGGAGGTCTACAATTTCTTTTCTGCGGTCTTGGCTGAGTTTGAAGGTAGGCCTTGAAATACACCCACAGGTACACCTCCAATTGACTCAAATTATGTCAATTAGCCTATCAGAAGCTTCTAAAAGCCATGACATAATTTTCTGGAATTTTCCAAGCTGTTTAAAGGCACAGTCAACTTAATGTATGTAAACTTCTGACCCACTGGAATTATTATGCAGTGAATTATACGTGAAATAATCTATCTTTGAACAATTGTTGGAAAAATTACTTGTGTCATGCACAAAGTAGATGTCCTAACCGACTTGCCAAAACTATAGTTTGTTAACAAGAAATTTGTGGAGTGATTGAAAAACGAGTTTTAATGACTCCAACCTAAGTGTATGTAAACTTCCGACTTCAACTGTATGTTGAATGAGAGATGTGATTTGAAATATTCATTCTGCTCACGTAATCTGATTGCACGTGCACTCACATGCAAGCAAGCCCGGACACACGCACACACTAATTGCACATTGACACTTCCAGAGTGGCCTTTGAGTAATAGGAGCGGTGCTGAGGCGAATGGGATAGTGAAGAGGTCTCCAGGGGACTCTGCAGTGGCAGTGCAGTGATGGGCTTCTCCTCTGCGCTGACGAAAAGTTGGCTTTTGCAGCAACCTGCTTTCGTCGGCATCAGCAAATTACTGACCTTGGGCGTGGTGTGTGTGTGTCCTCCTTAGACACACACATGCACACATACAAGCAAACTGTATTCAGATGAAATTTTTCATCGCTGAGAAAACTAGCATGTCGGACCAGTTCCATCTGGCTCCATGTTCTTCCGCTGCCGGCCGCTGGTGCTTCCTCCTCACCATATTTGGTGGGGAGTGGAACTTCAAACCGGATGCTTCAGATTTATACATCTGGTGAAACATATGGCTCCTTGTTCTATCTGTGGTTATACTGCATCTAAAGTTAATCTGACGACATCACAGTGATGACAAAAGGTTTTCCTACTCATTATTTGTCTCCTTTAGAAATGACATCGTATTTCCAAGCCACTATAACGCACTTTCGACTAAATCTTCATCAACGCCAATTGACAATGAATTGAGTAAAACATTGACTCAGGAGTCAATAGAACTTTCATGATAATATTGTGAGGCAACATGCAACCCATGAACACCTGGTGGTTTTTGTTGCTGTTGTTGTTTGCTTGTCCAAACTCTGATTTATTTTCCTTTCTTTTTGAATGGCTTCACTGTATTGTGTATGATGACTGTGTACTTGGTGGACATGGAACTGCATCTCCCATAAATCACCTCTCCGATTCCCCCTTTAACTGTGTGTGTGTGTGTGTGTGTGTGTGTGTGTGTGTGTGTGTGTGTGTGTGTGTGTGAGACTTTGTAAAATTACCCTGTGCTGTGTGTTAAGCTTTAGACAGAGGGGGAAAATGGAAGAGAGAGAGAGGTGGGATGGACGGAGACAGATCAATATGTATGTAGACTGAGAAATATGATTTGAAATATTCATTCTGCTCACGTAATCTGATTGCACGTGCACTCGCATGCATGCAAGCAAGCCTGTACACACAAACACACACGAACACACTAATTGCACATTGACACTTCCAGAGTGGCCTTTGAGTAATAGGAGCAGCGGTGCTGAGGCGAATGGGATAGTGAAGAGGTCTCCAGGGGACTCTGCAGTGGCAGTGCAGTGGTGGGCTTCTCCTCTCCGCTGATGAAAAGTTGGCTTTTGCAGCAACCTGCTTTCGTCTGCATCAAAAAATTACTGACCTTGGGTGTGGTGTGTGTCCTCTTTGGACACAGACATACACACACATGCACCCATTAGGGTACCAGTACAATATGGAATCATGTATTAACCAAAAACAAATCAAAATATATTTGAGATTCTTCAAATAGCCATCATTTGCCTTGATGACAGCTTTGCACACTCTTGGCATTCTCTCAACCAGCTTCACCTGGCAGCAATTCGACCATGAAAGCTTGATTCACAGTCTCCTCTGAACAGTTGATGTTGAGATGTGTCTGTTACTTGAACTCTGTGAAGCATTTATTTGGGGCAAAGGGTGGCTACTTTGAATAATCTCAAATGTAACATATATTTTGATTTAACACGTTTTTGTTTACTACATGATTCCATATGTGTAATTTCATAGTTTTGATGTCTTCACTATCATTCTACAATGTAGAAAAAAAATTAAATAAAGAAAAACCCTGTAATGAATAGGTGTGTCCAAACATTTGACTGGTACTGTACATGCATATATTGCACACACATTCTTTCTCTCTCACACCCAAACACATGCATACGGGGCAGAAGGTAGCCTAGTGGTTAGAGCGTTGGACTAGTAACCGAAAGGTTGCAAGATCGTATCCCGGAGCTGACAAGGTAAAAATCTGTCGTTCTGCCCCTGAACAAGGCAGTTAACCCACTGTTCCTAGGCCTCCATTGAAAATAAGAATTTGTTCTTAACTGTTAACTTAACTGCCTAGTTAAATAAAGGTAAAATAAAACAAATGCATCCACTGCGCGCACATTCTTTGAATTAAGTGTGTTATGTCAATGAAGAGGCTCCCTAATAGCTCCAGCTGAGTAACGACTGAGCATCTCCATCGACCCTCTCTTAGGTAAGTGTGTGTGGGTGTGTTGTGTTTGGTTAACACGTCTCCCTAGGCTGGTTTAATTTACAGCACGGGGCGGAGATGGGGCTCATTAAAGCAGCCAGTTCTCGCTCTCTCGCTATATTCTCAGTCCGTCTCTCCCATCTCAATATCACACACGCCGACACTTCAGAGTAAAAATTGCCTCACGTAAACATTGGACTGTATTTACGACCTCTTATCTAAACCCATTTCAGTACAGTTGGATTGGACGAAATAGAGACCCGCACACTGTTGAAAAAATAAATAGATCCAAAACTGAGGTTTGAATGCAAAATAAAGATGTTTATTGAAACATCATAGTGCCCAAAGAATATTGCATAATGAAAGAAAGTGCATAAATAAAAGATGAAAACAAAACACATGGCCTCAGGCCATCACCAGTGTAAAAGATAGTTGTATTGAAATGACGATTCGCAAGCATACTACAAGCATGTTGGCCGGCAGGCAATGAGGTGTGTGGATAAAAACACCAATAGACTTTCATATTACAGCAGACTTGTCAGTAAAATATTATTAATATTATTGTTATTATTATTTAATATTATTACAATATTACTATGTTTAGGATACATTGCTAGCACATTGTCATAGACATTTCTGTCATTGTCAGACACGACTGTTTATGTGAATAAGGTCTATGGTGTGGAAATTGTAGTCTTTTCCTCCGGTTGGGGCAGTGAGACGGTCACCTCCCTGGCGCTCCAGTGCAATCTACCAATGGGCTGTAGACAGATCTATTGGGCGGGGGGAGTGAGAGGGCGGGGGGTGGGGGGGATATTATAAACATGGTCTGAGGTAATCTGCCTTTGGCCTAAAGAGCAGGACCCCAGACTTCATCAAGAAATTGGAAATACAGACATTGTCATCCTACAAGAAACATGGTATAGAGGAGACGGACCCACTGGTTTCCCTCTAGGTTACAGAGAGCTGGCAGTCCCATCCACCAAACTAGCAGGTGTGAAACAGTGAAGAGACTCAGGGAGTATGCTCATTTGGTATAGAGCAGATCTAACCCACTCTATTAATTTAGTCAAAACAGGAACATTTTACATCTGGCTAGAAATGTATAAGGAAATGATCTCAACAGAGAAAAATGTCCTCGTGTGCTACCTTTATCCTTGCAATAGAATTCCTATACTTTGACGATGACAGCTTCTCCATCCTAGAGGGGGAGAGAAACAATTTCCAGGCCCAGGGACATGTCCTAGTCTGTGGCGACCTAAATGCCAGAACTGGACAAGAACCTGACACTTTTAGCACATGGGGGAACCTAACTGAAAATGACAGCATCCCCTCCCAAATATGCCCCCCTAGACACAACTATGACAAAACAACCAACAGAAATGGGTCACAACTCCTGCAGTTCTGTTGCTCGCTAGGTCTGTACATAGTCAATGGTAGGCTTCAAGGGGACTCTTAAGGTAGGTACACTTACAGGTCATCCCTTGGCAGTAGTACTATAGATTACTTTATCTCTGACCTCAACACAGAGTCTCTGAGTGTTCACAGTCAGCCCACTGAAACCCTTATCAGATCACAGCAAAATCAGTCTACTTGATCAGAGCAATTCTCAATCATGAGGCATCAAAGCCAAAGGAACTGAATAATATTAAGAAATGCTATAGATGGAAGGAAAGTAATCCCTTTTAGACAACTTCCTGGACAAAACGTTTCACTGTAATAGTGAAGGTGTAAACTAGGCAGTAGAAAACCTAAACAGTATATTTGACCTCTCATCTTCCCTATCAAATAAAAAAAATTCAAGCAGACAACCTAAGAAAATTAACAACAATGACAAATGATTTGATGGAGAATGCAAAAATCGAAGAAAGAAATTGAGAAACCTATCCAACCAAAAACAGTGATCCAGAAAATCTGAACCTACGCCTTCAATATGGTGAATCACTAAAACAGTACAGAAATACACTACGGAAAAAGAAGGTACAGCACGTCAGAAGTCAGCTCAATGTAATTGAAGAATCCATAGAATCTAACTACTTCTGAAAATTGGAACACTCTAAACAAACAACAACACGAAGAGTTACCTATCCAAAACGGAGATGTGTGGATAAACCCCTTTTCCAATCTTTTTGGCTCTATAACAAAGAACAAATAGCAAAAACATATATACATGATCAAATACAAATCTTAGAATCAACTATTAAACACTATCAGAACCCACTGGATTCTCCAATTACATTGAATGAACTACAGGACAAAATACAAACCCTCCAACCCAAAAAGGCCTGTGGTGTTGATGGTATCCTAAATTAAATTATAAAATACAGTGAGGGAAAAAAGTATTTGATCCCCTGCTGATTTTGTATGTTTGCCCACTGACAAAGAAATGATCAGTCTATAATTTTAATGGTAGGTTTATTTGAACAGTGAGAGACAGAATAACGACAAAAAAATCCAGAAAAAACGCATGTCAAAAATGTTATAAATTGATTTGCATTTTAATGAGGGAAATAAGTATTTGACCCCCTCTCAATCAGGAAGATTTCTGGCTCCCAGGTGTAATTTATACAGGTAACAAGCTGAGATTAGGAGCACACTCTTACCTGTTGAGGACAGACGTTCCGCTAGCGGAACGCCTCGCCTAATATCCAATGGTATACCGTGGCGTGAAATACAAAAACCTTAAACATGCTATAACTTCAATTTCTCAAACATATGACTATTTTACACCATTTGAAAGATAAAACTCTCGTTAATCAAACCACATTGTCCGATTTCAAAAAGGCTTTACAGCGAAAGCAAAACATTAGATTATGTCAGGGGAGTACCCAGGCAAAAATAGTCACACAGCCATTTTCAAAGCAAGCATATATGTCACAAAAACCCAAACCACAGCTAAATGCAGCACTAACCTTTGATGATCTTCATCAGATGACACTCCTAGGATATTATGTTATACAATACTTGCATGTTTTTTTCAATCAAGTTCATATTTATATCAAAAACCAGCTTTTACATTAGCATGTGACGTTCAGAACTAGCATACCCACCGAAAACTTCCGGTGAATTTACTAAATTACTCATGATAAACGTTGACAAAATACATAACAATTATTTTAAGAATTATAGATACAGAACTCCTTTATGCAATCGCTTTGTCCGATTTTAAAATAGCTTTTTGGCGAAAGCACATTTTGCAATATTCTGAGTACATAGCTCGGCCATCACAGGCTAGCTATTCAGACACCCGCCAACGTCGGGGCAACCTAAACTCAGAATTACTATTAGAAAAATTGGATTACCTTTGCTGTTCTTCGTCAGAATGCACTCCCAGAACTTCTACTTCAACAACAAATGTTGTTTTGGTTCCAAATAATCCATAGTTATATCCAAATACCTCCGTTTTGTTTGTGCGTTCAGGTCACTATCCAAAGTGTAACGCGCGAGCGCATTTCGTGGCAATTTTTTTTCTCAGAATATTCCATTACCGTACTTAGAAGCATGTGAAACGCTGTTTAAAATCTATTTTTATGCTATTTTTCTCGTAAAATAGCGATAATATTCCAACCTGACAACGTTGTATTCATTCAAAGAGAGAAAGAAAAAAATGCAGATTTCTCATGAACGCGCATCTCCAGTCTCACTGTCCCCAGGCAGACCACTTACAAACTCTGCTGCTGTACTTTGCCCAGAGACAGGAGACGCGTCATTCCGCTTTCTGAAGGCTTTAGAGAGCCAATGGAAGCCTTAGAAAGTGTCACGTAACAGCACAGATACTGTAACTTCGATAGAGATGCAACAGAAGGACAACAAATTGTCAGACAGGCCACTTCATGGAATCTTCTCAGGTTTTTGCCTGCCATATGAGTTCTGTTATACTCACAGACACCATTCAAACAGTTTTAGAAACTTTAGAGTGTCTTCTATCCAAATCCACTAATTATGCATATTCTAGTTTCTGGGCAAGAGTAGTAACCAGATTAAATCGGGTATGTTTTTTATCCGGCCGTGAAAATACTGCCCCCTATCCACAACAGGTTTTAAAGGAAGTGCTCCTAATCTCAGTTTGTTACCTGTATAAAAGACACCTGTCCACAGAAGCAATCAATCAATCAGATTCCAAACTCTCCATCATGGCCAAGACCAAAGAGCTCTCCAAGGATGTCAGGGACAAGATTGTAGACCTGCACAAGGCTGGAATGGGCTACAAGACCATTGCCAAGCAGCTTGGTGAGAAGGTGACAACAGTTGGTGCGATAATTCGTAAATGGAAGAAACACAAAAGAACTGTCAGTCTCCCTCGGTCTGGGGCTCCATGCAAGATCTCACCTCATGGAGTTGCAATGATCATGAGAACGGTGAGGAATCAGCCCAGAACTACACGGGAGGATCTTGTCAATGATCTCAAGGCAGCTGGGACCATAGTCACCAAGAAAACAATTGGTAACACACTACGCCGTGAAGGACTGAAATCCTGCAGCGCCCGCAAGGTCCCCCTGCTCAAGAAAGCACATTTTACATTTTTACATTTTAGTCATTTAGCAGATGCTCTTATACAGAGCAACTTACAGTGGCGAATACATACATTTAATTTTCATTTCATGCATTTATTTATTTGTATTTTTTGTACTGGCCCCCCGTGGGAATTGAACCCAAAACCCTGGCGTTGCACACACCATGCTGGCGTTGCAAACACCATGCTCTACCAACTGCCCGTCTGAAGTTTACCAATGAACATCTGAATGATTCAGAGGACAACTAGGTGAAAGTGTTGTGGTCAGATGAGACCAAAATGGAGCTCTTTGGCATCAACTCAACTCGCCGTGTTTGGAGGAGGAGGATGCTGCCTATGACCCCAAGAACATCATCCCCACCGTCAAACATGGAGGTGAAAACATTATGCTTTTGGGGTGTTTTTCTGCTAAGGGGACAGGACAACTTCACCGCATCAAAGGGACGATGGACTGTCAAATCTTGGGTGAGAACCTCCTTCCCTCAGGCAGGGCATTGAAAATGGGTCGTGGATGGGTATTCCAGCATGACAATAACCCAAAACACATGGCCAAGGCAACAAAGGAGTGGCTCAAGAAGAAGCACATTAAGGTCCTGGAGTGGCCTAGCCAGTCTCAAGACCTTAATCCCATAGAAAATCTGTGGAGGGAGCTGAAGGTTCGAGCTGCCAAACGTCAGCCTCAAAACCTTCATGACTTGGAGAAGATCTGCAAAGAGGAGTGGGACAAAATCCCTCCTGAGATTTGTGCAAACCTGGTGGCCAACTACAAGAAACGTCTGACCTCTGTGATTGCCAACAAGGGTTTTGCAGAGGAGTCAAATACTTATTTCCCTCATTAAAATGCAAATCATTTTATAACATTTTTGACATGTGTTTTTCTGGATTTTTTTGTTGTTATTCTGTCTCTCACTGTTCAAATAAACCGATCATTAAAATTATGGACTGATCATTTTTTTGTCAGTGGGCAAACGTACAAAATCAGCAGGGGATCAAATACTTTTTTCCCTCACTGTATACACATTACAATTGGCTATACTAAAACTCTTTAACATCATCCTCAGCTCTGGCATCTTTCCCAATATTTGGACCAAGGACTGAACACCCCAACCCACAAAAGTAGAGACATATTCACCCCAATAACTATCGTGGAATATGCGTCAACAGCAATCTTGGGAAAATCCTCTGCATTATCATTAACAGCAGATTCGTACATTTCCTCAATGAAAACAATGTACTGAGCAAATGCCAAATTTGTTTTATACCAAATTACCGTACGACAGACGACGTTTTCACCCTGCACACCCTAATTGACAAAGGCAAAGTCTTCTCATGCTTTGTTGATTTAAAAAACGCTTTTGACTCAATTTGGCACGAGGGTCTGCTACACAAATTGATAGAAAGCAGTGTTGGGGGAAAAACATATGACATTATAAAATCCATGTACACAAACAACTAGTGTGTGGTTATAATTGGCAAAAAAACACACATTTCTTTCCTCAGGGCTGTGGAGTGAGACAAGGATGCAGCTTGAGCCCCACCCTCTTCAACATGTATGTGTGTGTGTGTATGTATGTATATATATAATCGAATTAGTGAGGGCACTAAAACAGTCTGCAGTACCCGGCCTCACCCTACTCTGAAGTCAAATGTCTACTGTTGGCTGATTATCTGGTGCTTCTGTCCCCAACCAAGGAGGGCCTACAGCACAGATTCTGTCAGACCTGGGCCCTGACAGTAAACCTCAGGAAGACAAAAAAATATGGTGTTCCAAAAAAGGTCCAGTTGCCAGGACCACAAATACAAATTCTATCTAGACACCGTTGCCCTAGAGCACACAACAAACTATACATACAATACAAGTCAAAAGCTTGGACACACCTACTCATTCCAGGGTTTTTCTATATTTTAACTATTTTCTTCATTGTAGAATAATAGTGAAGACATCATAATGATGAAATAACATATATGGAATTATGTAGTAACCAAAAAAGTGTTAAACAAATAAATATATATTTTATATTAGATATTCTTCAAAGTAGCCACCCTTTGCCTTGATGACAGCTTTGCACACTCTTGGCATTATCTCAACTAGCTTCATGACGAAGTCACCTGGAATGCATTTCAGTTAACAGGTGTGCTGTGTTAAAAGTTACTTTGTGGAATTTCTTTCCTTTTTAATGAGTTTGAGCCAATCAGTTGTGTTGTGACAAAGTAAGGGTGGTATGCAGACTATAGCCCTATTTGGTGAGATACCAAGTCCATATTATGGCAAGAACAGCTCAAATAAGCAAAGAGAAATGACAGTCCATCATTACTTTAAGACATGATCAGTTAATACGGAAAATGTCAAGAAACCAGAGTTACCTCTGCTGCAGAGTATAAATTCATTAGAGTTAACTGCACCTCAGATTACAACTCAAATAAATGCTTCACAGAGTTCAACTAACAGACACATCTCAACAACAGCTGTTCAGAGGAGACTGCGTGAATCAGGCCTTCATGGTCGAATTGCGGCAAAGAAACCACTACTAAAGGACACCAATAAAAAGAGAATTGCTTGGGCCAAGAAACACGAGCAGTGGACATTAGACCGGTGGAAATGTGTCCTTTGGTCTGATGAGTCCAAATTTGTATCTGGCTAAAAATACTTCAATCAATTATAGAACCCATTTTAATGGTTGTGAGGTCTGGGGTCCACTCCCCAAACAAGAATTCACAAAATGGGACAAACACCAAATTGAGACTGCATGCAGAATTCTGCTAAAATATCCTCTGTGTACAACGTAAAACACCAAATAATTCATGCAGAGCAGAATTAGGCCGATACCCGCTAATTATCAAAATCCAGAAAAGAGCCGTTTAAATTCTACAACCACCTAAAAGGAAGTGATTCCCAACCTTTCCATAACAAAGCCATCACCTACAGAGAGATGAACCTGGAGATGAGTCCCCTAATCAATCTGGTCCACAAACACAAAACAGAGCCCCAGGACAGCAACACAATTAGACCCAACCAAATCATGACAAAACAAAAAGATAATTATATGAGACATTGGAGCAACTTAACAGTAAAACATAGCAAACTAGAATTATATTTGGCCCTAAATAGAGACTACACAGTGACAGAATACCTGACCACTCTGACAGACCAAAAATTAACGAAAGCTTTGACTATGTACAGACTCAGTGAGCATAGCCTTGTTATTGAGAGAGGCCACCATAGCAGCAGACCTGGTTCTCAAGAGAAGGCAGGCTATATTCACACTGCCTACAAAATGAGATGGAAACTGAGCTGCACTTCCTAACCTTCTGCCAAATGTATGACCATATTAGAGACACATATTTCCCTCAGATTACACATATCCACAAAGAATTTGAAAATGAGTCAAGTTTTGATAAACTCCGATGTGAGAGAGAGCGAGAAGGACGTCAGCAGGATGGCACCAGTGATCTGTTCGCACACTGTTGGTGGGGAACAACACACACACTGGCTGAAAATAACACTTGTCTCACACCTGGAGGGTGTGAAACCACACGTCCCACCCAAAGGGAGAGGTAGATAATAACACACTCCAAGTGGTACCGCGCCCCCTATATAGTGCACTACGTCAGACCAGAGCTCTAACGACCCTGTTCATAAGTAGTGAACTATATAGGGGATATCGCACCACGTCATTCCTGCAGTCTTCCATCTATCACTATTGACTGCAGATCACTATTGGGATCCTCTAATGAATTTTAGTAGCCTGCATCTCCATACTCAGGTCTTCTCTGCTTCAGTCACTCCTGCATTTGCTGGGTCTCCAGGACCCAAATTAAGCAAGCTATTTGCTAGTTAATAGTTAGCAGTATGGCTTAAGGGTATGTTCTTCAACCATGCAACTTTTGTTATCACAGCTAAAGCAGAACCAGTCTGGCACCTTGGGTTAGTTTTAATTCTGTCTGTCGGTCTGTCTTTTGTAGCTCTATATGCGTTAGTTTTAGTGCTGTCTGTCTGTGTTGTAGGGCTGGGGTAGTTGTAGCTCTATGTGGGGTAGTTGTAGTGCTGTCTGTGTGAAGAGGTTGTTCCAGTGGGGCTCAGGTTAGCACGGCCCAGATGAAGCCGTGACCCTGTAGATCCTCCTCTTGCTTCACCCATAAATCACCACAACACCTCCCAGACCTGACACTTGTCAGGGGCTGGGTGCTCTCTCTCCTCCCTCACTCTTTCTATCAATCCCTCCTTGTCTGTCTGTATGTCTGTCTCTCTCTCAACTTCATTCGCTCAATCCATGATACTCTCTCTCTCCTGTCTGTGTCGGTAAAGGCATGTTGTTTGTGATGGATAGAAGTGGAGCGTGTTGCAGAGCCTCATCTAAATTCCCATTGATTAGGAGCAGTAATTAAAGAGTCCCGGGCCATGCCTGGCCTGGCAACTCACTCCACCCATCTGTCCTCTCTCTTTCTTTCTTTCTTTCTCTCTCTTTCTTTCTCTCTTTCTATCCATATATTTTTGGGTCCCTAGGTCTCATGTAACCTATTTCTCCCTCCCTCCTTCCTTCCTTCCTTCCTTCCTTCCTTCCTTCCTTCCTTCCTTCCTTCCTTCCTTCCTTCCTTCCTTCCCTCTCTCTCATTCTCTTCTGTCGCTGTGTAGGAGCTCTGTGAGGACCCTCACCTGTTTGTGGATGGAATCAGTGCGCACGACCTGCACCAGGGCCAGCTGGGAAACTGCTGGTTTGTGGCGGCGTGCTCCAGCCTGGCCTCCAGAGAGTCCCTGTGGTCCAAAGTAAGTGTGGGGGTGGGCTGTGTGTGTATGTGCCATGACTGTACCCACCCACGCGTGTACCCATTAGGCCAGATTACCTGGTGGTGAAGGGGTAAACAGGGGAAAGCTCATCTCACCAGAGGCATCACTAGGTCACATCAACACCTCTCTAGAACACTCTCAGCAGAGTTGGAGTATGCTATCAAGCTTATAACTCCATCTCTCACTGGGGTTTAGGTAGAGTATCATGGTAGACTTTGCTGGTCAACTCGGTTGTGTTAAAAGAATGAATGTGGGGGTATCTAGCATTCTTTCATGACATCTTTTTTTATACCCTACACATTCTGGATGTGTGTACCTTAATATAGTTCTAAAGCCCTATTGGCACAGGACTAGTTCTATACATCGGTTATGTAATTATTATCCCAGCATTTTTCCACTGGCGGATTCGGACAAAATTTGTTTTACCAAACTGCCCCGTTTATTATTTTTTTGTCATTCAAAATATAATGTTCAAGGCGTGAAGATATTTCAACTTAGTATTGGCCATATGGTCTATAGTTCAGAGAATGTCAAAATAATAATGCTTATCAATAAGAACCATGAACTGTAGCCTTTGAAGACATTTAATCAACTGACATATTTGGCAATAAAAAATTACTGACGTGAAAGATTCGGATGGGACAAAAATTACGGATGTAGTGATTTGTGCCTGTGCACAAAATTACATTACCTGAGCTCCCCTTGTAAAACGCATCCTGTCCAAATAGGGCTTAAGCTTTGTTATAAGACATTATGAAGTATTTTATGTGTTAATAACAACTTAGCCCTTAGCCCTATTCGGATGGGAGTTTTACTGGGGGAGTTCAGGTAATGTAATTATGTGCACGAGCACCAATCACCACATCCGTACTTTTAGTCCCGTCTGAATCTGCCAATTCCGCTGCATTTAAGGTCCCCAAGAACACAGTGCCCTCCATCATTCTTAAATGGAAGAAGTTTGGAACCATCAAGACTCTTCCTAGAGCTGACCGCCCGCCCAAACTGAGCAATCGGGGAAAAGGGCCTTTGTCAGGGAGGTGACCAAGAACACGATGGTCACTCTTACAAAGCTCCATAGTTCCTCTGTGGAGATGGGAGAACCTTCCAGAAGGACAACCATCTCTGCAGCCCCCCACCAATCAGGCCTTTATGGTAGAGTGGCCAGATGGAAACCACTCCTCAGTAAAAGGCACATGACAGCCCGCTTGGAGTTTGCCAAAAGGCACCTAAAGGACTCTCAGACCATGAGAAACAGGATTCTCTGGTCTGATGAATCCAAGATTGAAATCTTTGGCCTGAATGCCAAGCGTCACATCTGGAGGAAACCTGGCACCATCCCTACGGTGAAGCATGGTGGTGGAAACATGCTGTGGGGATGTTTTTTAGCGGCAGGGACTGGGAAACTCGTCAGGATCAAGGGAAAGATGAACGGAGCAAAGTACAGAGAGATCCTTGATGAAAACCTGCTCCAGATCCCTCAGAACCTCAGACTGGGGCGAAGGTTCAGCTTCCAACAGGACAACGACCCCGAGCACACAGCCAAGACAATGCAGGAGTGGCTTCTGAGTGTCCTTGGCTGGAAGTCTCTGAGTGTCCTTGGCTGGCCCAGCCAGAGTCCGGACATGAACCCGATCAAACATCTCGGAGAGACCCGAAAAAAGCTGTTCAGCAACGCTCCCCATCCGACCTGAATTGGAATAACTTCCCAAATACACGTGTGCCAAGCTTGTAGCGTCATACCCAAGAAAACTTGAGGCTGTAATCACTGCCAAAGGTACTTCAACAAAGTACTGAGTAAAGTGTCTGAATACTTATGTAAATGTGATATTTCCGTTTTTTATTTCTAAAAACCTGCTTTTGCTTTGTCATTATGGGGTATAGATTGATGAGGGGGAAAAGCCATTTAATATATTTTAGGATTAGCCTGTAACGTAACAAAATGTGGGAAAAATCAAGGTGTCTGAATATTTTCCGAATGCTCTGTATCTGTTGTCCTCCCAAGCCAAACCCATCTGGACTAAATGAGCTCCCCGATGGTATGGCAGTTTGATTGGTCTTTTCTGACCGTCAGTTGTATCGACGAGTCTGGTGCTAGGACTCTGGCGGATGGGCGGCGACTGATTTGGTCACAGATGTAGGCCTACTATGACGTGTTGTGGCAGCTCTTCAGTATAAGGTAAATGATTTGGTTAACTAGCATTAGCCAGCGTTAGCCATGACACCATTATTTCTTACCCTGTAGGAAGACAGATGGATCAATAGGCTATTTATTTTACAGCCTAGCCAATCCACCCAGCAGATATTGGGAGTGAATATTGGAAGTGAAAAGAGTGTGTGCGTGTTTGTGCGTGTGTGACTTTGTAAAATGGCCCTCTTAGGCTTTAGGCAGAGGGGGAAAATGGCAGAGAGAAAGAGGTGGGATGGACAGAGACAGATCAATATGCACAGTTCCAGTCAAAAGTTTGGACACATCTACTCATTGAAGGGTTATTCTTTATTTTTGCTATTTTCTACATTGTAGAATAATAACAAAGACATCAAAACTATGAAATAACACACATGGAATCATGTCGTAACCAAAAAAGTGTTAAACGATTCTTCAAAGTAGCCACCCTTTGCCTTGATGACAGCTTTGCAAACTCTTGGCATTCTCTCAACCAGCTTCACCTGGAATGCTTTTCCAACATTCTTGAAGGAGTTCCAACATATGCTGAGCACTTTTGGCTACTTTTCCTTCACTCTGCAGTCCAACTCATCCCAAACCATCTCAATTGATTTGAGGTCGGTGATTGTGGAGGCCAGGTTATCTGATGCAATACTCCATCACTCTCTTTCTTGGTCAAATAGCCCTTACACAGCCTGGAGGTGTGTTGGGTCATTGTCCTGTTGAAAAACAAATGATAGTCCCACTAAGCGCAAACCAAATGGCATATTGACTGACCTTCATGTCTTAAAGTAATGGTGGACTGTCATTTCTCTTTGCATATTTGAGATGTTCTTGCCATAATATGGACTTGGTCTTTTACCAAATAGGGCTATCTTCTGTTTACCACCACTACCTTGTCACAACACAAATGATTGGCTCAAACGCATTAAGAAGGAAAGAAATTTCACAAATGTACTTTTATCAAGGCATACCTGTTAATTCAGTTTTTCACAATTCCTGACATTTAATCTTAGTAAAAAGTCCCTGTCTTAGGTCAGTTAGGATCACCATTTTACTTTAAGAATGTGAAATGTCAGAATAATAGAAGAGAGAATGATTTATTTCAGCTTTTTGTTCTTTCATAAAATTTCTAGTGAGTCAGAAGTTTACATACACTAAATTAGTATTTGGTAGCATTGCCTTTAAATTGTTTAACTTGGGTCAAATGTTTCAGGTAGCCTTCCACAAGCTTCCCACAATAAGTTGGGTGAATTTTGTCCCATTCCTCCTGACAGAGCTGGTGTAACTGAGTCAGGTTTGTAGGCCTCCTTGCTCGCACACGCTTTTTCAGTTCTGCCCACAACTTTTCTATGGTATTGAGGTCAGGGCTTTGTGATGGCCACTCCAATACCTTGACTTCGTTGTCCTTAAGCCATTTTGCCACAACTTTGGAAGTATGCTTGGGGTCATTGTCCATTTGGAAGACCCATTTGTGACCAAGTTTTAACTTCCTGACTGATGTCTTGAGATGTTGCTTCAATATATCCAAGTAATTTTCCTTACACATGAAGCCATCTATTTTGTGATTTGCACCAGTCCCTCCTGCAGCAAAGCACCCCCACAACATGATGCTGCCACTCCCGTGCTTCACGTTTGGGATAGTGTTCTTCAGCTTGCAAGCCTCCCCCGTTTTCCTCCAAACATAATGATGGTCATTATGGCCAAACAGTTCTATTTTTGTTTCATCAGACCAGAGGACATTTCTCCAAAAAGTCCGATCTTTGTCCCCATGTGCAGTTGCAAACCATAGTCTGACTTTTTTATGGCGGTTTTGGAGCAGTGGCTTCTTCCTTGCTGAGCGGCATTTCAGGTTATGTCGATATAGGACTTGTTTTACTGTGGATATAGTTACTTTTGTAGATGTTCCCTCCAGCATCTTCACAAGGTCCTTTGCTGTTGTTCTGGGATTGATTTGCACTTTTCGCACCAAAGTACATTCATCTCTAGGAGACAGAACGCTTCTCCTTCCTGAGCGGTATGACGGCTGCGTGGTCCCATGGTGTTTATACTTGCGTACTATTGTTTATACAGATGAACGTGGTACCTTCAGGCGTTTGTAATTTGCTCCCAAGGATGAACCAGACTTGTGGAGGTCTACAATTTTTTGCTGATTTCTTTTGTCTTAGGTAGGCCTTGAAATACATCCACAGGTACATCTCCAATTGACTCAAATGATGTCAATTAGCCTATCAGAAGCTTCCAAAGCCATGACATCATTTTCTGGAATTTTCCAAGCTGTTTAAAGGCACAGTCAACTTAGTGTATGTAAACTTCTGACCCACTGGAATTGTGATACAGTGAATTATAAGTGAAATAATCTTGTCGGTAAACAATTCTTGGAAAAATTACTTGTGTCATGCACAAAGTAGATGTCCTAACCGACTTGCCAAAACTATAGTTTGTTAACAAGAAATTTGTGTAGTGGTTGAAAAACAAGTTTTAATGACTCCAACCTAAGTGTATGTAAACTTCCGACTTCAACTGTACATTATTATTTTGACCTTCTCCGAAGGCCATTAGGCCAATATTAGGCTATCCCTAGACATTTTAAATATCTTCACGCCTAGAAGGGCCTCCATGCTTCCTAGGGGAGACCTAGTCTGTAGGTCGGATTCCCAGACAATATTTTTAAGCGTGTTGCATCCAGAAGAATATCATATGTTGATTTCCTGTGTGTGTGTGTGTGTGTGTGTGTGTGTGTGTGTGTGTGTGTGTGTGTGTGTGTGTGTGTGTGTGTGTGTGTGTGTGTGTGTGTGTGTGTGTGTGCATTGATGGTTTAGTGACAGCAGGCACGGTGCAGCGGTGCATTCAACAACTAAGAGGTAGATCCCCCAGGATGCTGGTATGTGCACAGGCCTAGCTAATTAGTGTTGGTGCGGTGTGTGTGTGTGAGAGGCAACTGTAAGTATGAGAGGGAAAAAGTGTGACTCTGAGCTGATATTATTGAATAAGGAAGAGAAGGACAGTGGAGACGTGATCAGATTGATAATTACACACTTAAGACTGCAGGCCATTCGCTTAATTGAGACTCAAGAGACTGTCACTGTACTCTGCTGCTACTGAGTTTCAGTTCCACATCGTCATAACTGACAAAAGGAATGGAGATGAGATATATTTTGGAGAAAAGTAGTCAACTGCAAAGAGTGAGACAGTCGATGTAACAGGTGGCGGATAGCGATTTCAGGCATAAATTTGTGCCTCTGTGATGGATGAGTGGATGGCTGGGTGTGTGGGTGCCGCCCATCTCTCTCCTCTCTCGCTCTTTCTTTCTGTCTCTCTCCTACATATTCTCTCTTTCCCTTCCCCTCCATCTCTCGCTCTCCACTACCCGTCTATATCTCTGTGGAGGCTTTCTCCTATGGCGGACAACCCCCCAGACAGAGATGGATGAGGTAATAGGAAGCCAGTCTGGGTCGTGTTCATTAGGGCACACCATAGCACCAAAACAATTGCACAGGAAAACCAATACCAAAGCGTTTCTTCTTGGACGACTTTTGGTGGTTTTCTGGCTGTTTCCTTCCATTTGTTGTATAATAAATAGGACCCTGTTGTCCGCTAGGGCATTATGTTTGTGCTGCCACACTACAGTACAGCATCCCTCTCTGCTACCTGCCACCTCAGGTGGGAGGAGAACGGCTCCACACACAGCCGGGACCCCCTCAAGGTCTCAGGTCATTTGTGACGAGCCTGCTCTTTTGTCAGACGGCAGTAGAGAAAATGAAATTCGATAGTACACACATGCAAACAGACAGTCATGTGCATGGGCACGCACATACACACAATCACAGCGCACGCACACACACACACAATTTGTAATGAAAAAACATCAGAGCTGACGTTGTATTGCTAGTCTGTTAGAAATGCCACGGAGAGAATCGTTTTGTGTTTTGTTAAGATTTCTTCAGATCAGTAATCCATTTCAACAGCACATAAATGACCTACATGTAGTCATTCTCTAATTAGTTGCTTTAGTCATTTTATGGTATCAAACAAACATTACAAGTAATGAATAATCACATCTCTAGACTCGACTGACGCTACAGTATGGCTCTAAATGCTGTATCCTTCATATTAATGTCAACATCAGACTTCAAAATGCTCTGTTGTTTTGATCAGATACAAGTACCTGAATTCCTACGGAAAACCTACCTAAAGTAGACAGTAGAAAAGGACATATTGCAATCCAAAACAAGGTTCTGTTATGTTTTTATGCCGGTCGTACCATGTTAAAACGGAAGACAGGAAGAAAAAGAGATGGATGAGAGTTGAAGGAAGGAAGCAATTGAGACAAGGGAGTGGTGGTGTTGAGGTGTTATCCTTCTTCCACCCCAGAGGACGTGAGGGGTTGTGGTCCCTCTGGTCGCTCGGTTTGTGTGTCCTTTCCCCTGTGGTTGCAAGTACCAACTACTGCAGGCCATATTAAATCGGCCATTTGTCTTGCAGGCCAACAATTTGTGACCCCTGTCCTAACCTGAACTTTACTTCCTAATTAAGGAGAAATATTTTACTGTATGTAGAAAATGACAGTGTGAAGTTTGAAACAAAAAACGAAATTGTGCTCCGACAAGGAAGGGTGGTAACGGAAAAACATGATGAAAGACAAAAAAAGAAAGCACTTGCTCATAATGCCAGATGATTAAAGTAAACATTTCCAAAATGGCCGCCTAGTACCTTGCCCTCCTGCCGCCATTTCCTCCTGCAGTCTTCACTTCTAGTCCACCTGGAAGCTGATGGAACATTCAAAGACGTCGGGACCAACATCCTCCTCAAACGCCAGCAGGAAGTACATTGTCTTCCTCACCTTTTCTAATTCAGCGATCCGCTCGCCAAACTCCTGGGCGTCGGCCTCGTAGTGGTGCACAGGCGTGTCGTCGTCATCACCCTCGGCTTGCCAGAACACCCCCGCCGGGTCCAGCAGCTGGCGGTTCATCAGGTGGGTGAGGTCGGGCGTCCAGAGCTGCGAGGTGGCAATCACAGTGAGGTGGCCCGGATGTGCCAGCCACACGCCCCAGTGGGTGAAGTGCAAGGCATGCTGGGAGAAGTCTAGGTGGTAAACGGCCTCGTGGGGTCGGAGGAGACGCTCACCGTTCTGCCGCTTTCCGCCACGCTGCTGCAGAGACTGGACCCGCTGATGCATCACCTCGGTCAGATGGAGGTCGGGCTGGAAGGGCAGCTCCAGTGTGGTTTGGGAAGCCATGTTGGTTTGGGTTCAAGATGTCGAGCTTCAAGAGGATGATGGTTCGAAAGGTGGGTAAAGGCTCGATCAAACAAGAAATGCTTTGGCTGGCTGAGTCCTCTCACTCGCTCAGGAATCCCCTCTATCTCTCACTCTCTCTTTGTCACGTTCTCAGCATCTTTGTCTCTCTCTTTCTCTCTCTCTCTCTTCTTTTCTTCCTCTCTCACCGGGTCAGTTAATGTGTCAGTTAGTGTGTCAGTTAGTAATTTAGCGTGTCAGTTAACCAGTTAGTGTATCAGTTAGTGTGTCAACTAGTCAGTTGGTGTGTGGAAGACTCTCGCACATGGCTACAATACCCTTAGACGCTGGGTGGGTCTTGCCGTCTTGATGTTCTTAGTTGGCAAGATGAGCATTAGGCACTAGGCAACTGGAGCTAATGACGTCTGCGGTGGCGACGCAGAGTTTTCCCTTGTGGAAACCAGGGACAGCTGTGTGGTTGTCACATATTTATCTCACATTTGTGCTGTCGTTGTGCTTGGCTAGTGGAGGCCTGCCTATCTCACTACATACTGTATTCTGCTAAGTATGACCGAAATCTGCGATATTTGGTGTGTCTGCCAAGTGACCAGTGGAGGGCTGGTGTCACTGGAATGGAACGGTATCAAATAAATGGAATGTGGTTGATACCTTTCCGTTCATTCGATTACAGCCATTACAATGAGCCAAGTCCTCTGATTTCTTCCACCACCAGCCTCCGCTGCTCATAACACAAGGGGATGCATGCCTTCAACTTCAGATTGAAATGTATCAGGTAGAACAGATATATGATTGTCTGTCAGATAGAAACTGTGTCAACTTTAAACATTCTATTTCTATCTGCTATGTTCAAGACATTTCCCCTCTGGGCCGTATTCATTAGCCGCCGAACAGACTGAAATAGGGAGGGACTACCTGAAATTGTCCATCAGGATGCGCTCATTTTTATTTTCTATTGCCAAATGTTTTGCTACAGTGTGCACTATTAAATATGGACCAGGTGATGGGGTACCTCTGTGTGTCTGGTCTGATGGGCACCACTGCCTGAAAATTGTGTTATGGGTTGGGAGGAGGGGACTGCAGGGGTGGATGGAGCTGCTGTTTCTGGCCACTCCATCCTTCGCAGAGTAGAGTTATTATAGAGCTTTATTGTGTTCTGGATGAAAGCCAAGATGGATATTCCTCTCTCTCTCTCTCGCTCGCTCTCTCTCTCTCTCGTTCTCTCTCTCATTCTCTCTCTTACCCCCCACCTTCCCTTGCTCTCTCTCTCTCCCTCTCCAGGCCAAAGTCAGAGAAAAAGGAGCCAGAGAGAGCAAGGGGGGGGGGGGGGGTAGCTCCCAAATGACTCGGGGTTTCCATGGTGCAGTGCTGTTTCTTTTATCCTCTCCTCTTAAAGGAGCTGCTACTACACACACACACACACACACACACACACACACACACACACACACACACACACACACAAAAAATAGCCCCTCAATCAGCAGAACAAAGGGTCCATCGGAACCACACAGCTAGAACCTACCCACCGACCAGGGCTCTTAGTCCACCACTCCCCAGCATGTATCTCCAAGTGCAGTGTAACTGATTAATTTCAATGCAATTTATCCCTCCGCTCTCTGTGGGACACTTTCGTTATGTGGCATCTCATTACTATACTTCTTGTTTAGCCCTGATGGCTGATTGGTAATTCCGGGGAGGGGGGGGCGGGGTAAATTGTAGTGTGCACTAACATCTGAAAAATGTCATAAAATATCACATTTCATCATGATATATGTACAAACATTTCCGAACTGTTTTGGATGGGTGGGAAGCATGTGGATGCCTTAAGTTTGTGCCATACACCCCACCGCAGTCTGAGGCGGAGCCACCGGGAAGGGGATGACTGGCAGGTAGTTCCATGCAGCTCGAATCGTTCCCCAGCCATGTGTCCTGTTCCGCCTGTTCTCCCTCTGGATTTATGCTAGCCAGAGCCCTGGTGATAAATTACATTAAATGTTCCCCTAAACCTCCGGAACGCATCGGCCAGCCGGAAGGGGACAAGGTGGGGGCAAGAGGTATGCTGCAGCGGGGATGACAGCCTCCCTCACAAGAGGGTGTGGTATTTATGAGTTTGGCCGACACACAACTTGTTTGTTCGGCTTTCATAATATAACCAACACTCTCTTTTTCCTCCCTCTACTCGTCTTGCATTTCCACCCCTCTCCTCACTCTCCTACCTTTCCCACACCCTTCACCCCTCTCCTCCCTCTCCCCCTCTCCTCCCACTCCCTCTCCCCCCTCCACCCCTCTCCTCCCACTCCCTCTCCCCCCTCCACCCCTCTCCTCACTCTCCTACCTTTCCCACACCCTTCACCCCTCTCCTCCCACTCCCTCTCCCGCCTCCCCCCCTCTCCCTCTCCCACTCCCCCCTCCACCCCTCTCCTCCCTCTCCTCCCTTCCACCACCTCTCCTCCCTCTCCCTCTCCCCCATCACCCTTCTCCTCCCTGTCCCACTCCACCCTTCACCCCTCTCCTACTTTCCCACACCCTCCACCCCTCTCCTCCCTCTCCCACTCCACCCTCCACCCCTCTCCTCCCTCTCCTACCTTCCACCACCTTTCCTCCCTCTCTAACACCCTCCACCCCTCTCCTGACTTCCCACACACTCTAATCCTCTCCACCAACCCCATCCTCCCTTTGCCCACCCTTTCCCTCCCTCTTTCCCAACCTCTTATCCCTCCACCTTCTCCGACCTCCTCCACTCCGTCCTCTCCACCACCCACATTTCCCCCCACCCTGCCCTCCCTTCAGGTCATCCCAGACTGGAAGGAGCAGGAGTGGGACACAGAGACGCCCGAGTCATATGCCGGGATCTTCCACTTCCGCTTCTGGCGCTTTGGCGAGTGGGTGGACGTGGTGATTGATGACCGGCTGCCCACGGTGGACAACCAGCTGGTCTACTGCCACTCAGATGACAGTAACGAGTTCTGGAGCGCACTGGTGGAGAAGGCCTATGCGAAGTTAGTCAATCAATCAATCAATCAGTCAATGGCTTTATTGTACAAATTGGGAAATGTGTGGTACTGTCTTGGTGAAAAATGTATTATTCAATCCATTTGTCCATCAATCTATATATTGGCCCAATTGGGGAATGTGATGTAAAGTCAGGGTTAAAAACAACAACATTAAAATGAAATGAACACACCTATGGGACAGGGATAAAGAGAGAGTACTGTAGCTCTTTAAGTACTGTTTAAGTCTCCCAATATTTGAGGTATGCAGAAAAAATCTTTAGAACGAAGACGAACTCACTCAATCTAATAAATATTTCCAATTGGTAACACTTTACTTAAAGCCTGTAGGTATAATGCTTTATTACATGTTATAAGCATGTCTTATAATAAGACCTAATAATCTATGATGTACTTCTATCAATATTTTGACTGATTCAACATATGTACTATTCACTGTCCCTTTGATTGAGATGTAGAGTCACATATTAAGATTTGCAGTCAACTAAGGCTGCATTTACACTGGCAGCCCGATTCTGATCTTTTTCCAATAATCATAGTAGCTCTTTCGTAAAATTCATGCTCGCATGACTAAGTTGCTTTAGATCAAAGTTTCTGCTAAATGGCATATATTATTTTTATACTGAACAAAAATATAAACACAACATGTAAAGGTCCCATGTTTCATGAGCTGACATAAAAGATCCCAGAAATGTTCCATATGCACAAAAACATATTTCTCTAAAATGTTGTGCACAAATTTGTTTACATACCTGCTAGTGAGCATTTGTCCTTTGCCAAGATAATCCATCCACCTAACAGGAGTGGCATATCAAGAAGCTGCTTAAACAGCATGATCATTACCTTGTGCTGGGGACAATAAAAAGCCACTCAAAAATGTGTAGTTTTGTCACACAACACAATGCCACAGATGTCTCAAGTTTTGAGGGAGTGTGCAATTAGCATGCTGACTGCAGGATTATCCACCAGAGCTGTTGCCAGAGAATTTTATATAATTTCTCAACCATAAGCCGCCTCCATTCGTCGTTTTAGAGAATTTGGCAGTATGTCCAACCGGCCACACAACCGTAGACCACGTGTAACCACACCAGCCCAGGACCTCCACATCCGGCTTCTTCACCACCAGGATCGTCTGCACCCAGCCACCCGGACAGCTGATGAAACTGTGGGTTTGCACAACCTAAGAATTTCTGCACAAACTGTCAGAAACCGTCTCAGGGAAGATCATCTGCGTGCTCGTCGTCCTCACCATGGTCTTGACCTGACTGCAGTTTGGACCATTGATCATCACAGCTAGCTATCTTCAACTGAGTGACCCAGCCCCGAAACTAGCCCTGAGCCAGGCGCATCTCCCGCCTAGCAAACGAAATTCCCACAACTACAATACCTCTTTCGCCATCTGGCCCGGTCCCTTCGTCGACACGGCGCCCTGCCGTACCACCATGACTGGTCCGCAGACGTAGTTCCATCAGCTGTGCCTTCAACCGGCCTTTGCCGGACGACAGAGCAGACGCTTCTACTTACCCCGGACTGCTAACTTTAAACGCTGTGTCTCCCGCGTGCTAGCGTAGTAACGAATACCCCGCGGCTTCCCTGTTCCATCTATTGCTGTTCACTGGACCCTATGATCACTTGGCTACATAGCTGATACCTGCTGGAATGTTCATTTATCACGGTACTCCACTTTGTTTACCTTTGTTTATCTGTCGCCCTAGCCCCGAACTCAGGCCCTGTATGTAGTTAACCGACCCTCCCTGCCCATTCATCGCCATTTAACCTGTTGTTGTTGACTTAGCTGATTATCTGTTGTTGTCTTACCCGTTGTTGACTTAGCTAGCTCTCCCAATCAACACCTGTGATTGCTTTATGCCGTCGCTTTATGTCTCCCTCAAATGTCAATATGCCTTGTATACTGTTTAGGATAATTATCATTGTTTTAGTTTACTGCGGAGCCCCTAGTCCCACTGTACATGCCTTAGATACCTCCTTTGTCCCACCTCCCACACATGCGGTGACCTCACCCAGTATAACCAGCATGTCCAGAGATGCAACCTCTCTTATCATCACTCAGTGCCTGGGCTTACCTCCACTGTGCCCGCACCCCACCATACCCCTGTTTGCACATTATGCCCTGAATCTATTCTACCATGCCCAGAAATCTGCTCCTTTTATTCTCTGTCCCCAACGCACTAGACGACCAGTTTTGCTAGCCTTTAGCCGTACCCTCATCCTACTCCTCCTCTGTTCCTCGGGTGATGTGAAGGCTGATCAGTGTGCCAGTGTTGTCCGGACCTCTGGCAGTTTCTATGGGGGTACCACAGGGTTCAATTCTCGGGCCGACTCTTTTCTCTGTATATATCAACGATGTCGCTCTTGCTGCGGGTGATTCCCTGATCCACCTCTACGCAGACGACACCATTCTGTATACATCTGGCCCTTCTTTGGACACTGTGTTAACTAACCTCCAAACGAGCTTCAATGCCATACAACACTCCTTCCGTGGCCTCCAACTGCTCTTAAAAACCAAATGCATGCTTTTCCACCGTTCGCTCCCCGCACCCGCCCGCCCGACTAGCATCACTACTCTGGACGACGGTTCTGACCTAGAATACGTGGACAACTACAAATACCCAGGTGTCTGGCTAGACTGTAAACTCTCCTTCCAGACTCATATCAAACATCTCCAATCCAAAATCAAATCTAGAATCAACTTTCTATTTCGCAACAAAGCCTCCTTCACTCACGCTGTCACAAAAAAATGTCGTACTGGAGAGAAGACCAAGGCGCAGCAGGTATTTGGATACTCATATTTTAATTTAAAAAAAGGAGTAAAGTATCCACTGGACAAAACAATAAAGACGACAGCAACAGTTTTACAGGCTATACAAACGCAGTGCAAAAACAACTACCCACAACCCCAAAGAAAAACACACACACCTATATAGGACTCCCAATCAAAGGCAATTCAACACACCTGCCTTCAATCGGGAGTCCTAATCACCAACACAACATATAACCCATAAAAAACCTGCCACGTCCTGACCAAAACTAATACAATACCTCCCTCTGCTGGTCAGGACGTGACACACGCCACCAAACTTACCCTAGTAAAACTGACTATCCTACCAATCCTCGACTTCGGCGATGTCATCTACAAAATAGCTTCCAATACTCTACTCAGCAAATTGGATGCAGTCTATCACAGTGCCATCCGTTTTGTTACCAAAGCTCCTTATACCACCCACCACTGCAACCTGTATGCTCTAGTTGGCTGGCACTCGCTACATATTCGTCGCCAGACCCACTGGCTCCAGGTCATCTACAAGTCTATGCTAGGTAAAGCTTCGCCTTATCTTAGCTCACTGGTCACGATAACAACACCCACCCGTAGCACGCGCTCCAGCAGGTATATCTCACTGGTCATCCCCAAAGCCAACACCTCCTTTGGCCGCCTTTCCTTCCAGTTCTCTGCTGCCAGTGACTGGAACGAATTGCAAAAATCGCTGAAGCTGGAGACTTACATTTCCCTCTCTAACTTTAAACATCAGCTATCTGAGCAGCTAACCGATCGCTGCAGCTGTACCTAGTCCATCTGTAAATAGCCCATCCAATCTACCTACCTCATCCCCATATTGTTTTTATTTACTCTGCTGCTCTTTTGCATATCAGTATCACTACTTACACACCATCATCTGCTCATCATCATCTGCTCATCTATCACTCCAGTGTTAATCTGCTAAATTGTAATTACTTTGCTACTATGGCCTATTTATTGCCATACCTCCTCATGCCATTTGCACACACTGTATATAGACTTTATTTTTTTCCTATTGTGTTGTTGACTGTATGCTTGTTTATTCCATGTAACTCTGTGTTGTTGTTTCTGTCGCACTGCTTTGCTTTATCTTGGCCAGGTCGCAGTTGTAAATGAGAACTTGTTCTCAACTAGCTTACCTGGTTAAATAAAGGTGAAATAATTACATTTTAATTTTATTCAAAATAAATCATAACCAACTGCAGTAGGCAAATGCTCCCCTTCGATGACCACTGGCACACTGAAGAAGTCTGCTCTTCACAGATGAATCCCGGTTTCAACTGTACCAGGCAGATGGCAGACAGCGTGTATGGCCTCGTGTGGTCAAGCGGTATGCTGATGTCAATATTGTGAACAGAGTGACCCATGATGAGAGTGTGGTTATGGTATGGGCGGGCATAAACTATGGACAACGAACACAATTGCATTTTATCTATGGCAATTTGAATGCACAGAGATAGTGTGACGAAATCGTGAGGCCCATTGCTGTGCCATTCATCCGCCGCATTCACCTCATGTTTCAGCATGATAATGCAAGGCTCCATGTCGCAAGGATCTGTACACAATTCCTGGAAGCTGAAAATGTCCCAGTTCTTCCATGGCCTGCATACTCACCAGACATGTCTGTGCTTCTACACCTGCATTGCTTGCTGTTTGGGGTTTTAGGCTGGGTTTCTGAACAGCACTTTGTGACATCAGCTGATGTAAGAAGGGCTTTATAAATAAATTTGATTTGATGCTCTGGATCAACAGCGTGTTCCAGTTCCTGACAATATCCAGCAACTTTGCACAACCATTGAAAAAGAGTGGGACAACATTCCACAGGCCACAATCAACAGCCTGAATAACTATGCGATGGAGATGCATGAGGCAAATGGTGGTCACACTAGATACTGGGTGTTTCTTTGTTGTTGTATTTTACCCCCATAACTCCCCAATTTCATGATATCCAATTGCAATCCAATTACAATATTTTCTCATTGCTGCAACTCCCCAACGGGCTCGGGAGAGGCGAAGGTTGAATCATGCATCCTCCGAAACATGACCTGCCAAACTGCGCTTCTTAACACCAGCCCACTTAACCAGGAAGCAAGCCGCACCAATGTGTCGGAGGAAACACCATTCATCTGATGACCGAAGTCTGCAGGCGCCCGGCCCGCCACAAGGAGGCGCTAGAGCGCGATGAGGCAAGTAAAGCCTCCCCGGCCAAACCCTCCCCTAACCCGGACGACGCTGGGCCAATTGTGCTCTGCCCTATGAGAATCTTGGTCACAGATAGTTGTGACACAGTCTGTGATTGAAACCGGGTCTGTAGTGACGATGTAGTGCCTTAGACCGCTGTGCCATTCGAGATCCACACCTCTACTTTTTTTAAAGGTATCTGTGACCAACAGATGCATATCTGTATTCTCAGTCATGTGAAATCCATAGATTAGGTCCTTATGAATTTATTTCTATTGACTGATTTCCTTATATGAACTGTAACTCAACAAAATCTTTGTTGCATTTATATTTTGTTCAGTGTATTTTAATTCATTCATTCATTAAATCCCTCATCTTCCTTCTCCCGTCCCTGCAGAGTGTACGGCTGCTACGAGGCCCTGGACGGTGGGAATACAGCGGATGCACTGGTGGACTTCACAGGGGGTGTGTCGGAGCCTATGGACCTGCTGGAGGGCCAGATGGCCACGGACGAGATGGCCCGCAACCAGCTGTTTGAGAGGGTGCTGAAGGTCCACAACCGGGATGGCCTCATCAGCTGTTCCATCCGGGTGAGTCAGTCGGGGAAGATTTGGTCGTCACTAGCTTTCATACCCACAAAGTCATAAACCCTGCCCATTTCTACAATTTATCTTATTAAAATTTGATTTCAAACCTAACTTTAACCCTAACCTTAACCATACTGCTAAACTTATTAACCTCTCTGGGCCAGTGGGACGCTTGCGTCCCACCTACTCAACAGCCAGTGTAATCCCGTGGCGCGATATTCTAATACCTTAGAAATGCTATTACTTCAATTTCTCAAACATATGACTATTTTACACCATTTTAAAGACAAGACTCTCGTTAATCTAACCACACTGTCCGATTTCAAAAAGGCTTTACAACGAAAGCAAAACATTAGATTATGTCAGCAGAGTACCCAGCCAGAAATAATCAGACACCCATTTTTCAAGCTAGCATATAATGTCACATTAACCCAAACCACAGCTAAATGCAGCACTAACCTTTGATGATCTTCATCAGATGACAATCCTAGGACATTATGTTATACAATACATGCATGTTTTGTTCAATCAAGTTCATATTTATATAAAAAAAACAGCTTTTTACATTAGCATGTGACTAGCATGTGACTAGCATTCCCACCGAACACTTCCGGTGAATTTACTAAATTACTCACGATAAACGTTCACAAAAAACATAGAATTACATAGATATTATAAACATAGAATTATAGATACAGACCTCCTTTATGCACTCGCTATGTCTGATTTTAAAATAGCTTTTCGGTGAAGCACATTTTGCAATATTCTGAGTAGATAGCCCGGCAATCACAGGCTAGCTATTTTGACACCCACCAAGTGTGGTACTCACCAAACTCCGATTTACTATTAGAAAAGTTTGATTACCTTTGCTGTTCTTCGTCAGAATGCACTCCCAGGACTTCTACTTCAATAACAAATGTTGGTTTGGTTCCAAATAATCCATAGTTATATCCAAATAGCGGCGTTTTGTTCGTGCGTTCAAGACACTATCTGAAGGGTGAAGAAGGGTGATGCGCCCGACGCGTTTCGTGACAAAAAAATTCAAAATATTCCATTACCGTACTTCGAAGCATGTCAACCGCTGTTTAAAATCAATTTTTATGCTATTTTTCTCGTAAAAAATGTATAATATTCCGACCGGGAGTCGTTGTTTTCGTTCAAAGAGAAAGAAAGTAAACATGGTGTCGGCTCGTGCACGCGCCTCCAGTCTCATTGTCCTCAGATCGACCACTATATGTTTTTCAGCCATGGCCTGCAAAGCCACCATTCATCGTTCTGGCGCCTTCTGAGAGCCTATGGGAGCGTTAGAAAATGTCACGTTATGCCAGAGATCCCCTGTTTTGGTTAGAGATGATCAAGAAGGCCAAGAAATAGTCAGAGAGAGCGCTTCCTGTTTGGAATCTTCTCAGGTTTTGGCCTGCCAAATGAGTTCTGTTATACTCACAGACAGCATTCAAACAGTTTTAGAAACTTTAGGGTGTTTTCTATCCAAATCAAACAATTATATGCATATTCTAGTTACTGGGCAGGAGTAGTAACCAGATTAAATCGGGTACGTTTTTTATCCGGCCGTGCAAATACTGCCCCCTATCCCCAACAGGTTAACATGGGTAACACCCCATAATGACAAGGACAAAACAGGTTTTTAGACATTTTTGCAAATGTATTACAAATGAAAAACAGAAATATCACATTTACATAAGTATTCAGACCCTAACCTCTTACATCTCGACGTTCCGCTAGCGGAACACCACTCCAATATCCAATGATAGGGCGTGGCGCGAAATACAAACTCCTCAAAAATCCGAAAACTTCCATTTTTCAAACATATTACTATTTTACACCATTTTAAAGACAAGACTCGCCTTTATCTAACCACACTGTCCGATTTCAAAAAGGCTTTACAACGAAAGCAAAACATTAGATTATGTCAGGAGAGTACCGGACACCGCGATTGCATAAAGGAGTTCTGTATCTATAATTCTTAAAATAATTGTTATGTTTTTTGTGAACGTTTATCGTGAGTAATTTAGTAAATTCACCGGAAGTGTTCGGTGGGAATGCTAGTTCTGAACGTCACATGCTAATGTAAAAAGCTGGTTTTTGATATAAATATGAACTTGATTGAACAAAACATGCATGTATTGTATAACATAATGTCCTAGGAGTGTCATCTGATGAAGATCATCAAAGGTTAGTGCTGCATTTAGCTGTGGTTTTGGTTTTTGTGACATTATATGCTAGCTTGAAAAATGGGTGTCTGATTATTTCTGGCTGGGTACTCTCCTGACATAATCTAATGTTTTGCTTTCGTTGTAAAGCCTTTTTGAAATCGGACAATGTGGTTAGATAAATACGACTCCTATTCTCAATACGTTATTCCAGCAGACCAGGCAACAGACAATGTATTACATCGAAATCACCTCGCTATTATTTTGAATTAATTAGTCTTTCAATTTAAACTAAACAAGCTATTAAAACATTCAGTTTATATCTTAAACAAACACTAACGACTGTATCTTTCCAGGCAAAACATACCAATAGTTGAATTACATTCAGAACACATATTTTAGTAAATTGGTGCATAGGCTAGGAAACGAACCCGAGCCTCCCGTGTGGTAGGCGAGAATTATACCACTGAACCACCAACACTATTGAAATGACAGACTCCCTGCAAATAACCCTATTTATAATTGTCTGTAGTTGTAAAATCAAGCACGTACTACCGAGACAATTACCAGAAAATAGCCCTAATTTAAAGGTCCAAGCATTACTCCGGCGATGATTCTCATTACATTTACATTTACGTCATTTAGCAAACGCTCTTATCGAGAGTGACTTACAAATTGGTGCATTCACCTTATGATATCCAGTGGAACAACCACTTTACAATAGTACATCTATATCTTTTTGGGGGGGAGGGTAGGGGGGGTAAGAAGGATTACTTAATCCTATCCCAGGTATTCCTTAAAGAGGTGGGGTTTCAGGTGTCTCCGGAAGGTGGTGATTGACTCCGCTGTCCTGGCGTCGTGAGGGAGCATGTTCCACCATTGGGGTGCCAGAGCAGCGAACAGTTTTGACTGGGCTGAGCGGGAACTGTGCTTCCGCAGAGGTAGGGAGGCGAGCAGGCCAGAGGTGGATGAACGCAGTGCCCTTCTTTGGGTGTAGGGACTGATCAGAGTCTGAAGGTACGGAGGTGCCGTTCCCCTCACAGCTCCGTAGGCAAGCACCATGGTCTTGTAGCAGATGCGAGCTTCAACTGGAAGCCAGTGGAGTGTGCAGAGGAGCGGGGTGACGTGAGAGAACTTGGGAAGGTTGAACACCAGACGGGCTGCGGCGTTCTGGATGAGTTGTAGGGGTTTAATGGCACAGGCAGGGAGCCCCGCCAACAGCAGGTTGCAGTAATCCAGACGGGAGATGACAAGTGCCTGGATTAGGACCTGCGCCGCTTCCTGTGTGAGGCAGGGTCGTACTCTGCGAATGTTGTAGAGCATGAACCTACAGGATCAGGTCACCGCCTTGATGTTAGCGGAGAACGACAGGGTGTTGTCCAGGGTCACGCCAAGGCTCTTAGCACTCTGGGAGGAGGACACAATGGAGTTGTCAACCGTGATGGCGAGATCATGGAACGGGCAGTCCTTCCCCGGGAGGAAGAGCAGCTCCGTCTTGCCGAGGTTCAGCTTGAGGTGGTGATCCGTCATCCACACTGATATGTCTGCCAGACATGCAGAGATGCGATTCGCCACCTGGTTATCAGAAGGGGGAAAGGAGAAGATTAGTTGTGTGTCGTCTGCGTAGCAATGATAGGAAAGACCATGTGAGGATATGACAGAGCCAAGTGACTTGGTGTATAGCGAGAATAGGAGAGGGCCTAGAACTGAGCCCTGGGGGACACCAGTGGTGAGAGCACGTGGTGCGTCCTACCTGGTAGGAGCGACCTGTCAGGTAGGACGCAATCCAAGAGTGAGCCTCGCTGGAGATGTCCAACTCGGAGAGGATGGAGAGGAGGATCTGATGGTTCACAGTATCAAAGGCAGCAGGTAGGTCTAGAAGGATGAGAGCAGAGGAGAGAGAGTTAGCTTTAGCAGTGCGGAGAGCCTCCGTGACACAGAGAAGAGCAGTCTCAGTTGAATGACCAGTCTTGAAACCTGACTGATTTGGATCAAGAAGGTCATTCTGAGAGAGATAGCAAGAGAGCTGGCCAAGGACGGCACGCTCAAGAGTTTTGGAGAGAAAAGAAAGAAGGGATACTGGTCTGTAGTTGTTGACATCGAAGGGATTGGTTGTAGGTTTTTTGAGGTTTTTTGAGAAGGGGTGCAACTCTCGCTCTCTTGAAGACGGAAGGGACGTAGCCAGCGGTCAAGGATGAGTTGATGAGCGAGGTGAGGTAAGGGAGAAGGTCTCCGGAAATGGTCTGGAGAAGAAAGGGGGGGATAGGGTCAAGCGGGCAGGTTGTTGGGCGGCCGGCCGTCACAAGTCGCAAGATTTCATCTGGAAAGAGAGGGGAGAAAGAGGTCAAAGCATAGGGTAGGGCAATGTGAGCAGGACCAGCGGTGTCGTTTGACTTAACAAACGAGGATCGGATGTCGTCAACCTTCTTTTCAAAATGGTTGACAGTCATCCGCAGAGAGGGAGGAGGGGGGAGGAGGATTCAGGAGGGAGGAGAAGGTGGCAAAGAGCTTCCTAGGGTTAAAGGCAGATGCTTGGAATTTAGAGTGGTAGAAAGTGGCTTTAGCAGCAGAAATAGAGGAAGAAAATGTGGAGAGGAGGGAGTGAAAAGATGCCAGGTCCGCAGGGAGGCTAGTTTTCCTCCATTTCCGCTTGGCTGCCCGGAGCCCTGTTCTGTGAGCTCGCAATGAGTTGCCAAGCCACGGAGCAGGAGGGGAGGACCGAGCCGGCCGGGAGAATAGGGGACATAGAGAGTCAAAGGATGCAGAAAGGGAGGAGAGGAGGGTTGAGGAGGCAGAATCAGGAGATTGATTGAGCAGAGGGAAGAGATGATAGGATGGAAGAGGAGAGAGTAGCAGGAGAGAGAGAGCGAAGGTTGCGATGGCGCAATACCATCTGAGTAGGGGCAGAGTGAGTAGTGTTGGAGGAAGCGAGAGGGAAAAGGATACAAGGTAGTGGCCGGAGACTTGGAGGGGAGTTGCAGTGAGATTAGTAGAAGAACAGCATCTAGTAAAGATGAGGTCAAGCGTATTGCCTGCTTTGTGAGTAGGGGGGGACGGTGAGAGGGTGAAGTCAAAAGAGGAGAGGAGTGGAAAGATGGAGGCAGAGAGAAATGAGTGGAAGGTAGACGTAGGGAGGTTAAATTCACCCAGAATTGTCAGGGGTGAGCCCTCCTCAGGAAAGGAACTTATCAAGCCGTCAAGCTCATTGATAAACTCTCCAAGGGAACCTGGAGGGCGATAAATGATAAGGATGTTAAGCTTGAATGGGCTAGAGACTGTGACAGCATGGAATTCAAAGGAGGAGATAGACAGATGGGTCAGGGGAGAAAGAGAGAATGTCCTCTTGGGAGAGATGAGGATTCCAGTGCCACCACCCTGCTGACCAGATGCTCTCGGGGTATGCGAGAACACGTGGTCAGACGAGGAGAGAGCAGTAGGAGTAGCAGTGTTTTCTGTGGTAATCCATGTTTCCGTCAGCGCCAAGAAGTCAAGGGACTGGAGGGCGCGAACGAACGAATACAGCTGGCTAGCTAACCTTGTTAGTTTCTCAAAGTTAGTTTCTCAAAGCTACACCTACACCTTTAGCTACACCTTTATCCTTGATGCAAAGACAACTATGTAGCTAGCTAGCTAACATTACACTAATCAAATCGTTCCGTTGTAATGAAATGTAATATTACCCGCGGAGCACAGTACAGCACGACTACTCACTCCAGCATCCGGTTATGTTGTTCAGGAAGAATCATTACTCTTTTGTTGTTCCTTATGACTTTTGACTGATCAATATATCTATAATTATCTTCTTATCCTCGTTCAAAACTTTCTGTGTCTGTTTTTAAAACTCTGATTCAATTATTTCTATGTGTATCTCTTCTCACAATCGATGTGTGTGCTTTTCCTTTCTTGAAACTATAAGCTATATCCCAGGGTTTGTAAGGTATATCCCAGGGTTCAACAGTCTTTTTTTCCGTTGTTCCTTGTGACTTTTGACTCGTTAATATCTCGTATTTCACCCCGCTATATTAGGCTTCCCTCCTTCAATGGATAATCAGACCTAGATGTGCACCTCCTAAAGATCTGACTATCCCCTTCCAAGCGTATTTAGACAGGCGACCTATATTAATACAATCATGTCTCTGACCTCCTCTCTCATAATTCTATTATTATATTTCGTCTTCCAATTTACGTTTTTGGGCCAATGTCTTTTAACCAATTTTATGTTTTAGGTCTCACCATTTAGCTAGTTTATATTGGTAGTGGCCACAGATACTTGGAGTCATTATGGACCCCCCCTTCATCCTGTTTGAATTTATACCCGATTCCTGTCTTCCATTTGCACAGAATACTTGGTTTCCTTTAAAACATTTTTCTCCACACAAAATTCTAAAGACAGGTCACCAGATATAAACTCCTTTGGATATTTTAGCGTCTAACACCCAGAGTACATTAAAATAATTTACCTCATTTAATGCAATCATACAGATATTATCCAACATATATCCGTGAATAAAGAGCACCGACCTTATTTTTGCAGCTGAGGTTTCAATGTTGGTTGGATCTCGTCACCGCTTCTGTCGTCTACCAGTTCGCCACCGGCCTGTAAAGAACCCTCAGAAAGGGGCCAGGTCTTTAATCTACGGATATTTCATCCGCCCGTGCACGGTTTTCGGCGCTCCCATGGGACGACAGAGGCAGGTATTGGGATCTGTCTCGAAGGACCAAGCTGTCACGAGAATTTTCAATCCCAATGATAATAACTAACAATCAATTAAGCTTTGACCAATCCCCAAGGTTTGTAAGACCCTGGGTTTAATAATAATTAGGCAAAGACTCATCTTATGCAAAATGTTCGTACAGTTTATTCACGAGAACGTTCTCAAGTCCACAATACAAAGACATGCCATTTTATAACTCACTCCCTACTTACGCACATACCTCCATACAAATAGTAGATATCCTACGCACATACATACACATGAACAGTAGATGGAATGTATCCTTCCCCATGGTTGTCACCACTGTTTATCACTACCAAACTAGCAGTTCCATTCCCCCGAGATTAGAGGAACCTTGAAAGGACTCCCTATCCTATCATAAGTTTCTCAGAGTTCTAGCCAGGTCAGGTCATACACAGTTTAATTGTTCTCGGTATCTTCTTAGTCACACACACACACACACACATTTCTCTCCCTCACATGTCTCTACCGAACCTTATTGGACTTACATTTAGTACTTGAATTATTAATTATACATGCTACATAAACTAATAATCACTAATAGTTACGTTTCAGGGTGGAATTATTTCATAATTACCTTAAACCTATAAATGCCCTTATCAGGGTCTCAATACTTTCCGAATACACTGTACTTACAAAACACTGATACACTGAAAGGCAGCCAAAGTAGGAATTGGCTTTGGGGGTGACCAGTGAAATATACCTGCTGGAGCACCTGCTGCGGGTGGGTGCTGATATATGGTGACCAGTGAACTGAGATAAGGCGGGGCTTTACCTAGCAAAGACTTGTAGATGACCTGGAGCCAGTGGGTTTGGCGACGAGTATGAAGCGAGGGCCAGCCAACGAGAGCGTACAGGTCACATTGGTGGGTAGTATATGGGGCTTTGGTGACAAAACGGATGGCATTGTGATAGACTGCATCCAATTTGTTGAGTAGAGTGTTGGAGGCTATTATGTAAATGACATCACCGAAGTCGAGGATCGGTAGGATAGTTAGTTTTACGAGGGTATGTTTGGCAGCATGAGTGAAGGATGCTGTGTTGCGAAATAGGAAGCCAATTCTAGATGTAATTTTGGATTGGAGATGCTTAATGTGGGTCTGGAAAGAGAGTTTACAGTCTAACCAGAAACCCAGGTATTTGTAGTTGTCCACATATTCTAGGTCAGAGAGTTGTATGGCATTGAAGCTCGTCTGGAGGTTAGTTAGCACAGTGTCCATAGAAGGGCCAGAAGTATACAGAATGGTGTCGTCTGCTTAGAGGTGGATCAGAGAATCACCAGCAGCAAGAGCGACATCATTGACGTATACAGAGAAGAGTCGGCCAAAGAATTGAACCCTGTGGCACCCCCATAGAGACTGCAAGAGGTCCGGACAACAGGCCCTCTGATTTGACACACTGAACTCTATCAGAGAAGTAGTTGGTGAACCAGGTGAGGCAGTCATTTGAGAAACCAAGGCTGTTGAGTCTGCCGATAAGAATGTGGTGATTGACAGAATCGAAAGCCTTGGCCAGGTCGATGAATATGGCTGCACAGTATTGTCTGTTATCGATGGCAGTTATGATATCGTTTAGGACCTTGAGCGTGGCTGAGGTGCACACATGACCAGCTCGGAAGCCAGATTGCATAGCGGAGAAGGTACGGTGGAATTCGAAATGGTCGGTGATCTGTTTGTTAACTTGGCTTTCGACGACCTTACAAATGCAGGGTGGGATAGATATAGGTCTGTAGCAGTTTGGGTCTAGAGTTTATCCCCCTTTGAAAGAGGGGGATGACCGCGGCAGCTTTCCAATCTTTGTGGATCTCAGACGATCTGCTTGTTGTTTATCTCTCTCTTTGTGTGGCACCATATAGGTCTACCCCTGCACTAGAACTTATTTACAGTCCAGCATTGTGTGATTCTGAGTCAAGTACTCTAGCTCAACTGGGAGAGATAAGCGTTTTATATTCCTGATTTTTCTTGAGGATCCATTCGACGAACGGCCCTGACGAATGGCCCTGACAGCGCCGAAAGCCAACGTCTTTAATTCCTTGGACGTGATACGTCTGGTGGTTGTCGTTTGGTTATTGTTGTTAACGTCCTGGCAACGTTACAAAAATGCTAGACTCTATTCACAGGCTTTTTGTTGTGAGGTGGTCTGATTTAGGAATACAACAAAGGCATCTTAAAAGCCACCCTCATGTATCTCTCTCCCCAGACTCCAAGCCTAATTGCTTTTTGTCTCACCCCCCCCCCCCCCCCCCCCCCATTGTTTTCTGTAAGCTGGGTTTGAAAAATGATATGTGGTTGGGAATTCTTAAAGAACATATTCCACAGAGCTGATGGCCTAGGCAGAATAGGTCTATCACACCTGGGTTAAAATATTATTCGTATTCCGGAATAGTCCCAAAAGTGTAAACCCCCGTCAATTGTCATCGGCAAGCTAAAGAAAGATCTCAAATACTGTACTGAGGCCTTCTGATTGCATTTTTTCCTCCAATCCCATATCGATATCATATCAGTGTTTATAAAAGACATTGATTGCAACTGTGTGAATGTTCACTTTTCTGTTCACTCCCATTGCTCTGTGAAGTCCAGACAACTGCTTGCAGATTACCCATTGGGCCAGGTATGAATGTTCTGGCAACCTAAATTTACGCAACCAACTTGTATACAATGGGAAGCCCATCCACAGTTGATGGCCCATCAGCAGACAATTAAGAATGCTTAAAGTGACAATCCAGTTTCCTTTTCACCTCATTTAACACCTTTACTTAATAAAAGGCACATCTCAATAGATATTCCAGGTAAGTCATGACATTGCACAAGTGCGGGGGTGGGCCTTTCCTCTTTTGTTCTCTATTCAAATCAAATGTTTTTTCTCACATGCGGCGAATACAACAGGTACATCTTACCGTGAAATGCTTACTTACAAGCCCTCAACAAACAATGCAGTTTTAAGAAAATAGAGTTTAGAAAATATTTACTAAATAAACTAAAGTTAAAAAAAGAAAAAGTAACACAATAAAATAACAATAACGAGGCTATATACAAGGGGTACTTGTACTGAGTCAGTGTGCGGGGGTACAGGTTAGTTGAGGTAATTTGTACATGTAGGTAGGTGTAGAGTGACTATGCATAGATAATAAACAGCGAGTAGCAGCAGTGTAAAATCAAAGGGGGGGGGTCAATGCAAATAGTTCTGGTAAACATTTGATTAATTGTTCAGCAGTCATGGCTTGGGGGTAGAAGCTGTTAAGCTTCTCTGTTGTTCCTAAAGCAAGGGGGGAGGCCGATGACATCACAGATTCCCATCAGACCAACTCCTTGAATGCCCTACTCCTTGAAGTTTGCAGTTTTGTCTAAAAAACATTATTTTGCTCAGAATTTTTTTTTTACCCTTTAATGTACTTCACTGTATTTATACTTGGGATATCGCTTTTAACAGTAAAAGCAAAACAATCGCTAGAGGACGTCTTTAAGTTGAGAGCCTGTGAGAAGGTCTGTGAGAGGGCCTGCAGGAACAGTCATGTTGTTTTACATAATAGTGTAGGTTAGGAAGAATAAATTAAAATGGCAATATGCCTTGCTTATAGAGATATGAAACGATATCAATATCGTATCAAATCATCAATATTGGCGCTCACCTTTTATTGAAATTAAATAATTTACTACCTAGATTTGCAATACACTCATTTGACATGCATTTCAATGGAAGAACTATGCCGTTCCAAACAAATGTGTTTCAGTTGCTTTTCTTAGTGCAGCTCGCGAGTCCCCAGGGCCGTATTCATTAGGCACCAAATGGAAGAAAATGTACAAAAATGGGGAGGGACTACCAGACCTCGCCCAATAACGAAACGCAATTTTTTTCTTTTCCGTTGCAAAATGTTTTGCTACGGTGTGCACTTATGAATTCGACCCTGCTTTCCCTAATTTCCTTCCTGTCTTCTCTCTCTCCTCATTTTTTCCTTCTCTCTCCTTAGTAGTTGTTCCCTCGCTGTCGTTGCATCACACTGTTTGTGAAACAGGCTCATTACTCAGGGCCTTTTGCTTAATTATAATTGAATGATCAAATAGCACAGGGACAGCACCGGCCGACTGCGGTGCAAGTTCAATTCAAACAAACCAACCCTCAGTTCAACTTCACTGGGCTTTATTCATTAGGCATAAAACAGACAAAAACTGTCTGAAACAGCTGGACTTGTCCAATAAGAAATGCACATTTTAATTCTCTGTCGGAAGACGTTTGAAAATGTTTTTCTGTCGCACTCCCTAATAAACACAACCCTTGTCACAACCCAAGCACTTTGAGCTTTGTTCTGTGTATGAAATGTGCTAAACAAGTAAATAAATAATTATTCATTAATGAATTGACTATTAATTGTCTCATAGGCAACCACCGTGGAGGACATGGAGGCGCGGCTGGACTGCGGCCTGGTCAAAGGCCACGCATACGCGGTGACGGATGTGAAGAAGGTGCGTCTGGGCCAGGGCCTGCTGGCCTTCTTCAAGTCAGAGAAGCTCAACATGATCCGCATGAGGAACCCATGGGGAGAGAAGGAATGGAGCGGGCCCTGGAGCGACAGGTAAATACACAATACTGTCCCCTTTAGGCCTGAAGGTGGTACTACACAACCATAGAATTAGCATGAGTAGAATGGGTATCCCAATTCATTCTAATTCTAATTCTATGTACACAACATTCGTTAATTTTGGTACAGCACATCAACTCATCTGATTATCAGCTGTCAAATACACCTGGGTCCGGAAAGACAATTCTTTTCTTCAATGGTGTGCAGTGAATTCTACTAGGGTGGTTCTACTAGACAAAAAGCCCACATTTTTATGACATCTTGACATTTAAAGCATACTCAATATCTGAAATTTCAAATACTATAATACTTTTTTTCGCATTCCCAAAATGCCTACTATTTAGAACACTAGGTACGGGTATTCAAACACGGACAGAGAATGGGCTATCTGGAAGACATTTCAAGTGTAGTTCACTATCCCACCTATAGAGTCAGAGAGTCTGGCTGAGACAGTCTGTGCGTAATGGAAGCTTCTCTTCAGAGAGCCTTTACTGCCTCGAAAAAGACTAGACCGTGTAAGAGTATTGAGGTGGAAAGAGAGGTGTTCTCCCTCTACTGAAATGGGGAATGCTTTGTGTGTGTGTGTCAGTGTATGTGTGTATACTTCTTGCTTCTTCTGTCACAGACGCGCACTCAAACATGTAAGCTGCACGCACACACTGACACACACCCTAACCTCTCCCAGGAGGAGAATGGAGGAGATTGAAATGAACATGATGTATTAGGATGGGGAGAAGACGAGCATCTCTCTTTCTCCCTCTGTTATGTCCTATTGTTTGTCGCTAGGTTGTGTGACACAGCAGAGATTGTAGGGCTCGCTCATGAAGGCATCTGAATTATTGACTAGGTAAAGGAGAGAGATGTTAGTTCCTAAGGGAAAGTGACTGAGTGGGGATATTAAAGGAGTCGTCTCCCTTCATTCGTACAGTCATAATAATGAATTCATCATTTATCTGGGGTTTGATCAAAACTGGAGTTGAAGATTCCATGTCACTGTTTGATGAGGAAGTTGTCACAGAAGTTGTGGCACTGGCAGGGATTTGAAAGAAACAAATAAAAGTTTATTTTCACATGCACACAGGCGCACACACACTCATAGACATACACGTGGTGCTGAATTTAGCAATTGAGATTATGTCGCTATCTGTCTCAGTGGTGCTCAATCTCCAATCAAATGTTTTCAGTGTTATGTTTTCTCTGTCATTTCCTGTATGTCGTGCGGTCTAACATGAGGTCATTTCCTGTCTGTGCTCCCAGCTCAGATGAGTGGAAGAAGGTGAGCAAGAGTGAGAGAGAGAAGCTTGGTGTCACCGTGCAGGACGACGGAGAGTTTTGGTGAGGAGAATCACAATACACACACACACACACACACACACACACACACTCACACTCACACTCACACTCACACTCTTGAAATATTAGTGGCCATTTCCCACACACAGATTAAGCCTAGTCCCAGACTAAAAAGCATGCTCAGCACTATGCTTAATCTGTATCCGGGAAACTAGCCCTAGATCCTAAATATATCCTCTCTCCCTTTCCATCCCAGGATGACGTTTGATGACTTCTGCCAGTACTTCACAGACCTGATCCTGTGCCGCCTCATCAACACCTCCTACCTGAGCATCCACAAGACCTGGGAGGAGGAGGTGATGAGGGGCTCCTGGGTCCCCCGCCAAGATCCCCTGAGGAACCGCTCTGGGGGCTGCATCAACCACAAGGCCACCTTCCTGCAGAACCCACAGGTGGGTTGCATGGGGGTGGATGGAAGTGGGGAGAGTGTGGATGGATGGTGAGAGGTTGGGTGGGAGGGTGTGTGTGTGTGTGTGTACTGTGTACTGTGTAGGTTTGTATGTTTTTTCTGTTGGTGCCTTTGCATGTTTAAAATGTAAATGTACTGTATTTGATTGGAAGAGTGTTCGGATCAGTGTGTTTATGTGTGTTTGTCTCTCTCTGCAGTTTGTGTTTGATGTGAAGAAGGTAGAGGATGAAGTGTTGATCGCCCTGCAGCAGAAGGAGAGGAGAGCCACCACCAAAGAGGGCAAAGGAGATAACCTGGCCATAGGCTTTGACATTCACCGGGTACACACACACACACACACACACACACACACACACACACACACACACACACACACACACACACACACACGGACACACACACGCACGGACGGACGGACGGACACACAGGAAGATGAACTCACTCCACATGAATGTTTCATTTAACCTTTTCCCTCATCCTAACCTCTTAACTCTTTACTTCCTGGTATTGCCGTATAGCAACCATTTCTCTTCACTTCCTTTCTACTCATAACGTAAAAGGAAAATAGATAAGACGTAAGGATCCTGGTTCAATCCACGCATGAGCCTTATTTCCAATTCCTATATCTGTCTCCCTGCTTCTGCCTCTATCCTTCAAATAATAATAAAAAACAGGAAGTTGTCCATCTCTGTATGAAGATGTCATATCTACTTTTAAAGTCTACCTTTAAAATGTTACCCTGACGTTATGTACCCTCCCATCCTCTAGGTGGAGCTGAACAGAAAGTACCGCATGCACACGGCCCAGCAGAAGGTGGCGGGCTCCATCTACATCAACTCGCGCTGCGTCTTCCTCAGGAAGGAGCTCAAAGAGGGTCGCTACGTCATCATCCCCACGACTTTTGACCCCAGGCAGCAGGGTGACTTCCTGTTGCGGGTCTTCACCGACGTGCCTTCAGACTGCAAGTAAACCAGCCGGCCGACATGCAGCCCCACCCCCACCCCCCTGGCCTCCTGACCATTACAAAGGGATAGCAAACATTAAAGGGATAGTTCACTGGGATTGTTGAATTAAATAGAACAGTATTCTTTTTTTCTATGATTGCTTAATTTCAATCAGTTCAAACTGATAAAAAAGCAAACATCATTTTATAGAAACGTATCAAATGTAACTGGTGTGTATGTTAAAGGGATAGTTGACTTTTTAAACTTTTTCATATTTAAAGACTTCAAGAAAGTGAACTTTCCCTTTAACATGCACACTAGTTGAATTTGAAAATTTCTGTAAAATAATATTAGCTTTTTGATAAATTTAAACTGATTCTCTAAGTGGACCCAGTATTTCTTTCACATAATTTGTCATCTACTGGCATTGTCCTCATCTAAATTAATAACACCCATATTCACTTTCTTTCCTTCCCCCACAGAGAGTTGAACCTAGACGAGCCCCCCCAGACGTGTTGGACGGGCATGTGTGGTTACCCCCAGCTGGTCACCCAGGTCCACGTTCTGAGTGCAGAGGGACTCCAGGGCCAGGACTCTAATGGGGGTAAGCTAGTAAGGTTACTGTAGGAAATAGTAGGCCTATAGTAAAGTAAGATACAGTATGCACCCATGTGGATGGGAGGCTTTGGGAGCTGACATGCATATACCCTTTCACATTACTGGGCCGAGCTATATTAGGGGTAACTTGAGTTTTAGTATTTTTTGTTATTGTGTGTATGGGTTTATGTGTGTGCGCCACAGATTGCATTGCAAGGTAATGCAAGGCCTAAACTTTTCTGGTCATACACAGAGCTGCACTGTCTCAATCCCAACAAGAAGAGGCACCTGGCCAAAACAGGAGGTACTTCAGCACCACCTAGTGGCTAGGGGCTTAGCTACAACTAGACATACTGCACAGTTAGTCCAATAGGCTTTGGCTCAGCCCAGAAACAACCCCTAACCCCTAGCTTCATGTAGATCTGGGAGGATTGGATAGGTATAAGCAGTGTGGTAGTAGTTCTTCCTAGCACTCTGATAGGTCTAGGAAGACTTTTTGTCATATGGCTGAAACCTATCCCCTCACTTTCAGATCTACACAAGTACACATAGTCTTCAGTAGTTCCCCCTCCCCATATCCTCTACCTACTTACTAGCACAAGCAACTAAAACCCTTTTCCACCTACCTGTCAGAGACCTGTCTGATTGCTGGTTGGTCTGATGGCCAGAGAAGGGTGGCACGTAGCCTAGCGGTTAGAGTATTGGGCCAGTAACCGAAAGGTCACTGGTTTGAATACATGAGCCGACAAGGTGAAAATTTGGTCGATGTGCCCTTCAGCAAGGTACTTAACCCTAATTCTCTCCAGGGTATAACACATTTCACTGCACCTATCCGGTGTAAGGGACAATACAACAACATATTTTTTATTTATTTATTTATTTATTAGACTAGGCCTAGAGTTGGTTTTGGCCTGTATAATTGAGTACATTGACACGGTGATTGACAGCTGTCCCACTTCCCTCCCTCCTTGTCCTTCCTAGCCTCTGACCCGTACGTCATCATCACCTGTGAGGGGGAGCGGGTGCGCTCACCGGTGCACAAGGACACACGGAGCCCCAACTTTGACGTCAAAGGCCTGTTCTACCGCAAGAAGCCGAAGGAAGGCATCCACATTGAGGTGAGCACAGACGGAGGGGAGGAACTTTTTCTTGTCTGTCTGTCTTTGTGTTCATATGTATCCCTCTATCTCTTGAAGAGGTTTTGTTCAAAGTTTTTTTTTATCACTGTTTTCTTATGCTCTCTCTCTTCTCCCCCTCTCTCTCTTTGTCTCCTTCTTCTCTTTCAAATCCCCCCTCTCTTTCCCCTCTGCTCTACCCTTGGGCCATACATAATAGATCTACAATAAGAACGTGATTGTGGATACCTTCCTGGGTCAGGTGACCCTGTCCAGTGACCCTAACGACCGGCAGGTGCAGCACACGCTCCACCTGCGCGACAAGGGCAATCGCCAAGACAATGACCTCCCAGGCACAGTCACCGTGCGCCTCATCACCTGTACCACGCTCATCAACATATGACGTCCCTTCCGTCGCAGCTCTAGCCATGGAATGTCGGAGCTTTACCTTTGACCTTTGTCATCATGACACCCCTTTGCCTCCCCCTCCCCTCCCCACCCCTAAACCGAGCATGGCAATTAACCTGTTAACCCTGGGATCTAGCTCCACCCGATCCGGCGCCCCCTGAACATATACAGACACAGCTTGGTGTCTTTTTTTCTCTCTCTCTCTCTCTCTCTCTCTCTCTCTCTCTCTCACACACACACACACGCACACACACACACACACACACACACACACACACACACACACACACACACACACACACACACACACACACACACACACACACACACACAGGCCGTGTCTGAATACCTGTACTTGCGTTCTAAATAGTAGGCTAAGTATGCGAAAATAGGAAGTTTCATAGTATTTGACAAACAGTATGCTTTAAAACTTAGTATGCTTTAATTGCCAGGATGCCATACTGATTTCATTTTTTCATCTAGTATAATTTGCTGCACACTATTGAGGAAGAGAAGCATAATTTCAGACCCACGTGTGATTGACAACAGCTGATAATAAGCTATTCATCAGATAAGGAGACGGGCTGTACCAAAATGAACGAATAGCGGTAACTAACTGATTAGATGACGCATTCTCAGTATGGGTGAGTCTAGTATGCTGATATGTTCCTTACTGCATACATATACTAAACAGTACGTTCTTAATAGTATGTAGCATGATTAGTACACAGTATTTAGTTTTAGTAAGTAGTAGACAAGACAGATTTCAGAAACAACCACACACTCCTATCTCTCTACATGCCTTCAACTCTCCCACACACACATACCTTCTAACATGCGCCTGCACTCCTCATACACCTCCCAGTGTCACTAAGGGCTATGCATCGCCTTAAGGCTGAGTGGGTCTCTTTAGGACCCTGAGTCTTTTTAGGACCAGCCATATGTCGGGTGGGAGGGGTGTCATGGTATTGGGTGGTATACTGGGACCCCCTCTATCCCTCCTATTCGCTGAGTGTTTTTTACTGTCTCTTGACTGATGTCACAACCCCATTGTAGTCCCAGAAATACCATATTATCAGCCTTTTACTGTTTCTTCCATCAATGACTGGGTGTCATTTGGGATGCAACCTCTATCTGTCATCCACTTTCTATAGTACCCACAAAACAAGCCAACTACCAAGAAAGTGACGCCAAAAGCACACTGCTGGTGTTTATGTGAGTGTAGCCTTGCCTCCTCCCCCCTCCATCCCATCCATCCCCCTTTCCTCCTCCCACTCCCGTCCCCTCAGACTACGCTTCTACCGGTTGCCATAGACGATATCGAGTTTAGCATGGCTAAAACAGACTGCCTGCATTGAGCATCCCCCATCCTCCTTTATACACACACACACACACACACACACACACACACACACACACACACACACACACACACACACACACACACACACACACACACTCGTAGCTTAGCAACCGGAGCTTTTGATATGCCCCAGTGGAATGACTGTGGAGCTCCGCCTGCCATAATCAAGTGCTTTACGGGACCAAAGACAGATCAGGCTTTCCCTTCTCTCTTTCTCTTGCCGGCGCCAGTCGCCACTGTGCCACGTCAATCGGTCTTCTCTATGGCAACGCCACTGCCTGACACTTCCTGAGTCCTGGGACTCCTGTCATGTGACCTGGGCTTTCAACTTGTGGGCCTTTGAATCATGTGATCCAAGAAACAGTAGTTGTTGTCCCTCTGTCTGTGTAAATCAGTTGTGTGTGGGGGTGGGGGTGGGTTGGGTGTGCATGTTTGCGAACATACATTCATACATGTGTTATGTCTGTGCCTTTGGACACACAATGCACCTCGCTTAGTTCTGATGGGCTCACAGGCTTGGCTGGATATGGGGATGAGTGGAAGAAGAGAGAGAGCGAAGGACGGAGAGAAGAGCGGGAGGAAATCCGTCTGTCGACTCCTGCCAAAAACAACCTGTGCCATAGCCTTGTCCTGGCTCTGACTCTGTTGTGACTCTATACTGGTCCAGAAAGAAACACAGACATTTTGGATTAGCATCACTGTAAACTCAGTGCTATTTGAAATGGTAGTTTGAAAAGTGTGGCTTTTTGTCTTGCCAAGACAGAGAGAGACTATGTCTTCATACAGAACCATCACTGGTACAAACAGTTAGCATATCTTCTCACGTAGGTCATGTCGCACTCTTTTGACCTGCTTTCCACAGGCTAATTATATCCATCTTTGACAGTGGCGAGCGTTGGAGATAAAAGAGATACAAGCCCCATACGCTATGTCGTCATGTTGAGTATCTTTTCAAACGTATGATATGATTGCAGAGACTTTTGTAGTGCAGGATCTGATAGTATGTCTGTGTACGTCTTTTTAAAAATAATTTATTGTTTACAGCATCGTCAAGAGGATCAGTCAAGAAACAACAACAGATCCTACATCAGTTGTGAATCATTCCCAAGACATTTCTTTTTTGAATGTAATGCGGAGAGCATCGACCAATCTCTCTGTCTATCAAACCATCAAGCCCTTTCACTTGTTTACTTGTGTTTTTTCCAGCGCCTTTTTTTCATTACTTGAACCACAATGGCATTTGTACATTTTTCAAAACTTGTATTGTCACATTTGTTTAATTATACTGAACAAAAATATAAACGCAACATGCAATAATTTCTACGATTTTACTGAGTTACAGTTCATATAAGGAAATCACTCAACTTAAATCATTGGAGGCTGGTGGGGGGAGCTATAGGAGGATGGACACATTGTAATGGCTAAAATGGAATGAATGAAACGGAGTCAAACATGTGGTTTCCATATGTTTGATGTGTTTCATACCGTTCCATTTATTCTATAGGTGTCCGTCCTCCTATAGCTCCTCCCACCAGCCTCCACTAATTTAAATACATTAATTAAGCCCTAATCTATGGCGTTCACATCTGGCCATTGGTGGGCCTGGGAGGGCATAGGAGCCAGGCCCACTTAGGAGCCAGGCCCACCCACTGGGGATCCCACAAAAGGGCTTTATTACAGACAGAAATAGTCCTCAATTTCATCAGCTGTCTGGGTGACTGGTCTCAGACGATCCTGCAGGTGAAGAAGCCGGACGTGGAGGTCCTGGGCTGGTTTGGTTACAAGTGGTCTGCGGTTGTGTTGCAGGTTGGACGTACTGCCAAATTCTCTAAAACGATATTGGAGGAGGCTTATGGTTGAGAAATGAACATGGGGACATTCCTGCAGTCAGCATACCAATTGTACGCTCCCTTAAAACTTGAGACATCTGTGGCATTGTGTTGTGTGACAAAACTTCACATTTTAGAGTGGCCTTTTATTGTCCCAAGCACAAGTTTCACCTGTGTAATGATCATGCTGTTTAATCAGCTTCTTGATATGCTACACCTGTCAAGTGGATGGATTATCTTGGCAAAGGAGAAATGCTCACTAACAGGGATGTAAACGAATTTGTGCACAAACTTTGAGAGAAATAAGCTTTTTGTGTGTATGGAACATTTCTGGGATCTTTTATTTCAGCTCATGAAAAATGGGAGCAACACTTTACATGTTGCATTTATATTTTTGTTCAGTATAATTAATGTGTCTTACATTGTTTTTAATCATATGTCCATGGCCTTGTATTGTTCTTCTATTGTTACTATTCTATGTTTCTTTATTCTTTCTTTCTTCAATGTGGGAAACAAACGGTATTGTAAGAATCAGCATGTTTACACTATTGCAAATCAGAATCATATCAAGAGGTTTGAATGGTCCCTTTACAGGTACTAGTCAGTGACACCCACCATTCATGACAATATGCTTTTAGTATTAATGATCATTTGTAAGTTCAAATGACGAAAGCGCCATTTAAATGCTGTGTCACATATGTCCTTCTATTGTGTTGAGTTGCAGACTAAGGCAGGTAGACTAGTGGTTGTTAAAAAAAAAAAATTGGGTAGTGGTATGATAGATGGTTTTCGCTAATGGTTTAATTAAATTTGACAGGTATAATACTTTATTACTTGTTATAAGCGCTATGAACCTTTTAGTTTATAATTTCTTGTTATAAGGCTTAAAATAGGTTATGTCTCTATGAAAGACCTTTTCAAGTTACTCATATTGACTGTAATTTATTCAGGATCATTTTGAGATGATAATAACAAGACATTATAGATGCTTATGACAAGTCTTACAATGCATTATAACCATGTTATAAAGCATGATGAGGCTGTATGGAAGTTGAATTTCTTATTGTTTCCCTCAAAGTTTGGCTTTATTGTTAGCAATCAATCAATAGATAATCAATTGTAATGATATCACAATCAATTTATTAACTGATGAAACCAAACCCCCCTTAGTTTTAGGCTAAAAATCTGCTTTCCCTCATGGGTGTGGGAGTGGTGTAGGGGATGCTTTTTGACTCAAGATCACCCCCAGAGGTCAACGTTCCGTACAGCCTCTTTAAGTAATGTGTTACAGAGAGTCTTATGCTATGGATGGTATATCATGGTAGAGAGAGGTAGAGGTAACAGTGATAGAGTGCCATAGTGCGGATGCAGGTGTGGCAGGGTTAAAAGACGTTGTGCCAAGCCAAGTAGATTAGTCTTTCATGGTAGGGGAAGGAGAGGTCTTCGTACCAAAAGGGGAAAGTTAGTTGGCTGTTGCCAAGATGTGGCAACGTGTGCTCTTTCAGCCAGACTGGCACTCGGTTCTACTCGAATCAGGGGCACCAGTGGTGGGCACATTGGCAGCAGCAGCCATTTTGGTTATTTATAAAACTCAGTTTCACAACATTGTTGTGCCCCCCACATACAAACAATGTCTTAAGTTGGCTAATTAACCCAAGTCCCTATCATCAGCTAATGCCGTATTGCAATTTCTGTTCTGACCATATCTGAACCATTATAGGCCCCAGGACCAAGGGGTTGTATTACATAGTGTAGACCATTGCTGGTCTTTTTAACTCATGTGAAGTATGTGCCACATATGTGCCAAAATAGAAGTGAGGAAAAAGACTGTTGTACTGTAAAGATGTGTTTTGTTGGTTAGAGTTCTACTGTAAATTTACTTTGTTTGCTACACTGGTGGACGTACATGTAGCTAGTTAAACATTGTGAGAATTTTCAGACCTTTTACGTTCCAATATGCTTTATTTTGTGTCTTTGACAAAAACGTATGATGTTTGTGATCTCATTGCATTCTTATCATTTGCCAAAAGCAACAGTCACTCAAGGTACAATTGGTTTACCCTGGGTGGGCGGAGTGTCAATTCACTGATCTGGTTGCCTGGTTAGCATTGTTGTATGGGTTTTCTTGCACTGTATATATTTTCTGATGGCCCATGCCAAATGTTTTAATAAGTACAAAGAACACATCAGAACATTCAGAACCTTGGCCAGTTTTATATCAAGCCAATAACACCAACGCATGTAGCAAACGACTTCAAATCAGCTCGCACAGTTTGATTTTCAAAGATAATATATTTTTTATTCAAAGTGTTGTAAACATTGTTACTACTTTGATGCAGCTTATGTTGCATACTTGCATGTATTTTACAGATTCTGAACATTTGAATTCAGCATTCTAAACAGTATGTACTGTATATGAAAGTGGCAGCAACCAAAGTGTTTGTCCACTACTGTGACAGATGTAGATATATTGTGACGAACACCCTATCACCGAACCCAATAACAATATCCCTATTGGAAGAGATTGTTAGGCATATGTTAAGGATAGGATCATTACACGGATTGTACAATATATTCCAGACATTTATTTCAGAGGTAAGGGCATAATAGTTGAGAGATATTTGAGGCAATATTCTATGAGAAGATGGATACTTATCTAGTTACATTTTTAAACAAACAACGTTTCATCATTGTTGGACATGGACAACATGAAAAATGTGAGGAATACCGAAAACGTATGATTGCAGAGTCTTTGTGTGTTAACGATTTATTTAGATTTTGTGTTTTTATTAAAGCCTGTGTAATGGCAAAACAGTACTTTATATGTTTCAGTTGAACACATACGTCAACATGGTGCAATGACTTACATAGGTTAGCTCGTTTAGCTAGCCTTGGAGCTGCCTTGAGCTCGTTTGCCTGCATACTGCTGCATGTTAAGGACATTGGTCATGAAACTTCATTAACGGTTATGCCAGGTGTTACATCATCTTTACGATAGCATAATGTATACTGTATGACATTGCTGACTCAAATTTACCAAGACAAGTGACACCTGTGTTCTTATCATTGGCGGCCATGTTTTCCAATATGGAGTCTGATGTGTTTGACGAATGAGCTTGTGATTCTCTTGTACTTTTCTGCCAATGTTTATTAATTTGAGACTAGAATATACTGCATGGTGAAACTTATAGAAGATACTATGGTCTTTATAACAAGTGTCTTTTATTATCAATATTTTATACTCTTGCTAATTTTATATATCCACTTAACCTTGTGTTCTCTACGCTTATATGTTTACTAATATCTAGACATCGAAAGGCTGTATCTTATGTACTGTATGCTTGTCTGTGTGTCTTTTTTTGTTACCGTATGCATTTGTTCGATTTGATTCTCAGTTACACTGTGGTTATTTTATAGTTATGATCTGGAAATTATTTATTTTCATTTTGTATTTTATGTCAACTTGTGGCATGACTTTCAAATAAAAGATGAAACCTTATTGCTTTTCAATTTGATCTGTCAGAAATGTCTGCCAATGTGTGGGTCCAGGTTTGGGGTCAATTCCATTTTAATTCAGTCAATTCAGGAAGTAAAAGTAATTCAGTTTACTTCCTAAATGGAATTGGAATTGACCCCAACCCTGGTGTAGTCACATGTCTGTCTCGTTATACAGTTACACTCCCCTCCGTATTTATTTGAACAGTGAAGCTATCACTCATCATTATACATGATTAATTGATGATCATCCATAATCATGTTAGTATCCAAGTTAATTTAGAACTGTTCAGAAACACCTTGTATTCTAATTTACAATAAAAGTGACACAATACATTATTCACCGGTCAGTTCCTATTGGGCAAAACATTATCCAAAACACAACCAAAACAAACTGCAAATGCATCCAATATGTTTGTAGAGTCACAAGCTTGATGTATTCACTGTGTGCTAGGAATATGGGACCAAATACTAAACTTTTGACTACTTTAATACTATAAATGAATTTGTCCAAATACATATGAAGAAAAAAACATATTCAATTGGAAGGACTGTAATATAATAATAATAATATTAGATACATAAAGTGCTTTTATTTCTAAACGGTAAAACAGATGCCTATGAAATACCCTCAAATAAAAGGTGACATTCTGCACTGTTGCCTCATTTGATGTCAAATCCAAAGTGCTGGAGTATAGACCCAATTGTACAAATGTTAGCTTCACTGTCCTATATACAGAGGGGAGTGTACTAGTTACATAAACATTTCACTGCACCTGCTACACCATCTGCTAAATTTTGTACGCGGCCAATACATTTTGATTTGACTTTAGTTAAGCTGCTGTTTTAGAACAAGACCTTCAGTCTTCACCTGCCACATACACATAGTCCACAAACGTACCCTATTCATAGGCCTGGTGGAATTACACAACTGTGTTAACCCTCCTCCTCCTCATGCATAAATATTACAGTACAATGTTTACATTTTTTGTGGGACAATAGGTGCAGGCCCTGACCAGTCCGGCACCACCTGCCACCCCATGACCTCTCAGTCCCCCTCCTCCTCCCCCTTCCTCCTTCCCCCTCCAAGTGGCTGGTCACTGTGGCTGTGTGGCGCACGTAGCCTGCCTCCCTGCTAATAGGGATCAGCGGACTGACTGAATGATGAATGAGAGATCGAGAGAGAGGCTGTAGTCACTCCTCTTCTGGACGCCAGGCAGCAACAGGTACCTTGGGGAGAAAGAAAGAAGAAGAAGAGGAGGGGCAGAGCATGTGAGAGAGAGAGAGGACAAAAAGGGACAGAGACCGCAGCAAGTGGAAAGAGTGAGAGAGAGATTTTCTTTTCTTCATCCTGCTTCTTTACACCTTTCTGTCGATTCACCTGCTACCAGTTACCTGGACTTACCAGAGTGGAAGAGCGAGGGACAAGGAAAGAGGGAAAAAGCGAGGAGACAGGAGAACCCGAGTGTCTTGAGTGGTAAGTAAGGAAGTAAATAAAGTAAAGAAAAGCGGTTGGTTGGTCAGGGCTGAGGGCTTAGCTGGCCCAGGGCTCAGTGTTGCTGCCTCTCCTCAGGCATTAGTTACCCAAAGCCTCTTACCGCTCACTCAGCGCTCACAGCCAGCTCACCCCCACTGCATGCTCCCTTCGTGCCAGGCCTCAAAGGGGACCATTTATAATCTCACTTAAAGAAACAGAATGTGACTCTTTCTGTGCATGTGTACCTTCAGGTTTGTGTGTGTGTATATTGCCAGAATGTGTATTTAAGTGGATCTGTACCTTTTTTGAATAAACCAAGTTGGTAAAATATGATTAAATGAACTTAGTAAAGTACAACCTGATATGATCGTGAGGGAGAACGGGAAAGTGAACAGGTGCATGAAGTCGGCGCTTAAAGTATCAAAGTTATAGATTTCCACGTGCACATCGTTTTTAAGAGGGACATTGGCATTGATCAGAGAATATTGGTGTTCACAGGGTGCTTGGAAGTCTTTAATGGCCTGGTCTTGATATTGTCATCAAAGAAGCTGTTTTTCTGGATTGGTTATTAGTCAGCCTACCAGTGGCGGTTCTAGACCATTTCAACTGGGGGGGGCCAAGTTACATTAGACGTTATTGTTGTCATATCGTTTTCTTCACTGCATTGCAGGCATTAGCAGGCAAAATACCATGTTCATAATCATTAGTGTTCCGCATTGCCACTGTCTAATAACGGATGTAAAAAAAAAGAACGAGAGCAAAAATTTGTTATGTTAAAATTATTTCATACTCCACATTTAGGGGGGCCACAAGGGGGTCCAAAATTGTTGTCACAGGGGCACTGTGCCCCCCCCCCCCCCCCCCCCAGAACCGCCCCTGCAGCCTACATGACTCTTCAGCCTCCCAGGTCACCGTCTGTGTGTTTACTTCCTGGCCTGGGTCATAGTGAGTGTAGTTGGTGAGATGGAATAATAGCTCAGGCAATGGAGGCCATGCTCAGGCTATTCTCCCCTTCCTATCTGGGTCGTATTCACTAGGACCAAACAGAAGCAAACGGGCCTAAATGATTGTTTTATTTTTCCGTTGCATACGTTTTGATGCGGTGTGCACTAATGAATATGACCCGACACTGGCCTCAACTGTTCCTGGGTCATAGTGACTCTACTTGGGTAGAAGTTTCTTCCCAGATCAGAGAACTGGAAGACTACTAACCAAACTGAAGTGTAGTTCAGATTAAGCTGAAATGGCTGAATGATAATGATGATAATATTTGTATTTTAGTGGCTTCATTGAATTAGCCCACGTTGTTCAGTGAAACTGCTGGACATAATAACTAGCTAGCCATTTCAAGAGTTGTTTCAAAGTCACAGTCACGTACTACCTTGGTCCTAAACCTGTTGAGGAAGGATCATGTTAACAATCATAAGAATTATGTTTTGAATGATTATGAGCTTCTGAACAGTTGACAAAACTACCCAGGTCACAAACAAACTCGGATGTCTTTGTTGATCAACTGTTGATGTTGATCCAAATAATATGGCCAATTTTGTACCTGCTGGGTAGGGGGTTGAGGATAATCTGAAACATCTGTACATAGATTTGACACACACACACACACACAGAGAGAGAGAGATCCATACAGTACATACTGTAGGACTAAAGTGTGGACTCTCTAATGCCAAAAGGCTCAACAGCTAATCTGAGAGTACAGTATGTTGTGTTCATATCCTATAATGCTGCTCTCAGAGGCCACTCGGTATATACAGTATGTCAATAATGAGTCACAGCTATTATAAAACAGCTATTTTGAAACAGGGGCTGCCGTAAGTTTTTGAAACAGCTAGTTTGTTCTTAGGTCCATAAAGATTCAGCAGTTTCACTGAACAATGTTAAACCAACAAAGCCACATTTGTTCCACTTAGTCATAATCATTCAGCTATTTCAACTGGATCCCAGTTTGGTTCGTTTTCCTGTCCTCTGATATGGGAAGGACATGCTGCCTATCTAGAGTCACTGGGTATGACCAAAAATAGTTTTAGAGCTAGGTTAGAACAAAAGCCTGCGAAACCATGTACAATACAACAATATAGTTCTCCAGAACCAGGGCTGGTGTCCATTGTGTTAACAAATATGTCAGAAAGACTATCCAGCCTCCAAGAGAAATAGATGAAGCTCCTACCATATTGCTGATGGCTATTGAATACTTTCAGATCGGCAAAGGTAGAGGCTAGGCCATTATCGGTGCAATGACTGAGATTTTATTTCATATAACTGGCACGACCAAAACAAATTGGGAATATTGTCGATTTGTGCAAAAAGAGGTTTGTAAACAAATGCTGCTACAATTGTGACTGACTAAACAGTAGTTTTGTTAATGTTTCTGCTTTTAGCATAGAAAACAATGATGCTATAGACTGTATTCACAAAGCATTTCAAAGTAAGGGTTTAGATAATGAATTTTATTGATCAACACTCCTATTCTGAGATGCTTTGTGGATACGGACAGTGATGTAAAGTACTTTTTGGTAGTTTTTTGGGGTATCTGTGCTTTACTATTTATATTTTTGACCATTTTTACTTTTACTTCACTACATTCCTAAAGAAAATTATGTACTTTTTACTCCATATATTTTCCCTGACACCCAAAAGTACTCGTTACATTTTTAATGCTTAGCAGGACAGGAAAATGGGCCAATTCACGCACTAATCAAGAGAACATCCCTACTGCCTCTTATCTGGCGGACTCACGAAACACAAATCATTTGTTTGTAAATTATGTCTGAGTGTTGGAGCATGCCCCTAGCTATCCGTAAATAAAAAAAACAAGAAAATTGTGTTATCTGGTTTGCTTAATAAAAGGAATGTGAAATTATTTTACTTTTACTTTTTACTTTTGATATTTAAGTATAGTTTAACAATTGCATTTACTTTTGATACTTAAGTATATTTATACCAAATACTTTTAGACTTTTACTCAAGTAGTATTTTACTGGGTGACTTTCACTTTTACTTGAGTCATTTTCTATGAAGGTATCTTTACTCAAGTATGACGATTGGGTACTTTTTCCACCACTGGATACGGGCCCTGATCCTAGATCAGCACTCCTACTCTGTGACGCTTCATGAATATGGGTCCAAAGAGGAAAGGAAGTGCCTTTTGACACCCAGCAGCTGTCTTTCTGCCTGACCCTGTAGTTGGGAAGGGTGAGAGCCTTACATTTGGGCCCCGTGCTGGAATGGGTTGCCAGATTGCCCCCCTGTGGTGCTAGATAAGAGGCTCTGTCTTAGCATGAGTGTGGTGTGAGGAGCGATACTTCCATCCAGATAAAGCTGTTGATACAGAGGCAAAGGGCCACTATACAGTCTCCTCCATATGTATTCCGACAATGAAGCATACACATTTTTGGGGGGCTCTATATTCTAGCATTTTAAATAGAATGTGTCATATTAGGCGACACTTCAGAATGTCAGCTTTTATTTTAGGGTATTTTCATACATATCTGTTTTACCATTTAGAAATGAAAGCACTTTATGTATCTCATTCCCCCATTTGAAAAATTCATAAGTATTTGGACAAATTCACTTATAGTGTATTAAAGTAGTCAAAGTTATATATTTGGTCCCATATTCCTTGTATGCAATGACTAAATCAAGCTTGTGATTCATGATTTTTGTTAATCATGGCATTATCAGGATTAATTTAGAAGTGTTCAGAAACATCTTATTACTCCAGTCATCATTCACCATTCAGTTACTATCGGGCAAAACATAACCCAAATACAACCAAAACAAACTGCAAATGCGTCCAACAAGTTTGTAGAGTCCCAAGATTGAGTAGTCATTACGTGCAAGAAATATGGGACCAAAACTAAACTTTTTAAGTGCTTTCATTGCTAAACAGTAAAACAGATATGTATGAAGAAAAAAATCACATTCTGTACTATCGCCTCATATGAAACATTTGATCTCAAATCCAAAATGCTGGAGTATAGAGACACATTTAAAGTATTAGCTTCACTGTCCAAATACATATGGAGGGGAGTGTATCTAATCCTTTATTTGCATCTGATATTGTGAAATCCTCTCAAACAAATCAAACAAATCAACCCCAAGACTTCTTACCCCCTCGTCTCTTCTTCCCCTCCTCCCCTCTTTTCCTCCTTCCCTCATTTACCTGACTACATGACCAGCTGAGCCACATTGGTAAGGCATGACGCTGCACGTAACCCAGCTGTGACCCTAGTCTGGATACTAATATCAAGTGTAAAGATGTCCAATGAAATGGTGCCACATATGAGGACAAATATTTATTGATTTACTATTGGGCAAAACATAACCCAAAAGACTTGTTTAAAATGTTAGCTTTACTGTCCAAATACACATAGATGGGAGTATATATAATCCTTTTTATGGATCTGCTACTTTGAAATCATCTCAAACAAATCATCAGCACTCTTCATAAGTGGAATGTTTTGCAATTAAATATTTGAGTTGCATTCAATGTAGCTGTATTCAAAGCACAGCAGATCCACAGTATATCATTAAACCCAATGTTAATCTACTTATTGGGCAGCAAATGGGAGGAGTCGCTGGTAAACTGTACCATATGTTCCTTATGTGACAACCCTCTCCTGTCACATGTAGGGAGGATGTTTCTGTTCTCCCGGTTCACCCGGTTGGCTCCGACATCTGAGGGAAACAGATAGTTAGCAATATGTTGATGGCCTAGCCTTCAGCGTAGGCTACAGAGTTATGCCATATTGCTTTCCCCTATCTAATCCTTCACTAGCAGTAGACATGAAAAAGGGTAGGACCTAGGGGAAGGAGCTAGGTACAGAAATGGATCCAGGCCATGCCCCCTGTGTCCTGCTGTATGTAGTCTATGGAGACAAAATGGCTACTGTTATTATGGATGTAAACAAAGTCTTTGATCCCGAGGCAGCCCAATGAGATCTGCCGTCAGGGAGGATATGATTCAGCAGCCAATATTAAATGATGGTTTGTATAAGCACAGAGATTAGCCCCAGGAATCTACATAAGCCATTAAAGGGACATTTCACAATTTATCAACGTTGTATTCATCATCTCCAGCACCAGCCCAACATACCCTCACTCACCTGACTACATGACCAGCTGAGCCACATGGCTAAGCCATGATGCTAAACTTAACCCAACTGTAAAGATGTCCAATGAAATGGTGTCCCGTATGAGGAGAAGTATTTAGCATCACGGTGCTCTGTGTGAGGATCATTATTTGCACTGATATTACACAAAAGCAAGATGAGACGTTCTTATATATACAGTGCATTCGGAAAAGTATTCAGACTTTTTCCACATTTTGTTACGTTACAGCCTTATTCTAAAATGTATTAAATCATTTTTTTTCTCATTAATCTACACACATACCCCATAACGAGAAAGCAAAAAAAGTTATTTTTGAAATGTTTTCAAATGTATAAAAAATAAAACACAGAAATACCACATTTACATAAGTATTCAGAAATTTTACTCAGTACTTTGTTGAAGCACCTTTGCCAGCAATTACAGCCTTGAGTCTTCTTGGGTATGACGCTACGAGCTTGGCACACCTGTATTTGGAGAGTTTCTTCCATTTCTCTCTGCAGATCCTCTCAAGCTCTGTCAGGTTGGATGGTGATTGTTGCTGCACAGCTATTTTCAGGTCTCTCCAGAGATGTTCGATCGGGCTCTGGCTGGGCCACTCAAGGACATTCAGAGACTTGTCCCAAAGCTACTCCTGTGTTGTCTTGGCTGTGTGCTTAGGGTCGTTGTTCTGTTGGAAGGTGAACCTTCACTCTGTACTTTGCTCCGTTCATCTTTCCCTCGATCCTGACTAGTCTCCCAGTCCCTGCCGCTGAAAAATATCCCCACAGCATGATGCTGCCACCACCATGCCTCACCGTAGGGATGGTGCCAGGTTTCCTCCAGACGTGACGCTTGGCATTCAGGCCAAAGAGTTCAATCTTGGTTTCATCAGACCAGAGAATCTTGTTTCTCATAGTCTGAGAATCTTTATGTGCCTTTTGGCAAATTCCAAGCAGGCTGTCATGTCGTGCTGTCGTGCCTTTTACTGAGGAGTGGCTTCCGTCTGGCCACTCTACCATAAAGGCCTGATTGGTGGAGTGCTGCAGAGATGGTTGTCCTTCTGGAAAGTTCTCCCATCTCCACAGAGGAACTCTAGAGCTCTGTCAGAGTGACCATTGGGTTCTTGGTCACCTCCCTGACCAAGGCCCTTCTCCCCCAATTGCTCAGCTCTAGGAAGAGTCTTGGTGGTTCTAAACTTCTTCCATTTAAGATTGATGGAGGCCACTGTATTCTTGGGGAACTTCAATGCTGCAAAAAAAACGTTGGTACACTTCCCCAGATCTGTGCCTCGACACAATCCTGTCTCGGAGCTCTACAGATAATTCCTTTGACCTCATGACTTCGTTTTTGCTCTGACATGCACTGTCAACTGTGGGACCTTATATAGACAGGTCTGTGCCTTTCCAAATCATGTCCAATCAATTGAATTTACCACAGGTGGACTCCAATCAAGTTGTAGAAAAATCTCAAGGATGATTCATGGAAAAAGGATGCACCTGAGCTCAGTTTTGAGTCTCATAGCGAAGGATCTGAATTGTTATGTAAATAAAGTATTTCTGTTTTTTTATTTTTTATAAATTAGCAAAACCTTCTAAAAACCTGTTTTCACTTTGTCATTATAAGGTATTGTGTGTAGATTGCTGATGGGAAAAAAGTAATCAATTTTAAAGTAAGGCTGTAACTTAACAAAATGTGGAAAAAGTCAAGGGGTCTGAATACTTTACGAAGGCACTGTAAGTACCTTTACAGGTCATTTTGGGGCGGCAGGTAGCCTAGTGGTTTGAGTGTTGGGCCAGTAATTGAAGGTTGCTAGATCGAATCCCCGAGCTGACAAGGTAAAAATCTGTTGTTCTGCCCCTGAACAAGGCACTTAACCCACTGTTCCTAGGCCGTCATTGTAAACAAGAATTTGTTCTTAACTGACTTGCCTAGTTAAATAAAGCAAAAAAAAATCTAAATCTAAATAAATGGTAATTACAATTAAATGAATGGTGCCTTATGGCACAGTTGCTTCAGTGCAATTTTAGACACACATACTTGATGTATCTTTAATGTATATGTTTTGTGTAACCTATCCATTTTTAAGGAGTTTCATTATGCGTTGCATAGATAGACCCCTCTCACTCTCTCTCTCCTCATTTTCTCTTGTGCAGCTGGCTATGATCATTTTGTAGTGGTCTCCCTAGCAGCAGCTGACACTGGGAATGATATGCCCAGAATACCTATGGTCCAAAGTCAAAGCGTCTTAGAGTATGAATGCTCATTTATGATCAGGGCCTGTAACCACAAAACGTCTCAGAGTAGGAGCGCTGATCTAAGATCAGTTTAGCCTTTTAGATAACGATGAATAATATTATATGGACACATACTAGATCAGCACTCTGAGATGCTTTGTGGATAAGGCCCCAGGTCCATATAACAATTTTGATTCTGATCTAAAAGGCTAAATTGATCCTAGATGAGAACTCCTACTCTGAGATGCTTTATGAATACTGGCCGACAGCTACTGTACTTTAATCATGTCAATGTGTCTCTAGCCTGGTTCCAGATCTGGTTGCAGATCTGTTTTACATGCCAATGCACATAGGAGTTGGCTATACAGCACAAACAGATCTTAGACCAGGCAAATGTGTCTCTACATTGAATATCAATGGAAACACTTGCATTCTGCTGACTCATATTTATTGTGATTGTTTGAAATGTATTTTTGGACAATCCACTGCAGATTGGTGTATTCGTTGATTATTTCTTAGTGGGTGTGTCATTCCTACTTTGTCAGAACCATAATAACTACAACTGGAGAAAGTTAGTACTTCTACTAGGGTCTTGAAAGGTTAGTCAGAGACTTTGTTGTGTGTGTGCGCATGTGTGATAGTCAGTAACGGGGGAGCTAACTGTAGTCATGGAGATTTGAAATAAAACAGCCTGATCAAACTCTCTCAGCCAGAGCTTAATTTCATTAGACAAGCGGACTTGTGGATTACAATGGTGGTGTGTGTTTGTTGGTTTATTGTGTGTGACGTATGTATGTGTGAGATCAGGGAACTGTCTTCGTTCCAATTCTCTCCCCTTCTCCATGACGCGCACTTGGTCATTCATGGATTTAAAGTTCAAAGGTGGAAGATATATATCCCTCTAGCCCATGGAGGCAACAATACAATGCTTTTAAATCCATCATTAGGAGTGAACGAGTGCACATTTAAGAGAAGGGAAGTCAATCGGACAAGAGCACAGGTCAAAAAGCCCCTGTGCAATGGATGATCAGAAGACATCTGCAAAAGTCACAGTCTGAAATGGCACCCTATTCTCTATATAATGCACTACCTTATGGGCTCGGGACAAAAGTAATGCACTATATGGGGAATAGCGTGCCATGCCATTTCGGATATAGCCACACTACACATTAGATCCAATGACAACTGCTTTGGGGGACATTCTGATTTACAGCAATGCCTTTAATCTTGCAAAGTAATGGAGACTCTGACAACAAGCTTATGTGTGTATCCTCACTCTCCGGGGGTAGAAAGGTTTATCATTTTATACACATTAATTCCATTTGATTAAAGTGGGATTCCTCTAAGCTCAGACAGTGTGAGGTCTGGTCCACCATCACTACAGGACAATGGACTCAGCTTCAAGCCATCTGTCCAGCGAGAACCACGGTATAGAGAGAACCCCTGTGGTGAATCTTTACCATTAGTAAGACTGCCGGATGTTGGTCTAGGGGTCAACACAGCCGCTGCATATGCCCCCAGCAGTGGTAGTTTGAATCCCTGTTGGGCCAGTTTCTGAGTCTGCAAATACGTATGTTTGATATGTTCTGTATGTCTAATAGGACTTTTCTCTATTCCAGGAGCCTCACATGGTGACTTCTAATGTCCTGGAATAAACCGGAAGCTGAACCATGGTCATTCTGCAACAGGTAGAATACCTTATTTCTCACTTGTTCTCTCTCTCTCTCAAACATACACATACACACACACACACACACAAACACACACCCACCCTGTGGACGACCTTTGCAAGTGAGACACAATTTAAATGCTAATAAGATAGGGGCTATGGTGTGTTATCAGCTGGCCCACCAGAGGACACAGTGACAGTAGCATGAGATAACATGCACCCTCATTCTCCGATCATCACCCCCGTCACACTATCAATATATTTTCATCTGGGCCCATGGTTCTGGAGAAGGTTAGTCAGACAGGCTTTGTGGGGCTTTGAAGTTCACTTTATCTGGGTTTTTAAAGGGATAGTTCATTGATTACATTTTTGGGGTTTGGAGTGGGTAGTTTAACAAAAATAAAGTGTGAATTGCAGTCACTTCTTGTCCATAGACGGATTTCAAGGTAAGGAAACAAATATATAAATATGTAAAATCTCTAAGCTATCCCTTTAAGGAGTACCTCAATTTCAAGAGACTAGTCATGAATCATGCATCTCATTCCATCAGCAAGGCATCTGTGTTGTCAGACTAGTAAAGCCTCTGTAATGCCTGAGTCTAGACAGGGAGGCATAGTGACATGGACATTTCACCTCAACCTGGATTAGAAATGGATACTTTTTTCTTGCTGATGTTTTTGAGTGCTAACTGCATCCTTTTCTAACAAAGCTGTTACCTGGGTTTTGGGTGGTCAAAATCATTCTTATTGCACTTCAATGCACATTTGGTTTAATTTACTCAATGAAACAATGTTTACAATGTTCGAAAAGAAAGTCGACTCCATACAAACATAAACATGTTTTTGTGTAGAGCAAAACTCCTATTTTTGACGTATTCTGGAAAATGAATGGAGCTTTATTTGATTGGTTCAGTCCTAAATATGTTTTTGTTGTCAGGTTTATTGCATATATATGTGGTTAGGTGGTTTGTGAGAGATGGAATAACAGCACGGTCAAAGTGTGTCCAGCATGTTACAACAAAACAAAAACAACATGGCAGTTTAACACTTGGAAGTGACAAAGCCCATTCTCTGGCTGGGCTAACTTCCTGAATCTCACCTTGATTGACAGCAAGGATTTCCAATAGGCTCCTCCCCTTAGCCCTCTTATAAGGTTCTGTTTATCTGTTTACTTTGACTCCCCAACATTGGAGTAATTACTGATTTTGGCAAGGCAGGTTTATAAAGTGGCGTAGGCCTTGCTTTCACCGGTCATCATTTAGAGTAGTGATAACAAGGACAGAAGAAGGGAATGATGCATTTTCTAAATATTCAAACCTTCTTGAAACAGTACCACCTCCTCCTAGCAACAAGTGACGAGTTACATCACTTCCTATAAAGTCTGCAGTTAGACGAGGCTAAGCCTACATCAACCTAATTCCCCTTATTGGATGGAATGGCAGCCTTCAAAGTAGCCAACTTATTTCATGCATAACAATATGTGACTTTTTTATATCGATTGAACCTCAAATGTTGAATTTTTTTAGGAAGTGCACAGAAAATAGTTTTAATGTAATAAAAATTCTATTGTGTCAGGAGGAATTATGAAGTGTATTAATTGTGAATTTTTCTCCACTAGTAGAATTAACATGACCTTAGACCAGACTGTAGAGTCTGTTGGCAGAGTGAGATTTTATTGTATTACTATTGTGTTTGAGAAAGAAGACGAGCAGGCGGCCAGTACGTTGCAATAAACTTTAGTGAACTACTAACAGAATATATTTTCCAAAGAATACATACAGGAGCAGTCAGCATAGCACATCAGGACGCACAACTGCAGCGCGTTTCCACTATTAGAGTTATCATCAGGCAGCTGCAACTTAGGGGCCTACCTTTCCTACTGCTCTCATTACTATTGTTGCAATGTAATTTAAACACATTCCTGCCAAGTCTGTACTTCAGCAAACACAAATAAAGCTGGTTTGAAATGCATTTTCAATTTGCAAGTATATTGATGGCAGGTCCAGGGCGTAATGTGAGTCTTAAAAAAATAAGCACATCACGTCCTGGACCTAATGGACATATATTGAAATCATGTGCTTAACATATTGGAATGGCAAATGTAAAATATTCAACTAGTAAGAAAATGGTAACACTTCATTTTAAGGGGTCCTTATTACAGTGTAATTACACTAACAAGCGTTGTCGTTAATTGTAATAACTCATAGTTAGACTGTAATAACATGTAACTGGTGGTAAGCTTCCACTAAATTCACCAATTTAGTGTTTTGGTTCTTCTCAGCACATCCAATTCAATACAAACTGTCCCAAGGTTGTAATCTCTTGTGGACAGATGCACTGGGTGTCCCGAGATTACATAGGCTCTAATGAGTAGGCAGTCATTTTAAATAAGAATTTGTTCTTAATTAACAACTTCTTAGGGCTAGGCCCCCTTTTTCTCCATTTCCGCCTGAATGACGTGCCCAAAGTAAACTGCCTGTAGCTCAGGCCCTGAAGCCAGGATATGCATATAATTGGTACAATTGGAAAGAAAACACTTTGAAGTTTGTAGAAATGTTTAAATGGTGTAGGAGAATATAACACAATAGATATTGTAAGAGAAAATCCAATTTTTGGGGGGGAGAGACCATCCTCTTAGAAAGGCAAGTAAAAGGTCATAATGAAAATTAGCTCCCTGAGTGCAATTCCTTTGGCTTCCACAGGGTGTCAACAGTCTATGTTCAAGGTTTCAGGTTTGTAACTTCAAAAACGAATAAGAAATATCAATTTTAGTACAGGGACACAGTCTTGGAAATTCGTGTTTGCGCGCACAATGAAGACAGGACGCACCTGCTAAAATCGGTTTCCTACTTCTTTCCTTAAGAAATATTACAGTTTGATTACATTTTAGGGTATCTGAGGAGTAAATAGAAACATATTTTGACTTGTTGAAAGAAAGTTTAGGGGTAGATTTTCGGATTCCTTTCTCTGCATGTTGAATGAGTGGATTGCTCAAATCGATGGCGCTAACTAAACAGACTTTTTGGGATATAAAGAAGTATTTTATCTAACAAAATGACACTACGTGTTATAGCTGGGACCCTTTGGATGACAAATTAGAGGAAGATTTTTGAAAAGTAAGTGAATATTTAATCGTTATTTGTGAATGTATGAAACCTGTGCCGGTGGAAAAATATTTTGATGTGGGGCGCTGTCCTCAAACAATCGCATGGCATGTTTTCGCTGTAATAGCTACTGTAAATCAGACAATGCAGTTAGATTAACAATAATGTAAGCTTTCAGAGGATATAAGACACTTATATGTACCAAAATGTTTAATATCCATCATTTTTATGATTATTTATTTGAATTGCGCGCCCTCCAGTTTCACCGGAAGTTGTCCTGCTAGCAGGACGCCTAGCCCAAATGGGAACTGACTTGCCTAGTTAAATAAAAAATATATAATAATAATCATTACCTACCTATGAATGCGCACTTCAAAATATCCACTTAAAGTTGTTGCTAGCACTTGCCCCCAAAAAGTGTACCATCTGGGTTGAGTTTACTAAAACAGATAAAATGTAATTCAACCTCAATGATTGGGGTCTTCCATACGAGTGTCATCTTCAAGTGGGTGTCATCCTCAAGTGGGAGGATAAACAAAGTACACCACAGAGGACATGTACAATTTGCATAAATTGTAAAAACGTAATTACTAGGTGTTACACAGGATTAAATTACTTAAAATTAAGTGTATCTTGATGGGTACTTACTTGTCATTAATGTGTACTTAGATAGTACATTACCCATCCTGACAACCTGACCCTAATTGCAAAGCTTCTGAAAGCACCATCCAAGTGAGAGAAAAAAACACACTAGTACACTACAGAGTACATGTAATATCTGCGTAAGTACAATGTAATTACTAGGTGTTACACAGGATTAAGCTAGTTAAAATTAAGTGTATCTTGAGGTGTACTTAATTGTAATTGTGTAACCTATAAAGTATGTTACCCATCCTGAAAATCTGATTGTCAGCTAATAAAAGTGCCATCTAAGTGAGAAAATAAACACACTAACACACCACAGAGTACATATCTGTAATATCTGCATTAGTACAAGGTCGTCGCCAGTTGTAACACAGGATTTTGCTATTTAAAGTTGTGTAACTTTAAAGTTACCTATGAGTAATTTCAATATAATTACTTACTGCTCCTTATCAAGTGGAAATACCAACAAACAAAAGATTAGCTTTTTTAGTCAACTTTATTGCAACATGTAAAAATACCTTACATTTCTTACACAATTACAACCATTTTATTGTTACATTAATAATCTGATTACTTAGATTAAACAAAGATATAGGCCTATTCAATAACATAAAAATAACTATTTTAGTGCTGTCTAGTACTAGTCTAGATAGCCAATTTAGAAAAACGTGATTCTCTTTTTCTTCTCTTTTAACATTACAAGTAACAATGAAAATCAACTCTGTAAGCATTTTTCCCATCCTGGAGCAGACACGGTAAGGACAAAGATTCAGCAGGAGGCAGGCAGGTAGAGGTGCAAATGAGTGTTGGATTTATTTACACAGTGCTGGTTTTTCAAAGATGACGCTGCTATTTACAAATATAAATACAAAGTTCTGACTTCAAAATGTCAGCATTGAAAAGAAAAAGCCTCTCATCAGAAAAAACCTGTCTTAACCAATAAAGCGCAGGTGGGGTCTACCAGGCTCAGATCAGTGGCGGTCGTGCCATTTAAGATTAGAGAGGATTTTTTTTATGATCATGGCCTTATTATTATTATAATTTTTTTATTATATTTTTGATTTATTTATTGAATATTCGAAACATACCATATACTTGCAGTGAAGCAGCTCAAGAACTACATCATACCAGTCATCCAACAGATTCCCATTCAGAGCGACACAGAGAAGCATCCAGGGTCAATGCCCTGCTCAAGGGCATGTTGACCGATCTACCACCAGGCCAAAAAACATGAACCCAAAACATCCAAGATCCCTGCACAGTTCCCCAATAGCTGTCCCTCAACCATTCGAGACCCCTCCCACAGTCCTCCCCAGGAAGAAAAATAAAAAATACAATTAATTCCATTCCTCACCCCCAAGAACCCAATGCACCAACAACCAAGAGAATGAACTAAAGAGAAAAAGGAAAAGACAGAAGAAAACAGCAAACAACAATGCAACATTTTTTATTTTTTTTATTATAAATTTAAAACAAAGGATATCAAGGACAACTAAAATCATAACAGCAATGCCAACTGTATATGTTTGTGTGCATGTCTGGTACTATTACATGTATGTGTGTGTTCTTGTATGTGTTTATTTGAATGAGAGTGTGTGTATATGCATGTGTACAAACACCTGCACGGCATCAGCCTCAGGCGAACCGGCATTAGTTGTAAAAACCCTGCCACTTAGTGTCATTCAAATGTACTTTTTATTATGTATTATTTAGACTTTTTTATTAACTTTTTTTACTTTTATCTTTGACCATCATTCTATCTCCCACACAGCAACTCCACTCCTGTCACGACTTCCGCCAAAGTCGGCTCCTCTCCTTGTTCGGGCGGCGATCGACGTCACCGGCATTCTAGCCATCGCCGCTCCATTTTTCATATATCCATTTCTCTTGTCTTGTTTCCATACACACCTGGTTTTCATTTCCCCAATTAAGCTACTTGTATTTAACCCTCTGTTTCCCATCATGTTTTGTGTGTAATTGTTTCATGTTGCTGTGGTGTCTTTTTACGCGCTTTACTTTTGTTATGTTCCGTGTTTTTGAGCGCATTTGATTTATGTTGTGCTCTCGTTTTGGAACTTTAATAAAGTGCGCCTGTTTACATCCCGCTACTCTCCTGCACCTGACTTCGCCTCTTTTACACACGCTGACAGAATTTCACACCTTCAATGGAGTCAGCAGGAGCAGGTAGAGGAGTCGAGGAGCGCGTCCAGGAACATTCGGCCATGTTACAACATCTTGGTGCCATGATGGATCGCGTTGTCCAGACCATAGACCGCTGGGAGAGACAGGAAGTCTCGACCAGCACAACCGGGGTTGTCTCCATCCGTTCCATCCAGAGAGAGTTCCAGTGGGATGCTTCTCTCCCTTCCCAGGGAGTATGATGGAACGGCAGCACAGTGCCAGAGATTTTTGTTACAACTGGACCTCTACCTGGCCACTGTGCACCCAGCTCCCTCAGGAGGGGAGAGAGTGGCCGCCCTCGTCTCCTGTCTCACAGGAAGAGCGCTGGAGTGGGCAAACGCTGTGTGGAGAGAAGGAGACACGGCGCCAGACCACTTCGAGGAGTTCACCCGTCGCTTCAGGGCCGTCTTCGACCATCCACCTGAGGGCAGAGCGGCGGGGGAGAGGCTCTTCCATTTGAGACAGGGGATGAGGAGCGCCCAGGACTTCGCCCTGGAATTCCGGACCTTGGCCGCCGGAGCAGGCTGGAACGACAGGGCCCTCATCGACCACTATCGATGTAGCCTATGAGAGGACGTCCGACGTGAGCTGGCCTGCAGGGATGCCACCATTTCCTTCGACCAACTGGTGGATTTGTCCATCCAGTTGGATAACCTGCTGGTCACCCGCGGACATCCAGAGGGGGCTCTGTCGGTTTCATCGTCCAGCACCCCCACTCCGGTGCCCATGGAGTTAGGAGGGGCTGCTCATAGGGAGACTGGAGGAGGAGCCATCACGTGCGCCATCTGTGGCCGCAGAGGACACACTGCCGGTCGGTGCCATGTTGGCTCCTCTGGGAGTCGAGGCAACAGGCAGGGCACTCTGGCGTCACCCCAGGTGAGTTTGCACCACACTCATCCAGAGTCCTCTGTTGATCAACTGTTTGTGCCTGTTTGTTTCCCTGAGTTTTCCCCACATTCCCAGCATAAGGCCCTCATCGATTCAGGCGCAGCTGGGAATTTTATCGACAGAGCATTAGCCATTAGGTTAGGGATCCCTATTTTTCCTATAGTTAGACCCTTCCCGGTACACGCTCTAGATAGTCGACCATTAGGGTTCGGGCTATCAAGGAGGCCACCATCTCCTTGGCCATGGTTATGCAGGGGAGTCATGAGGAGAGAATCAGTCTCTTTCTCATTGACTCTCCTGTGTTTACTGTGATACTAGGCCTTCCTTGGTTGGCTCTGCATAACCCCACTATTTCCTGGCAACAGAGGGCTCTCACGGGGTGGTCGCGGGAGTGCTCAGGGAGGTGTGTAGGGGTTTCTGTTGGTGCTACCACGGTGGAAAGTCCAGACCAGGTCTCCACCGTGCACATCCCTCCAGAATATGCAAATTTGGCTCTCGCCTTCTGTAAAAAGAAGGCGACTAAATTACCACCTCATCGACGGGGGGATTGTGCGATAAATCTCCTGGCAGACGCTGCGCTTCCCAGGAGTCACGTGTATCCCCTGTTGCAAGCGGAGACGGTGGATATGGATACATATGTCTCTGAATCCCTACGTCAGAGGTACATTCGGCCCTCTACTTCTCCCGCCTCCTCGAGTTTCGTTTTTGTGAAGAAGAAGGATGGAGGTTTACGCCCGTGCATTGACTATAGAGGTCTCAATCAAATCACGGTGAAGTACAGTTACCCGCTACCTCTTATCGCCATGGCGATTGAGTCAATGCATGGGGCGCGCTTCTTCACGAAACTGGATCTCAGGAGTGCGTATAACCTGGTGCGTATCCGGGAGGGAGACGAGTGGAAGACAGCGTTCAGCACCACCACAGGGCATTATGAGTACCTCGTCATGCCGTACGGGTTGATGAATGCTCCATCAGTTTTCCAATCCTTTGTAGACGAGATTTTCAGGGATCTGCACGGGCAGGGTGTAGTGGTATATATCGATGACATTCTGATTTACTCCGCTACACGCGTCGAGCATGTGTCCTTGGTGCGCAAGGTACTTGGACGACTGTTGGAGCATGACCTGTACGTCAAGGCTGAGAAATGCCTGTTCTTTCAGCAGGCCGTCTCCTTCCTAGGGTATCGCATTTCCACATCAGGGGTGGAGATGGAGAGTGACCGCATTGCAGCCGTGCGTAATTGGCCGACTCCCACCACGGTAAAGGAGGTGCAGCGATTTTTAGGGTTTGCCAATTGCTACCAGAGATTTATCTGGGGTTTTGGCTGCGCCCATTACCTCACTGCTGAAGGGGGGTCTTGTAAGGTTGCGGTGGTCGGCTGAGGCGGACAGGTCTTCTGGGCAACTTAGAGCTTTGTTTACTTCGGCTCCAGTGCTGGCCCATCCGGATCCCTCTTTGGCATTCATAGTGGAGGTGGACGCGTCCGAGGCTGGGATAGGAGCTGTGCTCACACAGCGCTCGGGCACACCACCGAAACTCCGCCCCTGTGCTTTCTTCTCGAAGAAGCTCAGCCCGGCGGAGCGTAACTATGATGTGGGGGACCGGGAGTTGTTGGCTGTGGTTAAAGCGTTGAAAGCGTGGAGACATTGGCTTGAGGGGGCTAAACACCCTTTTCTCATCTGGACTGACCACCGCAACCTGGAGTACATCCGGGAAGCGATGAGACTGAATCCTCGTCAGGCAAGGTGGGCCATGTTCTTTACCCGTTTTGTGTTTACCCTATCCTACAGACTAGGTTGCCAGAATAAGAAGGCAGACGCACTGTCCCGGCTGTATGACACAGAGGAGCGGCCCATGGATCAGACTCCCATACTCCCGGCCTCCTGCCTGGTAGCGCCGGTCGTGTGGGATCTGGATGCGGACATTGAGCAGGTGTTGGGTACAGAGCCCGCTCCCCTCCAGTGTCCCGTTGGGCATGTGTACGTTCCGTCTGCTGTCCGTGACCAGTTGATCTCTTGGGCCCACACATCTCCCTCCTTTGGTCATCCGGGGATCGGTCGGACGGTGCACTGTCTGACTGTGAAGTACTGGTGGCCCACTTTGGCTAAGGATGTGAGGTTTTATGTCTCCTCCTGCTCGGTGTGTGCCCAGTGTAAGGCTCCAAGACACCTGCTCAGAGGTAAGTTACATCCCTTACCCGTTCCACAATGACCTTGGTCACATTTATGTTGTGCTCTCCTTTTGGAACTTTAATAAAGTGCGCCTGTTTACATCACGCTACTCTCCTGCACCTGACTTTGCCTCTTTTACACACGCTGACAACTCCCACTTGTCTCCAATTCCACATACCAACGCTCAGCTTCCCTCAGCCCATCCCATCTATCTCTGCTGGCTACCCACTTCGGGTTTCTATGCAACACATATCTTTCAACTATGCTGTGATGTTTAACGTACAATTTCAATCTATCTAATCGAATAGAATCCACAGATTGCAAGTTGAAGATAAATACTTTTACTAAGTGTATTAGTATATTAGTAAATGACTGACCCGGTCTCTCCAGATCTCCTAACAGTACTATTTCTAGGGTCAATTTTAGATCAGTGCTATGCATTTTCAGCCATTCCTGAACCTGAGACCAGAAACAGGCTACCTGAGGGCAATACCAAAATAAATGGTCTATTGATTCTGTATCCTCACAACAAAATCTGCAGAGCTTCGATGATTTTATGCCCCAAATATTCATTTTGTTGGTGGCAAGAATTCTATATAATAATTTTAGCTGAAAAGCACGAAGTCTTGAATCTTGCGTTGTTTTATATATCAACTCTTACACCCTGTACCATGGAATCGGTACATCAAAAATCTTTTTCCAACTATTTTGCAATCTGTATGGCACAGTTGTCAACATCCTGGTCCTCAAAGGAAACTGGTATACTTTCCTATTTATACTATTTTTATTCCTCCGCCAGTTTTGATCCTTTATATTGGGCAGACAGACCAGTTCCCTACCTCCCTACCTCCTCCCGCTGCCACCTACCTCCTCCATTTTTGGGGTAACGCTGTAATCAATTGGTTGTACTCTTGGATTGAGCAGACCTTTCCGTACAATTCTGATAACTCCATGAAGGACATAACTCTACCGTTCCAATTTACAATATAATTTAAGAACAAAATACCCTTTTCAAACATCTTTCCCTAGCCTTCCCTGTAGCTCAGTTGGTTGAGCATGGTGTTTGCAACGCCAGGGTTGTGGGTTCGTTTCCCACGGGGGGCCAGCACAGAAAAACAAAAATGTATGAAATGAAATGCATGCATTCACTACTGTAAGTCACTCTGGATAAGAGCGTCTGCTAAATGACTAAAATGTAAAAATGTAAAATAAATACAGATATTTTATCAACCAACACATTTGAGTTCAGCCATAATATTTGTTGTAATATTTGTTCTATCTTTTCAGGGGGATGAAGTTGACATTGTAGCCAGCTCTACAATGCTTGTTTGAAAAAGAGAAATACTTTGAAAAAAGTATAATTTTCAGTTAATCGAAAATGAGACATGGCAATATGCACAAAGGCAAAAAGGCCATTTTTAAACAATGGATGAGCTTTTCTTAGTAATCTACTTGAGAACCATTTAGGGTTCAAATAAAACTTTTGAATGAGTGAAGCTTTTAGAGAGAGTTTTAGTGCTTTTATATTTAATAATCTCAACCCCTCAAATTCATATTCATTATATCGATAGGCACGTTTTATTTTGTCTTGTTTAGCGTACCAGATAAAGCGAAATATTTTTTGCTCATATGATTTGAAAAACGAATCATCAGGAGTAGGCAGCGCCATAAGTAAGTGAGATCTGACTAAGGAGTTAATCAGGGCAATTTTTCCATAAATAGACAGCTATTTACCTCTCCATGGTTGCAGGATCTTGTCAATTTTTACAAGTTTTCTATTGAAATTCATTGTGGAGAGCTTATTTATATCTTTTGTGATATGAATACCGAGTATGCCTACTTCACCATCAGCCCATTTCATAGGTAAACTGCAGGGTAATGTAAATGTTGTATTTTTTAAGGATCCAACACGTAATATTGTACACTTATCATAATTAGGTTTTAGTCCAGAGAGTACAGAAAAGTTATCTAGATCTTCAATGAGACATTGCAGGGATCTAGCTTGCGGACTTAATATAAAACTTGAGTCATCGGCATACATGGACACCTTTGTTTTTAAGCCTTGGATTTCTAATCCTCTAATGTTGTTATTGGATCTGATTTTAATAGCTAGCATTTTGATGGCATTAACGAATAGATATGGTAACAGTGGACACCCTTGTTTAACTCCTCTTGACAATTCAAAACTCTCTGAGAAGTATCCGTTATTTACCATGGCCTTATTTCTATTACAGCATATTGGATGACTGCCATTCATATTTCATTCACCCTGCTCGATAGGTTTAGGCTACGACATGATACTCAAATTTTCCCTATACCCTTCATGAAGTTGCTACAACCTAGGCTACGAATTAAAGTTTACAACGTAGGTGCACAGGTCGAGAGGAAAGTTTTAGTAATCAATGTGACAGACAGTGATACATTCAACACCACCTTGCACACTCTTGCCTGCATCTAGCTTATCTAGGGTGTAATCATTAGTCCAAACCGTTGCAAACAAGAGTTTCTATTGGACAAATTCAGGTATGTTTATCCCTGTTTCATTTGCTACTGTTTTAGAAATGTTTTTCACCATAATCGGCAGAATGAATACATCCCTGATCACCCACACACAGTTCACTTTCATAGCAGCCACATACAAACAGCATGATCACTTTGCTCATTGTATAATTCATTCTTGCATCTACACGGTATCAGGAATCAAGGTAAGACCCAGATGCAGACACATCAAATTGACAATGGTTTAATATTCCAACAGGGGCAGGCAATAGACAGGACAAGGCAGGCAGCGGTCAGTAAACCAGAGGTGGGGCAATGGTACCGGACAGCAGGCAGGCTCAGGATCAGGCTGAGGGGTCAGGCAGGTGGGCACAGAGTCAGGACAGGCAAGGGTCAAAACCAGGAGGAAAAAAAAAGAGAGACTGGGAAAAGCAGGAGCTGAGAACAAAAACGCTGGTTGACTTGACAAATAAGACGAACTGGCAACGGACAAACAGAGAACACAGGTATAAATACACAGGGGATAATGGAGAAGATGGGCGACTCCTGGAGGGGGGTGGAGACAATCACAAGGACAGGTGAAACAGATCAGGGTGTTACACACAGCCTGCCATCATTCACTTTGAACTGGACTGTGTGTTTACAGGCAGTTGCAACAGCATAACTTTAGATCATTAGAAAGCATTTGCCGAAAGCCACAAAATACATCTGAATGGATTTCTGCAAATATGTAAATACTTACATATGTAAATATGTAAATACTTACATTTGGGAACTTTACAGACCTATTGATCAAACAACCATGTTTTTTTATTGGTTCAATGTTTGAATCATGGTGTCCTATTAGTAGCCTAAGCAGAGAGCTCCTGTATTTTCTGGTGGTTTTAACCCACGTATTTGCAGATGGACTGGCTAGCTAGCAAGCTAGCTAGCAAACTAGCTGGCTCATTGTTTTTGTTTGAATGATGCATCTGGACACTGTACCAGCTTTTTTGTTTCAACTGGCTGCTAGTTCCTGATCTTTTGAACCCATCAATTGAGGAGTAACCTAAAGCTTGAGAGGAATGGGAGATGCAGTAGAGGAATGCAGTGCTGAGGCAGAGGGCTCATAGTGAGGATGACTGGCTAATACTTTGAACTGTATGTGGTGAGCTTTCCTGGCGCCCAGAGCTGCTGATGCATCTGTAACAGTGTAGGTTCCATCCCTCTCTTCGCCGCAACCCGGGCTCGAACCAGGGACCCTTGCACACATCAACAACTGACACCCCACGAAGCATCGTTACCCATCGCGCCACAAAAGCCGCGGCCCTTGCAATGCAAGGGGAAACCCTACTTCAAGTCTCAGAGCGAGTGACGTCACTGATTGAAATGCTATTAGCGCGCACCACCGCTAACTAACTAGCTAGCCATTTCACATCAGTTACACTCACCCCCCCTTTGACCTCCTCCTTTTCCGCAGCAACCAATGATCCGGGTCAACAGCATCAATGTAACAGTGTAGGTTCCGTCCCTCTCTTCGCCCCAACCCGGGCTCGAACCAGGGACCCTTGCACACATCAACAACTGACACCCCACAAAGCATCGTTACCCATCGCGCCATAAAAGCCGCGGCCCTTGCAACGCAAGGGGAAACCCTACTTCAAGTCTCAGAGCGAGTGACATCACTGATTGAAATGCTATTAGCGCGCACCACCGCTAACTAACTAGCTAGCCATTTCACATCGGTTACACATCATCCAAGTGGGTGCTACACATTGTGAAGGAGGAGAAGCCCAGTAGTTACATGACTCACGCTGGTTCCCAGAGTAGCCCTCTACATGATCATCACTAGACTCTTCATCAATCATCTCCCTGACCACCTTCCTCTGATAAAGCCATGAACTGCCCCACTTCATCTTTGGAGGATGCACTCAAAGACTTGTCCTCAATTGGTTGACCTATCTATAGTCATAATGATGTATTACTTGTTTGTTTTTTGCTTTTGAAGCGCTTTGAGAGTCTTATGAAAAGCGCTATAGAAATGTAATAAGTTATTATTATTATTATTATTAACCATGAAAAGGTAAGCTATCTCTCCCTCAGTTGCCTTTGAACATCAACAAGATCAACAACTAATGTTGGCCAGAGGGAGATGAGCTAAAATCTAATGAGGGAACAGTAGATAAACCCTCTCAAACTTTTTCATCTAGTTGCCATCAAAATTGTACTGATAAACGATGGGGAATAGTAGCCTGCCCGCCTTTCTGCAGCTTGCCTGCTAATGGATGCTTTTCCTAACCCACATTTTGACAACTGAATGTAAACTTGCCTTCCTGCCTGCCTGCCTGCCTGCCTATTTGATTGATGCCAAATTAATTTGATTGACAAGTAGAGATATGCTGAGATATGCTGTGAACGACAGTCATTCAAGTTCAGCATAACTAGCTAGCAAAGTGATTCACATTTCTTACTAGCTAACCAAATGACACCTGCCTGTCTAGCTGTAGTCACAGAAAAACAATATGGGTGGGAAAAGTCATCCACTCAACCTCTCGTACAATGACAACATCCTCCCATCAGCTAGCTAGCTAACGTTAGGCTCAGTGATTTTGTCTTGTTAAATAAATAGCTACATAAATAGATAAGCTAGCCTATTAGCCACGTTATGACTTTGATAATAGCCCTTGCTAGTTTGGTTGTATTGACATTCCCAGTCTTGGTTACATTCGTCTGTTTTATTCCAAAATATTGAGTCAAAACTGAAACAGTGCATCCCGAATGGCTGGAGGAAGCAAATGTATCAGGCCAGCTGTGATTTACAACCTGATAGCAATATTTGTTGGACTACCAATAAATATATTGGTGAATTATATGAGTCATGCATTGAACTGCATCCATCTATTCTGTCAACAATGTCATCCTTCCAAATAGAACGTATTTTTAAAACCTCTCAGGAAGTTGGTTTTGTAGCATAAACTGAGAATTTGATAGTTTTTACTGATATTATGATATTGTCTGTTTATTTCATATCTGCAAAGTAGTTAAAACGCTGTCAGTTCCACTTTAAATGGACGATAGGTAGCCTAGTGGTTAGAGCATTGGGCTAGTAACCGAAAGGTTGCAAAATCAAATCCCTGAGCTGACAAGGTAAAAATCTGTCGTTCTGCCTCTGAACAAGGCAGTTAACCCACTGTTCCTAGGCCGTCATTGAAAATAACAATTTGTTCTTAACTGACTTGCCTGGTAAAATAAAGAATATATTTTATAATAAACCACAAGAGTTGCTCGGTTTGTGAATTCTCCAAACAGTGTTTGCACTTGGAAATTTAGAATAGTATGAATGTATATTATAATTTTCTGTAACCAAACATTCTAAATTAATGGGGGAATATGTTGTAATTACAGTAACTCCACTGATAAACATTGCCAAACAACTGACACAATGAAGCAAATAGTGTGCATGAATTGGCGGGAGTCAGTGGCAGTAGTAGAGAGAGATGTACAGCGTGTCTTTGCCACACATCCCTCCCCTTATTTGTAGTCTCTGGATTTGAAATTAAGCTCAAGACACATTCGTTCCACATAAGCAGCAACCTCATAAACATTGTCAGGACGTAACAGTCGTCCCTTCAACTGAAATCATTACGGTTCAGTATTTCAACCCACCCCCCTTAAACGCACACAGTACCCAAACTAATGGCAGAATGGCACATTCCAAATGAGCACTGGGTACATGATACATACTGTATTGACCAACATGTTATGTCCATTTGTTAAATATAGATTGGCGGAGCAAATAAAGGAAAATCCAGTGGAGGCTCCTAAGAGCAGGAAGGGGAGGACCATCCTCCTCAGTGCATTTCAGATAAATGTAAATTGTTAAACATTAAAAAAAGTTATAATTTTTAGATAAAACTATACTAAATATATTCACGTTACCAAGTAATTTATTAAAACACTGTTTTGCAATGAAGGTCTACAGTAGCCTTAGCAGCACTCTTTGGGGTAGCACCATGGTGTAGCCAGAGGACCGCTAGTTTCCGTCCTCCTCTGGGTACATTGAGTTCAATACTGTAACAGCTGTCTTCAGAAATGGACCAAGGCACAGCGGGAATGTGGATACTCATAGTTTTTTAATAAACACAAATAAAGCATCCACAGGGAAAAACAATAAACTCTACTCACGATGACAGGAACAGTTTTGCAGGCACACAACACGCAGTGCAAAAACAACTACCCACAACCCCAAAGAAAAACACACACTCCTACATAGGACTCCCAATCAAAGGCAACTCAACACACCTGCCTTCAATTGGGAGTCCTAATCACCAACACAACACTTAACACACAAAAAACCTGCCACGTCCTGACCAAAACTAATACAATACTTCCCTCTGCTGGTCAGGACGTGACAAATACAAAACCTAGGAAGCTCATGGTTCTCACCCCCTTCCATAGACTTACACAGTAATTATGACGACTTCCGGAGGACGTCCTCCAACCTATCAGAGCTCTTGCAGCATGAACTGACATGTTGTCCACCCAATCAAAGGATCAGAGAATGAATAAAGTACTGAAAGCATAAGTTACAGCTAGCTAGCAGTGCAGTGTATAAAATGTGGTGAGTAATTGACTCAAAGAGAGAGAAAGACAATAGTTGAACAAATTCATTTCTTAAATTAAAGACAATGAAGAGAGAGCTAGCTATATTTCGTTGTATTTTTTTAACTTTCACTTTCACTTACATAGCTAGCTAATGCAGTTCAAACAACCAGCTCAACCAGAAAGGTATACTATGTTAGCTAGCTGGCTAAGGCTATCCAACACTAGAACTCTTCCAAGTCAAAGTAAGCTTTCGGTTTTATTAATTTATTGCCACCGATGCCCGCCGGTGTAAACTGCTTGCTGTACACTGTACTGCATGATTGTAGTGGGTTTACTAACGCATTAGTTCTAGTAGCTATGTTGACTATGACGTTAGCTAATATGGAGACAGTGATGTAGGCTGTGTGTAGCGGTTATGGTATGAAGGTTTGGCTTGGAAAGATTTTTTTCACCTGGTCACAGCCAGCTGTTGTGTTGTGCACTGAAGTCCTCAAGTGAAGGGAGAAGGTGAGAGGAGGAGAGCATGTAGATGCGAGAATGAATTATACAACAAGTAAAGTGATCATGCTGTTTGTATGTGGCTGCTATGAAAGAGAACTGTGTGTGCGGGTGATCAGGGGTGTATTCATTCTGTTGATTATGTTGAAAAAACTTTTCTTAAACGGAAGCAAATGAAACATGGATAAACATACCTGAATTTATCCAATAGAAACTAGCTAACTAGCTAGTTGTTGTCTTGTCCAGCTAACAATAACAGTGCTTGCTAACATTAAGTTAGCTAGTGTTTAGCTACATTGAAAAGGAACTAACATTCTTCAAAGTCTGTTGACACAAGTGGCTAGCTAGCTAGATAACGTTATCATGCTGGATGTTTCTCATGTAATACCCTTGCGGTATGGATACCTTGAGAACAAGGTTCAGGGAAGATAAGACCATCGAGCCCAGCTAACATTAGCTAACATTAGCTAGCATGGAAAACTTACTTTCTATCTCCTGTGTTGATGTTCTTGTCTTGTTCACAACACTTTTTTTCTTTCATGGCAATCTCTCATGTCTGCACACTGACCTTCTCGACACGTTCTTTGCGCACTGTCACTTGACGCCAGTCTCAACAAACCCCTCTGAGCGTATTGTGCAGACGGGTAGATGTTGACATGATGCCTTAATTTCTGTGATAAATAAATAATTTCACTGATCCAACAGTGAAACCCTTGCAAGGTTACATGATGGAATAAGAGTTTGTCCTATGAACATTTTAAGTGCACTTATAAACCATTATTTAACCAAGATTAATAGGCTTACAATTTGTCAAGTATGAATGACTATCTCACAATTTTAACCATAACTGTTTATTAATGTGTCTAATAATGTTTAATGTATGGTTAAGTAAATGCATGGTTAATTTATTTAACAATTTAAAGTATTTTTTGATGTCAACCATTTGCGAACTCGTTCATGCCATCGGGCCTGGGCATCAGACTCCAGAGCCCTTTATTGCAGAATTGTGTCAATGAGGTGGTCGGTTTTATTAAATTAACTAACACTTTTCACATGGCTGAAATGTGGTGCGTTGGGATATGGTTGGGAAGCTATCGGAAACTTTAACATTTTTAACAAGCATGGTAACAAGCATTTGTTGTTACACCTCTGTAATTTTTATTTATTGATTTATTTCACCTTAATTTAACCAGGTAGGCAAGTTGAGAACAAGTTCTCATTTACAATTGACTGCAGTAACTGCAGTAATTAGACTGCAGTTACCTCCAGTTACATGTTGTTATTACAGTGTAACTATGTATTATTCCAATTAATTACAATACTTGATACAGGGTTTATTCCATATGTAATTACACTGTAATAAGGCCCCTTAAAATGAAACATTATTGAGAAAATCTTTGTATGGGACTGCAGCTCTTGAAAAAACACTAGCACATTAACTTGCTGAAGGAGTTTCCTGAGAATTCCTTCCTGATTGCTGATTGTGTTTGTGGTTGCTTTCTAGGGGGACTATGTCTGGTTGGACCTTAAGACGGGCCGGGAGTTCGATGTCCCGGTGGGAGCCGTGCTCAAGCTCTGTGACTCGGGACAGATCCAGGTGCTGGATGACGAGGGGAGGGTAAGTCCACACAAGATGAGATGTTGATGGGACGTTGACACTACTTTGACAAGACGACGAGACATTAACGAGATTTTGACGAACAAGACTTTGGTCCTGTTCAAATGCATCCTTCCTTCCTCCCTTCCTTGAAGTAATCATGACATGACATTATTGGTAAAAGCAATGCCATGGAAAACTTGCCTACACCTATCCATTCATGTTTTATCAGTGATTACTTAATGTAAGGAAGAAGGAAAGGAGGATGCATTCAAACAGGGCCTTAAGCTTACTCTAACAAGCCCACATGGACGCACAGTAGCCTATGACACCATAGTTCCTCAATGGCTGTGACTGTACTGTAACGGTTCTCCCATCAGGAGCACTGGATCTCGCCCCAGAATGCCACCAACATTAAGCCCATGCACCCCACCTCGATCCACGGTGTGGAGGATATGATCCGCCTGGGAGACCTCAACGAGGCTGGCATCCTGCGGAACTTGCTCATCCGCTACAACGAGCGTGTCATCTATGTGAGTCCCCCCTGTAATACTGGCTGCTCGCTTTGGTACCACTACAAGACCATCATTTTCAGTGGTGTAAAGTACTTGTGTAAAAATACTTTAAAGTACTACTTAAGTCGTTTTTTTTGTATCTGTACTTTACTTTACTATTGATATTTGAAGATGGTCGAATTCACAAATTTATCAAGAGAACATTCCTGGTCATCCCTATTGCCTCTGATCTGGTGGACTCACTAAACACAAATGCTTCATTTGTAAATTGAGTATGCCCCTGACTGTCCGTAAAAAAAAAATATTTATATATATATATATAAAGTCATGTGGTTTGCCTAATATAAGAAATATGAAATGATTTATGCTTTTACTTTTGATATTTAAGTATATTTTTGCAATTACTGTACATTTACTTTTGATACTTAAGTATATTTAAAACCAAATACTGTTAGACTTTTACTCAAGTAATATTTTACTGGGTGACTTTTAAATTTACTTGAGTAATTTTCTATCTTTACAATTGTATGACAAATGGATACTTTTTCCACCATTGATAATTTTACAGCGTATGAGTCCTTCAAATAACAAGGAAGTATGGTTTAGAACATATTCTATGAAACATAGTGATCTTGTTTAGTGTAGCTCATGTTGTTGATGGACTGTTATAGGGTTTTCCTTGTCTGTGGGGTTATTTGACTTACTTTCTTGGTTATACTGGCGTGTTAGTTCCCCTGGCCTCCACAACCCCCCAACACCACTGGTTCCTTATCTTCCCTGCCTGGCTGTGGTTTAATAGTTTGAACCAGCTTCTTCTCCTCATATCCTTTCCTCAGTATCACTGCTCTGACAGGACACATGATGGAAACGTGTTCAGTCTGTTGTGATATATGTGGTACTGGTGGTTAAGGAAGCTGTTATAGAGTATTGAGACCAAGCCCTTGTATGTCCCCCCCAGTTTGTCCCTCACCAACTTGTGCCTGTTTTGTGCTTTTTCCTTATACCTCTTTCCTCTCCCTCTTCATCCCCCTCCCTATCTCTCTGTATAGACAAATTGTGGGGGAAGGGTGAGTACAAACTACAGAGACAAGCATGCTCTTTCCTATTTCTTTTTTTTAAAGCTAAAAAGGAACACGCTAACAAGCTAGCCCATGACATTAATGCTAGCACTTCTACTACTTTCCTTTTCTTCGCTGTCACTGAATGAATGGCTATATATAATCCCTGCTAGGCTGAAGGCCGAGCTCTGCTTCGTGCTTAACCTTTGATCCAGCTTGTTACGTGTGCTTTGACTATCGAAGCGTAAATGTTCAACACACGTGAACCTTTAGAACACAGCACAGCTTTGGCCTGCAGGCTTGGAAGTACAACAAATCATGGGTTATTATGACTGATTATTATGTCTAGATTATGCACATTAAGGGGATTTTCAATATCAACTTCCAATGATTTTGTAGTTCTAAATGTAAATGATCAATCTTCATCAGGCTCACAATACATTATCTCAGTGATCACGAGCCTAGTGACTAGCCTAATCACAATCCCAGTGAAAGAAAGTGACAAATTGTGCTATCGCTAGCAACAAATCATGCTATCACTAGCGACAAATCAAGTTATCGCTAAATCCTCAGGGAGAACATGGTTGCCCTCATCTTGGCATGAACCTTGACCATTTCAACTTTTGACTTTGACCTCTGCCTGCAGACTTACACAGGGTCGATTCTGGTGGCGGTAAACCCTTACCAGCTGCTGCCCATCTACACTCCAGACCAGATCCGCCTGTACACCAATAAGAAGATTGGGGAGATGCCACCTCACATCTTTGCCATCGCAGACAACTGCTACTTCAACATGCAGAGGAACAACAAGGACCAGTGCTGCATCATCAGGTTAGTGTATTTGTGTGTGTGCGCGCGTACGCGTGTGCGTGCGTGCGTGCAAGAGTGTGTGAGTGTGTGCGCATTTGGGTTTCTCTATTTAAGTGTACATGTGTTTGAGTTTCTGTATTTACATGTGTGTGCGTGCGTGTCTGTCTGCCTGCCTGCCTGTCTGTCTGTCTGTCTGTCTGTCTGTCTGTCTGTCTGTCTGTCTGTCTGTCTGTCTGTCTGTCTGTCTGTCTGTCTGTCTGTCTGTCTGTCTGTCTGCCTGCCTGCCTGTCTGTCTGTCTGTCTGTCTGTCTGTCTGTCTGTCTGTCTGTCTGTCTGTCTGTCTGTCTGTCTGTCTGTCTGCTTCTATACATAAAGTATTGCATCTCCTCCTGTGTTCCTCAGTGGTGAGTCTGGGGCAGGTAAGACAGAGAGCACCAAGTTGATCCTGCAGTTCCTGGCAGCCATCAGTGGACAACACTCCTGGATTGAGCAACAGGTCCTGGAGGCCAACCCCATACTGGAAGGTCAGACTCAACATTGAGATGAGACACTAGAATGGGCTATTAATGGCAGCCATCTTGGTCAAATTACAAACCAGTTTAATTGTACAAATTTCCTGACCAAGATGGCCGTCTTGTAGTTATGTTTCCATGGATGCCAATGTCCATACCAGTATTCTATTGAATTTTGTGAGACTAACTACAGTATATCCACTCAGCAGCACTGATGAAATGTAATAGCTAGGGGGCTTGCTGTCTGTCGCTGCCTTAGCCAACTTGTCCTCATGTTACTTGGCAAGGCAAATGTGGTGTGTAGAATGCAGAGATACTGTACACTCGCTCCAAGTTACCTCAGGGGCAGGTTTGGGGTTTGTTTATGATTTGTAGGCTAGAATCACAGAAGCTGTGTAGGAAAAGCTGAACTTGGGATGCATTCTTCAAAGAGTCTTTGAAAGACAGATTCATGACTTGCGTGCTTTCCCTGGGTGAAGGAAACACCTTCCAGGCCATGAGTAATGATCTGACAATTTGGTGTACAGCTTAAGTCAGGCAGGGCATTCATTCACCTTTCTATGCCAAGCTGGCATTAACACTTGGTTTGACCCGGAAATAACACAACAAATGGGCCTCCTATCCATGTCTAAAGCCTCATTTGCACGTTCTGATGTTTCCGTCTGTGTACTCTACATGTGGACTGTATTAGCTATGTCTCTCTTAGCTAATGTGACTATCTGACCAGGGTTGGAAACCCTGGTATACTGCATGCCACAATACTCTTCAGGTCTCAGGCAAGGTGATTCATCATGTGAGCATTGTTCACTGAACTGCATCTGTTACACTAAGTCTGGACTTTAATCTTTCATCCATGCAGCGTTCGGGAATGCTAAGACCATCCGGAATGACAACTCCAGTCGTTTTGGGAAATACATCGACATCCACTTTAACAAGAGAGGTGCAATCGAGGGGGCAAAGATAGAACAGTATCTTCTGGAGAAATCCCGAGTCTGCAGACAGGTAAGGGTCCAGGGGGGAGGGGCTATAGGGTCTGCAGACAGGTAAGGTTGCAGGTGGGAGGGGCTATAGGGTTTGCAGACAGGTAAGGGTCCAGGAGGGAGGGGCTAGCTATAGGGTCTGCAGACAGGTAAGGTTGCAGGTGGGAGGGGCTATAGGGTTTGCAGACAGGTAAGGGTCCAGGGGGGAGGGGCTATAGGGTCTGCAGACAGGTAAGGTTTGAGGTGGGAGGGGCTATAGGATCTGCAGAAAGGTAAGGTTCCAGGGGAGAGGGGCTATATGGTCTGCAGACAGGTAAGGTTCCAGGGGGAGGGGCTATGGGGGAGGGGCAATAGGGTCTGCAGACAGGTAAGGGTCCAGGGGGGAGGGGCTATAGGGTCTGCAGACAGGTAAGGTCCAGGGGGAGGGGTTATAGGGTCAGCAGACAAGTAAGGTTCAAGGGGGGAGGGGTTATAGGGTCTGCAGACAGGTAAGGGTCCAGGGGGGAGGGGCTATAGGGTCTGCAGACAGGTAAGGTTCCAGGGGGGAGGGGCTATAGGTTCTGCAGACAGGTAAGGTTCCAGGGGGGAGGGGCTATAGGGTCTGCAGACAGGTAAGGGTTCGGGGGGGAGGGGCTATAGGGTCTGCAGACAGGTAAGGGTCCAGGGGGAGGGGCTATAGGGTCTGCAGACAGGTAAGGGTCCAGGGGGAGGGGCTATAGGGTCTGCAGACAGGTAAGGGTCCATAGGGTCTGCAGACAGGTAAGGAACCAGGGGGAGGGGCTATAGGGGCTGCAGACAGATAAGGGTCCAGGGGGAGGGGCTATGGGGTCCAGGGGAAGGGGCTATAGAGCGGAATAGAACAGTACATACTGGAAAAGTCTCGAGTTTGCAGACAGTTTCCCATTGACAGTTTTCTTCCATTTTGACAGTTTTCTTTCGTTTTGTACCCTATGAACTCGACCCTGCTGTGTTATTCTCCCCTCCAGGCTGCGGATGAGAGGAACTACCACATCTTCTACTGTATGTTGCGGGGCATGGCCCCAGAGCTGAAGACCAAGCTGGGCCTGGGCCTCGCCACTGACTACTCCTACCTCACCATGGTGAGTAGTGGGTGTGAGCGGGGTGTGTGTGCATGCGTCTAGCTCCTACTGTATATGTGTATACCGGTGTGTGTGTGTGTGTGCGTGTATGAGTTTATTTATATAACTCACAGTATATATCAAATCCAATGTTATTTGTCACGTACACAGTTTACAGCAGGTATAAAAGGTGTAGCAAAATGCTCATGTGCTAACTCCCTCAATATTGCAGTACAATAACCAATATCAATAATAAAGAGTTGAATAAGAAATAATGGCCGTGATGACCTAAAGGATTACTCCAGCATCCTGTCGGCCATGAAGGTGCTGACATTCACAGAGACAGAGAACTGGGAGATCTCCAAACTACTGTTGGCCATGAAGGTGCTGACGTTCACAGAGACAGAGAACTGGGAGATCTCCAAGTTCCTGGCGGCCATCCTGCACATGGGCAATAATGAACGGCTATACAGTATAGATAATGAATGGATATACAGTATAGATAATGAATGGCTATACAGTATAGATAATTAATGGCTATACAGTATAGATAATGAATGGCTATACAGTATAGATAATTAATGGCTATACAGTATAGATAATGAATGGATATACAGTATAGATAATGAATGGCTATACAGTATAGATAATGAATGGCTATACAGTATAGATAATTAATGGCTATACAGTATAGATAATGAATGGCTATATCAAATCAAATGTATTTATATAGCCCTTCGTATATCAGCTGAAATCTCAAAGTGCTGTACAGAAACCCAGCCTAAAACCCCAAACAGCAAGCAATGCATGTGAAAGAGGCACGGTGGCTAGGAAAAACTCCCTAGGAAAAACTCCCTAGAAAGGCCAAAAACCTAGGAAGAAACCTAGAGAGGAACCAGGCTATGAGGGGTGGCCAGTCCTCTTCTGGCTGTGCCGGGTGGATATTATAACAGAACATGGTCAAGATGTTAAAATGTTCATAAATGACCAGCATGGTCAAATAATAATAATCATTGTAGTTGTCGAGGGTGCAACAAGCACGTCCGGTGAACAGGTCAGGGTTCCGTAGCCGCAGGCAGAACAGTTGAAACTGGAGCAGCAGCATGGCCAGGTGGACTGGGGACAGCAAGGAGTCATCATGCCAGGTAGTCCCGAGGCATGGTCCTAGGGCTCAGGTCCTCCGAGAGAAAGAAAGAAAGAGAGAAAGAGAGAATTAGAGAGAGCATATTTAAATTCACACAGGACACCGGATAAGACAAGAGAATACTCCAGATGAAACAGACTGACCCTAGCCCCCCGGCACATAAACTACTGCAGCATAAATACTGGAGGCTGAGACAGGAGGGATCAGAAGACACTGTGGCCCCATCCGATGATACCCCCGGACAGGGCCAAACAGGCAGGATATAACCCCACCCACTTTGCCAAAGCACAGCCCCCACACCACTAGAGGGATGTCTACAACCACCAACTTACCGTCTGAAGACAAGGCCGAGTAAAGCCCACAAAAATCTCCGCCATGGCACAACCCAAGGGGGAGCGCCAACCCAGACAGGAAGACCACATCAGTGACTCAACCCACTCAAGTGACGCACCCCTCCCATGGACGGCACGGAAGAACACCAGTAAGTCAGTGACTCAGCCCCTGTAATAGGGTTAGAGGCAGAGAATCCCAGTGGAAAGAGGGGAACCGGCAAGGCAGAGACAGCAAGGGCGGTTCGTTGCTCCAGCCTTTCCGTTCACCTTCACACTCCTGGGCCAGACTACACTTAATCATAGGACCTACTGAAGAGATAAGTCTTCAGTAAAGACTTAAAGGTTGAGACTGAGTCTGCGTCTCTCACATGGGTAGGCAGACTATTCCATAAAAATGGAGCTCTATAGGAGAAAGCCCTACCTCCAGCCGTTTGCTTAGAAATTCTAGGGACAATTAGGAGGCCTGCGTCTTGTGACCGTAGCGTACGTATAGGTATGTACGGCAGGACCAAATCGGAAAGATAGGTAGGAGCAAGCCCATGTAATGCTTTGTAGGTTAGCAGTAAAACCTTGAAATCAGCCCTTGCCTTAACAGGAAGCCAGTGTAGGGAGGCTAGCACTGGAGTAATATGATCACATTTTTTGGTTCTAGTCAGGATTCTAGCAGTTCTAGCAGCCGTATTTAGCACTAACTGAAGTTTGTTTAGTGCTTTATCCGGGTAGCCGGAAAGTAGAGCATTGCAGTAGTCCAGCCTAGAAGTAACAAAAGCATGGATTCATTTTTCTGCGTCATTTTTGGACAGAAAGTTTCTGATTTTTGCAATGTTACGTAGATGGAAAAAAGCTGTCCTTGAAACAGTCTTGATATGTTCTTCAAAAGAGAGATCAGGCTCCAGAGTAACCCCGAGGTCCTTCACAGTTTTATTTGAGACGACTGTACAACTGTCCAGATTAATTGTCAGATTGAACAGAAGATCTCTTTGTTTCTTGGGACCTAGAACAAGCATCTCTGTTTTGTCCGAGTTTAAAAGTAGAAAGTTTGCAGCCATCCACTTCCTTATGTCTGAAACACAGGCTTCTAGCGAGGGCAATTTTGGAGCTTCACCATGTTTCATTGAAATGTACAGCTGTGTGTCATCCGCATAGCAGTGAAATTTAACATTATATTTTCGAATGACATCCCCAAGAGGTAAAATATATAGTGAAAACAATAGTGGTCCTAAAACGGAACCTTGAGGAACACCGAAATTTACAATTGATTTGTCAGAGGACAAACCATTCACAGAGACAAACTGATATCTTTCCGACAGATAAGATCTAAACCAGGCCAGAACTTGTCCATGAACACCAATTTGGGTTTCCAATCTCTCCAAAAGAATGTGGTGATCGATGGTATCAAAAGTGGCACTAAGATCTAGGAGCACGAGGACAGATGCAGAGCCTCGGTCTGACGTCATTAAAAGGTCATTTACCACCTTCACAAGTGCAGTCTCAGTGCTATGATGGGGTCTAAAACCAGACTGAAGCGTTTCGTATACATTGTTTGTCTTCAGGAAGGCAGTGAGTTGCTGTGCAACAGCTTTTTCAAATTTTTTTGAGAGGAATGGAAGATTCGATATAGGCCGATAGTTTTTTATAATTTCTGGGTCAAGATTCGGCTTTTTCAAGAGAGGCTTTATTACTGCCACTTTTAGTGAGCTTGGTACACATCCGGTGGATAGAGAGCCGTTTATTATGTTCAACATAGGAGGGCCAAGCACAGGAAGCAGCTCTTTCAGTAGTTTAGTTGGAATAGGGTCCAGTATGCAGCTTGAGGGTTTGGAGGCCATGATTATTTTCATCATTGTGTCAAGAGATATAGTACTAAAACACTTTAGTATCTCCCTTGAGCCAAGGTCCTGGCAGAGTTGTGCAGACTCAGGACAATGGAGCTTTGGAGGAATACCCAGATTTAAAGAGGAGTCCGTAATTTGCTTTCTAATGATCATGATCTTTTCCTCAAAGAAGTTCATAAATGTATTACTGCTGAAGTGAAAGCCATCCTCCATTTGCGAATGCTGCTTTTTAGTTAGCTTTGCGACAGTATCAAAAAGAAATTTCGGATTGTTCTTATTTTCCTCAATTAAGTTGGAAAAATAGGATGATCGAGCAGCAGTGAGGGCTCTTCGATACTGCACGGTACTGTCTTTCCAAGCTAGTCGGAAGACTTCCAGTTTGGTGTGGCGCCATTTCCGTTCCAATTTTCTGGAAGCTTGCTTCAGAGCTCGTGTATTTTCTGTATACCAGGGAGCTAGTTTCTTATGACAGATGTTTTTAATTTTTAGGGGTGCAACTGCATCTAGGGTATTGCGCAAGGTTAAATTGAGTTCCTCGGTTAGGTGGTTAACTGATTTTTGTCCTCTGACGTCCTTGGGTAGGCAGAGGGAGTCTGGAAGGGCATCAAGGAATCTTTGGGTTGTCTGAGAATTTATAGCACGACTTTTAATGCTCCTTGGTTGGGGTCTGAGCAGATTATTTGTTGCAATTGTAAACGCAATAAAATGGTGGTCCGATAATCCAGGATTATGAGGAAAAACATTAAGATCCACAACATTTATTCCATGGGACAAAACTAGGTCCAGAGTATGACTGTGGCAGTGAGTAGGTCCAGAGACATGTTGGACAAAACCCACTGAGTCGATGATGGCTCCGAAAGCCTTTTGGAGTGGGTCTGTGGACTTTTCCATGTGAATGTTAAAGTCACCAAAAATTTGAATATTATCTGCTATGACTACAAGATCCGATAGGAATTCAGGGAACTCAGTGAGGAACACTGCATATGGCCCAGGAGGCCTGTAAACAGTAGCTATAAAAAGTGAGTGAGTAGGCTGCATAGATTTCATGACTAGAAGCTCAAAAGACGAAAACGTCATTGTTTTTTTTTTGTAAATTGAAATTTGCTATCGTAGATGTTAGCAACACCTCCGCCTTTGCCGGATGCACGGGGGGTATGGTCACTAGTGTAACCAGGGGGTGAGGCCTCATTTAACACAGTAAATTCATCAGGCTTAAGCCATGTTTCAGTCAGGCCAATCACATCAAGATTATGATCAGTGATTAGTTCATTGACTATAACTGCCTTGGAAGTGAGGGATCTAACATTAAGTAACCCAATTTTGAGATGTGAAGTATCACAATCTCTTTCAATAATGGCAGGAATGGAGGAGGTCTTTATACTGGTGAGATTACTAAAGCGAACACCGCCATTTTTAATTTTGCCCAACCTAGATCGAGGTACAGACACGGTCTCAATGGGGAAAGCTGAGCTGACTACGCTGACTGTGCTAATGGCAGACTCCACTAAGCTGGCAGGCTGGCTAACAGCCTGCTGCCTGGCCGGCACCCTATTTCATTCTGGAGCTAGAGGAGTTAGAGCCCTGTCTATGTTAGTAGATAAGATGAGAGCACCCCTCCAGCTAGGATGGAGTCCGTCACTCCTCAACAGGCCAGGCTTGGTCCTGTTTGTGGGTGAGTCCCAGAAAGAGGGCCAGTTATCTACAAATTCTATCTTTTGGGAGGGGCAGAACACAGTTTTCATCCAGCGATTGAGTTGTGAGACTCTGCTGTAGAGCTCATCACTCCCCCTAACTGGGAGGGGGCCAGAGACAATTACTCGATGCCGACACATCTTTCTAGCTGATTTACACGCTGAAGCTATGTTGCGCTTGGTGACCTCTGACTGTTTCATCCTAACATCGTTGGTGCTGACGTGGATAACAATCTCTCTATACTCTCTACACTCGCCAGTTTTAGCTTTAGCCAGCACCGTCTTTAGATTAGCCTTAACGTCGGTAGCCCTGCCCCCTGGTAAACAGTGTATGATCGCTGGATGATTCGTTTTAAGTCTAATACTGTGGGTAATGGAGTCGCCAATGACTAGGGTTTTCAATTTGTCAGAGGTAATGGTGGGAGCCGTCGGCGTCTCAGACCCCACAGCGGGAGGAGTAGAGACCAGAGAAGTCTCGGCCTCCGACTCACTTAATGGGGAGAACCGGTTGAAAGTTTCTGTCGGCTGAATAAGCGACACCGGTTGAGCATTCCTACAGCGTTTCCCTCCAGAAGCCATGAGAAAGTTGTCCGGCTGCGGGGACCGTGCGAGGGGGTTTATACTAACGTTATTATCTGTACGCTGTTTCATCCTTTCCTACACTGAAATTACCCTTGCCTAGCGATTGCGTCTGAAGCTGGGCTTGCAGCACAGCTATCCTTGCCATAAGGCGATCGTTCTCCTGTATATTATAAGTACAACGACTGCAATTAGAAGGCATCATGTTAATGTTACTTAGCTTCGGCTGTTTGAAGTCCTGACGAACCATGTCCTGATAAAACCTCCGGGGTAAGAAAGTTGAATGAAAAAAGTTGAGTGAGGGTAAAAAGGAAAAATATACGGTAATGAAAAAGTAAAAACCGTTAGGTAGCAAAGTAAGATCGGCAACAAACAAAAAAATACAGTATGTGTATGTGTGTGTCCCTCTCCAGGGGAAATGTACAAAATGTGATGGCCGTGATGACCTAAAGGATTACTCCAGCATCCTGTCGGCCATGAAGGTGCTGATGTTCACAGAGACAGAGAACTGGGAGATCTCCAAACTACTGGCGGCCATCCTGCACATGGGCAACCTGCGCTACGAGGGTGGGCAGAGGTGGCCATTTTGGAAAGAGAGTGTTGACGCACAATACAATGCCTTCAAACTCGACACAGGAGCTGGGCAACTATATATAAAAAAAAGGCTTATGTTCATGCACTGTTTGCTGCTCCCACAAGTGATCTTTTAAATATTGAAAGTGTTATAAAAGATCACTTGTGGGAGCAGCAAAAGTGAGGGGATATGACCCTTGAGGAAGTTGTTAATCCCTGTCTTGTTCTCACTTGAATTTGGTTACATGTTTACAGAGGGGTAGTCTTCCAAAACTGACACGTGACTACAAGTTAGCTATTGAGTTAGAAGTTATAAATGCACTTGGATAATTGACTTACATAATTGACTTGAAGGGTTTCATTCTAAAACGCTATATATCCATTTTCAGAAATGTTGGTAAATTAGATTGCTTAAAGAAATTATGAAAGAGATTGGTGTTTTTTCACTAACTAATCATGGCATGGGGATCTTAAAATCTATCACTTGATGGTTTCAATTCAGAGAGACAAATAATCATGTTTTGTTGCAAAACACTATGTATCCGCCTCACTCACAGATGAATGAGTAGTACTGCTAGGTTTTACATAGCTAAATGTGATAAATAACTACATTTGTAATAAATAACTGTACAAATGATACATTTGTGTCATCAATAAAATGTGTTTATTTTTTTATGAATCTATACAATAATATAAGATCCGTATGTAAAATATTTACATTTTAGTCATTTAGCAGATGCTCTTATCCAGAGCAACTTAGAGTAAGTGCATTCATCTTAAGATAGCTAGGTGAGACAACCACATATCACAGTCCAATATAAAGGACACGAACATTCCATTCCAGCTAAACAATGGATATATAGTGTTTTACAACAAAACCCATTTTCACACGTCTATAATCTATGAATAAAAAAATCTGAGAAAAGTAATGTTTTACACAAACATGAATCTACACGTAACCAATCATTTCTGATGAAAAAATACAGATGTGGTGGATATAGTGTTTTGGAACAAAACTCTTCACTTGCTTTCCCCCTTTTTCTCCCCTTGCAAACACATACACTCCAACAGCCCATACCTATGACAACCTGGATGCCTGTGTGGTGGTGCGATCTCCAGACCTGTCCACTGCTGCATCTTTGATGGAGGTGGGTAGTAGTAACTTACCTGTACACCATCTCTGTGCTGGGCTTGTACTGTAGAGTTCATCACAGTGTTTGAGTATTGTATTGTTGTACTCTACTACAGTATGTTGTTGTATTGTTGTGTAGGTGGACCCTAAGGACGTGATGTCATGTCTGACCACGCGTACCCTGATCACCCGGGGTGAGAGTGTGTCCACTCCCCTCAGCATGGAACAGGGCCTGGATGTCAGAAACGCCTTTGTCAAGGTCAGGACCCTCACACACACCCATGCAATGGAACACGCACACATTTTAGTATCAAAGTGAGAACAGACACACACTCTCACACACACTACTAAATCTGTTCCTTCACAGAAGGTTAATGTTCCCTGTTGTCTAATGAAAACTGTCTCTCCCTAAGTATCTATGGGAGCTTGTTTGTGTACACACACACACACACAAAACAACAACAACAACACACACACAGTGTAAATGAAAATCGTCCCTCCTGTCCCAGGGTATCTATGGGAGGCTGTTTGTGTGGATCGTGGACAAGATCAACGCAGCCATCTTTAGACCTCCATCCTGTGAGAGTAAGATCGTAAGGAGATCCATCGGCCTGCTCGACATCTTCGGCTTTGAGAACTTTACTGTCAACAGGTGGGTCCTCTCACTGACCCAAGCTTTGGGGATGTTGTAGTCATTTGTTTCAAATTCTAAAGTCTAAAAGCTTTCTTGTCCATTTAGGGTACATTAGAACTGAACGTGACATGACATACCATGACATAATCGTTGTTATGATTTCCATTCTCTGTTGAAAACTTGGATGACAATAATATGTGCCCGACTGAAGTCAGACGATAGCACCAGCCTCTTTATTTGATTTGGCTGTTGACATGCTCACTGCATGGTTTACCAGTATAGCTGAACTCGATTGGCTGTCCAGTGACCAGCTCTGGCTACATTCCTTCCCTGTTGCTTTGAGAAGCTGTGCATCAATTTTGCCAATGAGAATCACACACAACCTCACACACACTTGAACCACACACACACTGACACATTTTACTATCAAAGTGAGGACACACACACACACCCCTAAATGAATTGGCTGCAGAATGACTCGCTATGTTCCTTCTTCCCTGAAGCTTTGAGCAGCTGTGCATCAACTTTGCCAATGAGAACCTGCAGCAGTTCTTTGTGAGGCATGTGTTCAAGCTGGAGCAGGAGGAGTACAACCTAGAGGACATCAATTGGCAACATATCGAGTTCACCGACAACCAGGATGCCCTGGATATGATCGCCAATAAACCCATGAACATCATATCTCTCATAGACGAGGAGAGCAAGTTCCCCAAGGTACAGTACCAATATGGCATCTTACCATTGTGGGTCAATTCATATGCATATTGAGTTTAGGTATTGTAATAGGGGGTGGACAGGTACAGGCACTATAAAGGTTTTTTTAAACCCTGTAACAAGGTACCGATTTTGTGACAGATTATCGCTAGGAGTCATGCAGAGAGGATTGCCGTATTGCATACCAAGACCACGGTGCAACTAAACGTTTAAATTGGAACCTGATTATGAGTTTGCCTTTGAATGGGTTATAAAGTGCTATTGAATTGTATTTGTTTGTGGTCACAAACTTTAAGGATGCGTCCGAGATAGCACCCTAATCCTTAGCACCCTAATAATATAATATATACCATTTACCAATCACTTTTATCCAAAGCAGCTTACATGCAAAGCAGCATACATGCATACATTTTACATACGGGTGGTCCCGGGAATCGAACCCACTATCCTGATGTTGCAAGCGCAGCGCTCTTCCAACTGCACTGCATAGGACCGTATAGAGAAGAGGTTATAATTTCAGACGCAGCTTAAATGTTTTTTCTCTGTTTGTGTCTCTCAGGGAACAGACGCCACCATGTTGTATAAAATCAACTCTCAGCACAAACTCAACTCCAACTACCACCCTCCTAAGAACACCTACATGACCCAGTTTGGCATCCAGCACTTTGCTGGGGTGGTCCACTACGAGACCAGAGGTAGGCCTATTCTAAGGCATTGGCTTCATACTCAACCCAATGCTTACATGTATACCTCTAAGTCATTGCAATCACATAAGAATGTCACCAATGCTCCATGTAGTAGGATCTGGTTGGTTCATGGTCAGAAGAAAAACTATTGAACTCCAGCAAGTTGGTCAAATGCTCAATATCAAATCACGCCCTAGCCCCTATACCACAGAAAGGATCTGTCAGGTGTAACCCCTAGCCCCTATACCATAGAAAGGATCTGCCAGGTGTAACCCCTAGCCCATACACCATAGAAAGGATATGCCAGGTGTAACCCCTAGCCCCTACACCATAGAAAGGATCTGCCAGGTGTAACCCCTAGCCACTATACCATAGAAAGGATCTGTCAGGTGTAACCCCTAGCCCCTACACCATAGAAAGGATATGCCAGGTGTAACCCCTAGCCCCTACACCATAGAAAGGATCTGCCAGGTGTAACCCCTAGCCCCTATACCATAGAAAGGATCTGTCAGGTGTAACCCCTAGCCCCTACACCATAGAAAGTATCTCTCAGGTGTAACCCCTAGCCCCTACACCATAGAAAGGATATGCCAGGTGTAACCCCTAGCACCTACACCATAGAAAGGATCTGCCAGGTGTAACCCCTAGCCCCTATACCACAGAAAGGATCTGCCAGGTGTAACCCCTAGCCCCTACACCATAGAAAGGATATGCCAGTTGTAACCCCTAGCCCCTACACCAGAGAAAGGATATGCCAGGTGTAACCCCTATACCATAGAAAGGATATGCCAGGTGTAACCCCTATACCATAGAAAGGATCTGCCAGGTGTTACCCCTAGCACCTATAACATAGAAAGGATATGCCAGGTGTTACCCCTAGACCCTACACCATAGAAAGGATATGTCAGGTGTAACCCCTAGCTCCTACACCATAGAAAGGATATGCCAGGTGTAACCCCTAGCCCCTACACCATAGATAGGATCTGCCAGGTGTAACGCCTAGCCCCTACACCATAGAAATGATATGCCAGGTGTTACCCCTAGCCCCTATACCATAGAAAGGATATGCCAGGTGTAACCCCTAGCCCCTATACCATAGAAAGGATATGTCAGGTGTAACCCCTAGCCCCTACACCATAGAAAGGATATGCCAGGTGTAACCCCTAGCCCCTATACCATAGAAAGGATCTGTCAGGTGTAACCCCTAGCCCCTACACCATAGAAAGGATCTGTCAGGTGTAACCCCTAGCCCTTACACCATAGAAAGGATATGTCATGTGTAACCCCTAGCACCTACACCATAGAAAGGATCTGCCAGGTGTAACCCCTAGCCCCTATACCACAGAAAGGATCTGCCAGGTGTAACCCCTAGCCCCTACACCATAGAAAGGATCTGCCAGGTGTAACCCCTAGCCCCTATACCACAGAAAGGATCTGCCAGGTGTAACCCCTAGCCCCTACACCATAGAAAGGATATGCCAGGTGTAACCCCTAGCCCCTACACCACAGAAAGGATATGCCAGGTGTAACCCCTATACCATAGAAAGGATATGCCAGGTGTAACCCCTATACCATAGAAAGGATCTGCCAGGTGTTACCCCTAGCACCTATAACATAGAAAGGATATGCCAGGTGTTACCCCTAGACCCTACACCATAGAAAGGATATGTCAGGTGTAACCCCTAGCTCCTACGCCATAGAAAGGATATGCCAGGTGTAACCCCTAGCACCTATACCATAGAAAGGATATGCCAGGTGTAACCCCTAGCTCCTACGCCATAGAAAGGATCTACCAGGTAAAACCCCTAGCCCCTACACCATAGAAATGATATGCCAGGTGTGACCCCTAGCCCCTATACCATAGAAAGGATATGCCAGGTGTAACCCTTAGCCCCTACACCACAGAAAGGATATGCCAGGTGGAACCCCTAGCCCCTACACCATAGAAAGGATCTGCCAGGTGTAACCCCTAGCCCCTATACCATAGAAAGGATCTGTCAGGTGTAACCCCTAGCCCCTATACCATAGAAAGGATCTGTCAGGTGTAACCCCTAGCACCTACCCTATAGAAAGGATATGTTAGGTGTAACCCCTAGCCCCTATACCATAGAAAGGATCTGCCAAGTGTAACCCCTAGCCCCTATGCCATAGAAAGGATATGTCAGGTGTAACCCCTAGCCCCTACACCATAGAAAGGATCTGCCAGGTGTAACCCCTAGCCCCTATACCATAGAAAGGATCTGTCAGGTGTAACCCCTAGCCCCTACACCATAGAAAGGATCTGTCAGGTGTAACCCCTAGCCCCTACACCATAGAAAGGATATGCCAGGTGTAACCCCTAGCACCTACACCATAGAAAGGATCTGCCAGGTGTAACCCCTAGCCCCTATACCACAGAAAGGATATGCCAGGTGTAACCCCTAGCCCCTACACCATAGAAACGATATGCCAGGTTTAACCCCTAGCCCCTACACCACAGAAAGGATATGCCAGGTGTAACCCCTATACCATAGAAAGGATATGCCAGGTGTAACCCCTATACCATAGAAAGGATCTGCCAGGTGTTACCCCTAGCACCTATAACATAGAAAGGATATGCCAGGTGTTACCCCTAGACCCTATACCATAGAAAGGATATGCCAGGTGTAACCCCTAGCCCCTACACCACAGAAAGGATATGCCAGGTGGTACCCCTAGCCCCTATACCATAGAAAGGATATGCCAGGTGTAACCCCTAGCACCTACCCTATAGAAAGGATCTGCCAGGTGTAACTCCTAAACCCTACACCATAGAAAGGATCTGTCAGGTGTAACCTTTAGCCCCTACACCATAGAAAGGATATGCCAGGTGTAACCCATAGCACCTACCCTATAGAAAGGATATGCCAGGTGTAACCCCTAGCCCTTATGCCATAGAAAGGATCTGCCAGGTGTAACCCCTAGCATCTACCCTATAGAAAGGATCTGTCACGTGTAACCCCTAGCCCCTACACCATAGAAAGGATATGCCAGGTGTAACCCTAGCACCTACCCTATAGAAAAGATATGCCAGGTGTAACCCCTAGCACCTACCCATATAAAATATATGCCAGGTGTAACCCCTAGCCCCTATACCGTAGAACGGATATGCCAGGTGTAACCCCTAGCACCTACCCTATAGAAAGGATATGTCAGGTATAACCCCTAGCTCCTACGCCATAGAAAGGATATGCCAGGTGTAACCCCTATACCATAGAAAGGATCTGCCAGGTGTTACCCCTAGCACCTATAACATAGAAAGGATATGCCAGGTGTTACCCCTAGACCCTACACCATAGAAAGGATATGTCAGGTGTAACCCCTAGCCCCTACACCATAGAAAGGATATGCCAGGTGTAACCCCTAGCCCCTACACCACAGAAAGGATATGCCAGGTGTAACCCCTATACCATAGAAAGGATATGCCAGGTGTAACCCCTATACCATAGAAAGGATCTGCCAGGTGTAACCCCTAGTACCTATAACATAGAAAGGATATGCCAGGTGTTACCCCTAGACCCTATACCATAGAAAGGATATGCCAGGTGTAACCCCTAGCCCCTACACCATAGATAGAATCTGCCAGGTGTATCGCCTAGCCCCTACACCATAGAAAGGATCTGCCAGGTGTTACCCCTAGCCCCTACACCATAGATAGAATCTGCCAGGTGTTTCGCCTAGCCCCTATACCATAGAAAGGATATGCCAGGTGTAACCCCTAGCACCTACCCATAGAAAAGATATGCCAGGTGTAACCCCTAGCCCCTATACCATAGAAAGGATATGCCAGGTGTAACCCCTAGCACCTACCCTATAGAAAGGATATGCCAGGTGTAACCCCTAGCACCTACCCTATAGAAAGGATCTGTCAGGTGAAACCCCTAGCACCTACCCTATAGAAAAGATATGCCAGGTGTAACCCCTAGTACCTACCCTATAGAAAAGATATGCCAGGTGTAACCCCTAGCCCCTACACCATAGAAAGGATATGCCAGGTGTAACCCCTAGCACCTACCCTGTAGAAAGGATCTGCCAGGTAAGACCCCTAGCCCCTATAACATAGAAAGGATCTGCCAGGTGTAACCCCTAGCCCCTACACCATAGAAAGGATCTGCCAGGTGTAACCCCTGGCCCCTATACCATAGAAAGGATCTGCCAGGTGTAACCCATAGCACCTACCCTATAGAAAAGATATGCCAGGTGTAAGCCCTAGCACCTACCCTATAGAAAGGATCTGTCGGGTGAAACCCCTAGCCCCTACACCACAGAAAGGATCTGTCAGGTGAAACCCCTAGCCCCTACACTACAGAAAGGATCTACCAGGTAAAACCCCTAGCACCTACACCATAGAAAGGATCTGTCAGGTGTAACCCCTAGTCCCTACACTACAGAAAGGATCTACCAGGTAAAACCCCTAGCACCTACACCATAGAAAGGATATGTCAGGTGTAACCCCTAGCCCCTACACCATAGAAAGGATCTGCCAGGTGTAACCCCTAGCCCCTATACCATAGAAAGGATATGTCAGGTGTAACCCCTAGCCCCTATACCATAGAAATGATCTGTCAGGTGTAACCCCTAGCCCCTACACCATAGAAAGGATATGTCAGGTGTAACCCCTAGCCCCTACACCATAGAAAGGATATGTCAGGTGTAACCCCTAGCCCCTACACCATAGAAAGGATCTGTCAGGTGTAACCCCTAGCACCTACACCATAGAAAGGATCTGCCAGGTGTAACCCCTAGCACCTACACCATAGAAAGGATATGCCAGGTGTAACCCCTAGCCCCTACCCTATAGAAAGGATATGCCAGGTGTAACCCCTAGCACCTACACCATAGAAAGGATATGCCAGGTGTAACCCCTAGCACCTACACCATAGAAAGGATATGTCAGGTGTAACCCCTAGCCCCTACCCTATAGAAAGGATATGCCAGGTGTAACCCCTAGCCCCTACACCATAGAAAGGATATGCCAGGTGTAACCCCTAGCCCCTACCCTATAGAAAGGATATGCCAGGTGTAACCCCTAGGACCTACCCTATAGAAAGGATCTGTCAGGTGAAACCCCTAGCACCTACCCTATAGAAAGGATATGCCAGGTGTAACCCCTAGGACCTACCCTATAGAAAGGATATGCCAGGTGTAACCCCTAGGACCTACCCTATAGAAAGGATCTGTCAGGTGAAACCCCTAGCACCTACCCTATAGAAAGGATATGCCAGGTGTAACCCCTAGCCCCTACACCACAGAAAGGATCTGTCAGGTGAAACCCCTAGCCCCTACACCACAGAAAGGATCTGCCAGGTATAACCCCTAGCACCTACACCATAGAAAGGATATGTCAGGTGTAACCCCTAGCCCCTATACCATAGAAAGGATATGCCAGGTGTAACCCCTAGCCCCTACACCATAGAAAGGATATGCCAGGTGTAACCCCTAGCCCCTATACCATAGAAAGGATCTGCCAGGTGTAACCCCTAGCCCCTATACCATAGAAAGGATCTGTCTGGTGTAACCCCTAGCCCCTACACCATAGAAAGGATATGTCAGGTGTAACCCCTAGCCCCTACACCATAGAAAGGATATGTCAGGTGTAACCCCTAGCCCCTACACCATAGAAAGGATCTGTCAGGTGTAACCCCTAGCACCTACACCATAGAAAGGATCTGCCAGGTGTAACCCCTAGCACCTACACCATAGAAAATATATGCCAGGTGTAACCCCTAGCACCTACCCTATAGAAAGGATATGCCAGGTGTAACCCCTAGCACCTACCCTATAGAAAAGATATGCCAGGTGTAACCCCTAGCACCTACCCTATAGAAAGGATATGTCAGGTGTAACCCCTAGCACCTACCCTATAGAAAGGATATGCCAGGTGAAACCCCTAGCACCTACACCATAGAAAGGATATGTCAGGTGTAACCCCTAGCCCCTATACCATAGAAAGGATCTGCCAGGTGTAACCCCTAGCCCCTACACCATAGAAAATATATGCCCGGTGTAACCCCTAGCACCTACCCTATAGAAAGGATATGTCAGGTGTAACCCCTAGCACCTACCCTATAGAAAGGATATGCCAGGTGAAACCCCTAGCACCTACCCTATAGAAAGAATCTGTCAGGTGAAACCCCTAGCACCTACCCTATAGAAAGGATATGCCAGGTGTAACCCCTAGCACCTACCCTATAGAAAGGATATGCCAGGTGTAACCCCTAGCAACTACCCTATAGAAAGGATATGCCAGGTGTAACCCCTAGCACCTAAACCATAGAAAGGATATGCCAGGTGTAAGCAATGTGGTAATAGCTCCCCCTCGCCCTCCAATAGACTCCATGTACAGTTTCTCCATAATTGCATAGGTAAGGGGTCGGGCTAGGGGTTGTTTTGGAATTTATTTGGAATTACTGACTCCAGTGTTGTTTCAGGCTTCTTGGAGAAGAATCGTGACAGCCTCCATACTGACATCATCCAGCTCGTACACTCCTCCAAGAACAAGTTCATCAAGCAGATCTTCCAGGCTGATGTCGCCATGGTGAGAGATAACGTGTCTGGTGGTCGCATAGTGATGATGTAATGATGACTCCTTGAATGTATTTTCCCCACTCACTCCGCCAGGCTGTGTCCACTAAGCAAGAGGGAGAAAGGCTAAGAATAGGCCATGAATGCAAATGGTGGAATTTCAGACAAGGTTTCGACCATAGAATACAATAACTAGAATGTGCCTCCCCAGTCAAGTCAATGTAGTGGTTAGACCGGTGGCCATTTTATAAGTCTACTCACTTCTTTCTCTATGGTTATGACATCTTTTGTGGCCCATAGTCAGGGGCTTCCTGTTTCCCAGTGATGATGTCATCAAGCGATCACTCTCGATTCTTACTCTTCTTTGCTATTCTTCTTTCACATACTGTAGCATTAGGCATGGCTAATACCACCACTCCCTTCTCTTCGTCTCTCAATCTTCCTCTGTCATTCTCTCCATTTCTCTCTTTGTGGTTGTGTTCTATGGTTCTGTCTGGCCTCAGTTTCTTTGTGGCTATCTGCCGCCCACCACTCCTCCTCCGAAGGTAAACAACGGCCATTCCTACTGTGGTATAACCCAGATCCCACTGCTGCCACCAATGTCAAACCTTGTGTAGCTTGTGCTTACCCCAAAACTCCCTCCATCCATCCATCCTCTGTGGAACTCAAACCTTTCGGTCCCTCTTTCTTTTCAGTCTTCACCCCAGTGATACTAATATTAAAACAGTGATTCTCAAATATTTTATCCTGTGGCCACATCATTTGACACTGCGACCAAGCATGAACTGACCACAACCCGCCAGGGGGTCCTGACCGACTATTTGAGAAACACTGTTATTTAAAGTGGTGTTTAAAGTTTACACCTACATTTAAACAATCTGTAGGATTCCCTGCTGTAAAATGTTCACTTAAATGTATGCTATACTGTATACAGTACTCATTCAAGGGTTTTTCTTTATTTTTACTATTTTCTACATTGTAGAATAATAGTGAAGACATGAAATAACACATATGGAATCATGTAGTAACCAAAAAAAGTGTTAAACAAATCAAAATATATTTTATATTTGAGATTCTTCAAAGTAGCCACCCTTTGCCTTGATGACAGCTTTGCACACTCTTGGCATTCTCTCAGCCAGCTTCATGAGGTAGTCACCTGGAATACATTTCAATTAACAGGTGTGCCTTCTTAAAAGTTTAATTTGTGGAATTTCTTTCCTTCTTAATGTGTTTGAGCTAATCAGTTGTGTTGTGACAAGGTAGGGTTGGTATACAGAAGATAGCCCTATTTGGTAAAAGACCAAGTCTATATTATGGCAAGAACAACTCAAATAAGCAAAGAGAAACGACAGTCCATCATTACTTTAAAACATGAAGGTCAGTCAATGCGGAAAACTTCAAGAAATGTGAATTTTTCTTCAAGTGGAGTCGCAATAACCATCAAGCGCTATGATGAAACTGGCTTTCATGGGGACCGCCACAGGAAAGGAAGACCCAGAGTTACCTCTGCTGCAGAGGATATGTTCTTTAGAGTTACCTGCATCTCAGATTGCAGCCCAAATAAATTATTTCCAGAGTTCAAGTAACAGACACATCTCAACATCAACTGTTCAGAGGAGACTGTGTGAATCAGGCCTTCATGGTCAAATTGCTGCAAAGAAACAAAAGGACACCAATAATGAGAAGAGACTTGCTTGGGCCAAGAAACACGAGCAATGAACATTAGACCGGTGGAAATCTGTCCTTTGGACTGATGAGTCCAAATTTGAGATTTTTGGTTCCAACCGCCGTGTCTTTGTGAGACGCAGAGTAGGTGATCGGATGATCTTTGCATGTGTGGTTCCCACCGTGAAGCATGGTGGTATCAGACCTCAGAAAAAGACCCAGAGGCACACAGTTCGAAATAACAAATGTTTCTTTACGAAACAGGGGGTAGGTAAACGACAGGTCAAGGGCAGGCAGAGGTCAGTAATCCACGGCAGAGTCCGAAAGGTACAAAACGGCAGTCAGGGTCAGGGCAGGAAGAATGGAAGAAAAAAAAAGTGAGAACTTGAAAACAGGAACTAACAAGAAACAGGAGTAAGGGAAAAACCGCTGGTAGGCTTGAAGAGACAAGACGAACTGGCAACAGACAAACAGAGAACACAGGTATAAATGCATCGGGGATAATGGGGAAGATGGGTGACACCTGGAGGGGGGGTGGAGACAAGCACAAAGACAGGTGAAACAGATCAGGGAGTGACAGGAGGAGGAGGTGTGATGGTGTGGGGGTGCTTTGCTGGTGACACTGTCAGTGATTTATTTAGAATTCAAGGCACACTTAACCAGCATGGCTACCACAGCATTCTGAAGCAATACGCCATCCCCTCTGGCTTGCGCTTAGTGGGACTATCATTTGTTTTTCAACAGGACAATGAACCAAAACACACCTCCAGGCTGTGTAAGGGCTATTTGAACAAGAAGGAGAGTGATGGAGTGCTGAAGTAGATGACCTGATGGTTTGGGATGATTTGGACCGCAGAGTGAAGGAAAAGCAACCAACAAGTACTCAGCATATGTGGGAACTCCTTCAAGACTGTTGGAAAAGCATTCATCATGAAGCTGGTTGAGAGAATGCCAAGAGTGTGCAAAGCTTTCATCAAGGCAAAGGGTGGCTACTTTGAAGAATCTCAAATATAAAATATATTTTGTTTTGTTTTTTTGGTTACTACATGATTCCATATGTGTTATTTCATAGTTTTGATATCTTCACTATTATTCTACAATTTAGAAAATAGTACCAATAAAGAAAAACCTTGAATGAGTAGGTGTGTCCAAACTTTTGACTAGTACTGTAAATGTGTGTGTGTGTGTGTGTGCGTGCGTGTTCGTGTGTGTTTTGGCAGGGTGTGGAGACCAGGAAGCGATCCCCTACTCTGAGCAGCCAGTTCAAGCGTTCTCTGGAGCTGCTGATGAGAACCCTCAATGCGTGTCAGCCTTTCTTCGTCCGCTGCATCAAACCCAACGAGCTCAAGAAACCCATGGTGAGTCAAACCTGAGGAACATACTAGCATGAAATATTGTGTGTGCACGTGTGTGTGTGCACGTGTGTACCTGCCTGTGTGTGCACATGCCTGTGTATCTGTATGTTTGTGTGTGTGTTTGTGTGTGTGTTCGCATCCATGCTTGTGTGTGTCACGATGTTCGTTTACCATTCTCTTACGGCTGGCTGTTCACTTTGTTAACTCTGTCCGTCTATCTGTCCATCTAGCTGTTTGACAGGGAGCTGTGTGTGCGTCAGCTGAGGTACTCTGGGATGATGGAGACCATTCGTATCAGACGCGCCGGTTACCCCATCAGATACACCTTCGGAGAGTTTGTAGACCGCTACCGCGTTCTCATGCCCGGAGTCAAACCTGCAAACAGACAGGTGAGCAGAGCTGGACCCTGTTCATTAGGCACCAAACGAATGAAACCAGACTGAAACAGGGAGGGCCTCCTGGACTTGTCCAATAAGAAAATGATATTACTATGTTCTGTTGCTCTACTTCAGGATGGCTATTGGTTGAGAGTTGTCATTCATCCCCTGCTGTTTTCTCATAGGAGGACCTGAGAGGGACATGTCAGAAGATAGTGGAGGCAGTTCTTGGACGAGATGATGACTGGCAGATTGGGAAGACCAAGATCTTTCTCAAGGTGTCTGGATTTTATAGATTGCAAATCGACATGCTTATCTGGTTGATAAACAACATATTTTCACCTACATTATTACACAAATTACATACTACAATAAAACAATGCTCTCTCTCTCGCCTCTCCCCCCATCCTCTCTCTCGCTCTATGTCGCTCCTCCCCTCCCTCTCCATTTCAGGACCACCATGACATGCAGCTGGAGATAGAGAGGGACAAGGCCATCACCGACAAGGTCATCCTTATTCAAAAGGCTGTAAGAGGAATGAAGGAGAGGTGAGGAAGAAGGGGAGAGAGGGGAGGGTTGAGAGTGAAGGGTATAGAGAGACAGGGGGAGAGGAGGAGGGCGGAGGAGGAGAGGGGGACAAGGGAGAAAGGACAGAGGCGGGGAGTGAGGGAGGAGGAGAAGAAGGGAACAATGGAGGAAGGGAGGGGGAGGAGGGGGAGAGGGGACAGGCGGTGGCGGTGGAGAGCAGAGGAGGGGCAGTGAAGGATCCTCTTCAAGTTGATAACTTTATTTTGTTTATCCATATTTTATGGACTTTTTTAAATGTACTTTCTTCCTAATAGTTCTAATTCAGATACTGCCGTTGAATTGACTGGACATGTTAATGCACATACTGTATGTTGTGGTTGAGCACTACAGAATGCTATCATATGTTTTTATATGCACCTCTCCCTCTCTCCCCCTGTGTGTTTTCCAGGACTAACTTCCTGAGGGTGAGGAGGTCAGTGACACTCATTCAGAAGACATGGCGTGGCTATCGGTGCAGGAAGGACTACAGTGCAGTGAGTTCCTCTATCTCCATGGTTACTGACATTTCACAATCATCCATTTCCTGGACGGTTCACTTGGACGTATCCCTGGCCAGGAATGACATTCATTCCCTCATTGGACGTTCCTTAAAAGCATGTCCCATAGTTACTGAGTTATGGGTTGTAGTTATGTTGCTATAATGTTATTGTTGTGTTATATTGGTGTAGTTATGTTGTTAGAACTCTATATTTGTGTTATATTGGTGTTTGGTGTCTCCTATCCAGATGAGGGTGGGCTTCCTGCGCCTCCAAGCCCTCTATAGGTCAAGGAAACTCTTTGTCACCTACCGATTGGCCAAAACGCGCGTCACCCAAATACAGGCCCGTTGCCGTGGTTTCATGGTGAGGCGGTCCTTTTGGCGGCAGCTGCATGCGGTGATCACCATCCAGGCGTACGCCCGGGGTATGATAGCGCGGAGGGTTACCCAGAGACTCAGGGCAGAGGTAAGATATTACACTACTTAAATGCATACTCATACACACAGAGGTAGACACACACACAGCAAATCAACAGGGCTAAAGTAAGGCAGGAGGGGCAAAATATAAGACTCATACTCTATGTCCTGTAGTGTAACAGAGCAGAAACTCAGTGACTGAAAACACACAGATATCTTTAGGTTATTGTACTTTCATGGACTCAAGGCTATTTTATCTAAGCTCCTTTGCTTCTGCTTTTTCAATTTACTGAATATTTTGTTACCTGTTAACTTCCTGTTACATTACTTTGACATCTAGGAATATTTAAATACATTTAAGAGATTTTGTAAGTAATTAAACAACTCTTGCCCCTTTCTCAGCACCGGCGGCGTCAAGAGGCGGAGGGCCAGCGTCTGGCTGAGGAGGAGCGCCTGATGAATCAGATGACGGCGCGGCGGGCGCGGGCTGAAGCCGAGAGGAGTCACCAGGAGCGCCTGGCCGAGCTGACCCGTCAGGAGGAGCAGAGGGAGAAGGAGGCACGGGAGGAGGCACGACGGAAGAAGGAGCTGGTGGAACAGGTATCTGAAGCAGCTAATTGGTTACCTAGAGGTGAATCTTAACTTCTACTTTAGACAAATGTTCACTTATTCATGCATTGGTGTCAATGAGCCAAAATGGACTGTAATGTGACAATGACCAGAGATGTGGCAAGACAGCACACACAGGTCAATCAGGGACCAGGCTACACATACTGGAGCTACCTTGTGTTATATGTTTGATATTGTCCATTGTTTGTGTTAATAACTCAACCTCAACCCAACAGGTGGAGCGGGAGAGGCAGCAGCCAGTAGACCACTCAGACATGGTGGACCAGATGTTTGGCTTCCTGGGGAACACAGGGGCACTGCCAAACCTGGAGGGACAGGGGCCGGCCGGCTTCGAGGTGAGTAGGGTTGTAGATGTAAGGTGTGTGTGTGTGTGTGTGTGCCTTGGTGTATAGGCTATGTCTGTGTGTGTGCGTGGGTGGGTGGGTGCACCTGCCTGTCTGCCTGCCTCCATGCATGCCTCTGTGTCTCTGTGCCTGCTTCCCTCCCTCTGTGCATGCCACTGTGTCTCTGTGCCTGCTTCCCTCCCCCCGTGCATGCCTCTGTGTCTCTGTGCCTGCTTCCGCTTCCCTCCCCCCGTGCATGCCTCTGTTTCTCTGTGCCTGCTTCCCTCCCCCCGTGCATGCCTCTGTGTCTCTGGGCCTGCTTCCCTCCCTCCGTGCATGCCTCTGTGTCTCTGTGCCTGCTTCCCTCCCTCCGTGCATGCCTCTGTGTCTCTGTGCCTGCTTACATGGGTGTGTTATAGGACCTGGAGGTGGCTCCGCGGGCCGAGGGGGAGGAGGAGGACTTGGACGAGGCTCTCCCTCTGCCTGACGATGAGGAAGAAGACCTGTCGGAGTACAAGTTCTCTAAGTTTGCCGCCACCTACTTCCAGGGCACCACCACGCACACCTATGTGCGGCGCCCGCTCAAACAGCCACTGCTCTTCCACGAGGACGAGGGCGACCAGCTGGTGAGTTGACCTGACTTTTGACCTTTGACCTATTGTGTGTTTTCGCCGTTGTGGTCCTACAGCTTTTCACATGAGCCTGAGTCATGAGTTTCTCATTCAACATTAACACAACCCCACAAAAGCTACCCCCCTTACAAATTAATTATTAATATCCCCCAGAATTAGCATGTTTTACATTTCCTGCACAAATCTTCATGGAGTTACACAATCAATTTCAGACACCTTTATATAAGTGATAACTTTCTGGGTCAAAATACAATCTGAGATCTACCGCTCAGATTTTTTAAAAACATGACCTAAAAAACGTAAACCTATGAAACATTAACCAATTAAAAACTGTTCTATAACAATGAGGTTTGTGCACTAGGCTATAGGCCTAATACATAATCACTGCATGTTGGCTTTGCTTGAATTGCCCTGCCAATGTTGTTGTTCCAGACCATTTTCGAATTGATATTTCAAGATTGTTGGTACATCAAATCAAATGTTATTGGTCACATACACGTGTTTAGCAGATGTTATTGCGGGTGTAGCGAAATGCTTGAGCTTCTAGTTCCGACAGTGCAGTAGTATCTAACAAGTAATATCTAACAATTACACAACATATTACACACAAATCTAAGTAAAGGAATGGAATTAAGAATATAAAAATATTTGGACGAGCAATGTCAGAGCGGCATAGACTAAGATACAATAGTATAGAATACAGTATATACATATGAGATGAGTATTGCAAGATGTGTTAACATTATTAAAGTGACATTATTAAAGTGAATAATGTTCCATTTATTAAAGTGGCCAATGGTTTCAAGTCTATGTATATAGGCAGCAGCCTCTCTGTGCTAGTGATGGCTATTTAACAGTCTGATGGCCTTGAGATAGAAGCTGTTTTCCAGTCTCTCGGTCCCAGCTTTGATGCACCTGTACTGACCTCTCCTTCTGGATGGTAACGGGGTGAACAGGCCATGGATCTGATGGTTGATGTCCTTGATGATCTTTTTGTACTTCCTGTGACATTGGGTGCTGTAGGTTTCTTGGAGGGCAGGTAGTTTGCACCCGGTGATGTGTTGTGCAGACTGCACCACCCTCTGGAGAGCCCTGCGGTTGTGGGCGGTGCAGTTCCCGTACCAGGCGGTGATACAGCCCGACAGGATGCTCTCAATTGTGCATCTGTAAAAGTTTGTGAGTATTTTAGGTGACAAGCCAAATTTCTTCAGCCTCCTGAGGTTCTTCACCACACTGTCTGTGTGGGTGGACCATTTCAGTTTGTCCGTGATGTGTACACCATGGAACTTTCCACCTTCTCCACTGCTGTCCTGTTGAGGTCGATAGGGGGGTGCTCCCTCTGCTGTTTCCTGAAGTCCACAATCATCTCCTTTGTTTTGTCAACGTTGAGTGAGAGGTTGTTTTCCTGGCACCACACTCCCAGAGCGCTCACCTCCTCCCTATAGGCTGTCTCGCTGTTGTTGGTAATCAAGCCTACTACTGCTGTGTCATCTGCAATCTTGATGATTGAGTTGGAGGCGTGCTTGGCCACACAGTCATGGGTGAACAGGAAGTACAGGAGGGGGCTGAGCACGCACCCTTGTGGGGCCCCAGTGTTGAAGATCAGCGAAGTGGAGGAATTGTTTCCTACCTTCACCACCTGGGGGCGGTCCGTCAGGAAGTCCAGGACCCAATTGCACGGGGCGAGGTTCAGACCCACTTTGTCTCTATACTGACGTTTTGCCTGTTTGATCACACTTGTAATAGATCATTTGTTGTATTACTTGTGAGGCACAGCAGAGTGAGCATAATAATTCCCATTTTTTGTACTGGACTGATACTCCTATGATCAGAGAAAGGTAAATATTCCTTGATTTAAAAAAAAGACACAACCCGCAAATAATAATGCAAGCTTATTGAAACACTGCTATACTGGTTGTTGCAGCCTGGCAGCCAGTGTGAGTGTAAGTAGGGAGAAAGTGCATTTTATGGTTTATAAAAGTGTTGACCAAGGTGTTGACAGTGCTGAATAACAACTTAAACATGAACTTACTTAAAAACAACAGCTCTTTGCTGTATTTGTTTAGTCTCTCTCTAGTCATGGTTTTGAAATCTTAAATGATCACTTTGCTGTGCATTCTAGGATTATTTATACAGTCTATGATAGGGGTGTCAAACTCATTCCATGGAGGGCCTAGTGTCTGCAGGTTTTTGTTTTTTCCTTTCAATTAAGACCTAGACAACCAGGTGAGGGGAGTTCCTTACTAATTAGTGACCTTAATTCATCAATCAAGTACATGGGAGGAGCAAAAACCTGCAGACACTCGGCCCTCCGTGGAATGAGTTTTACAAGTGGTCTATGGCGCTAGGAAACTGTGTAGTCACGGTGATCTAAGCTATCGTATTGTCTAGCGATAGGCCTATAAGTGCACTTTGATTTGCTCTCTGGGCCTGCCGGATAGGCAGAGTTCTAGCTTCAGACATATGAAATGGTTCAAAATGGGAACACTTTGCATTCCCGGCGCTAGGGCTGCTTAATCAAGTGCACCTACCACCAACAGCTCTATGGCTGCTTAATCAAGTGCACCTACCACCAACAGCACTAGGGCTGCTTAATCAAGTGCACCTACCACCAACAGCTCTAGGGCTGCTTAATCAAGTGCACCTACCACCAACAGCGCTAGGGCTGCTTAATCAAGTGCACCTACCACCAACAGCGCTAGGGCTGCTTAATCAAGTGCACCTACCACCAACAGCGCTAGGGCTGCTTAATCAAGTGCACCAACCACCAACAGCTCTAGGGCTGCTTAATCAAGTGCACCTACCACCAACAGCTCTAGGGCTGCTTAATCAAGTGCACCTACCACCAACAGCTCTAGGGCTGCTTAATCAAGTGCACCTACCACCAACAGCTCTAGGGCTGCTTAATCAAGTGCACCTACCACCAACAGCGCTAGGGCTGCTTAATCAAGTGCACCTACCACCAACAACACTAGGGCTGCTTAATCAAGTGCACCTACCACCAACAGCACTAGGGCTGCTTAATCAAGTGCACCTACCACCAACAGCTCTAGGGCTGCTTAATCAAGTGCACCTACCACCAACAGCACTAGGGCTGCTTAATCAAGTGCACCTACCACCAACAGCTCTAGGGCTGCTTAATCAAGTGCACCTACCACCAACAGCTCTAGGGCTGCTTAATCAAGTGCACCTACCACCAACAGCTCTAGGGCTGCTTAATCAAGTGCACCTACCACCAACAGCACTAGGGCTGCTTAATCAAGCGCACCTACCACCAACAGCGCAAAACAAATAAAGAAAAATAAGAACGCAAGGCTTTATCGTTGGGTTTTTTACAGAAATGTTTGGTGATCAACTAGGAATGCCTTTGAGATCGATCAAGCGCTTGGTGACCACTGTTTAAGATGATTTGGGCGGGAAAGAAGTGGAGGGCGCTCAACCAATGTGAGTCGAGGTGCGACCAAAGAATTAGATTATGAAAAGGAGCAACACTCACTCACCTTTAAAAACTCATCGTTTTATTTAAAGTGGAACTGACAACGTTTTAGCAACATTAAATCTTATTCAAATCTGTTCATATACACCCCCAGAAAGATTACCTTGTTTTACATTTTCTGACAAGCCAGCACTTGTCAGAAAATTCATAGAATGTTTGGGAATGACGTAGAGTAAGGCATTTGTGAAAATTCTGTAGCAATATACAGTGGGTAAGCGGCCGTGCTTTTGGACAATTAATAGAAACTTCACTAATTAACATTTTATAAAAACATCCATCTTGTCCAGGACCAGAGTCTATGCAGACCAGTGCCATAGCCAATCAGAGCTACAGTAGGCCGATATGCTAATAAGTCATTTGCCACACAGGCCTGACATCATTCACTTTGAACTGGACTGTGTTTTTACAGGCAGTAGCAACAGCACGACTTTAGAAAGCATTCGCCAAAAGCCACCTGAATGGATTTCTGCAAATATGTAAATACCACGGGAAACATTTGGGAACTTCACAGTCCTATTGTTCAAACAATCATGAAAAGGTAGGCTCTCTCCCTCAGTTGCCTAATCACATCAAAAAGATCAACAACTAAGGCTATCCAGACTGAGATTAGCTAAAAATCCAACGAGGGAACATTTGATTAACCCTCTCTAACTTTTTCAGCTAGTTGGCCGTCAAAATTGCACTGATAAATGCTTGTACCAACCCACGTTTTGACAACTGAATGGGAACTTGCTTGCCTGCCCGCACATTTGATCAATGCCAAACACATTTGATTGACAACTAAGAGATATGCTAACTGTGGATAAGTCGTTCAAGTTCAGCATAGCTAGCGAGCTAGGAAAGAGATTCACATTTCTTGCTAACTAACCAAATCACACCTGCATCTTTAGCTGTAGCCACCAAAAAACTATATGAGGGAAAAAACGTGGTCACTCACCCACTCCTCCAATGACATGATATCCTCCCAGCAGCTAGCTAGCTAACATTCGCTCCCAGCAGCTAGCTAGCTAACATTAGGCTCTGTGTTTTTAGCATGCTAAATAAATAGATACGCTAGCCCAGGGGTGTCAAACTCAATCAGAGCACGGGCCATATTAAAAAAACACATCGAGGCCAGACATAGCCTATTTGTTTTTACAAAATAACACGCAACTGCGATGCAAACTGTCCATTGTTCTGTTAGAAAAAATATAGCCCTTTATAATGTCCGCCTACATAGTATTCTGTGTATAGCATTTTAACATATTAAAACAAAATACGATATACTATTTGTCCAGCCTTGCTGCTATGCTTGCAAATGTGCATAATATGCTGTGACCCTGATCAGAAGTATTTAGTAACTCCAAATAGCTATAGGTTGTTGTACCATTAAAACATATTTTACCTTTTTCTGCACTACAAAACAAATCAAATGGTATTGGTCACAGACACATGTTTAGCAGATGTTATTGCGAGTGTAGCAAAATGCTTATGCTTCTAGATCTGACAGTGCAGCAGTATCTAACAGGTAATATCTAACAATTCCACAACAAAACCTAATACACACAATCTAGTAAAGGAATGGGATAAGAATATCTAAATATAAAATATATGGATGAGTAGTGACAGAGCAGCTAAGATGCAACAGATAGTATAGAATAGATAGTGTAGTATACAGTATATACATATGAGATAAGTAATGGAGATATGTAAACATTCTTAAAGTGGCATTATTAAAGTGACTAGTGTTCCATTTATTAAAGAGGCCAATGATGGTTGTTTAACAATCTGTATATCACGGATCACTTGTGCGGTTTAATGCAGTATGGTGTACTCATTTTTTTTGTAGTTGAGTAGCCAACCTAGACTACTGCTCAAATGTTGCTTTAGTAGTCCTACATGTTTCTCCTTGCATGTTGTTTTGTTGCAGGTTTTGTTTTTTGGTTGTTCATTGTCAAGCTTTAAAAACCGAAGCCAGACTGCAACATTTTAGTAGCCTAGCTAGGACTGTGGAATGTGTCTGTACATTTTCCCTCCTCTGCGGGACACACGAAAGCAGCGCAATTGAAGTTGAATTCACCGATGCGAGCGCATCAGGCTGTAATTTCATAAAGTAAATGACTTAAATGTTGACTCATTTATACTCGCTTGTGTGTCCTATTCGGCAGGCAAGCCTTGTTTGACACATGTGTGCTAGCCTATTAGCCACGTTATGACAGACTTGTGATCATTGCCCTTGCTAGTTTGATTGTATTGATATTCCTGGCCTTAGTTACAAGTCATCCATTTTTGTTCAACATATTGAGTCATTGAAACTGAAACAGTGCATCCAGAATGGATGCAGGCAGCAAACAATGTACCAGCCCAGCTGTGATTTACAACCTGATAGCAATATTTTTTTAACTACCAAGAAATGTATTGGTGAATTATATTAATCCTTCATTGAAATGCGTCCATCTATTCTGCCAACAATGCCTTACTGTACGTCATGGAATTTTGAGTCAATATAACCTATTTTTAAAACCTCTTATAAAGTTGGTTTTGAAGCATAAATTAGGCTCCCGAGTTGTGCAGCGGTCTAAGGCACTGCATCTCCGTGCTAGAGGCGTCACTACAGACCCTGGTTCGATCCCGGGCTGTATCACAACCAGCCCCATAGGGCGGCTCACAATTGGCCCAGCGTCGTCCAGGTTAGGGGAGGGTTTGGCTGGGGTAGGCCGTCATTGTAAAATAAGAATTTGTTCTTAACTGACTTGCCTAGTTAAATAAAGGTTAAATAAAAAAATAAAAAGTTAAAACGCTGTCAGTTCCACTTCAAGCAAAGTTAATAAAGCTTCACATTTCGTCCCTCAATGGCCTTCATCTGGTTCTGATGAAGGCCGTTGATGACCGAAACATCAAGCTTTTTTTTTTACTTTGCTTAAATAAAACAAGTTGTTTTTAATGGCCAGTAAGTGTTGTGCCTTTTCCCTTTCAAAGATGATTTGACAGAAAATTAAGAACATGCTAATTTGGGGGATATCAAATTGGTTTTTGGACAAGCATACTAATGTTAGCATGTGACCGCAGCTAGGGAAACAAAACCAAAGATTGCTGTCTGTTTTACTAGGTAAGGAAATGCTTACTAGGTAAGGGAATCAATATGTAATTTAGCAACTTGGGCGAACAACACCCCCCCACCCCCTGACCCCCCCCCCCCCAGGCGGCGCTGGCAGTGTGGATCACAGTGCTGAGGTTCATGGGGGACCTGCCCGAGCCCAAGTACCACATCGCCATCAGTGACGGCTCTGAGAAAATCCCTGTCATGACCAAGATCTACGAGACGCTGGGCAAGAGGACCTACAAGAGAGAGCTGCAGGAGCTCCAGACTGTGGAGGGAGAGGTGAGGGAAGGGAGAGAGGGAGGGGAGAGAGGGAGAAAGAGGTCCTACAAGAGAGAGGAGCTCCAGACTGTGGAGGGAGAGGTGAGGGAAGGGAGAGAGGGAGGGGAGAGAGGAAGAAAGAGGTCCTACAAGAGAGAGCTGCAGGAGCTCCAGACTGTGGAGGGAGAGGTGAGGGGGAGCTCTGGAGTGACGCTTCCCGTAGGTACAGATCCAGGATCCCAAACCTCGGTGAGAGAGGAGAATAGAGAGAAGGGAAGGGATAGAATGTAGGTGGGAAGATCAGGGTGGGTAAAGCAGGGAAGAAAGGGAGGACCTGAGAGGATGTGGAGTTGAGGAGTCGGGGAGTCGGGGAGGAGTAGTAAAGTGTGCTTTTGAGGTATTCATAGTAAAATGGGACAGGAGAAGATGTGACTTGGAGGGAGACCGTAATAGGAAGTGTTTGAAGCCTAATTTATACAATAACACAAATACGCAACAAAAGAACGCAATTCGCCACGTAAAATGGTGTAGTTGTGTTGCTAATTGCATTCTTGTATTGTGTACTTTTGTAAGGTAAAATTAGGCCTAAGTCAGTGTTTCTCAATCCTGGTCCTGGGAACCCATAGGTGTGTCCATTTTTGTTTTTGCCCTAGCACTCAGACACCTGATTCAACTAATCAACTTATCAAGCCTTTGATTATTGGAGTCAGGTACGTTAGTGCTACTGCAAAAAACAAAACTGTGCACCCCTTTGAGTCCCCAGGATCAGGGTTTGAGAAACACTGGCCTAAGGGAGCGGTTAAGGAGATGAGAAGGAGGGCGTTGGTAGAATGGGTGGATGGGTGGTTTTTGAATGGGTGGTTTTTGTGTATGCCATCCAGGACACAGACGTGACAGACGGACAGACCAGACAGACAGACAACAACATAAAGCTGATCTACACCCCTCTCTCCCTCTTACAGAACAGCTCCATTGAAGGTGGTGGTGGGCAGAAGAAGAACAGTGTGAGACACAAGCTGGTCTCTCTCACCCTGAAGAGAAAGTCCAAAATCACTGAGGAGGTTTGTGTCTCATTATAATATACAGTATATAATAATAATATATATTAGTTAGCAGCATTATGCTACCACCAACTGAGCCACACAATCCCAAAAATGGTGGGTTAGACCAACATTTGTGTTACTGCTTATGGATATGCCCATGCTAATATTTGACAGATTATATGGGTCATCTGATTTGTTATAGGAGTGTTCAGAATCTCTGGGCAACCCTGTAATTCAAACCCCGATGCTAGCTCAGCATTTACCAATACCAATAACTTACAGAATGGAAGGAATCACCAATGACATGACTGTTCCCTGTTGGCCTCGCCTCCTTCTCCCCTATAGGTGACCCGGCGTTTGACTGACGGCGATTACAGCCTACAGGGGAACAGCATGCTGGAGGACCGGCCCACATCCAACCTGGAGAAGCTGCACTTCATCATTGGCAACGGCATCCTAAGGCCCGCCCTCAGGTGATCTACAACCCTTTGACTTATTCTACCAAATACTCAGAGACTCTTTCGCTTTCTCTATCTGTCCTCTCCATGCTCCCCTCCTTCATTTATGATCTGAGCTTCCACCATTTTGTTTTCACCTGTCACAAAAAAAGATTGAAGTAATGTATTGGACTTGTATTCTGAGTGGTATGCTAGTTTGGATATGGGGACACTAAACATCATCCATATGTGTCCTGGTTCTGACTTACTACTTACGGTCCGTGTGATTGGCTTGTGGTTTTTGCTGCTCATGATCTAATGGTGGCTGTGACTGGCTGGCTGTTGTGTCCTTCACCAGAGATGAGATCTACTGTCAGATCTGCAAGCAGTTGACCCAGAACCCGTCAAAGAGTAGCCATGCCCGTGGCTGGATCCTGCTCTCTCTCTGCGCTGGCTGCTTCGCTCCCTCTGAGAAGTTTGTCAAAGTAAGATCCTCGTCTTTTTGATAACACACACACAGTGTATACACACGTGTTCATACACATGTGCACGAACACACACACACGTGCACACTTACGCACATACACACACACACTTACAAACACACACACACACCACTCAAATCTGTCTAGGCCAATTTCTGTTGAATTCGAAGTGGATCCATTGAATATGCACCAGAATGTCTCATTGATGTTAACTTTACCCCTGACACTCTCCCCTCTCTCTCCCTCTCTCTCTCCCCCCTCTCTCTCCCCTTTCTCTCTCCCCCCTCTCTCTCCCCCTCTCTCTCCCTCTCTCTCCCTCTCTCTTCCCTTTCTCTCTTCCCTCTCTCTCTCCCCGTTCTCTCTCCCCTTTCTCTCTCCCCCTCTCTCTCCCCGTTCTCTCTCCCCTTTCTCTCTCCCTCTCTCTCTCCCCTTTCTCTCTCCCTCGCTCTCCCCTTTCTCTCCCTCTCTCCCCTTTCTCTCTCCCTCTCTCTCCCCTTTCTCTCTCCCCCCTCCACCCTTCCTTTCTTTCCTTCAGTATTTGCGAACATTCATGACCAGTGGTCCGCCGGGCTACGCTCCATACTGCGAGGAGAGGTTGAGGAGGACCTTTGTGAATCGCACCAGGACCCAGCCGCCATCTTGGCTCGAGCTGCAGGTACGCACAGATCTAGGATAATTGAACCATGGGAGAAGTTCTAAACCTGATTATTAGGGGCAAAACTGACCTTAAATCAGTGTCTAGGCCTCTAGAGGAAGCTTCTTTCCACTCGCGTGTCTGCCATTATTCCTCTACCATCATATTCTGCTTTCGACTGCTATGACGTCTTGGCCCGAGACCTAAATACAGATAATGCCTTCGGGGAGGGGCACAGATTTTTTGTTGATCGAAATCAATTTGCATGCCAGAAAAAAGGCAGTTATTACCAGATATACAGGATAGGTAATTTTTACATACTTTATATCTCGTATCTTCTATCTTAGACTTTCAAGTATAGCCTGGAGTTGTTTTTTAATCCCAAATAATCATCCCTCGCTTTCAGGCCACTAAGTCAAAGAAGCCCATCATGTTACCGGTGACCTTCATGGATGGTACCACTAAAACCCTGCTGACCGACTCAGCAACCACGGCCAGCGAGCTGTGTAATGCCCTGGCAGACAAAATCAGCCTCCAAGACCGCTTCGGTTTCTCCCTCTACATCGCCCTGTTCGACAAGGTACTTGACTGGACCTCACACAAACGTATGCATGCAGCCACGCATTCACTCACTCACTCTCACTCATTCACACATACGCACACGGTCACTGACTTGTTTGAGAAGCTATCGAGCCCAATGTCAAATGTCGATCCATTCCCCCAGGTATCCTCATTGGGGAGCAGCAGCGACCATGTGATGGACGCCGTGTCGCAGTGTGAGCAGTACGCCAAGGAGCAGGGAGCCCAGGAGAGGAATGCCCCCTGGCGCCTGTTCTTCAGGAAGGAGATCTTCACTCCCTGGCACAATCCTGGCGAAGACAGCGTGGCCACCAACCTCATCTACCAGCAGACTGTCCGTGGGGTCAAGTTCGGCGAGTACCGCTGCGAGAGGGTTAGTGGGGCATAAGGGCAGAGGGATGAAGGCATGTATGAGGAGAGAGGTTCGCGTGGGGGGGGTCAGATTTAGGGAATTTCAGAACTATATTTCTTTTTAATCTCTTGGTCTATTTTCCACTCGTCCTCTCTCTGTGCTAGGTTGATGAATTATGTGAGATGGTGTTTTTATGTGATATTCATTTCATGCTGATGTACAGTATGAAAGCACATTCATGCCTAATGTTTTTGTAAAATATGAAAGTATTAAAGCTCCTTCCCCTTCTCTCCCACTCCATCTACCCACTCTCCCTCTCTCAATTTCCCCCTCTCTCGCTCAGGATGAGGATCTGGCGGAGCTGGCATCTCAGCAGTACTACATAGACTACGGCTCTGGGATTCTCCAGGAGCGCCTCCTCAACCTCATCCCATCCTACATCCCTGACCGCGAAATCAGCTCTGCCAAGACCAATGACAAGTGGGCCCAGCTAGTTGTCGCCGCCCACAAAAAGGTAGGTGTTCCCCAAGGATCAGTTTCAGCGCCTTTCACTTTCAGACCCAAAATCAGTTTCAGTGCCTGTCTCATGCTCTTTGTCCTATGAACTATTTATCATTATATTCAGGGATGTAGTGGAGGGTAAACATGCATAAATGCTGTTTCCACAGCTTTTTCTTTAGTGAATAGCATTTAAGCATCTACTGAGCCAAATTATAGTTTCTGAATTAGCTTTTATGTTAATTACCACCCATCATCTCACTCGGCATTCAATGTTTACCCACCTTTGTTTTTTACCACTACAACTTGACTATTTTGTCCTATGAACAGTACACACCCTCACACACACAGTTCTCAAACAGTCTCACTAACCCCTCCACTCCACCAGGGAGTCTACACCCAGAAGAGGTTGGACCCTCAGAGGGTGAAGGAAGACGTGGTTGACTTTGCTCGTTTCAAGTGGCCTTTACTCTTCTCACGCTTCTACGAGGCCTTCAAATTTTCAGGTAAGTCTACTGTTGATATTTATGGCCAACGTACTTAACACTAATGATATTTCTGAGAAAGACCTGTATTGTATCCATAATATCATGACTAAATGTAGGTTGAAATGACCTCTGTCACTTTTGAACCCGTCAGGGCCAAGCCTGCCTAAGAATGACGTCATTGTGGCGGTGAACTGGACCGGGGTCTATTTTGTGGATGAGCAGGAGCAGGTCCTTTTGGAACTCTCTTTCCCAGAGATCACTAATGTGTCCAGTAGCAGGTAATGCTGCTACGATTCCTCTCTCCCAATAGACTGTAGTCATTATTTGTCAATGATAATTAGATATGTTTCATTCACTTGGTTGTTACTACTATTCATTGATATCTTGTAAAAAATTATAGTTTTATAGTTTTTCCACAGTTATAATGTACACAACAACTGATTATATATATATATTGTGGCAGACCAGGGGGTTTGATCTAGACGTTTACACAGATCAGACATTGACACACCTCAGTTAAGGGTGTTTATTTAAAACAATAAAGAAAAAGAAAAGAAACAGGTCTCCTCCAGGAGACTTCTTCCGGATTACCACCTTCTGGGCTCCGGGGAATGCCGTCTCCTCTGGGGTAGAACACCGAGCCCCTCGATTCTAGCAGGCCGTGAGTAAGTCTATCTGGTAGCAACCTCTACCTACAACCCTCCTCTGGTTGTTCACCAGGTGAGGTTGGTTCCGGCGCCCCCTCAGACCCAAACTTCGGGTCCGTAGACACGGGGTTGGCAACCGCTTGCATCCGGGCCGCGTGCGACGGTCCGTCCCCACTCTCGTCGGTCACCGACATTTGTACGAGCGTTACCACACTCCCAGATTCCAACAGTGTGTGGGTGTCGTGACCAGCAACTTTCACCGGGACCGTGGGTGCTGGTCGTTCGCTGTGGGCCCAACAGAAGATGACATAGTTTACTCCTTCGCCCAGCTCGTCTTCTGGGCCAGCTGATGGCATCAACTCTTCTCGACCCGGGCAACTCCATGTGAGGTGTCCCCGGGCGCCACACTCAAATCACCTCCTTTGGTCTCCATCCACCTAAGGTTGTCTGCATCAGGTGGACTCTGCCTCGGCTGTCTCTCCGTGGGTCTGCAGTCCTTTAGCCCGGCTCACTGTCAGATTGGGGAGTACGTGGTGGGGTTGTCCTTTCGTACCCACCGACGGCTCTCGGACTCGGCCTGCGTCCCCTTCAGCAGGGCCTCAGTATTCTGGTGCATCTCCATGGCTCTCAAGAGGTCGTCCAAGGTCTGGGGCATACGTAGGCTTGCCGCCCTCTTCATGTCGTGAGGTAGCACCCGTAAGAAGCGATTCATGACCACTTTGTCGATAACGGGGAGGGTGGCTACGTTTGCTAGGAGCCATGCCCTGGTGATGCGCAGTAGGTCGCTCATCTGGGCTCGGGGGGAAGCTTCAGCCATGAACCTCCAGTCGTGGACCAGTTGGGCCCGATGGGCCAGGCTGTACCTGTAGCGGCTGAGTACCTCCCTCTTGAGACAGTCGGAGTTAGCCGCCTGTTCGGTGTTGAGGTCATAATATGCCTTTTGAGCATCTCCAGACAGGAACGGGGCCAGCAGACTTGCCAACTTCACCTTGGGCCATCCTTCCCGGAGTGCTGTCCGTTCAAATGTGCAGAAGTAGGTCTCGATGTCGTCAACCTCCATTAGCTTGATGCGACTCGGTCTGCAGCTTGCGGACATTCTTTAGACGCTGTTTTTCCAGCGTTGGTTCCTGAATGTTCTGTTGTGCTTGTTGGGCCCAAACAAACTGAGCTATCAACTCATCCATGCTGATACTGCGTAAACCTCAACCCTGGTCTGACCACGTTGTCAGATTGCCCGCCTTCTCCACCACTTGTGGTAGACCAAGGGGTTTGATCTAGACATTTACACAGATCCGACACGGAGACAAGTGTGATACCTCAGTTTCAAGGGTGTTTATTTAAACCAATAAAGAAAAAGAAAAGAATCAGTCTCCTCCAGGAGACCTCTTCCGGGTTACCGCCTTCTGGGCTCCTGTCTCCTCTGGGGTAGAACACCGAGCCCCTCGGTTCTAGCAGACCGTAAGAACCTCTATCCGGTAGCAACCTCTCACTACCTACAACCCTCCAGTGTGCTGCCCTCCGGGCAGCTTTATGGGCCCCGTACGGCTGGTGAGCAATCAGCCCTTGATTACTCACCAGCCTTTATCAGCCCCAATTAGTCCTGGCCGGAGGACCCGTCGAGACCTGGCACGTCCAGCAGAGGGAGCCACTGCCACGTGATGAGTCTCCCCCTGGTGGCTTGTCCGCGGTACGCCACAATATATACACATGTAAAGACCTAAATAAGATATAAAATATATATACAATTATATTTTAATTGTGACATTGTTTTGATATTGTAAGAATCATTTCCCTTGACAGAGGTGGTAAGCTCCAGGGCCAGAGCTTCTCGCTGGCCACCATCAAAGGAGACGAGTACACGTTCACCTCCAATAATGCCGAGGACATACGCGACCTCGTCGTGACCTTCCTGGAGGGCCTCAGGAAGAGGTCAAAGTTTGTGGTGGCGCTGCTGGACTGCCCCAACCCCGGTAAGTAACCTACTAGCTCTTATTTACTTTATCTTATTAGGTTAATTAACAGGGGCAATGCACATTGGTCCGCATTGGCAACACTTTTCAATTAAGAACAGGTCATGTCTTCCAAGTATGGGAAATGACTGTGATCTTGTAGGTGTTTTCTTATACAGACTACAATATGAGAAGCAACTCTGTGTCATTTTTTATAATGTATGTCTCTTTTTCAAATAGGGAATGGCTCCATTTCATGTTTTATCTTCTAAACCACAGCAGTGAAAAAAGCTATATTAATTGTGTTGTAATTGCGTGTTGATATTGATGTTTTAGGGTAGAATCTGCTCTAACCCGCTGTATTTTTATATATATACAGCACCAGTCAAAGGTTTTAGAACACCTACTTATTCAAAGGCTTTTCTTTATATTTGCTATTTTCTATATTTCTATATAAACTATGAAATAACACATATGGAATCATGTAGTAACCAAAAAAGTGTTAAACGATTCTTCAAAGTAGCCACTCTTTGTGTAGTCACCTGGAATGCATTTCAATTAACAGGTGTGCCTTCTTAAGTTAATTTGTGGAATTTCTTTCCTTCTAAATGCGTTTGAGCCAATCAGTTGTGTTGTGACAAGGTAGGGGTGGTATACAGAAGGTAGCCCTATTTGGTAAAAGACCAAGTCAATATTATGGCAAGAACCGCTTAAATAAGCAAAGAGAAATGACAGTCCATCCTTATTTTAGACATGAAGGTCAATCAATACGGAAAATTTCAAGAACTTTGAAAGTTTCTTCAAGTGCAGTCGCAATAACCATCAAGCGCTATGATGAAACTGGCTCTCATGAGGACCGCCACAGGAAAGGAAGACCCAGAGTTACCTCTGCTGCAGAGGATAAGTTCATTAGATTTACCAGCCTCAGAAATTGCAGCCCAAATAAATGCTTCACAGAGTTCTTTGGTCTGGAGTCCAAATTAGAGATTTTTTGTTCCAACCGCCGTATCTTTGTGAGATGTGGTGTGGGTGAACGGATGATCGCCGCATGTGTATTTCCCACCGTAAAGCATGGAGGAGGAGGTGTTATGATGTGGGGGTGCTTTGCTGGTGACACTGTCTGTGATTTATTTGGAATTCAAGCCACACTTAACCAGCATGGCTACCACAGCATTCTGCAGCGATACGCCATCCCATTTGGTTTGGGCTTAGTGGGACTATAATTGTTCAACAGGACAATGACCCAACACACCTAAAGGCTGTGTAAGGGCTATTTTACCAAGAAGGAGAGTGATGGAGTGCTGCATCAGATGACCTGGCCTCCACAATCCCCCGATCTCGACCAAATTGAGATGGTTTGGGATGAGTTGGACCGCAGAGTGAAGGAAAAGCAGCCAACAAGTGCTCAGCATATGTGGGAACTCCTTCAAGACTGTTGGAAAAGCATTCCAGGTGAAGCTGGTTGAGAGAATGCCAAGAGTGTGCAAAGCTTTCATCAAGGCAAATGGTGGCTATTAGAAGAATCTCAAATATAAAATATATTTTGATTTGTTTAACACTTTTTGGTTACTACATGATTCCATATGTGTTATTATACAATGTAGAAAATAGTAAAAATAAAGAAAATCCCTTGAATGAGTAGGTGTTCTAAAACCTTTGACCAGTAATGTATATATATTTTGTATTCTTTTTTTATTTTACCCCCTTTTTCTCCCCAATTTTGATATTGTCTCCGCTGCAACTCCCCAATGGGCTCAGGAGGCAAAGGTCGAGTCATGCGAGTCATGCAATTTATAAACTTGATCTCCACTATAAAAAGCATTTAGACATTACCTCACATTTCTTTTAAACTAAGATATAGTTTTGAACAGCGGAGATTTGTATAATCTTTGCTGTCTGTCTCTCTGACTTTTGCAACATTGTTTCAGTATTCAAATTCGATCTCGAGCTGTCCCCTAGTAATGAATGTGTGTCTTGCATTTACCATTGTAAATAAATCTAACTTTTATAACTCCCGCACACGCGATACCCCCTTAAGTTGTAGTTACCAACCACCACACATGACGTTCCATCACAGGAGACAATAAGGTACATTGAATTGAATGTTGTGTTCCTGTAGCGGGCGGCGAGGACTCCACCTTCCTCAGTTTTTCCAAGGGCGACCTGATCCTATTGGACGAGCACTGTGGCGAACAGGTCATGACCTCGGGGTGGGCCCACGGGGTCAATGACAGGACCAAGCAACAGGGGGACTTCCCAGCCGACTGCGTCTACGTCCTGCCCACCGTAACCCGGCCGCAGTATGACATCGTGGTGAGTGACCTCATAGGATTACAAAATTCTCTGTACATTTCCAAAGTTCCAGGATCTTTTAGAAACTACGGTCATTAATGGGTAATTTTGGAAATCTATGGAATCTTGAAGAATGTATACCGCAGTATGACAATATGGTGGTGGTGTTGATGATGTCCTCAGGCATTCATGCTTCATACTGTCTTTACAGCTCTCATTCTGTAGTTCACTGAAGTTATTTTTTGTGACTGTATGTCTTTCTTTCTCTCTCCCCTCTCCCAACTTGTCTCTTTCATCCTCTCTACTCCCTTCCCTCTCCATTTCCCCTCCCTTTTTTCTCCATCTCACTCTCTCTTTTTCTTCCTTCGCTCTCTCTCATTCTCCTACTTCCTTCCCTCTACATCTCTTTCCCTCGCTCTCCCTCCCTCCATCTCCAACCCCCTCTCTCTCTCTGCTAGGCTCTGGTGACTATGACTCCAGACCAGAGAAGAGAGTCCATAAACCTGTCCCAGCTGGCCCTTGCTGAGAGTGAGGACAAGGTCAAGCCCTACACCCTAGAGGAGTTCTCCTACGATTACTTCAGGTAGCCACTCACTCAATCAATCTCTCACTCACTCACTCACACACATACACACACACTCACACACATACACACACACACACACACACACACACACACACACACACACACACACACACACACACACACACACACACACACGGTTCCACTCATCCCTCTCTGTTACCTTCATCCATCTTTCCCCCTCCCTTCTTCCTATCCACCCCTACTCCACCCCTCCAGATCCCCTCCCAAGAGCACTCTGAGCAGGGTAATGATCACAAAGGGCCGCGGGAAGGAGCGTCTGTGGTGCTGCGCCAGGGAGCCCCTCAAACAGCCCCTACTGAAGAAGGTGCTGGCCCACGAGGAGCTCTCCCAGGAGGCTCAACTGGCCTTCATCGATATCTTTACTGCCTTGCAGCCATTGTGTATCAATTACTTTTCACGCTTCATGTCCAAATAATCTTAAAGTATCTTTATTTTGAACACTGTAGGATGATTTAAACATGAAATGCGAAATATGCTAATATCAGGGATATGAACTTGCATAGTTTTTTGGACAAAAAAGCTAAATAGTTAACAGTGGCCAGGTAAACTAAAACAAAGCATGGATTGCTGTCTTACTTTGGCAATAGATTGCTTACGGGTAAGGAAACTATTGTGTAATTTGGGTAAACAATCCCTTTAAATGTGATGCAAACTTCAACATGTCATATTTAGCATTATGTATATTGTGTTGTACTGCATCATAGTTATTATGTCTGTGTTTAACGTGCGTAGTCTTGAGGTCAATGTCTGGTCATGGTCCTTGACCGCTCCCCTGCACCCTTGTTGAAGTATATGGGTGACTACCCGTCCAAGCGAGCGCGTTCGGTCAACGAGCTGACCGACCAGATCTTTGAGGGAGCGCTGAAGGCAGAGCCACTCAAAGATGAGATCTACTGTCAGATCCTCAAACAGCTCACTGAGAATCACATCAAGTATGTCTGAGACTACAGTCGACATACACATCTACTCTCCCAGGGAAGTTATGGGGATTGACCGTGTGTGTGTGTGTGCGTGTGTGCGTGCGTGCGTGCGTGTGCAGGTACAGTGAGGAGAAGGGCTGGGAGCTGCTGTGGCTGTGTGCAGGTCTGTTCCCCCCCAGTAACATTCTGCTACCCCACGTCCAGAAGTTCCTCCAGGCTAAGAAGCATCACCCCCTGGCCCCTGACTGCATGCAGAGACTCCAGAAGGCATTACGGTAGGGCTAACCCACTTGTACAGTGTATTTACTTTAAGTGTTCCGACATTACATGTTTAACTATTTGGGTATAAGTATTTTTGCGATTTCTAAGAGTTTCTCAGCCATGTAAACAGAGGAAAAAATGCTGACATATTTAGGCACTAGGGCTGAATCCTAATTTGAGATCCATGCCAGATTTAGGAAAACGTTTGAGTTACTTGTGTGGATTCAGCTCCTAACTAGAGATCCACTCAAGATCCATGCCTCCTTACTCATATTCCTTCCTTTGTCTATCTCTTGTCTTCCCCTGGGTGAACTAACAGTCCAACAGTAATTGTAGCATGATGTACTACAGTACCCATAATGTTCTGTACCCATAATGCTCTCTCCTTACCAATACAGTAACGGATCCAGGAAGTACCCACCTCACCTGGTGGAGGTGGAGGCCATCCAGCACAAGACCACACAAATCTTTCACAAAGTGTACTTCCCCGATGACACAGACGAGGTGAGAGGTCATTACAAAGTAGCAATGGCTCGTTGAGGCCCAAAACGTTGAGTCACAGGGACAAAAACAGCACACATGCTGACTTATTCAAATATGGAACATTTTGTGTGGTCACTTTATAGCAAATTGTGTAAATATGACAGTTTTTCCCCCACAGGCTTTCGAAGTGGAGTCAAGTACCAAGGCCAAAGATTTCTGTCTGAACATCTCAGGCAGACTACTCCTCAAGTCCTCCGAGGGCTTCAGCCTGTTTGTCAAGATCACTGACAAGGTACAGTACACTACTAGGATATGGTTGCAATGAGGTCATTAGGACATGCTTTGTGACGTCATGGTCATACTGATTGTTAAAGGATGTCTTTTAAACATGACATATTTAACTGGTTGTAATCTGCTTATATGACCAGATAACAAGCAAAATATGACATATTTCCCTGAATTCTTTATGACTTCATAAAAAAAGACGTCACCTGGTTGTAATCTGATCGTATCTAGTTGTATGATGTCTCTGAGAAAAGTAATATTTTACACACAAATAGTGGTACCCATAAGTACTCATTTCTGATGAAAAAACACAAATGTGAAAAATTGGTGGATATACAGATGTAGGATGTTAATTTGCCACAGCAGGAAAATAGTCCTGCAGCAACAGGAAATGTAAATTATTAGGTGGATTAAAATTAATGGACATTTTTGTAGGGGTTGATATATTTTTTGTAAGGGAAAATCAAGTCTGAAATTTCAAAGTGGAAATTACAAATAAAATAAAATGTATTTATGAGGCCCTTTTTACATCAGCCGATGTCACAAAGTGCTATACAGAAACCCAGCCTAAAACCCCAAACATCAAGCAATGCAGATGTAGAGGCATGGTGACTAGGAAAAACTCCCTAGAAAGGCAGGAACCTAGGAAGAAACCTAGAGAGGAACCAGGCTCTGAGGGGTGGCCGGGTTGAGATTATAACAGTACATGGCCAAGATGTTCAAACGTTCATAGATGACCAGCAGGGTCAAATAATAATAATCACAGTGGTTGTAGAGGGAGCAACAGGTCAGCACCACTTTAAATTGAATCCGCTTGGACTGGGCATCTCTCATTGGGAGGAGCATATGTGGTAGTATTATGTTCCATTCCTCCTCTCCAAATGTTACCTCCAGCCCCCCCCCATATGGCCTTTAGGCCCTTACAAGTTCCATTAAATGCACCTATAAGGTGGCTATATATAAGCGCTGCAGTATGTGGTAATTTGCATAGGATTTCTATCTTAATGCTTATATCGGAATGTCCTGGGAATTTGTTGTTGTTTTGTCCTACCTTAAGCAAACAATCACTAAGCTGGAGATACATCCAAAAGTCTTGTTTCTGTAAATTATACTTGGACCTTAACTCTTCATAAGAGGTAAAAGTGTTATCTTGATAGAGACAACCAATGTTCTTTATCCCCTTTCTAAACCAACCTTTCCAGAAAACCATGTGTCCCCCTATTTTCAATTGAGGGTTGTTCCATAACGAAGCAGAGCTTATCAAAAAAGGTGAAGATCTCTCTCTCTCTCTTGAATCTGGCTCCATATATTTTTAGTATGGGACATTATTGGATTCTGGGGTCCCACCTTATGTTGACTCAAGTAATCTGATGCTCTCAATGGGGCATTAAGTTCCTCTTCCATGTCCACCCAGATTGGCCTAGTCGAGTTCTGAATAAAGAGAGAGCCTATTTGGGAAGCTACAAAGGCTTCTTGATACAATTGCATGTTAGGAAGATTTAATCCTCCCTTCTCAGTCTTTCCCTGTAATCACGCTAGTTTCATTCTGGCCTTTTTACCGGCCAAAACAAACTCCGTAATCATTTTGTCTATGGATTTAAAGACAGGTATGGATAGTGGTAACATGCTGATAACGTAATTCATTTTAGGTGCTATGACCATCTTTATAACCTGTATCCTACCCCATAATGAGATTTGTAGTTTATCCCAGCTCTTAAACTGGAGATGAACTTTGTTCAATAGTGGGCCAAGATTTTGAGAAATCCTGTTCTCTAGACCAGGATTTAACGCCATCCCCACGTACCTCAGGTTTTTAGAGACCCATTGAAACCTCCAGCTGAGGAGGTCATTTCTCAGACAATGTTTTGATAGAGGCATTACTTCAGATTTGGTCCAGTTGACTTTATAGCTCGATATCTCTGAGAATGAATTTACAAGGTCCAGTAAAGGCAGTATGGAGAGTCGGGGGTCTGATATTAAGAGTAATATGTCGTCTGCATAAATGGGGTGGCAGCATAGCCTAGTGGTTAGAGCGTTGGACTAGTAACTGAAAGGTTGCAAGATCGAATCCCTGAGCTGACAAGGTACAAATCTGTCGTTCTGCCCCTGAACAAGGCAATTAACCCACTGTTCCTAGGCCGTCATTGAAAATAAGAATTTTTTCTTAACTGACTTGCCCAGTTAAATACATAAATAAATAAATAAATAAATAAAGCAGCAGTAGTTTATTCTCCCAACGGATGCAGTCTAATGGCTTTGGCTAATGGTTCTAATGCTATAATAAATAGGAGGGGTGAGAGACAGTCACCTTGTTTCGTCCCTCGTCCTACAGAAAATGGAGATGATCGTAGTCTGTTAGTGACTACTCGTTGTACAGAAGTTTAATAATATTCCAAGTGTGATCACACAGTCGCTTGGAACAGCTGACGCTCTCATGCATGCCTCATTGTTGCTTGCCTCGAAGCGAGCATAGAAGTGATTTAGCTCATCTGCTAGGCTTGTGTCACTGGGCAGCTCGCGGTTGGGCTTCCCTTTGTAGTCTGTAATAGTTTGCAAGCCCTGCCACATAAGACGAGCGTCGGAACCGGTGTAGTAGGATTCAGCTACGAAAAGTATAGCTGAAAACTCTCTAGGCAAGTAGTGTGGCCTGTATTGACACTTTGCCTGTTTGATGGTTCGTCGCAGGGCATAGAAGGATTTCTTTTAAGCTTACAGGTTAGAGTCCCGCACCTTGAAAGCAGCAGCTCTACCCTTTAGCTCAGTGTGAATGTTGCCTGTAATCCATGGCTTCTGGTTGGGGTATGTACGTACAGTCACTGTGGGGACGACGTCCTCGATGCACTTATTGATAAAGCCAGTGACTGATGTGGTGTACTCCTCAATGCCATCGGAAGAATCCCGGAACATGTTCCAGTCTGTGATAACAAAACAGTCCTGTAGTTTAGCATCTGCTTCATCTGACCACTTTTTTATAGACCGAGTCACTGGTGCTTCCTGCTTTAATTTTTGCTTGTAAGCAGGAATCAGGAGGATAGAGTTGTGGTCGGATTTACCAAATGGAGGGCGAGGGAGAGCTTTGTACGCGTCTCTGTGTGTGGAGTACAGGTGATCTAGATTTTTTCCCCCTCTGGTTGCACATTTAACATGTTGATGGAAATTTGGTAGAACTGATTTAAGTTACCCTGCATTAAAGTCTCCAGCCACTAGGAGCGCCGCCTCTGGGTGAGTGGTTTCCTGTTTGCTTATTTCCTTATACAGCTGACTGAGTGCGGTCTTAGTGCCAGCATCTGTCTGTGGTGGTAAATAAACAGCCATGAAAAGTATAGCTGAAAACTCTCTAGGCAGGTAGTGTGGCCTGCAATTTTTCACAATATACTCTACCTCAGGTGAGAAAAATCTAGAGACCTCCCTAGATTTCATGCACCACAATTCCGTGAAACATAGGATATTACAGGTTTTGATGTCCCGTTGGGAGGACATTCGTACATCGTACCTCATCTAGTTTATTGTCCAATGATTGCACGTTGGCGAGTAGTATTGACGGTAATGGCAGCTTTCCCACTCACCTTCTCCGGGTCCTGACCAGGCATCCGGCTCTTTGTCCTCAGTACCTGCGTCGCTTCCTCTTGCAAATAACGTGGATGTCGGCCCTGCCGGGTGTTTGGAGGATGTCTTGTGCATCTTGTTTGTTGAAGAAAAAATCTTTGTCTAATCCGAGGTGAGTGATCACTGTCCTGATATCCAGAAGCTCTTTTTTGCCGTAAGATACGGTGGCAGAAACATTATGTACAAAATAAGTTACAAATAATGTGAAAAATAACATATAATAGCACAATTGGTTGGACGCCCGTAAAACTGCTGCCATTTCTTCCGGCGCCATTTTCTCAATACCTACATGTTTCAAGCAGACCACCAAAGTCCCTGTGCCCAAGGAAGCGAAGGTAACCTGTCTAAATGATTACTGCCCCGTGGCACTCACGTCGGTAGCCATGAAGTGCTTTGAAAGGCTGCTCACATGAACAGCATCCTCCCCGACACCCTAGACCCACTCCAATTCGCATACCACCCCAACAGATCCACAGATGACGCAATCTCAATCACACTCCACATTGCCCTTTCTCACCTGGACAAAAGGAACACCTATGTGAGAATGCTGTTCATTGACTACAGCTCAGCATTCAACATCATAGTGCCCAGTACATCACTGGGGCCAAGCTTCCTGCCATCCAGGACCTATATAATAGGCGGTGTCAGAGGAAAGCCCATAAAATTGTCAGAGACTCTAGTCACCCAAGTTATAGACTGTTTTCTCTGCTACCGCACGGCAAGCGGTACCGGAGCGCCAAGTCTAGGACCAAAAGGCTCCTCAACAGCTTCTACCCCCAAGCCATAAGACTGCTGAAAAATGTATTAAATCTACATTGCTCCCCCTTCCTTTTGTACACTGCTGCTACTTGCTGTTTGTTTGTTACCTATGCATAGTTACTTCGCCCCCACCTACATTTACAGATTACCTCAACTAGCCTGTATCCCTGCACACTGACTCGATATCGGTGCCCCATGTATATAGCCTCGTTATGTTATTCTTATAGTGTTTTATTTTAATCTACTTGGTAAGTATTTTCTTCTTCTTGAACTGCACTGTTGGTTAAGGGCTTGTTAGTAAGCATTTCACAGTAAAGTCAACAGTTGTTGTATTCGGCGCATGTGACAAATAAAGTTTGATTTGATAAGTGTTTCTAGTTTGAGAAACAGACGCCTCACAAGTCCTCAACTGGCAACTTCATTAAATTGTACCGGCAAAAAACACCAGTCTCAACGTAAAACAGGGAAGAGGCGACTCCAGGATGCTGGCCTTCTAGGCAGAGTTACAAAGAAAAAGCCATATCTCAGACTGGCCAATGAAAATAAAATATTAAGATGGACAAAAGAAGACAGGCTCTGGACAGAGAAATTCTGCCAAGAAGGCCAGCATCCTGGAGTCGCCTCTTCACTGTTGACGTTGAGACTCGTGTTTTGCGGGTACCATTTAATGAAGCTGCCTGTTGAGGACTTGTGAGGTGTCTGTTTCTCAAACTAGACACTCTAATGTACTTGTCCTCTTGCTCAGTTGTGCACCGGGGCCTCCCACTCCTCTTTCTATTCTGGTTAGTGCCAGTTTGCGCTGTTCTGTGAAGGGAGTAGTACACAGAGTTGTACGAGATCTTCTCTGAACAAGTATAAACTGACGAGTTTCAGAAGAAAGGTCTTTGTTTCTGGCCATTTTGAACCTGTAACCGAACACGCAAATGCTGATGCTCCAGATACTCAACTAGTCTAAAGAAGGCTAGTTTTATTGCTTCTTTAATCAGAACAACAGTTTTCAGCTGTGCTAACATAATTGCAAAAGTGTTTTCTAATGATCAATAAGCCTTTTAAAATGATAAATTTGGATTAGCTAACATAATGTGCCATTGGAACACAGGAGTGATGGTTGATGATAATGGGCCTCTGTACGTCTATGTAGATTTTTATTTTTTTATCTGCCGTTTCCAGCTACAATAGTCATTTACAACATTAACAATGTCTACACTGTATTTCTGATCAATTTTAATGGACAAAAAATGAGCTTTTCTTTTAAAAAAAAAGGACATTTCAAAGTGACCCCAAACTTTTGAACGGTACTGTATATATTTTAATAAAATGTTACAATTTAATAATATTCATCCAAATAATATATTACAGTGTGAGATGCAGATCTTAATAGTTTAAAGATGCCTCTCTACTCTACCCATCCTCCTCTATAACTCCTATACACCAATTTATGTTATTTTAGTAAGATTTCGCTACTGTCACAGAATATAATCTGAATGTGAGGATGATTCAACTGATTCTAGATTACAGTGCATTCGGAAAGTATTCAGACCCCTTTATTTTTTCCACATTTTCTACGTTACAGCCTTTTTCTAAAATTGATTAAATTGTTATTTTCCCTCACTAATCTACACATAATACCCCTTAATGACAAAGCAAAACAGCTTTTAAGACATAACATTTTTGCAAACTGAAATATCACATTTACATAAATATTCAGACTTTGCTATGAGACTCGAAATTGAGCTCAGGTCCATTCTGTTTCCATTGATCATCCTTGAGATGTTTCTACAACTTGATTGGAGTCCACGTGTAGTAAATTCAATTGATTGGGCATGATTTGAAAAGGCACACCTGTCTACATTAGGTCCCACAGTTGACAGTGCATGTCAGAGCAAGCCATGAGTTCGAAGGAATTGTCCGTAGAGCTCCGTGACAGGATTGTGTCGAGGCACAGATCTGGGTAAGTGTACAAAATAATTGCTGCAGCATTGAAGGTCCCCAAGAACACAGTGGCCTCCATCATTCTTAAATGGAAGAAGTTTAGAACCACCAAGACTCTTCCTAGAGATGGCTGTCCGGCCAAACTGAGCAATTGGGGGAGAAGGGCCTCGGGGTGACCAAGAACCTGATGGTCACTGACAGAGCTCCAGAGTTCCTCTGTGGAGATGGGAGAACCTTCCAGAAGGACAATCATCTCTGCAGCACTCCACCAATCAGGCCTTTATGGTAGAGTGGCCAGACAGAAGCCACTCCTCAGTAAAAGGCACATGACTGGCCTCTTGGAGTTTGCCAAAAGGCACCTAAAGGATTCTCAGACCATGAGAAACAATATTCTCTGGTCTGATGAAAACAAGATTGAATTCTTTGACCTGAATGCCAAGCGTCACTTCTGGAGGAAACCTGGCACCATCCCTACGGTGATGCATGGTGGTGGCAGCAGCATCATGCTGTGGGGATGTTTTTCAGCGTCAGGGACTGGGAGACTAGTCAGGATCAAGAGAAAGATGAACAGAGCAAAGTACAGAGAAAACCTGCTCCAGAGCGCTCAGGACCTCAGACTGGGGCAAAGGTTCACCTTCCAACGGGACAACGACCCTAAGTACACAACCAAGACAACGCAGGAGTGGCTTCGGGACAAGTCTCTGAATGTCCTTGAGTGGCCCAGCCATAGCCCGGTCTTGAACTCGATCCAACATCTCTGGAGAGACCTGAAAATAGCTGTGCAGTGACGCTCCCTATCCAATCTGACAAAACTTGAGAGGATCTGCAGTGAAGAATGGGAGAAACTCCCCAAATACAGGTGTGCCAAGCTTATAGCGTTATACCCAAGAAGACTCGAGGGTGTAATCACTGCCAAAGGTGCTTCAACAAAGTACTGAGTAAAGGGTCTGAATACTTATATAAATGTGTTATTTCAGTTTTTAATTTGCAAACATTTCTAAAAACCTGTTTTTGCTTTGTAATTATGGTGTATTGTGTGTAGATTTCTGAGAACATTTAAAAAAAAATATTTGAATATTATTTTACCTTTATTTAACTAGGCAAGTCAGTTAAGAACAAATTCTTATTTTCAACGACAGCCTAGGAACAGTGGGTTAACGGCCTTGTTCAGGGGCAGAATGACAGATTTGTACCTTGGCAGCTCGGGGATTCGATCTTGCAACCTTTCGGTTACTAGTCCAACGCTCTAACCACTAGGCTACCTGCCACCCCCTTCTAGAATAAGGCTATAATGGAACAAAATGTCAGAAAAGTCAAGGGGTCTGAATACTTTCCGAGTGCACTGTAACTGTATTGATATTTGACCTGTATTGACCTTTGCTGGTTGTTTCCAGGTCATCAGTGTGCCTGAGGGGGATTTCTTCTTTGACTTTGTGAGACATCTGACCGACTGGATCAAAAAAGCCAGGCCTGCAAAGGACGGTAAAGACATTTGTTGACTGTAGAGGGTCCTATATTCAGTAGAAAGGTTACCCGTAGGAACGGAAAATCCAAGATGAGATCTCTTCTTTATCACCTTTAATTCTCCAAGACAAAAATCTGCTTTATTCAACACTGAAAAATAATTGCTTATTTTCTCATACTTCTCTTCTCAAATTTTGTTCCAGACAAACAACCATATATCATCTCAGATCTGTCCCACTCTGATCAAAATATGATTTTTATAATGTCTCTCAAATTGAAATAATTGAATAAACCACCTTTGGGCTACGACCCAAAATGACCCAAGTTGGTAGTTTGAGGGTTAAATAAGTCTATTTTCAACTTTCCTGTAGGCATCCAACATTTTGGGGGTCAGAAAAAAGAAATAAAGAAAGAACGACACAGCATATTAATCCTAAGGATTTATTGATGACCCAAATTTCAGCACCTAGTGAAGCCTTCAGGAGTGGCTCACATAAATATTTGATCAAACATGGTGTTTCATGTTATAGGTCTGTCAACACGTTGTGGTTAAAGCTAGATGAAGGTTAAGCTTGGGTTGGGGAAATTGCCATCTATGTTGATGTATTAATATGAGAAGTATGTCCTGACTCTCTCGGTATCGTCCATCTGCAGGTGTAGTGCCTTCACTGACCTATCAGGTTTTCTTCATGAAGAAATTGTGGACCAATACCATGCCAGGGAAAGACTCCATGGCTGACTACATCTTTCACTACTACCAGGTATGTGTGTGTGTGCATGTGCATGTGCGCGTGCGCGTGGGTATTTGTCTAAGTGTATTGACCCTCCTCACTGCTCTTTCTTCAGGAGCTTCCCAAGTACCTCCGTGGTTACCACCAGTGTTCCCGGGAAGAGGTTTTCCAGCTGGGAGCGCTGATCTACAGGGTGAAGTTTGAGGAGGACAAATCCCAGTTTCCAAACATTCCCAAGATGTTGAAGGAGCTGATCCCTCAGGACCAGATCAGACACCTCTCGCCTGACGACTGGAAACGGGTGAGTCGGAAAATTAGAATTGCTGTCGGCATAAATAGTGTTTAACATGATTTTTGAATGACTACTTCGTCACTGTACCCCACACATACAATTATATGTAAGGTCCCTCAGTCAAGCAGTGAATTTCAAACAGATTCAACCACAAAGACCAGGGAGGTTTTCCAATGCCTCGCAAAGAAGGGCACCTATTGGTAGATGGGTAAAAAAAAAATGACATTGAAAATCCCTATGAGCATGGTAAAGTTGATAATTACACTTTGGATGGTGTATCAATACACCCAGTCACTACAAAGATACAGGCGTCCTTCCTAACTTAGTTGCTGGAGAGGAATTAACCTGCTTAGTGATTTCACCATGAGGCCAATGGTGATTTTAAAACAGTTTAATGGCTGTGATAGGAGAAAACTGAGGATGGATCAACAATATTGTAGTTGCTCCACAGAACTAAACTAAATGACAGAGTGAAAAGAAGGAAGCCTGTTATGGGTATGCTTGTCATCGGTAAGGACTAGGGAGTTTTTTAGGATGAAAAGAAACAGAGTACAGCTAAGCACAGGCAGAATCCTAGAGCAAAACCTGGTTCAGTTTGCTTTCCAACAGACACTGAGAGACAACTTCACCTTTCAGCAGGAAAAAAACAAAAACGCAAAGCCAAATATACACTGACGACAACATTGAATGTTCCTGAGTTTTGACTTAAATCGGCTTGAAAATCTATGGAAAGACTTGAAAATGGCTGTCTAGCAATGATCAACAACCAACTTGACAGAGCCTGAAGAATTTTAAAAAGCATATTGTGCAAATATTGTAGAATCCAGGTGTACAAAGCTCTTAGAGACTTACCCAGAAAGACTCACTGTAATCGCTGCCAAAGGTGATTCTAACATGTATTGACTCATTCTTCAATAAATTAGCAAAAATGTCTAAAAGCATTGTTTTCACATTGTCATTGTGTTGAGATGGGTGAGACATTTCATCAATTTTGAATTCAAGCTGTAACACAACAAAATGTGAAATAAGTCATGAGGTATGAATACTTTCTGAGTGCACTGTAGTTCAGGGAACCACGCTTGTGTGATGAGTAACCTTGCCTTAGACCTGAAGACTAGTGTTAGCTCCCAGAGCGAATGCCTAGGCTTTAGCTCAATGAGCTAACACAGTTTTGTGCCGTATAGGAATCTGGGGGGTTAAATCATATTTGGTCACACTCTCTGCTGCTTGTTTTTCTGTCTCACAGTCTATAGTGGCATTTTTCAACAAGCAGTCGGGGAAGACTCGAGAGGAGGCCAAGCTCTCATTCCTCAAAGCCATCTTCAAGTGGCCTACGTTTGGTTCGGCCTTCTTTGAAGTCAAGGTAAAGATTTCTATATGAATTCATGTTCTTGTGCAAATGGTATAGAATGATCATTGTTTGTGTTTTTTCTTTTTTTACATTTGAGTCACAGTGTGTATTTGAGTGCTGATTAGTACTTTGGGAGGTTTTTGTTCAAATGAATTTTCTTGATCAATGGTGTTAATTTCAGAATAGTTAATTCAATCTCAGTCGTGGACTATTATTATTAACCTGGTCAAAGAGTTGTTGTGCATTCTTTGCTACTTTTATTTATTTTTTTACTTGTTTTATAAATGTATTATCTCTGTCAGTTTATCTGTGTAAGGGCCTATTGTCTGCCTCAATCCCAGTATCTATTTATTTAATGAATTTTTATAGGTTTGTAAGATACCAATTGTGACTAAACTGATGTTTTCCTATTCAACAGCAAACCAGTGATCCAAACTTCCCAGAGATCCTCTTGATAGCAATCAACAAACATGGTGTCAGCCTGATCGACCCCAAGTCAAAGGTGAGTGTGTGCCTACATGCATGCGTGTGTGTGCACATTTTCTTGCTCGCACATGTGTGTTAGGGAAGTTGTGTATGTGTGTGTTTACTGTGTGATTCTCCAATTCCCACCTCAACAGGACATCTTGACCACACACCCATTCACTAAGATCTCTAACTGGAGCAGTGGTAACACCTACTTCCACATCACCATCGGAAACCTGGTCCGAGGCACCAAGCTGCTGTGTGAAACCTCACTGGTGAGCTACTGGACGTTTTCAACACCCACAATATGACATAACATATGATATAAAATTACACTATACATACTGTATCAACTAAAGTATTCTAAAGATGCGTATCAAAAAAAGCACTTGTCTTTTCCTACAAGCATTGACTTTGCTGATAATTACTTAATTGAGGAAATATTGACTTACTATAACCACGTTCCCATCCACAGTTTTTATGCAAGTAAAAAATTATTTGTAAAAATCACAACAGCTGTGATGGGAACAGAAAGTTTTGGTACAATATTATAAATGCCAACAGATAATTATTTTGTTTGTAATTTGTTTGTTCGACATGGTGGGATCTTTTTGTGTCTGTAAAATTAATTATGCAAGGAATGGCGGTGGAAATGCCTTTAGGCGTAAATATTGATATAATAACCATCATATTGAAGTAAACTTGGAGTCACACGATGACATGGTGTGTGGTCCTCCCACTACGACTTGGGAAATCATGCAGTTTATTAGGCTACAGACTAAATAAGTTATAATGAACTTCACAGGGCGGTGAAAGTGCACGGTGATCTTGATGCTACTTTCCAATAAATATTGAGGGTCTAAAATGTAATGTAAATGTAGGTGAAATATCGGCTTTTATATATGAAGGGTTTATTGAATAATTTGTTCATTCCATCTTGTAGGATACAGATTCCCTTTCAACGGAGTGTGTCTGCTCATGGAGGAGACTGGTGCTTCTGGCAACCCACTGCAGTTAGACTAGATGATTTGATGATGTTGATGCCAGACTTGATAAGAGTGCAAGTGTCATGTGGTCAAAAGTCGCAGTCATGGTCTTAGCCTGAAATTAGCCTGTATGCAGATAGAAAAGCCTTTTCAATGGTATACATGTGTGGTTCTGTAGCTTTGTCGAACTTTTAAATAATAAATGCAAGCAGATCTGGGTTCAAATGCTGAGTGTTTGATAGGGCCTGTTTGGAGTGACAGTTGGGCAGATTTTCACTTTTGGGAATACTCCATTGGCTCCATTGCACCAGGCAAGCTCAATCAAGCGCACTCTGAAGTATTTGACAGAAAACAAATACTACTATTTGAACACGTCTGATTCATATTCTGCAATGAAATATTGCAAGGCATTTATGTACCTTTGAACTAGTTTGTTTGTCTGTGTGACCACAGGGCTACAAGATGGACGACCTCCTGACCTCTTACATCAGCCAGATGCTGACCACCATGACCAAACAGCGCGGTTCCCGTGGCAACATCAAGTGATCTGGAAAGTCATCGATCCCGCTGTTGAGTGTATTAGTGTAGGCCTCGAGGGCTTTGTGATCTATCACACGGTTTCATTAAAACATAGAGGGATAAATACAACCCTTCCTCCATAACATGCTAAATCAATTACATGCATACATACACACACTCGCACACATACATACATGTGCACGTACGCATGCACACACACACACACACACACACACACACACACACACACACACACACACACACACACACACACACACACACACACACACACACACACACACACACACACACACACACACACACACACACACACACACACACACACACACACACACACGCACTTGACAGATTCTCCCTAAAATGTAGATGAAAGAGAGTGGGAAGGACAGGAGCTTGAGAACCTCTGGTCTAATAGTCTATTGTACAGATACTGTTAATCTCAGCACTACAGACACAACGTTGATGCAACATCTCGCAGCAAAGTCTGAGAGACATTGGAAATCATGCATCTCCACACACTACTGTGTTACAGAAATGTACATAGATCGTTGGTTATAGGGATGGAGGCATGATAGCAGTATTGCGTCAAGAATACTCTTTTTGCATTGTCGGTAGATACGGTGACGATTTAAATGTTTGATTTATGTTTTGGCCATGACAATGTTTTGACTTATCGTCAGATGTTGGTTTATATCTTGGGTCCTGTCTTAACAATCACCAATTGCCTTTACTTGACCCAAATGCACAACCAACGATTACAACTTTTTACATGGCAACTAATCAAGAGCTTTGTTTAGAAAATGTTTTTATGCAAAGCATTTGATCGTAAAATGTCCAATAATGTGATTTATAAATGTTGGACCTAAACCTATACAACTATGGCTTGTCCATACTATAGATATCATGTGTAATCATTGCATTATATTGTTTTAGAGTTTAATTCAAAATTGGCCCTCATCATTGTCGCAGGCAGGCTAAATACTTTTTTTGAATACCCGATCAGTGTTGTTAGTACATTTGATGTATTAATGAAGTATATTTGAAGTACATTTGATGAGAACAGTCAGATTGACCTCTGGACATTAGCTGTTTCTAGGACTTTGCATACAGTGTGTATACCACATCACTGTAAAAACATTTAGTGGAAAGTTGACAATATTTAATCATGTGATATTTCTAACAAGCACATATTTAGCTGTTTGCCTAATGAATTAATCATTGAAGAAAATGTATTCTGTAAATAAAGACTCACGGTCCATATGACTTGTCTTTAAAAAAAATTGTGGATCAAATCAAGGATTTTTAAGTATTAAAGGTCAACTCTGTTATGACATCAGCATAGACAAAATATAATCTACATACAGAAATGAACAACAAATATGTCAGGACTGCCATTATTGTCTCTTAATGGTGGCAGTTTTGGCACATTAAAGTTATGTTATTGTTGATGTCTGTAAACAGGAAGTCACCCCACTGTGTATGGTGATGTCAAATTGCTTAGTCTACCTTAAAATGTAATCTGTGACATTGTTGTGCACCGTTCTGTATAGTGGATATTCATTTAGGCCAAATTGTTCCTGTTTTTTAAATGTTGGTCCATGACACCAAATATTTTGGTATCAATAAAGAAATTACAAATATTTCCTTTCATGCCTAATGTTCATCACCCCAAAAGATGAATGAGCCTATTTCACTATCACATAATTTCATAATGAGAAAACAACATGTGTGCATTTTACGCTCAAAGCGACAAAAATGTAACAAAACAGTTCAGTTAACTTCTGAATGTTTATGCAAAAAAAACAACATAGTTTACAATGATGTCATAGCGAAATGGGCTTATGCAAAATACAATGGCTATCACCACCAACTGAGCTCTACTTTTAGACTATTTTAATATGATACTCTTCTGATTGTAACAGAATGATAGAACTGTAAACAGATAATTCTACTTTCTATAACGATCTTACAACCAAGTTAACACTACAGGTGTCGTATGCAGATGACAAATCAGACTGGTATCTTATACTGTGATTCTTTGGCTAAACATACTTTTTTCCTAGGTATTCCTAAGGCTTTGTACAGTGATTTAAAGGCTGCCCCTTATCACAAAGCTGTGGTGGCGCTGAGTTACTCATCAATATGTTGTCAGTCATAAAGAAATCTAACAGGTTTCATAATCATTACTAGAAAAACTGTCTTTCAGCTACCAGAGCTGAAGTTGGTATTCTTCACATTGATTTGACAACACTGCACAGTAAAGCTGAGGCACAATCAACTGAAGAGAGATGTTAGAGTTCTGCTATAATTTGGCTAAAAGGACAAAATATTGTACAACATTTGCTTTTTTTCCTTGCCAGAAGGATTTTCATTTGTGTTAAAAAGTCTAAACAAATGTGTTAAAAACAATGACCTCAATATGAACCATATAAAATATATAGATATATGGACCATGGAAATACAGTGTAATTGTTCTCTATAGGTCACTTATGTCGTTGCAGTGATTATATGTTGCAAAGTTCTATGGACGTCACCTCGTTACAATGCCTTATGCTCAATAAAGTGATAAGTACTTATAAACATTGACCACAACCAATCAAACACATTAATTTATCTCCAGACATAAACAGAGGATTATCATGTCATATCCAAACTGGAGTTCTAATAGTACTCATTTTTATTTGTGATACTTCAGCGCTGTTTATACCTGGTTCCAACATGCGTCCTTTGTTCTGATCTTCTCCATATTCTGATTGTGTCCACATTTTCAAACAGGTGTAGACAATCAAAATACATTGTGATCAGATGTTCCTGCCGACCCCCGGAGGTAGTCAGGTCGTGTCTACACTTGACACTTACATGACTTCTGCTATCAGAATAGGAAGATTGCATTGAAAAGATGGGTCTCTAGATGCACAAATGTCGCTTTGTGGTCTGATTGTGTTCAGATCTGGCTCACCACTTCAGGAGGCGGATTTCTCCTCAGTCTGGACGCATCAGGCTGCTGAAAGTGCATACAATGGGTAACGTCATCAGCACTCCTCCCACAAGTCTCCAGAAAACCTGTCTTTTGGGACCGAGAGTAACCTTTTCATTATAACGTTTTGGTTTTTTTGGCTAGTGTTATGCTAATCCGTTTGCAATTCATTTTGCGTTGCTTGCTGGCTAGCTAGCGACAGTAGTTTACACAACAACGACTGATGGCAGTAGTTATCATATTATCCCTATTCCATCGTTTGTAGAATGCATACTGGCATTTGAATATAGCGCGGGAAAAGGGAATCCGGACACGGTAGACACATTTCAATGTAGGTGTAGACGCATGACGCGTTAGGAATTCCATGATCAGAACTCTATGATCAGAATACCAAACCTGCATGAACTGTCAAGCCTAGACACGGCCTCAGGCACGCAGGCTGCATTTAGATAGGCAGCCCAATTCTGAAATTTTGCCCAATTATAGGCAAAAGAGCTGATCTGATTGGTCAAAACACCAATTAGTGGAAAAAAAGATCCGATTTGGGCTTCCTATCTAAACGCAGCCTTACAAGTGTAGACAGATCTGGACAGTGAAATCATTTAAATCATCATTACCCCACTCTCTAAAACCATTCACAGGTGGGACCATTGCTTTATGGCATCAATTTGTGAATAAAAATGAATAAATAAACAATTCTGAAAGAATATCTGTCAAATAATTGACTTACAGGGAATGACCAGGAAATCTGGTCACAATGAGGACACATAAGATACATTTTAATAGCATGTGTAGACTGAAAATGTGGGTGCAATGTGGACAAGACCAGGACACAGGATGCCTGTAAGCGGCAGGTATAAACGAAGCTTGAGACAGTTTGATTGGAGTGCCAGATCCCAGATGGGCAGAGTGCACTTTTTGGGACTTCTTCATTGGTTCCCTTATGCCAGGAAAGGGCAATCAAGCACAGCTAAAGTATTTCAAAAGAAAACAAACACATACTAATTGAACCCCGGTCTGGTCATTTTCACACATCTTATCGACCACTACTCTCACACACTAACAAAATGGTCAAACATTTGTGGTTCACGTAATTCAACACTGCAGTGGCTGCTGAAATGGAAAGGAACCTATGGACAGTACTACAAGTTGAGAATATCTACAGCGGACAGTCACTTTTCTTGTTATATTAATTCAGTGAGTAAGTAATACATCTCAAAGGACCTGGTTCAATAGTGTAATAATCTCTCCCCACCACCAGATGGTGTCTGTAGTATGAACGATGAGTTGGTTGGTCCTTGAGGTTGTCTGGGCTGTTCTTCAGTCACGTTTGACTTAAGGCAGGGCTGCCCAACCCTCTTCCTAGAGATCTACTTGTCCTGTATGTTATGTTTTCAGTCCAACCCTACTTTCAGTCCAACCCTACTGATTCAGCTAGTTAAGGTCTTGTTGAGCAGCTAATTAGTAGAATCAGGTGTGTTAAATTAGGGTTGAACTGGAAACCCAACCTCCAGGAAGAGAGTTGGGCAGCCCTGTCTTAAGGATTAATATCTATCCAATGAAATCCCTTCTGCAAGTGACACATCAGCACCACCTACAGCTCCGATAGGCCTCACTCACACCATTTAACTATTTCTCATTCTCTTTGTGTCTCATTCTCTCACACAAATCTACAGGGGGTTGCCAGGTTGTGCTCTCAGTTTCCAGTAGTGTCCTGGGTTTCCAGGTTGGGTCGATTCTGGTGAGTTGCCAGTTTGGGGTCCGGGAAGTTGCCAAGTTGAAAGGGAGAGTGAGGAGTGGGTTGCTTCAACTGAGCCTCACAGAGGAGGTTGATTGATTGGTTATCAGTGCTCTGAGACGGTTGCCAAGTTAGGCTCAGTGGCCAGCGGGCTTCGAGCGGGCTCTCCCAGGATGTTGACACTGGAGACGGACCACACATCTGTCAGGGGGTGAGGTCAGGAGTTAGTGGTTGACAAAGGTCATTAATATATATGATATACACTACCGTTCAAAAGTTTGGGGTCACATAGAAATGTCCTTGTTTTTGAAAGAAAAGCAAAACATTTTGTCCATTAAAATAACATCAAATTGATCAGAAATACAGCGTAGACATTGTTAATGTTGTAAATGACTATTGTAGCTGGAAACGGCAGATTTTTTTATGGAATATCTACAGAGGCGTACAGAGGCCCATTATCAGCAAACATCACTTCTGTGTTTCAATGGCACATTGTGTTAGCTAATCCAAGTTTATCATTCTAAAAGGCTTCCGTAATTTCCGGACTATTAAGCGCACCTGAATATAAGCCGCACCCACTGAATTTTAAAAAAAGTATTATTTTGAACATAAATAAGCCGCACATGTCTATAAGCCGCAGGTGCCTACCGGTACATTGAAACAAATGAACTTTACACAGGCTTTAACAAAACATTGCTTGTAACAAAAATAAATAGGCTTTAACGAAACACGGCTTGTAACAAAAAATAAAAAATTAGCAGTAAGCTTTAGTTGTCTTTTTGCACTGAGTCAATTCCTTATGCTGCTGTTTCCAACGTCTTATCATCGACTCATTAAGACCAAGCTCCCGTGTAGCAGCTCTATTTCCTTTTCCAACAGCCAGATCAATCGCCTTCAACTTGAAAGCTGCATCATATGCATTTCTCCGTGTCTTTGCCATGATGAGGGTGACAAAATGACTACCGTAATCAGAATGATGGGAAGTTTGAGAGCGCTCGATTTAATCTAAACAGTAAACAAAAAGTTGTTTGACCTTAACCCGTTCAGCAATTTCATTGGTCTAACGAAAGCTTCATGCCGCCAAAAAACTAAGCACGTCACAGAATGTGTTTTTTTGGAGAAAAAAAAATTGAAAGCGGGAAAAATCCATATATTAGCCGTGTCATTGTTTAAGCCGTGAGGTTCAAAGCTGGGAAAAAAGTTGCAGCTTATAGTCCGGAATTTACGGTAATTGATCATTAGAAAACTATTTTGCAATGTTAGCACAGCTGAAAACTGTTGTGCTCATTAAAAAAAGCAATAAAACTGGCCGCCTTTAGACTAGTTGAGTGTCTGGAGCATCAGCATTTGTGGGTTCGATTACAGGCTCAAAATGGCCAGAAACAAAGTACTTTCTTCTGAAACCCGTCAGTCTATTCTTGTTCTGAGAAATGAAGGCTATTCAATGCGAGAAATTGCCAAGAAACTGAAGATCTCGTACAACGCTGTGTACTACTCCCTTCCCAGAACAGCGCAAACTGGCTCTAACCAGAATAGAAAGAGGAGTGGGAGGCCTCGGTGCACAACTGAGCAAGAGGACAAGTACATTAGAGTGTCTAGTTTGAGAAACAGACACCTCACAAGTCCTCAACTGGCAGCTTCATTAAATAGTACCCGCAAAACACCAGTCTAAACGTCATCAGTGAAGAGGCAACTCTGGGATGCTGGCCTTCTTGGCAGAATTCCTCTGTCCAGTGTCTGTTCTTTTGTTATTTTTTTATTGGCCAGTCTGAGATATGGCTTTTTCTTTGCAACTCTGCCTAGAAGACCAGCATCCCGGAGTTGCCTCTTCACTGTTGACGTTGAGACTGGTGTTTTGCGGTTTCAATTTAATGAATTGAGGACTTGTGAGGCATCTGTTTCTCAAACTAGAAACTAATGTACTTGTCCTCTTGCTCAGTCTCTGTTTTAATCTCTGTTTTAAGCCTATATAGGGTATGTGCGTGTGTGTTTGTATCATGTTATCAAAGCTGGCCATGGGAAAGAAACAGTGTGACTCCTACAGACAACTTCTAACTCACCTGTCCTGAACTTGATGTAGGTGCCATGTTCTAGTGTGGGTTTGCTGCCCGAAAAGAAAGCCAGGCGTTGTTCTCGCCACCTGTCATCAACACAGTTACAGTCATCGCCACAGAAAGTGACATCACCATTCAATACAAAACAGACTGACGTTCATCCGAAGCTTCAATTTGACACAATCAATCTACGTTTTGTACGTAGACATAACAAAATACCTTACGACGACCCTCGCACTCTGCATTCTAGTGGGCTCACTCACCAGTGGAAGATGAAGATGATGAAGATTATGGTGAAGGACACCACGTCGGTGAGGACCCACATCAGATTGTACTCATCTGGAGTCTGAAAGAGAAAGACAGACAACCATTGTGTTTAGGAGTATTCCTTTCACCAATCCAATCAATTTCAGTAAGGCTGCATTTGGGCCCGGCATCACAATAAATCGTTTATTTCTCCCAAAGCGTGCACTTGTTCACTTCCCTTCATAGATTTAAAAGAAAATGACTGGGAAAATAAATACCAGTATGGTGGAAACTCCCTGTAGCTCATGCTTACATCAAGCCAACGCTTTTACATTTGTGGAGAGTAGAGAACAAGTGCAATACTTCCAGAGGAAGGAAAGATTATTGGGATGCAGTAGTATTGGTCCTAGGTTGTTGTTCTCACCTTAAGGAAGAGGTGCCTGGTGAGGTTATTCTCACCATAAGGAAGAGGTGCCTGGTGAGGTTATTCTCACCATAAGGAAGAGGTGCCTGGTGAGGTTATTCTCACCATAAGGAAGAGGTGCCTGGTGAGGTTATTCTCACCATAAGGAAGAGGTGCCTGGTGAGGTTATTCTCACCATAAGGAAGAGGTGCCTGGTGAGGTTATTCTCACCATAAGGAAGAGGTGCCTGGTGAGGTTATTCTCACCATAAGGAAGAGGTGCCTGGTGAGGTTGTTCTCACCATAAGGAAGAGGGGTCTATTGAGGTTGTTGAGGAACTGTAGAGCATTGGTGGTGACAGACTGAGCCCCAGTGCACCAGGCCAGAGAGTAGAGCCACAACTGGCTGATCACATACAGGTTGGTGCTGATGTTGGCCGCTGCATACTCACTGAGGGAGGAATACAACACACACACACACACACACACACACACACACACACACACACACACACACACACACACACACACACACACACACACACAGTTAATATGCGCACACATACACACACCCATTTAATGCAAAGACACACACACTACCACACACACACACATTATCATCTCTGCGGACATGGAGCTATAGTGCAGGTTGAGTTGGACAATGTGATTCTGCTGGAGCTCCTCAACTGGAGCCTGGGACGCCGAGGTATGCTGGAGGTCAGGGTCCAGCTGCTGGACCAGGCTCCGCAAGTCTGAGGGCAGCCACAACACCTGACACACACACAATACACATCATTAACTCTAAACACTAACCTCAGCATTACAACCTTTTGTATTTACAGTGTTACCAATGTAATCAAAATATCCCATAAACAGCTTCATTCCCAAGTTTAAAAAAAATATAGGATAGATAATCCCAGCTTCCCCTCCCACAAACCTAACCTTAACCATTAGTAGAGAAAATGTAAAACTGACCCAAGATCAGTTTCTAGGGGCAGCTTCACCCTACTCCTATTTATAAGATGAACACCACGTCAGTGAGGACACACATCAGAATGGCAGGTAGCCTGGCAGTTAAAAGCTTAAGAGTGTGGGCCAGTAACCAAAAGGTCGCTGGTTCAAATCCCTGAGCTGACTAGTTGAAAAACCTGCCAATGTGCCCTTGAGCAAGGCATTTAACCCTAATTGCTCCTCTAAATCGCTCTGGATAAGAGTGCCTGCTAAATAATTAAAATGTTATAACATCTCCCTCACCTGGTGTGATTGGATGGAAGACTCGTTCTGGATGACCTCCAGGGTGCGTGTGATCCAGGTGTCCCTGTAGGGGTGTCCCTTAGGAGGCCGGTAGAGGTCAAAGATAACCTGTTTGCCTCTCTGCGAAGCCAGCTCCAGAAAGTCCCTGAAGGTGCAAACAGACTGGTTCTGCGCCTGCGCCCGGTCCTCGGTACCCAGAGACCAAGCCGTGCCGAACGGGTCACGCTGCAGAACCACCAGGGGCAGAGAGACAGTCAGTATACAGAATGCTTTGGCATAATGGTCAATCATATTGACAATGTAATATCACATTGTATTCCATAAAGTATGGGGTTGTGCAATTGATAACCTCCCATCCCCTATCGATAGTACGTTGATGTATTGTCAAAATGTCAATAACTTCCCTATCCGTCATCTTATTACGTTGTCCTAGCTACTATCAATGGACACAAACATGCCCTGGTTTCCCATCATACCATGTCCATGAAGCTAAATGATTATGATCTTTATTAAAAAACAGTTCAAGACTAGGCTTAATTTCCGTGTCTCTGTAGCGCCCCCTGAGTCTTACTGAGGTGCGGTGCAGTGGCAGTTGGTGACTCACATGTAGGAACCAGGCTCCGGCGTTGAGGGTCTCCAGCTCCCCCCAGGTGAACATGGCCGCAGGGGCGTCCGTCCGGTCGGGGAACACCTCCTGCACGTTGGTGGTCCTCCTCAGGGTGTGGTCGTGCATCAGGAAGGGCACCCCGTCATAGCTATGGCAACGAGAGAAGCCTTTGGCAGTTACAGAGTTGACAGTTAAGGAGTTGGCGGTTAAGGAATTGGCAGTTAAGGAATTGAAGGTTAAGGAGTTGACGGAAGTGCATTAAGATGACTCACAGTCAAAGAGAGCTGTGTACTTTATCATTTATTCATTCATTCATTCATTCATTCATTCATTCATGCATGCATGTCAAAGTCCAATACAAATGCCCAGGACTAGCGTGGGAAAGAACCCGATGACAATGGCTCACTTATGATACGAGCTCACTAGCTATGTTGGGTTTACCTTCCATAGCAAGCTTGTTTCATAATACCCACGACTGGTGAGGTAGACTAATGTTGGACATGCTTAGGTACACTAGATCAGGGTTCCCCAACTGGCGGCCCATGGGCCGTGATTTTATTTGTCTCCCCCAAGATTTCTGAGCAATATAAACTCAGCAAAAAAAGAAACGTCCCTTTTTCAGGACCCGGTCTTTCAAAGAGAATTCGTAAAAATCCAAATCACTTCACAGATCTTCATTGTAAAGGGTTTAAACATGGTTTCCCATGCTTGTTCAATGAACCATGAACAATTAATGGAACGGTCATTAAGACGCTTACAGACAGCAATTAAGGTCAGTTATGAAAACTTAGGACACTAAAGAGGCCTTTCTACTGACTCTGAAAAACACCAAAAGAAAGATGCCCAGGGTCCCTGCTCATCTGCGTGAACGTGCCTTAGGCATGCTGCAAGGAGGCATGAGGACTGCAGATGTGGCCAGGGCAATAAATTGCAATGTCTGTACTGTGAGACACCTAAGACAGCGCTACAGGGAGACAGGACGGGCAGCTGATCGTCCTCGCAGTGGCAGACCACATGTAACAACACCTGCACAGGATCGGTACATCCGAACATCACACCTGCGGGACAGGCACAGGAGGGCAACAACAACTGCCCGAGTTACACCAGGAACGCACAATCCCTCCATCAGTGCTCAGACTGTCCGAAATAGGCTGAGAGAGGCTGGACTGAGGGCTTGTAGGCCTGTTGTAAGGCAGGTCCTCACCATACATCACCGGCAACAATGTCGCCTATGGGCACAAATCCACCGTAGCTGGACCAGACAGGACTGGCAAAAAGTGCTCTTCACTTACGAGTCGTGGTTTTGTCTCACCAGGGGTGATGGTCGGATTCGCGTTTATTGTCGAAGGAATGAGCGTTACACCGAGGCCTGTACTCTGGAGCGGGATCGATTTGGAGGGTTCGTCATGGTCTGGGGCGGTGTGTCACAGCATCATCGGACTGAGCTTGTTGTCATTGCAGGCAATCTCAACGCTGTGTGTTACAGGGAAGACATCCTCCTGCCTCATGTGGTACCCTTCCTGCAGGCTCATCCTGACATGACCCTCCAGCATGACAATGTCACCAGCCATACTGCTCGTTCTGTGCGTGATTTCCTGCAAGATAGGAATGTCAGTGTTCTGCCATGGCCAGCGAAGGACAGCATCCCGGAGTCGCCACTTCACTATTGATTTTAGTCTACTTGGTAAATATTTTCTTCTTCTTCAACTGGACTGTTGGTTAAGGGCTTGTAAGTAAGCATTTCATGGTAAAGTCAACAGTTGTTGTATTCGGCGCATGTGACAAATAAAGTTTGATTTGATTAGTGTTTCTAGTTTGAGAAACAGACGCCTCACAAGTCCTCAATTGGCAATTTCATTAAATAGTACAGGCAAAAAAACACCAGTCTCAACGTCAACAGTGAAGTGGCAACTCCAGGACGCTGGCCTTCTAGGCAGAGTTGCAAAGAAAAAGCCATATCTCAGACTGGCCAATGAAAATAAACTATTAAGATGGGCAAAAAAAGACAGGCACTGGACAGAGGAATTCTGCCAAGAAGGCCAGCATCCTGGAGTCGCCTCTTCACTGCCAAGAAGACCAGCATTCTGGAGTCGCCTCTTCACTGTTGACGTTGAGACTCGTGTTTTGCGGGTACTATTTAATGAAGCTGCCAGTTGAGGACTTGTGCGGCATCTGTTTCTCAAACTAGACACACTAATTTACTCGTCCTCTTGTTCAGTTATGCACTGGGGCCTCCCACTCCTCTTTCTATTCTGGTTAGAGCCAGTTTGCACTGTTCTGTGAAGGGAGTAGTACACAACTGTGTACGAGATCTTCAGTTTCTTGGCAATTTCGCGCATGGAATAACATTCATTTCTCAGAACAAGAAGAGACTGACGGGTTTCAGAAGAAAGTACTTTGTTTCTGGCCATTTTGAGCTTGTAATCGAACCCACAAATGCTGATGCTCCAGATATTCAACTAGTCTCAACAAGGCCAGCTTTATTGCTTCTTTAATCAGAACAACAGTTTTCAGCTGTGCTAACATACAGTTGAAGTCGGAAGTTTACATACACTTAGGTTGGAGTCATTAAAACTTGTTTTTCAACCACTTCACAAATTTCTTGATAACAAACTACAGTTTTTGCAAGTCGGTTAGAACATGTACTTTGTGCATGACACAAGTAATTTTTCCAACAATTGTTTACAGACAGATTATTTCACTGTATTCACTGTATCACATTCCAGTGGGTCAGAAGTTAACATACACTAAGTTGACTGTCCCTTTAAACAGCTTGGAGAATTCCTGAAAATTATGTCATGGCTTTAGAAGCTTCTGATTGGTTAATTGACATCATTTGAGTCAATTGGAGGTGTACCTGTGGATGTATTTCAAGGCCTACCTTCAAACTCAGTGCCTCTTTGCTTGACATCATGGGAAAATCAAAAAAAATAAGCCACAAGTCTGACCTCCCCAAGTCTGGTTCATCCTTGGGAGCAATTTCCAAATGTCTGAAGGTACCACGTTCTACTGTACAAACAATAGTACACAAGTATAAACACCATGGGACCACGCAGACGTCATACCACTCAGGAAGGAGACGCGTTCTGTCTCCTAGAGATGATCGTACTTTGGTGCGAAAAGCGCAAATCAATTCCAGAACAACAACGAAGGACCTTGTGAAGATGCTGGAGGAAACAGGTACAAAAGTATCTATATCCACAGTAAAACAAGTCCTATATCGACATAACCTGAAAGGCCGCTCAGCAAAGAAGAAACCACTGCTCCAAACCTGCCATAAAAAAGGCAGACAACGTTTGCAACTGCACATGGGGACAAAGATCGTACTTTTGGAGAAATGTCCTCTGGTCTGATGAAACAAAAATAGAACTGTTTGGCCATAATGACCATCGATATGTTTAGAGGAAAAAGGGGGATGCTTGCAAGCCGATGAACACCATCCCAACCGTGAAGCACGGGGGTGGCAGCATCATGTTGTGGGGGTGCTTTGCTGCAGGAGGGACTGGTGCACTTCACAAAATAGATGGCATCATGAGGATGGACAATTATGTGGATATATTGAAGCAATATCTCAAGACATCAGTCAGGAAGTTAAAGCTTGTTCGCAAATGGGTCTTCCAAATGGACAATGACCCCAAGCATACTTCCAAAGTTGTGCCAAAATGGCTTAAGGACAACAAAGTCAAGGTATTGGAGTGGCCATCACAAAGCCCTGACCTCAATCCTGTAGAACATTTGTGGGCAGAACTGAAAAAACATGTGCGAGTGAGGATGCCTACAAACCTGACTCAGTTACACCAGCTCTGTCAGGAGGAATGGGCCAAAATTCACCCAACTTATTGTGGGAAGCTTCCCGAAACGTTTGACCCAAGTTAAACAATTTAAAGGCAATGCTACCAAATACTAATTGAGTGTGTGTAAACTTCTGACACACTGGGAATGTGATGAAAGACATAAAAGCTGAAATAAATCATTCTCTCTACTATTCTTCTGACATTTCACATTCTTAAAATAAAATGGTGATCCCTGACCTAAGACAGGGAATTTTTGCAAGGATTAAATGTCAGGAATTCTGAAAAACTGAGTTTAAATGTATTTGGCTAAGGTGTATGTAAACTTTCGACTTGAACTGTAATTGCAAAAGGGTTTTCTAATGATCAATTAGCCTTTTAAAATGATCAACTTGGATTCACTAACACAACCTGCCTTTGGAACACAGGAGTGATGGTTGCTGATAATGGGCCTCTGTACGCCTTAAAAATCTGTCTTTTCCAGCTACAATAGTCATTTACAATTAACAACGTCTACACTATATTTCTGATCAATTTTATGTTATTTTAATGGACAATTTTTTTTTCAAAAACAAGGAAATATCTAAGTGACCCCAAACTTTTGAACACATACACACACTGAGTGAACAAAACATTAAGAACACCTGCTCTTTCCATGACAGACTGACCAGGTGAATCCAGGTGAAAGCTATGACCCCTTATTGATGTCACTTGTTAAATCCACTTCAGTCAGTGTAAATGAAGGGGAGGAGACCAGTTAAATAAGGGTTTTTAAGCCTTGAGACAATTGAGACATGGATTGTGTACTGTATGTGTGCCATTCAGTGAGTGAAGATTTAAGTGTCTTTGAATGGGGTATGGTACTAGGTGCCAGGCGCACCGGTATGTGTCAAGAACTGCAGCGCTGCTGGCTTTTTCACGCTCAACAGTTTCCCGTGTTTATCAACAATGGTCCACCACCCAAAGGACATCCAGCCAACTTAACACAAGCGTGGGAAGTATTGGAGTCAACATGGGCCAGCATCCCTGTGGAACGCTTTCGACACCTTGTAGACCCTGACGAATTGAGGCTGTTCTGTGGGCAAAAGGCAACTCAATATTAGGAAAGTGTTCTTTATATTTTTGACACTTATTTTTTTAATGTAAAATACTGTTTAACCACCAGCAAATCAGCTCCAAGTGATTTTAATTTAAGAACTCTGATCCAAAGTATTCCCACACATGATAGAGAGATATGTGACTGTGTACAAATGTAAGCAAGGTTTGAAATGGTTGTTTTATTCAAATATTATATCCGTTTGAGCTTCTTGTGGTCAATTTGTAGCCTACAAATTATTTGTAATTACAGCGCCTTCAGAAAGTATTCACACCCCTCGACTTTTTCCACATTGTTGTGTTACAAGGTGGGATTCAAATGTATTTAAAATTGTCATTTTTTGTCAACAATCTACAGAAAATACTCTAATGTCAAAGTAGAAGAAACATAACATTTATAAAAAATGTATGAAAAATAAAACAATAATATATATTGATTACATAACTATTCAACCCCCTTGATCATTGCTAGACAGACATTTTTAGGTCTTGCCATAGATTTTCAAGCCAATTTAAGTCAAAACTGTCATCATGGTAAGCAACTTCAGTGTATATTTGGCCTTGTGTTTTAGATTTTTGTCCTGCTGAAAGGTGAATTTGTCTCCCAGTGTCTGTTGGAAATGCAGAATGTACCAAGATTTCCTCTAGAACTTTGCCTGTGCTTAGCCCTATTCCTTTTCTTTTCATCCAAAACAACTCCCTAGCCCTTGCCGATGACAAGCATACCCATAACACGATGCAGCCACCACCATGCTTGAAAATATGAAGAGTGGTACTCAGGGATGTGTTCTGTTGGATTTTCCCCAAACATAATGCTTTGTATTCAAGACATAAAGTGAATTTCTTTACATTTTTTTACAATATTACTTTAGTGCCTTATTGCAAACAGGATGCATATTTTAGAATATTTGTATTATGTACAGGCTTCTTTTCACTCTGTCATTTAGTTAGCATTGTGGAGTAACTACAATGTTGTTCATCCATCCTCAGTTCTCTCCTATTACAGCCATTAAACTAACTGTTTTAAAGTCACAATTAGCCTCATGGTGATTCATTGTTGCTTACAGTGAGTCCATTCAACTTATAATGTTACTCGTTAAGCACATTTTTACTCCTGAACTCCTGAATACTTATTGACTCAAGACATTTATGCTTTTCGTTTTTTAATTAATAGGTTAACATGTCTAACATAATTCCACTTTGACATTATGGGGTATTGTGTGTAGGCTAGTGACACAACCATCCACTCAAGAAAAAAACTAACTGGCCTGCGGCTGAATGTAGTTGATTATCCCCAAACTAGATGGACACGGAGCATTAAGGTGTGAGGAGGGTGGACAACCGTCACTGACCTGATGGTGACGTCAGTCTCTAGACCTTGCCCTCCAGCCTCCACCGCCTTCTCAAAGGACATGAGAGTGTTCTCTGGCGCAAGCTGGGGTATAACACACATACAAATGATTTGAACATATGGTTACCCTAAACAGGAGGTACTACTGACACAGATGATAAATACCAGGCACAAACATCAGTTCAGCAAACTAGCGCATCTCACGATAGCTAATAACACAGCCCAAAAGTTTTGACTTATACTGACAACGGTAATAAATGATCAAACTACCACACTTCTTCTACTACTACGTCACGTGTTGTTTACGTCACGTGTTGTTTACAGGGTTAGCCTTAGTAGTATGGCCTTGCTCAAGTGAAAATCGTCACATTTTCACCTTGTCGCTTGGGTTTTCAAACTAGCAACCTTTCAGTTACTGGCCCAACGCTCTAACCACTAGGCTACCTGCAGTCAGTTAGTAATGAAAAGAGTTGATGAGAATGGGTTAGTGTTGATGGGAATAGGTTTTTAGCTAAGGATAAGAATGGGTTGGCATTAATGGCGTTGCTCATGAGGCCTACCCACCATGGGTGCCCCTCTGTGCCCGATCAGGGCTGGTGCGAGGCCCAAAGTGCTCTCCTCTTTAAGGCAGGGTGAGTACATGCCCAGGGGCACCAGGTAGAGGGCACACAGCACCGCCAGGTACAGCCCCATGATGAGCGCCTGCCCAACTGGAACACACAGACACACTGTTTACAAAGGGATACAGTTATTCATTTGTGGTTGATATATGGAATCTGATGGAAATTTCCTCAAGACTAAAGAAATTAGACCAGAATAAAAATGATAAGTAAAACAAATAATTATATTTAAACAGAACAAAACAAATATCTACAGATGTATTCTTTATTATATGCAGACATCACTGTTGAGATAAAAAACCTCCCTAAGTTTCACACATCAGAGATGTTCACTGTTGAAATAGAAAACCTCTGAAGTTCTTCCTTTCCCTAGTTTTGAAGTCAGTATTTGCCTTATTCTACTCTGTAATTAGCATATTATGTATACAGCTGCTCAAACAAGCCTCACCTACTCAATCACAAGTCTCACCTTTCCTATTTATGTCATAGAAATGCAAGGCTATTGGCCAGGACAGGAGTGTCATCAGCAAGACTCCTCCCACGTGTAAATATGGTGCCGTCACCTATTAAGAACAAACATATTGCAGGAGGTGAAGTAAAGAGAAAATAAAGAGAGAGAGATGACTATAATAGAAGAAAGAAGGGAGGCCCCACCTGGAAAGAGAGAAGAAGAGTGGTCCACTCTTTGCTACATAGGTCAGACAGCACTGCTATGGCCAGAATGGAGAAGGCTAGACTCACCAGGACCCCAATCTGGCAACACATCCAGAGGAGCAGTACAGTTAGGACAACAGACAACCATTGGCACCTTACCCTTTTCACACTAATGAGCACTTCATTTTGCACTGAGCTGAGCACAATTCATTTTCACTTCATTTTTTCAGGATCTATCCATAAATCTGCAGCATTCAGCATTTCATTAATCTTTTCTTCTACCAGGCAGTCAGCAATTTCATCTAGCTAAAGTCATACATTTCATCTAGACATGGAAAAATGGATGGGATGATTCTAAAGCTTATAAGAGCAGAGGATGTCTAGGAAAGACAGGGAGGATAGGAAACACGATATAGAGAAGTAGGCAGAGGAAGTTGAAATTAGGCAGGGGAAGGCATGTGGACGTTACCTTGTGGCCCCAGTGTAGGTACAGCTTCTGTCCCTCTGACAGCAGACACACAGCCAACAGCTACAAATTAAAACACACACATCATCAGAGAGCTAAGTACAGTATAGCCCTGGTACTGTATAGTACAGTATAGCCCTGGTACAGTATATCCCTGGTACAGTATATTCCTGGTACAGTAAAGCTCTGGTTCAGTACAGTATATTCCTGGTACAGTATATTCCTGGTACAGTAAAGCTCTGGTTCAGTACAGTATATTCCTGGTACAGTAAAGCTCTGGTTCAGTACAGTACATTCCTGGTACAGTACAGCTCTGGTTCAGTTCAGTACAGTATATTCCTGGTACAGTACAGCTCTGGTTCAGTACAGTACAGCTCTGGTTCAGTATAGCCCTGGTACAGTACATCTCTGGTACAGTATATTCCTGGTACAGTACAGTATAGCTCTGGTTCAGTACAGTACATTCCTGGTACAGTACAGTATAGCTCTGGTTCAGTTCAGTACAGTATATTCCTGGTACAGTACAGCTCTGGTTCAGTACAGTATATTCCTGGTACAGTACAGCTCTGGTTCAGTACAGTACAGCTCTGGTTCAGTACAGTATAGCCCTGGTACAGTACAGTACAGCTCTGGTTCAGTACAGTACAGTATATTCCTGGTACAGTACAGCTCTGGTTCAGTACAGTATAGCCCTGGTACAGTACAGTATATTCCTGGTAGAGTACAATATAACTTTGGTTCAGTACAGTACAGTAAATCCCTGGTAAAGTACAGCTATGGTTCAGTATAGGACAGTATATTCCTGGTAGAGTACAGCTCTGGCTCAGTACAGTACAGCCCTGGTACAGTACATCTCTGGTACAGTATAGTACAGTATATTCCTGGTACAGTACAGTATAGCTCTGGTTCAGTACAGTATAGCCCTGGCACAGTACAGTATAGCTCTGGTTCAGTACAGTACATTCCTGGTACAGTACAGTATAGCTCTGGTTCAGTTCAGTACAGTATATTCCTGGTTCAGTACAGCTCTGGTTAAGTACAGTATAGCCCTGGTACAGTATAGTACAGTATATTCCTGGTAGAGTAAAATATAACTCTGGTTCAGTGCAGTACAGTAAATCCCTGGTAAAGTACAGCTATGGTTCAGTATAGTACAGTATATTCCTGGTACAGTACAGCTCTGGTACAGTATAGTATATTCCTGTTACAGTACAGCTCTGGCTCAGTACAGTAGAGTATATTCCTGGTACGGTAAAGTATACAGTACAGTTCTCATCACTAAGCTAAGGACCTTGGGACTAATCACCTCCCTCTGCAACTGGATCCTGGACCGACCCCAGGATCATGGGCCGACCCCAGGTGGTAAGTGTAGGAAACAACACATTCGCCATGCTGATCCTCAACACGGGGGCCCCTTAGGGGTGCGTGCTCAGTCCCCTCCTGTACTCCCTGTTCACTCATGACTGCACGGCCAGGCACAACTCAAACGCCATCATTAAGTTGGCCAATGACACAACAGTGGTAGGCCTGATCAGCGACAACGATGAGACAGCCTATAGGGAGGAGGTCAGAGACCTGACCGTGTGGTGCCAGGACAACAACCTCTCCATCAACATGATCAAGACAAAGGAAATGATTGTGAACTACAGGAAAAGGAGGACCGAGCACGCCCCCATTCTCATATACGGGACTGTAGTGGAGCAGGTTGAGAGCTGCAAGTTCCTTTCCGTCCACATCACCAACAAACTAACATGGTCCAAGCACACCAAGACAGTCGTGAAGAGGGCACAACAAAACCTATTCCCCCTCAGGAGACTGAAAAGATTTGGCATGGGTCCTCAGATGCTCAAAAGTTTTTACAGCTGCACCATCGAGAGCATCCTGACAGGTTGCATCACTGCCTTGTATGGCAACGGCTCGGCCTCCGACTGCAAGGCACTACAGAGGGTAGTGAGTACGGCCCAGTACATCACCGGGGCCAAGCTTTCCTGCCATCCGGACCTCTATACCAGGCGGTGTCAGAGGAAGGCCCTAAAAATTGCCAAAGACTCCAGCCACCTTAGTTATAGACTGTTCTCTCTGCTAACGCACGGCAAGCGGTATCGGAGCGCCAAGTCCAGGTCCAAGAGGCTTCTAAACAGCTTCTACCCCCAAGCCATAAGACTCCTGAACATATTTGCATTGCCCCCTCCCCCTTCTACACTGTTGCTACTCTCTGTTATTATCTATGCATAGTCACTTTAATAACTCTACCTACATGTACATATTACCTCGACACCAGTGCCCCCGCACATTGACTCTGTACCGGTACCCCTGTATAAAGCCCCGCTATTGTTACTTACTGCTGCTCTTTAATTATTTGTTATTCTTATCTCTTACTTTCAGGTATTTTCTTAAAACTGCATTGTTGGTTAAGGGCTTGTAAGTAAGCATTTCACTGTAAGGTCTACTACACCTGTTATATTCAGCACGTGACAAATAAAATTTGATGTATAGCTCTGGTGCAATACAGTATATCCCTGGTACAATACAGTATAGCTCTGGTTCAGTATAGTACAGTATATTCCTGGTACAGTATATCCCTGGGGGATCCCCAGATTGATCTATGACTGATTTATGCTTGCCCTCCAAACCCCCTTGTGAAGCCCCACAAACAAACACACACACCCCTCACCAGCAGCAGAGCGACGTAGCTGAAGAAGGCGGCAGCGATGACGAGCAACACCACAGACCAGGGGAACCAGAAACCCAGGTTCCCAAAGTTAAACCTGGAGAAAGAGAGAGAAAATCGGAAGGAAGCAAGCGAGCGAGAGCAAGGATGGCGATGAGAGAGGGGAGATGTGTGTGTGTGTGTGTGTGGGGGGGGGGTACTCAGGGCTCAATTGTCCCTCTAAACACTCTGACATCAATGCAAATGTAATCAAAAATCATATTAAACACTTATCAACAGTATCATGCTTTTAAATGCACTGTTAGGCTACATTTTTTGACCTCACTGTGATGATCAATTTGAAGAAAGAAGTTCAACAACAGGTTGAAACTGGAAAACATGGTCGTCGTGGATGTAGTTCCAAACAACACAATTGATGTTGTTTCAAAGCCAAATAATGAAATGGACAACGCTTTCTAAGGTGATGATTAATTTATAGAATTTAAGACGTTGAATGTAGATCACTTATACACATATTAGAGCTTATGTATACGCCTATACAGTGCCTCCAGAAAATATTCATACCCCTTGACTTATTCCAAATTTTGTTGTGTTACAACCTGAATTCTAAACGGATTAAACATATAATTGTTTTCACCCATCTAAAACAGACACACAATACCCCATAATGACAAAGTGAAAACATATTTTTTGAAAATTAAATACAGAAATATATAATTTACATAAGTATTCACACCCAAGTCAATACTTTGTAGAAGCACCTTCGGCAGCGATTACAGCTGTGAGTCTTTCTGGGTAAGTCTCTAAGAGCTTTCCACACCTGGATTGTGCAACATTTGCCCATTATCCTTTTCAAAATTCTTCAAGCTCTGTCAAATTGTTTGTTGATAATTGCTAGACATCATTTTCAGGTCTTGACATAGATTTTAAAGTAGATTTAGTCAAAACTGTAACTCGGTCACTCAGGAACATTCACTGTCTTCTTGGTAAGCAACTCCAGTGTAGATTTGGCCTTGTATTTTAGGTTATTGTCCTGTTGAAAGGTGAATTAATCTCCCAGTGTCTGGTGGAAAGCAGACTGAACCAGATTTTCCCCTAGGATTTTGCCTGTGCTTAGCTCAATTCCATGTATTTTATCCTATAAAAACTCCCTGGTCCTTAACGATTACAAGCATTTTTATTTGATTTTTTTTCACCTTTATTTAACTAGGTAGGCTAGTTGAGAACAAGTTCTCATTTGCAACTGCGACCTGGCCAAGATAAAGCATAGCAATTCGACACATACAACGACACAGAGTTACACACGGAATAAACAAAACATACAGTCAATAATACAGTAGAACAAAAGAAAACAAAAGGTCTATATACAGTGAGTGCAAATGAGGTAAGTTAAGGCAATAAATAGGCCATGGTGGCGAAGTAATTACAATATAGCAATTAAACACTAGAATGGTAGATGTGCAGAAGATGAATGTGCAAGGAGAGATACTGGGGTGCAAAGGAGCAAGATAAATAAATACATACAGTATGGGGATGAGGTAGGTAGATAGATGGGCTGTTTACAGATGGGCTATGTACAGGTGCAATGATCTGTGAGCTGCTCTGACAGCAGGTGCTTAAAAGCTAGTGAGGGAGATATGAGTCTCCAGCATCAGAGATTTTTGCAGTTCGTTCCAGTCATTGGCAGCAGAGTACTGGAAGGAAAGACGACCAAAGGAGGAATTGGCTTTGGGGGTGACCAGTGAGATATACCTGCTGGAGCGCGTGCTACGGGTGGGTGCTGCTATGGTGACCAGTGAGCTGAGATAAGGAGGGCTTTACCTAGCAGAGACTTGTAGATAACCTGTAGCCAGTGGGTTTGGCGCCGAGTATGAAGCGAGGGCCAACCAACGAGAGCGTACAGGTCGCAATGGTGGGTAGTGTATGGGGCTTTGGTGACAAAACGGATGGCACTGTGATAGACTGCAGCCAGTTTGTTGAGTAGAGTGTTGGAGGCTATTTTATAGATGACATCACCGAAGTCGAGGATCGGTAGGATGGTCAGTTTTACGAGGGTGTTTGGCAGCATGAGTGAAGGATGCTTTTTGCGATATAGGAAGCCGATTATAGATTTCAGCCTTCCCTGTAGCTCAGTTGGTAGAGCATGGTGTTTGCAACACCAGGGTTGTGGGTTCGATTCCCACGGGGGGCCAGCACAGAAAAAAAAAAATATGATATGTATGAAATTGTATGAAATGTATGCATTCACCACTGTAAGTCGCTCTGGATAAGAGCGTCTGCTAAATGACTAAAATGTAAATGTAAAAAATGGATTGGAGATGCTTAATGTGAGTCTGGAAGGAGAGTTTACAGTCTAACCAGACACCCAGGTATTTGTAGTTGTCCACGTATTCTATGTCAGAGCCGTCCAGAGTAGTGATGCTGGATGGGCGAGCAGGTGCGGGCAGTGATCGATTGAATAGCATGCATTTAGTTTTACTTGCGTTTAAGAGCAGTTGGAGGCCACAGAAGGAGAGTTGTATGGCATTGAAGCTTGTCTGGAGGTTAGTTAACACAGTGTCAAAAGAGGGGCCAGAAGTATACAGAATGGTGTCGTCTGCGTAGAGGTGGATCAGAGAATCACCAGCAGCAAGAGCAACATCATTGATGTATACAGAGAAGAGAGTCGGCCCGAGAATTGAACCCTGTGGCACACCCATAGAGACTGCCAGAACTCTATCAGAGAAGTAGTTGGTAAACCAGGCGAGGCAATCATTTGGGAAACCAAGGCTGTCGAGTCTGCCAATAAGAATGTGGTGATTGACAGAGTCGAAAGCCTTGGCCAGGTCGATGAATACGGCTGCACAGTAATGTCTCTTATCGATGGCGGTTATGATGATGTTTAGGACCTTGAGCGTGGCTGAGGTGCACCCATGACCAGCTCTGAAACCAGATTGCATAGCGGAGAAGATACGGTGGGATTCGAAATGGTCGGTAATCTGTTTGTTAACTTGGCTTTCGAAGACCTAAGAAAGACAGGATAGGATAGATATAGGTCTGTAGCAGTTTGGGTCTAGAGTGTCACCCCCTTTGAAGAGGGGGATGACCGCGGCAGCTTTCCAGTCTTTGGGAATCTCAGACAATACGAAAGAGAGGTTGAACAGGCTAGTAATAGGGGTTGCAACAATTTCGGCAGATAATTTTAGAAAGAGAGAGGGTCCAGATTGTCTAGCCCGGCTGATTTGTATGGGTCCAGATTCTACAGCTCTTTCAGAACATCAGCTATCTGGATTTGGGTGAAGGAGAAATGGTGGGGGCATACCCATAACATGATGCAGCCACCACTATGCTTGACAATATAGAGAGTGGTACTCAGTAATGTGTTGTATTGGATTTTCCCCAAACATAACACTTCTTATTCAGGACAAAAAGTTAATTGATTTGCCACATTTTTTGCAGTATTTGCCTTGTTGCAAACAGGATGCATATTTTGGATTTTCTTTTTCTTCTGTACAGGCTTCCTTCTTTTCACTCTGTCAATTAAGTTAGTATTGTGGAGTAGCTACGTTGTTGATCCATCTTAAGTTTTCTCCTATCAGCCATTAAACTCTGTAACTGTTTTAAAGTCACCATTGGCCTCATTGTGAAATCCCTGAGCGGTTTCCTTCCTATCTGGCAGGAAGGAAGTACGCCTGTATCTTTGTAGTGACTGGGTGTATTGATACACCATCCGAAGTGTAATTAATAACTTCACCATGCTCTAAAGGATAGTCAATGTCTGCTTTTGTATTTTTACCCATCTACCAATAGGGGCCCTTCTTTGCGAGGCATTGGAAAACCTCCCTCGACTTTGTGGTTGAATCTGTGTTTGAAATTCACTGCTCGACTGAGGGACCCCCAAAATAATTGTATGTGTGGAGTACAGAGATGAGGTAGTCATTCAAAAATAATGTTAAGCACTATAGTTGCACATAGAGTGAGTCATTGACTTTTTAAGCAAATTTGTACTCCTGAACTTATTCAGGCTTGCGCTTGCCATAACAAAGGATTTGAATATTTTCTTGACTCAAGACATTTCAGCTTTCATTTGTAATTAATTTATAAACATTTAAAAAAACATAATTCCACTTTTACATTATCGGGTATTGTGTGTAGGAAAGTGACAGATTATATACATGTAATCAATTATAAATTCAGTCTGTAACAAGTCAAGGGATGTGAATACTTTCTGAAGGCACTGTATATGAGCCCAAGCCTGAAAAAAATTATGAATTAAAATAATGATTGTGCAGTTATACAATACATAACCTAATAGCCTACCGCATATTACGCATGCCAGAAAAACATAACAAAATACATACATTTAAGATGTCTTTGGTACATAATTGGTCTAGCCTATACTCCAAAACAAAATAAATGATAGTAATGGTCTTTGAGTGTGGACTGTATTATTACGCATACTGGATGGACTGTTACCTTATGCTACACTCCAAACGTTCTATCCATGAGTCTGGGAGAAAATGTATAGGCCAAGGCCATGCTGTTGGTTCATTGATTGTGCAGGTCGGTTTACTGAGTTAGCCTACAATTATAGTGAATTTTGTATTTGAATAGCCTAGTAATAGGGCCTTTTTTCTATTTTCATAATTAATAGGCTGACTATACCTTTAGCTACAGAATATCTCCTACTCTCTCTTGTTATTCCTTTCTCAAGCGTGCAGAGATGGGGCCTGTCAACTGTTTCATTAAATATGTTTCGTTGTTACTATTGATGTTCCTGTACAGATTTCTCTTGGTTTGGTCCCAAATGAAGCACTGGGTAGCTTTAGGAACATGGTTGGAGAGCCCATGACATACAGAGTTTGGGTGGAATATCACCTGTCTCTCAGCGAGAGGCTGCATGCTCCTCAAACAGTGGTTAATGTGTGAAATGAAAGAAGTGTTCTTATAAGCCCAGACATTTCCACAATCCTGTGTGAATGCAGAATTTTGATGGTTGCCTCTAAAAAGAGCAGAATCCCAGCCGCTACTGTATTTCAGTTAATTTCTCAGCTGCTCCACTATGTTATAAAACCGGAGGAGCCTACCCAGTATAATTGAAACTAAGGGAAAGTGGCCTCCATTCGCTATTCCAGTGCATACGGATGACATGTCTTTCTCCCCTGCCCCTGTTCCCTTGTTCCTGCTCATTTGATAATGCACCATTCCAGTGCATACGGATGACATGTCTTTCTCCCCTGCCCCTGTTCCCTTGTTCCTGCTCATTTGATAATGCACCATTCCAGTGCATACGGATGACATGTCTTTTTCCCCCTGCCCCTGTTCCCTTGTTCCTGCTCATTTGATAATGCACCATTCCAGTGCATACGGATGACATGTCTTTTTCCCCCTGCCCCTGTTCCCTTGTTCCTGCTCATTTGATAATGCACCATTCCAGTGCATACGGATGACATGTCTTTTTCCCCTGCCCCTGTTCCCTTGTTCCTGCTCATTTGATAATGCACCATTCCAGTGCATACGGATGACATGTCTTTTTCCCCCTGCCCCTGTTCCCTTGTTCCTGCTCATTTGATAATGCACTATTCCAGTGCATACGGATGACATGTCTTTTTCCCCCTGCCCCTGTTCCCTTGTTCCTGCTCATTTGATAATGCACCATTCCAGTGCATACGGATGACATGTCTTTTTCCCCTGCCCCTGTTCCCTTGTTCCTGCTCATTTGATAATGCACCATTCCAGTGCATACGGATGACATGTCTTTTTCCCCCTGCCCCTGTTCCCTTGTTCCTGCTCATTTGATAATGCACTATTCCAGTGCATACGGATGACATGTCTTTTCCCCTGCCCCTGTTCCCTTGTTCCTGCTCATTTGATAATGCACCATTCCAGTGCATACGGATGACATGTCTTTTTCCCCCTGCCCCTGTTCCCTTGTTCCTGCTCATTTGATAATGCACTATTCCAGTGCATACGGATGACATGTCTTTTTCCCCCTGCCCCTGTTCCCTTGTTCCTGCTCATTTGATAATGCACCATTCCAGTGCATACGGATGACATGTCTTTTTCCCCCTGCCCCTGTTCCCTTGTTCCTGCTCATTTGATAATGCACCATTCCAAATCTAAACAAATGTTACATATTAGTAAAGACAAGATTACATTTAGAATAGTCTGATGGGTGAAAATATGATCGCTTGATGAGAGAACAGGGTGTGCAGCCTGAGGCAAAGAACAGAGCAAGCTTTTTATGCGACTTTTTCCAAATAGTCAATAGCAATAGTTGTGGCTATACAGTAGGAGGTAATGTTGTTAATGTGATGCAGGAGAGGAGATTCTCCTGACAGGAACACCACTGAATCTCAATGAGATACTCCTGCTGCTACCGCTGCTGCCTGCCACAGAGTTGTGGTCTGGCCTTGCACGTGTGTGTGTGTGTGTGTGTGTGTGTGTGTGTGTGTGTGTGTGTGTGTGTGTGTGTGTGTGTGTGTGTGTGTGTGTGTGTTTGAGTCCTTATATATTTGAATGCTTGTTCATACTTACTTACATTGTGAATATGTAATAGTCAGACCTACCAGTCAAAATCATTGTAGTCATTCTGAGCTTCACTCCAGAAGTAGAGGAAGACCAGTGTGAGACAGAATGTCATGATGAGGAGTGCAAAGCTGGCACATTCCAACTGCAGGGGAGAGAAACACAATAAGTCCCACATAGTGACTCCATAACAAATGCATAACCCATATACTGTTGGCATGGAAATGTACACTAACAAGTAATTACCAGTGATGAGGATTGACCCCACAACATATTGGTGGCAAGGCAGGGATTCACGGCCAGAGCCACTACCTTCGCCAAACCTTTTTCACTTCTGTTTGTGTTTTCCCCTGGCATATGAGGTAAACAACTCAAGCCTGGGCTAACATTAGTCAATGGACTGTCACACAGCAAGTTGTTGCAGCTGGTATTTCTGTATTTTGAACGTTATATATCTATCTAAAGTTGATTGCTGACATGCAAAACATTTTTGGGACTATATCAACAGTGGAACAATGAAACAAATACCAAAAGATGGGTGGAATTTTCCTTTAAATGCTCTTACAAAACACAAGAGAGTGCTATTCTTTGAAAGGGCTGAATGTATGCATTTATTGCATAGAATGCTTTCCATACAGTTGAGGGAGTGCACTTTGAACTCTGAGGAGAGGGAGGCATGCGAAGAAAAGCTCCTAACTGGCTAAACAGTGATTGTAAAACTGTGACAGTAAAAATTATGTAAGACATGAAAGATATTGACAGAGTGAGGGAGAGAAAGAAAGAGAACTTGTGTGTGGACACGCATGCATATGTGCATGTGAGAGAGAGAGTACAGTGTAGTAGTAGTGTGTGTGAGTATAGTCTCTGTCAGGGGTATAAAACCATCCTGTGAAATGACCAGATATTTAACAAACAAAAACAACTTTTCACACTTGGGAACTCAATCCCCCCGTCCTGTCCCCGTTTGACCCCTGACATCCCTGACCTTGCTGCAGCAGCAGTCTCCCGGCATGGCGCGGGTCCTCTGGTAGCGTCTCCATTGACAGCCATAGAGGCCGGCCAGGCATGAGACAAAGGGCTGGTGCTCGTAGCGCTGCAGTAGCCGACAGCGCACCACAGGCAGCTTCGCCGGGGTGGTCAGAGAGGGGGCCATGGCTCACACACACAACACCATCACCGATCACACACAAGAGATAGAGTGTGGAAGAAGTGGATGATGAGAGGAGCGTGAGGACCTGGGAATGAAGAGAGTAAAGGGAGAAATCGTGTTAATATTGTAGCGACCCAAACCAAAGCCTAACTGGCTACCCAGACTATTTGCATTGCCCCCCCCGCCCCGTCACAAGCGTTGTTGTAGGTAGTGGACCAAACAGCATCGGGTATATTTATCATCTTCTTCTTTATTAAAGAAAAACACTTAAACAAAACAAACGACGAAAACAGTCCCGTAAGGTGCACAGACTATACAGGAAACAACCACCCACAAAACACAAGAGAAAACTAAACCAACTAAATATGGCCTCCAATTAGAGGCAACGACAACCAGCTGCCTCTAATTGGAGGTCCTACCAAAACCAACAAAGAAATAGAAAAACTAGAACATAACCCAAAAACTCCCGAAACACACAAACCAAACACCCCCTGCCACGCCCTGACCAAACTACAATAACAAACAACCCCTTTTACTGGTCAGGACGTGACAGTACCCACCCCCAAAGGTGCAGACCCCGGATGCACCGAAACACAAAAACCCCCACAAAAATAACCCCAAACTAAAGGGAGGGAAGGGAGGGTGGCCGCCGTCACCAACGGCTCCCGTGCTACACCCCCCCTCCCCAATCCTCCAACTACGGAGGTGGCTCAGGCTCCGGTTATAGTCCCCATTCTAACCTGCCCACCCCCGTTGAAAGCTCATGGCTGCAGTCCACTGCTGAAGGATCTGGGCTAAGGTGCGTCGCTGGAGACCTCGGGCTGAGGTGCGTCGCTGGAGGCTCCGGGCTGTGGGCCGTCTCCGGACTGTGGGCCGTCTGCGGGCTCCGGGCCGTCTCTGCGGGCTCCGGGCCGTCTCTGCGGGCTCCGGGCCGTCTCTGCGGGCTCCGGACCGTCTCTGCGGGCTCCGGACTGTGGGGCGTCTCTGCGGGCTCCGGACTGTGGGGCGTCTCTGCGGGCTCCGGACTGTGGGGCGTCTCTGCGGGCTCCGGACTGTGGGGCGTCTCTGCGGGCTCCGGACTGTGGGGCGTCTCTGCGGGCTCCGGACTGTGGGGCGTCTCTGCGGGCTCCGGACTGTGGGGCGTCTCTGCGGGCTCCGGACTGTGGGGCGTCTCTGCGGGCTCCGGACTGTGGGGCGTCTCTGCGGGCTCCGGACTGTGGGGCGTCTCTGCGGGCTCCGGACTGTGGGGCGTCTCTGCGGGCTCCGGACTGTGGGGCGTCTCTGCGGGCTCCGGACTGTGGGGCGTCTCTGCGGGCTCCGGACTGTGGGGCGTCTCTGCGGGCTCCGGACTGTGGGGCGTCTCTGCGGGCTCCGGACTGTGGGGCGTCTCTGCGGGCTCCGGACTGTGGGGCGTCTCTGCGGGCTCCGGACTGTGGGGCGTCTCTGCGGGCTCCGGACTGTGGGGCGTCTCTGCGGGCTCCGGACTGTGGGCGTCTCTGCGGGCTCCGGACTGTGGGGCGTCTCTGCGGGCTCCGGACTGTGGGGCGTCTCTGCGGGCTCCGGACTGTGGGGCGTCTCTGCGGGCTCCGGACTGTGGGGCGTCTCTGCGGGCTCCGGACTGTGGGGCGTCTCTGCGGGCTCCGGACTGTGGGGCGTCTCTGCGGGCTCCGGACTGTGGGGCGTCTCTGCGGGCTCCGGACTGTGGGGCGTCTGCGGGCTCCGGACTGTGGGGCGTCTCTGCGGGCTCCGTCGGTTCCGGACTGTAGGACGTCGCCGGAAGCACTGGACGGGGAACTGTCGCCGGACGCTCTGGACGGGGAACTGTCGCCGGAAGCTCTGGACGGGGAACTGTCGCCGGACGCTCTGGACGGGGAACTGTCGCCGGAAGCTCTGGACGGGGAACTGTCGCCAGAAGCTCTGGACGGGGAACTGTCGCCGGAAGCTCTGGACGGGGAACTGTCGCCGGACGCTCTGGACGGGGAACTGTCGCCGGAAGCACTGGGCGGGGAACTGTCACCGGAAGCACTCAGCGGGGAACTGTCGCCGGAAGCACTGGACGGGGAACTGTCGCCGGACGCTCTGGACGGGGACTGCGCACTGAACGCCTGATGCGTGGGGCTGGCTTTGGATGCGCCAGACTAGTGACACGCACCACAGGGCTAGTGCGAGGAGCAGGAACAGGACGTACTGGACTGGGCAGGCGCACTGAAGGCCTGATGCGTGGGGCTGGCTTTGGAGGCGCCAGACTATTTACACGCACCTCAGGGCTAGTGCGAGGAGCAGGAACAAGACGTACTGGACTGGGCAGACGCACTAGAGGCCTGATGCGTGGGGCTGGCTTTGGAGGCGCCAGAACAGTAACACGCACCACAGGGCTAGTGCGAGGAGCAGGAACAGGATACACTGGGTCTTGAATACGCACTGGAGGTCTGGAGAGCACAGCCTGCACAACCCGTCCTGGCTGGATTGTCACTGTAGCCCTGCACGGGCAGAGTGCTGGCATAGGGCGAACTGGGCTGTGCTGAGGCATGATGGCTGCCGTTCGAAGAGCAGGCGCAGGGTAGCCTGGGCCTAGGATACGCACTGGTGGCCAGATGTGCTGTGCCAGCGCACTTCTCCCTGGCTGGATGCCCACTCTAGCACGGCACTTGCGGGGGCTGGTATCAACCGTACCGGACTGTGCGTGTGGATGGGCGAGACCGTGCGCACTTCCGCATAGCACTTTTACTGGTCAGGACGTGACACCCCCCCCCTCTTTTACGCTGCTGCTACTCTGTTTATTATCTATGCATAGTCACCTTAATACCTCTACCTACATGTACATATTACCTCGACTAACCGGTGCCCCCGCACATTGACTCTGTACCGGTACCCCCTGTATATTGCCTCGCTAATGTTATTTTACTGCTGCTCTTTAATTAATTTGTAACTTTTTTTTTTATTAGTTTTTCTGAAAACTGAATTTTTGGTTAAGGGCTTGTAAGTAAGAATTTCACTGTAAGGTCTACACCGGTTGTATTCAGCGCATGTGACAAATAAAATTTGATTTGATCTTGTCAAGGGGTTTCAGTTTTAACAAGGTCCCTGGTTCAAGCCCCGCTCAAGCCTTCAAGCCCCGCCTTCATCACAAAAGGTAGAGCTTGTGGAGAACGACAATGAGTAAAAAGAAGTCGAGTCTAACCTTAAACCTGGCTCCCAAACATTTAACAACTGCTGTAGGCCTGGATGATGAATCAATCAAACCATACTAGGTACGTGATTACAGGCTAGGTGAAGGACAAGCCCCATTCTGACACACATCGTCATTTTCACAATGCTTCAGTTTGGGATGGTTACAGTCTCTGAATTTGGGGATTTCTCTCTGAGGGATCCACAACTCACTAAATTGTACCTTGATTGTGGGCTAGCGGGCTACTACGTGTTAGTTGACCACTATCTATTATGTTTACTGTTAAATGACAAAGAAAGAGATCAGCCATGGATTACTGGAATAGCACTGTATAACAATTTATCCAAAAACAAATAATTTCGACTGTCAAATGTTTTCTTTCACAATATCAAAATAGAAACATCTCCTTGCTTTAAAGTCAAACCATATTTTTGGAAAGATCATATGCTGAGCTAGCCATTAAAAAAGTATGGTCCACAGATCTAATTGAATCTGAAAAACCCTTTAACTAGAACATAATATGGAAAAATAGGACCTTGGCATCCCCTAATCCGAACCATAAATGTATACATAAATGTGTTCACAGACTGTATTTAACACCAAGGAAACGTTTTATGATGAAATTGGTCTGAACTATTCACTGTGTCCCCTAAATCAGGTAGGCACATTCCTTCATATGATGTCGGAGTGCCCTGCAGTTAAAAATGCTTCTGGGGCAAAGTTACAACATTCATTTCGAAGTGCATGAATTTAAATATTCAATGCTTGCACCTATTATTTTATTTGACAATGATAACACCTTGAATCTCTCAATCAATCAGAGAAAAGTATTGCTGGCAGGCATCACTGGAGTGATTTTTTTGGGGGGGGGTCTAAATGGCACCTCACTCTTTCCCATTTAACCAGGGGATACAGTTACTACTAGAAGTTATAACAATAAAATGATCGACAGCGAGAATGTGCTAGTAAAGGAACAATTGAGACTCTGGGGATGGATGGGTGGGAGTGGGACTGATAAGCAACCTCGTTTGGTGGGTGGAATGGGAAGGATTGGGGCATGGTTTCCGGGTGGGCAGGGAGGATGCGGGCGGGTGGATGGGGAATGGATTGGGGTTATTTTGTATGCATTTCTTTGATTGTTTTTGTACCTGTAATCCCCCTCTGTAAAATGACTAAATTAAATTAAAGACATTTCACAAAAAATAAACTATTGTTGGTATTTATTTTTCATGTTTTTCTTAATATACAGTTGAAGTCGGAAGTTTACATTTAGGTCAGAGTCATTAAAACTCATTTATCAAACACTCCACAAATTTCTTGTTAACAAACTATAGTTTTGGCAAGTTGGTTAGGACATCTACTTTGTGCATGATAAGTAATATTTCCAACAATTGTTTACAGATGATTTCACTTATAATTCACTCTATCACAATTCCAGTGGGTCAGAAGTTGCTAGTCAATTGCTAGTCTAAAATAAATTGGAGATAATGTCTAGATGCTTTTTACAGTGGAGAACAAGTTTGTAAATTGTCTTGCTGGGCTGATGAGACAGTAGATTGTGCAGTGAGATGGAACAGAATAAATAGTCATTTCAATGTCATAGCTTTAGCCGGTGGTAGCTTTGTGGAATAGACACCGGCTGGAATGCGGTTTTAACCAATCAGCGTCCAGGATTAGACCCACCCGTTGTATAACCTGTATTATATCACACTTTGGAGTTGCTGTGATTGGTTGGTTATGACTTCTACCAGATATAATCATTCTTCATTCTACTGTTCTCCGAATCCAGGTGTGGCACTGACAGAGATGGTCGCCTCGCTTCGAGTCCTTAAGAAACTATGCAGTATTTCCTTTTTTTATGTACAGTTGAAGTCGGAAGTTTACATACACTTAGGTTGGAGTCATTAAAACTCGTTTTTCAACCACTCCACAAATTTCTTGTTAACAAACTATAGTTTTGGCAAGTCGGTTAAGACATCTACTTTGTGCATGACACAAGTCATTTTTCCAACAATTGTTTACCGACAAGATTATTTCACTTATAATTCACTGTATCACAATTCCAGTGGGTCAAAAGTTTACATACACTAAGTTGACTGTGCCTTTAAACAGCTTGGAAAATTCCAGAAAATGATGTCATGGCTTTAGAAGCTTCTGATTGACATCATTTGAGTAAATTGGAGGTGTACCTGTGGATGTATTTCAAGGCCTACCTTCAAACTCAGTGCCTCTTTGCTTGACATCATGGGAAAATCAAAAGCAATCAGCCAAGACCTCAGAAAAAAGATTGTAGAACTCCACAAGTCTGGTTCATCCTTGGGAGCAATTTCCAAACGCCTGAAGGTACCACGTTCAATAGTACGCAAGTATGAACACCATGTGACCACGCAGCCGTCATATCTCTCAGGAAGGAGACACGTTCTGTCTCCTAGAAATGAATGTACTTTGGTGCGAAAAGTGCAAATCAATCCCAGAACAACAGCAAAGGACCTTGTGAAGATGCTGGAGGAAACAGGTATAAAAGTATCTATATCCACAGTAAAACGAGTCCTGTATCGACATAACCTGAAAGGCCGCTCAGCAAGGAAGAGGCCACTGCTCCAAAACCGCCATAAAAAAGACAGACTACGGTTTGCAACTGCACATGGGGACAAAGATCATACTTTTGGAGAAATGTCCTCTGGTCTGATGAAACAAAAATAGAACTGTTTGGCCATAATGACCATCGTTATGTTTGGAGGAAAAGGGGGATGCTTGCAAGCCGAAGAACACCATCCCAACCGTGAAGCACAGGGGTGGCAGCATCATGTTGTGGGGGTGCTTTGCTGCAGGGGGGGCTGGTGCACTTCATAAAATAGATGTCATCATGAGGATGGACAATTATGTGGATATACTGAAGCAACATCTCAAGACATCAGTCAGGAAGTTAAAGCTTGGTCGCAAATAGGTCTTCCAAATTAACAATGACCCCAAGCATACTTCCAAAGTTGTGGCAAAATGGCTTATGGACAACAAAGTCAAGGTATTGGAGTGGCCATCACAAAGCCCTGACCTTAATCCTATAGAAAATTTGTGGGCAAAACTGAAAAAGTGTTTGCAAGCAAGGAGGCCTACAAACCTGACTCAGTTACACCAGCTCTGTCAAGAGGAATGGGCCAAAATTCACCCAACTTATTGTGGGAAGCTTGTGGAAGGCTACCTGAAACGTTTGACCCAAGTTAAACAATTTAAAGGCAATGCTACCAAATACTACGGGGGCCAGTATGAAAAAAAAGAGGGGAAACCCCACTTCAAGTCTCAGAGCGAGTGACGTCACCGATTGAAACGCTGTTAGCGCGCACCACCGCTAACTAACTAGCCATTTCACATCGGTTACATATGTAGACTTCTGACCCACTGGGAAAGTGATTAAATAAATAAAACCTGAAATAAATAATTCTCTCCTTTTATTCTGACATTTCACATTCTTAATATAAAGTGGTGATCCTAACTGACCTAAAACAGGGAATTTTTACTAGGATTAAATGTCAGGAATTGTGAAAAACTGAGTTTAAATGTATTTGGCTAAGGTGTATGTAAACTTCTGACTTCAACTGTATAATCTGTTGTTGGTGCCTAGGCTACATAACGCGATCGTTATCTGACAACCAATGACATTATGCACACATGCCATGCACTATTCTGAAAATGACAAACGTTTCTATGTTATTGGAAAAAATATTTGCATATGAATTGTAGCCCATAGGCTGCAGAAGTTAACGCCTTGATGTAGCTTGTATAGCCTATGTAGGCCTATAGGAGCTGCCCTATGGCGCGGAAATTTCCTCGGGGAACAACAGTATTTACCTGATACAATAGGCCTACGTGGACAGCCGTTCAAGTTCCAGTTTAAAGCACCAATGATACAGAGTCGTCGTGCAAGAAATCGTGAATCCCCTAACATATTGACGAATTGTACACTGTCTGTTCAGGGAACTAGTCAGAGATACGTCTATCCTGTAAGACTTAAGATTTTCAAATGCTAAGAATGTCTATATGTAATATTCAATGCCCATAAATGGCACACATGCAAATTATTCCCTAATTAAATCCTTTTTCCGATACTTTACTCTTTTAAATAACCTACCTCAGAAAAGAGTTCCGTTTGATTTCCTGAACTTCCGAAATCCTTGATGTGATGGTTCCTCCAGGGGAAGCCGCAGTGCGTATAGTTCCTCTTCTCGGTAATGCACGCCGGCCAGGTAAAGGATACCGTGCTATGTCTAGTTGACATCGACTGCCACCTGTTGCAAATGGAGATTTGCTTTCGTGTACAGTAGCGCTATTTCTTTCATCCGGACATTCCTCCTCTACTGCACTGGCCTTTGATGTTGAATAACGACGGATACAACGTTACAATTTCCCGACTCTGTAGGCTACTCTTATCACATGACAGTGTGGAGTAGGCTATGGACTCGTTTAGTTACGGACAATATTGTAATCAGCGTTTCAATATCAGCTGACTATATTTCGTATGAAAAAACGTGTGTTATGCAGGGTGGAAAGCCCTAGGACAAATATGTGCTGTTCATTTGAATATGTATTGTGGAGGCGAGGGTTAGGGAATTAAATTGTAATCAAGTTTTTCAGTCTTACGTAACGTAAATCTTACCGCTGCAAATTTACAGCTTTACCAAAGATTTTTTATAACTACCCCAAGAGAGACCGCAGCCTGTCGTTTCCAATGGGAGCAAATGAATCACAGTGGGCAGAACAAGCAAGGTGATGAGCAGAGCCAAGCACGAGCTAGCGAGATCCTATTGGCGCGTTCGGGCATTCCCGTTAGGGAACACCTACTTTGAAGTGCGCGTGTACAATAACGCAATTCACCCTTGCACTCCTTCTAAACAACGCACTTTTTAAAAACTTTGGCAAAGGGTAAAGTCTACAAAACGGAGTACACTCTGTCCGTAACAGATTGTAGTTTTGGGAAGAGAAAGTGTATTGAGATTAAATGTTTCATCGATGAGAAAATTATCAGAATGTCTGCCAAAATCCACCTCAATCTTCTGGTGGTCCAAAACAGAAGATCCGCTTCGGGAAAGTCGTATTTCTGGTCGTAATGTTGGTAAATTGACATCGCTCTTATATCCAATAGTTCTTCCCGGCTGTATGTAAAAAGACTTAAGATTTCCTGGGGTAACAATGTAAGAAATAATACAGTTGAAGTCTGAAGTTTACATACTTTTACTACTAGTATTTGGCTAAGGTGTAAGTAAAAATTCCCTGTCTTAGGTCAGTTAGGATCACCACTTATTTTACAAATGTGAAATGTCAGAATAATAGTAGAATGATTTATTTCAGCTTTTATTTCTTTCATCATCACATTCCCAGTGGGTCAGAAGTTTACATACACTCAATTAGTATTTGGTAGCATTGCCTTTAAATTGTTTAACTTGGGTCAAATGTTTCGGGTAGTCTTCCACAAGCTTCCTACAATAAGTTGGGCGAATTTTGTCCCATTCCTCCTGACAGAGCTGGTTTAACTGAGTCAGGTTTGTAGGCCTCCTTGCTCACACATGCTTTTTCAGTTCTGCCCACAAATTTACTATGGGACTGAGGTCAGGGCTTTGTGATGGCCACTCCAATACCTTGACTTTGTTGTCCTTAAGCCATTTTGCCACAACTTTGGAAGTATGGAAGTGTCATTGTCCATTTGGAAGACCCATTTGTTACCAAGCTTTAACTTCCTGACTGATGTCTTGAGATGTTGCTTCAATATATCCACATAATTGTCCTTCCTCATGAAGCGATCTATTTTGTGAAGTGCACCAGTCCCTCCTGCAGCAATGCACCCCCACAACACGATGATGCCACTCCCGTGCTTCACGGTTGGGATGGTATTCTTCGGCTTGCAAGCTTCCTCCTTTTTCTCCAAACATAACGATGGTCATTATGGCCAAACAGTTCTATGTTTGTTTCATCAGACCAGAGGATATTTCTCCAAAAGTACGATCTTTCTCCCCATGTGCAGTTGCAAACCGTAGTCTGGCTTTTTTATGGCAGGTTTAGAGCAGTGGCTTCTTCCTTGCTGAGCGGCCTTTCAGGTAATGTCGATACAGGACTCGTTTTACTATGGATATAGATACTTTTGTACCTGTTTCCTCCAGCATCTTCACAAGGTCCTTTGCTATTGTTCTGGGATTGATTTGCATGTTTTGCACCAAAGTACGTTCATCTCTAGGAGACAGAGCACGTCTCCTTCCTGAGCGGTATGATGGCTGCGTGGTCCCATGGTGTTTATCCTTGTGTACTATTGTTTGTACAGATAAAAGTGGTACCTTCAGGCGTTTGGAAACTGTTCCCAAGGATGAACCAGACTTGTGGAGTTCTACAATCTTTTTTCTGAGGTCTTGGCTGATTGCTTTTGATTTTCCCATGATGTCAAGCAAAGAGGCACTGAGTTTGAAGGTAGGCCTTGAAATACATCCACAGGTACACCTCCAATTTACTCAAATGATGTCAATCAGAAGCTTCTAAAGCCATGACATCATTTTCTGGAATTTTCCAAGCTGTTTAAAGGCACAGTCAACTTAGTGTATGTAAACGTTTGAACCACTGGAATTGTGATACAGTAAATTATAAGTGAAATAATCTGTCTGTAAACAATTGTTGGAAAAATGACTTGTGTCATGCACAAAGTAGATGTCTTAACCGACTTGCCAAAACTATAGTTTGTTAACATGAAATTTGTGGAGTGGTTGAAAAACGAGTTTTAATGACTCCAACCTAAGTGTATGTAAACTTCCGACTTCAACTGTACATAAAAAAAAAGCGAGGCAACCATCTCTGTCAGCGCCACACCTGGATTCGGAGAAACAGTAGAATGAAGAATGATTATATCTGATAGAAGTCATAACCAACCAATCACAGCAACTCCAAAGTGTGATATAATACAGGTTATACAACAGGTGGGTCTAATCCTGGACGCTGATTGGTTAAAACCGCATTCTAGCCGGTGTCTATTCCACAAAGGTACCACCGGCTAAAGCTATGACATTGAAATGACTATTTATTCTGTTCCATCTCACTGCGCAATCCAGTCTCATCAGCCCAGCAAGACAATTTACAAACTTGTTCTCCACTGTAAAAAGCATCTAGACATTATCTCCAATTTATTTTAGACTAGCAATTGGTTTTCAATAGCAGTGATTTGCATAAACTTTGCTGTCTGTCCCTCTGACATTTGCAACATTGTTTCAATATTGAAATTCGAGCTCCAGCTGTCCCATAGTAATGAACGTGTAGGGGTCGGGACGAGACAGACAGGCAGGCAGCTAGCTTTTCTCAGCCAGTCATGAATCTGCATTTTTATGAATATATACAGACATTTCACTAGAAAACAGCTTAAACAAATGAAAATGCAGCTACTTTGATGTTATTCTTGCTGCACTGTTTGACGTGACTGTATGTTAGCCGTAGTTGGCTAGCTAGCAAGCAAGGGATAAGAACGTTGCCAGCCAGTATTGCAATAGAACATTTAGAACGAACGACTGGGTTGCGTCCATAGATACAGAACAAAAATACTTAATGACTGGGTCGCGTCTCTGGCAACCGAACCGATAGAACCGGTAGTAACCCTACATTTGTGACAGGACTAGATCTCATGGAAGGATGAAATAGTATGAATAAATTCATCAAAATAACATTTTTAATGAAAATATGTTAATCATTATTTGATTATGTTGGTAACCCGTTGAATAAAAGTGATAATGCCCTCGAAGTTGGTGTTTGGAGGATATAGTACTGGCACGGTTTGCCGACCCTCGACTTCATCTCGGGCCTAACAACACCTGTGCCAATATATCCTCCAAACACCGGCTTTATGGGCATTATCACTTAATTATAATGAAATACTGTCTTTGTTCATGTGATAGAAGGCAATGCCATACCCAATTACAGAAGCCAACTGGCCACTATGTTTCAGCCAATTACTGAGCACAATGCTAGTTTCATAACAGAGGCTATGTTACCTAACCTGCACGTGTGTCATACACTCAGGAGAAAGTGTCTTAGCACAAACTTACAGGCTGTGGCCACCCAATTGAAAGGCAAAATCCACACAAAGTAATCCTCCGAAACACAGCGATTCAAAGCTGTGATTGTCCCTAATTGCCCTAACGAGTTGTCCTAATGAGGCCATGACCTCACACAATAACACCAATGTACTGCCCAGTGCCCACCCATTCTCTCTCTGAAGAGAAAAACAAAACTAACAATGCAGTCAGTTTAGATGTAATCAACTTCCAAATGGTTTATTTAATAGATTCACACACTTATACAGTACTGTATGTTGGTCTATGTATGGGCACTCAAAAGTACTGTCATGAGTTACCGGTACTGGGTTACCAATGATTCCAAGGAGCATCAGTATCAATTGTGCCTACTGTTTGTCATAATAAACTTACTTAATTTGAGTAAATTGAACTCCTAAATAAGGAATGTTGTCATTTTTATGAGCTACATTGATACTATTTTCCTTCTAAACATTTTCACACCATCATGGCACTTTTGTTTTATGTGTTGTTACAGCATTCAACCAACAATGTATTGTGCCTTTGTTTGTTCTTTTAAATATCGAAAACTGAAAATCCATGATAATTTTGTAATAATCGAACCAAAACCAACCCACCTCAAAAAGCAATAATCACTCAGCACTACTAAAGTCCCTGATGCACAGAGCAGACTGGATTTTCCTGAGGTAATGGATTGTCCTGATAGCACGATGGAGGAACAAAGCACCTTAATAGTCTCCAGTTGGCTAAATGCCCAGAGGCCAATCAAACCATAACACACAAAAACACAATTTTAACTCTTGACATATATTTTGTGCATTTTCCACAGTTGCATCCTGTCAGAGCTAATAGTGGTGGAGTCCACACCATGAATTGCTCCACAGGGTGGTTGAGGCACTGTCTTTTTCACAGTGTGTCTGACTGGAACATAACAGTTGCTTGCTCACAGCTCAGCCTGATACACAGTGACAGCAGAACATCAAGTCCCTCACCGATGCTTTTCTCTCCTTTGTGTCCAAGACTTCTTGGTCAATGATGTTCATGACATTCTTCTGAAAGTGAGGAAGGAGTGTGAAGGAGAGTGTATTCTGGGAGATTGTGTGCAATATGAAAACACACACACACACACACACACACACACACACAGTGCATAAAATGAACTAATCTGAAACACTTGAACCTGTAGTAAAGCCTTCATAGCGCTGTAGTAAAACCTAATAACGAACTTAAAACTATGAATGACTTAACATTAATTAATCATAAACACTGTCACGACACAAACATATTAGGTAGGCATGTTTGCAGGTCTGATCTGCCAGTATTGACTTAGCCTACAGTATACTTATTTACTCAGTGGTAAAACTGTTTGCTAATCCACACAACATCACATGACAGTTTGGGCAGTCAATAGTGTTACACAATTTGTTACACAACTAACACCACTGCCTTCATTAGGCCCTGACAAAATACCTAGGAATGAATGGTGTATTTAATCAAGTATGGGGCAAATCCTAGCTTCCACTAACATTTTTATTTAGGGCTCTATTCAATCTGTATCGCAGATTGCGGTATAGAAATGTAAAGGTAATTTTATGATCTGATTGGTCAAAAAAACAATTATTGAAAAAAATATCAGAATTGGGCCGCTGTCTAAACGCAGCCTGTGTCACAAATTGACATCAATGCATGACTAAGTTCAATTTTCTCTTAAATGGAAGTTAGAATTTGCCCCTTTATCAGTAGATTTTATCAAGAAGACATGAGCAGGGCCAACTATCATTAGTTAGTGAGGGGAAGGAATGAGAATCTTCATAGTTTTTCATACTTAAAACAAGAGGGGTCACTCTGGTTCAAGCAACATACCTTTACAGCTCATCACCCAGCTCATATGAAACAGAAAAGTTAAAGTAGCTTGTAAAGGATACATTGTATCCTTTAGGATACATTGTATCCTTTACAGAATAGGAATGTATTCATTTTCTGAACGTTGAATGGATATGTGTAGCTGTTACATATTATCTGATAGCAAGTAAGCTATCATTATACTTTTGCAACTCTGGAGCATAGTAATTTGAAAAGACAACAAAAAACGAAACATTGGGTAATACAACAGTATAGCCTAAGGCATGTATAAGTTATTTTCTTCAAGAATCAATTTATTTAACTAGGCAAGTCAGTTAAGAACAAATTCTTATTTACAATGACAGCCTAGGAACAGTGGGTTAACTGCCTTGTTCAGGGTAGAACAACAGATTCTTACCTTGACAGCTCGGGGATTTGATCTAGCAACTTTTCGGATAATGGCCAAGCGCTCTTACCATTAAGCTACCTGCCGCCCCAATATCAATGGGTATATCATTCATTTAAATTCCATTGAACAGCAGAAAATATCCCAGTCTGTGCCTTTAATGATGTGCTAAGTCTGAAAATTAAAAAAAGCCCCTGGAATGGATACAGCCTAATAAATAAGTCATTGTTGAATTGTGATATGTTGCATGGCTACTTTAATTGTGTGTGTAGTGCGCCCTCTGCTGTTCTTCCGGACACAAACAGTGAAAGCAACTTCCGTTTGTCGAGCTAGCCATTCGGCTCGCGGCGGAGGACTTTGATACATGTTGTCACTGACTACACAGAGGTCCATTAAGTTACCCAAATGTACGGTCGTTGAGAGAAGCGGAAAAAAAAAAAAAAAAAACAAATTTCTGCGAGAATGACAGACTTGGGGATTTCACTGGCACTACTGGCGACAACAGTACTTCTCTGCGAGGCGACGCGCAGACTGATCTCGCGCCTCTTCTCAGGCAAGGATTATGCGATTTACCTAGTGGAAATTGTCTCGACCTACCAGCTCTGTGCATGTACGCACGAACTCAAAGTCCTGGGCGAAGTTGGCAGAATCGAACCGCATATAGCACTCACACTGACTTTCATAATCACTGTGGTCCACGTAATAACTTTTCACGGGGCGTTCGCCAACCCAAATGGTGCTATCGAGAACGTTTACCGCAAGAATATCACAGGGAAAGCTGCGGTGGCGCGCATAACTTGTATGTTTATAGGTGGGGAAGCAGCGCAGCTCCTCGTGCCCCACATTTGGTCCTTGGGTCTGTCCGACCACCACCTCAGGCACAAAAGGTTCGGATTTAAATGCTTCAGTCCCATCAATGGGTCCCTGTTGGAGGCCGCTGGTGTGGAGCTGGCTTGCACTTTCGCTGTCCAAGCCGCAGTCCTCCACATTCATAAACTAGACGAGAGACTCCATGCCCCCGTCATCGCTGCTGTCATTACATCACTGGTTTACTCAGGTTTGTCAAGTTGATTTTCATTATGATCATCGCCACACTGTTTAATAAGTCAGAAGTATAATAGCCTAGTTATCTGCTTGTGCCCTCATGTCATTTATACTTCAATTAAACTAATTTAATTTGTTTGCAATTACTAGACTTGGGACTGGGAATGGAATAGAAATGGAGACTTGGATTGTGTGTTTGTGTGTGCAAGCAGGCAAGGAGAGAAGGGGGGCGTGGGTGTATGTATTTACACTAACCTATATGAATATGAGAGGATACTATCCTACTGAGATGTCAATTAACTTTCACCCTTTGCTCCCCCCCAATCTCAGGTGGTCATATTTCAGGGGCTGTTTTCAACCCAATCATGGCTTTCTCCGTCCAGTTCCCCTGCAGTGGACACACCTTACTGGAATATGCTTTTGTCTACTGGCTAGGACCAGTCATAGGTAAAGTACTCGTGCTATTTTGCCTACCAGCTGTAAAGGAAATGGTAGCCTGGTCAACCAGACTGACAGTGCTCACACTTCGTTCCACGTGAAGTGAAACAGAATGTGAGTTGTCGTGATATCGTTCTGGTTCCACTAGGATAGAGAAATGGTAGCCTGGTCCCAGAACGGTTTGTGCTGTACAGACAATTTTTGTATTTTACCAGGTAAGTTGACTGAGAACACATTCTCATTTACAGCAATGACCTGGGGAATAGTTACAGGGGGGTGAATGATCCAATTGGAAGCCTAGGATGATTAGGTGGCCATGATGGTATGAGGGCCAGATTGGGAATTTAGCCAGGACACCGTGGTGAATACACTTACAATAAGTGCCATGGGCTCTTTAGTGACCACAGTCAGGACACCTGTTTAACATCCCATCTGAAAGACAGCATCCTACACAGGGCAATGTCCCCAATCACTGGCCGTGGGTATTGGGATAAGTTTTTAGACCAGAGGAATGAGGGCCTCCAACACCACTTCCAGCAGCATCTGGTCTCCCATCCAGGGACCAACCCTGCTTAGCTTCAAGGTGGTATGCTGCTAGCTCAAAGCCTATGGTCATTCACATGACAATTAGGGACCAGGCTAGAAAAATGGGTTCTTGTGTAAGACAATTGAGTTTCACCCTGCCCTGGGGTTTGTGACAGGGATGGACTACAGAGGAAAAACTTGCTCCCAAGTGTACCCTGTATAATCTTTATCTATCTATATTCACAGGCATGGCCATGTGCATCCTGCTCTTTGACAAAATCATCCCACTCCTATCTGGGAAAAGCACAATGGGCCTGGGCATCCCTGTTGTCCAGAAGAAGAAGATACAGTAACACACAACTGAGATTGTGGCTTCAGCCCTCTGAGTAGGCTCTTATATATGATGGTACCGGGGCGGCCATTAGTATTTGATCATTATGGTCACCTTAACATGACTAGGTCTAAGGGCGCTCACACATACTAAGTCTTAACTTTGATTATTTTACCCCCCCCCCCCCCCCCAAAAAAAAAGAAATTGTAGTGAGCACAAGTCTATAATCTATTGAATTATCAATATTGGTGCCTGCCACAAACAAAAACAGTATTCTGTCTATGCTTAGGGCTAAGTGCTCATCCATGCAACAAACAGTTGCTACTCATTTTCTGTTTATGCTGCCCTAAAAAAAAAGGGCCATAATATCAGCTGTTGATCAGTAAAACATTTTTTACTTAATGGAAGATTTTTATATGGAAAATGTGCTGAGAAAAGGCTCCCTGGACTTTGTCATTATGCAATATTTTAGTCATTAGTGCAGGGTTACCTCTAATGGCATAACATGCTCCTGTATGAACCTATCCGAAACTGTCATGGCATGAACTGAAATTAACCTTCTACTCTGGATGACTACAGCAATGGCATACAGTGCATTCGGGAAGTATTTAGACCCCTTGACCTTTTCCATTGTTACATTACAGCCTTAACCTTCCAGAGGAATCCTGGTTCTTATAGAGCCGACAAATGCTTAGTCATGGCTTAGTCACCCCTCCCATGCAGATCAGGAGACTCAGACACTTTGGGTTCATCTTGTGATTATCTGCACCTGGTGCCGTTTTAACCCTCAACCCGGCTTTGTTTCTAATCATCCTTGTATTTGGGCAACTATGAGGGATTTTGTTCTACTCCTCCAGGCTCTCTGTTACACCCACCACATCTTGTCTATGGAATGTAGTCTTTAGGTTTTATCACCAAGTCAACGGTCAGCTCAAGCTCTCTCTAGTGACCATACGCTTAGATTAGCTGCAGGGAGCCAGAGTGTAGACCATAAAAACACATCATTAGAACAGAAATGTCCCACTCTTTTTCAAATATATAAATATCAAACAAATCAGGTAAACACGTAATTTCTCACAGCTGCCACCACCATGCTTCACCGTAGGGATGGTGCCTGGTTTCTTCCAGACGTAATGCTTGGCATTCAGGCCAAAGAGTTCAATACTTCCGACCAGGGAGTCCTTTAGGTGCCTTTTGGCAAACTCTAAGCGGGCTGTCAAATGCCTTTTACTAAGGAGTGGTTTCCATCTGGCCACTACCATAAAAGGCCTGATTGGTGGTGTGCTGCAGAGATGGGAGAACCTTCCAGAAGGACAACCATCTCCACAGAGGAAATCTAGAGCTCTGTCAGAGTGACCATCGGGTTCTTGGTCACCTCCCTGACCAAGGCCCTTCTCCCCCGATTGCACAGTGCTAGGAAGAGTCTTGGTGGTTCCAAACTTCTTCCATTTTAATAATGGAGGCCACTGTGTTCTTGGGAACCCTTCAATGTTACGAAAATGTTTTGATACCATTCCCCAGGTCTGTGCCTCGACACAATCCTGTCTCGGAGCTCTATGGAGAATTCCATCGACCTCATGGCTTGGTTTTTGCTTGACATGCACTGTCAACTGTGGGACCTTATATAGACAGGTGTGTGGCTTTCCATTTGAATTTACCACAGGTGGACTCCAAGTTGTAGCAACATCTCAAGGATGATCAATGGAAACAGGATGCGCCTGAGCACAAGACTCCGAATACTTATGTAAATTAGGTATTTCTAAAATCCTGTTTTAGCTTTGTCATTTTGTGTAGATTTGAGTACATTTATTTAATCCATTTTAGATTAAGGCTGTAATGAAACCAAATGTGTAAAAAGTAAAGGGGTCTGAATACTTTCCGAATGCACTGTACCATGTTGTTGCTGTATGAACCTTATACCCTGGATGACTACACCAGTACAACATACTCAATATGAGCAGAATGAAAAGACATGTCCCTAAGGGAGAGGCTATACAGACATGCTGGTGCCCAAATTTATGACTTTTGTCACGTAGCAAGAGCAGTGGAGACAAACATTTGGTTCAGTCAGAAACCTGGTCTCAGACTAGACGTAACATAGTAAATGAAAATCCAAGACACTCAGTATTATAAGTTACATAAGACAAATGGCAAAAACAAAAAGTACGATAGTTGGTTGGGGTGGATAGGTGATCGTATATATCGCGAACGTCTACCAACCCAAAGGCTGTAAGTACGAATCAGACAAATTTTAAATAATTAGCAACTGATTTACTACTTTTCATGTTAGGTTAAAGAGTTAGCTAACCCTTCCCCTAACACCTGAACTTAACCCTAACGTTAGCCACCTAGCTAGAATTTGTTTCGTACGTTTTAGCAAATTATTGAAATTCGTAACATATACGAAATTGGTGATGGACATTCACAAACATAACATATACTAAAATGGAGTGTCTCGGCTTTACATACATAATAAGAAATGCTCTGACCACAGCTCAGCTGCAGCCAGTCGTCCTGATGAGCCCTTCAGCTAGCTCGTTTAATGATTGTGGCTAGTAACTTCAGCTAGAATTTGAAACTTGTCTGACTAAGTTGGGACTTTTCAGAAGCATCCAGTTAAAATCGGAGTAATAGTTTATTTAATAAAACCATTTGAACGTTAGATGTTCACTACAATAAAAATGTGCTTTAGTGTAGCCAATCAGGCCAGGGTGACTGCTATCTAGTGAGCAGTGTAGGTACTGTTTCACAGTAACATCCAGATGGTTACGACAAATATTACAAGTTAATTCTCATGTAGGCTGCTATCCTCCTCAAAATAAAATCAAGTGTGATGAAACAAAAATTGGAGATCGTGACCAAAACAAGTTATTTCTCCCTCGTCCATTGACAAAAAGCACATTTGTTTACAAGGGCTTATCAGGACGACTGAATGAACCAAACCCATTTGTCTCTACACTCGACTCTCAGCTGCGTGACATACAGTCCAATGCAAAAGTATTCACCCCTTTGGCGTTTTTCCTATTTTGTTGCATTACAACCTGTAATTTAAATTTATTTTTATTTGGATTTCATGTAAATGGACATACAAAAATAGTCCAAATTGGTGAAGTGAAAAATTACTTAATAAATCACAGAAAAGTAGTGCATGCACCCCCTTTGCTATGAAGCCCCTAAATAAGATCTGGTGCAACCAACTACCTTCAGAAGTCACATAATTAAATAAAGTCTACCTGTGTGTGCAATCTAAGTGTCACATGATCTCAGTATATACACACACGTTCTGAAAGGCCCCAGAGTCTGCAACACCAAGGAGCTCTCCAAACAGGTCAGGGACAAAGTTGTGGAGAAGTACAGATCAGGGTTGGGTTATAAAAAAAATATCCTAAAAACTTTGAACATCTCACGCAGCACCATTGAATTCATTATTTTTAAAAAAGGAAATAATATGGCACCCACAACAAACCTGCCCAAAGAGGGCCTCCCACCAAAACACACAGACCAGGCAAGGAGGGCATTAAATCAGAGGCAACAAGAGAGACCAAAAGATAACCCTGAAGGAGCTGCAAAGCTCCACAGCAGAGATTGGAGTATCTATCCATAGGACCACTTTAGCTGGGCTTTACAGAGGAGTGGCAAGAAAAAAGCCATTGCTTAAAAAATAAAAAGCAAACATGTTTGGTGTTGGCCAAAAGGCATGTTGGAGACTCCCCAAACATATGGAGGAAGGTACTCTGGTCAGGTAAGACTAAAATTGAGCTTTTTGGCCATCAAGGAAAACACTGTCTGGCACAAACCAAACACCCCTCATCACCCCAGGAACCCCATCCCCACAGTGAAGCATGGTGGTGGCAGCATCATGCTGTGGGGATGTTTCCATTGGCAGGGCCTGGGAAACTGGTCATAATTTAAGGAATGATGGAGGGTGCTAAATAAAGGGAAATTGAGGGAAACCTGTTTCAGTCTTCCAGAGATTTGAGACTGGGACAGAGGTTCACCTTCCAGCAAGACAATGACGCTAAGCATATTGCTAAAGCAACACTTGAGTGGTTTAAAAAGGGAAACATTTAAAATGTCCTGGAATGGCCTAGTCAAAGCAGGGAAACATTTAAAATGTCCTGGAATGGCCTAGTCAAAGCCCAGACCTCAATCCAATTGAGAATATGTGGTATGACTTAAAGATTGCTGAACACCAGCAGGAACACATCCAACTTGAAGGAGCTGGAATAGTTCTGCCTTGAATGGGCAAAAATCCCAGTGGCTAGATGTGCCAAACTTATAGAGACGTACCCAAAGAGACTTACAGCTGTAATTGCTGCAAAAGGTGGCTCTACAAAGTATCGACTTTGGGGCGGTGAATAGTTATGCACGCTCAAGTTCTGTTTGTCTTCTCTTGTTTGTTTCACAATAAATAAATTAAAAAAGCATGTGTAAATCAAATTATAAATCTTAATTCCAGGTTGTAAGGCAACAAAATAGGAAAAATACTTTCACAAGGTACTGTACATCCATTTTGGCACCACCCTAATGTCGTCAGTCATTGTGACATACCTCAGTAGAAAGAAATTCTGCATCACAAATGGAGCCAGGCGTTTGCAGCCCCTCAAGTTTAATATGAACTTTCTGTTCCAAACGATGGAGTACATTAGTCTTTGCATGTGTGCTGGTTTTCCACCAAGCTTCAACTGTCCCATTTTAATGGAGTCATAGTACTATTCCAGGTATAAATTTGTCTAAAAACAAGGGTTATGACTAGTCTGGATCATGATGATTAGACATTTAAGGGGTCATATGCTCATGTCAAACAATGCATTATAACTGCAAAGGTCAGTTTGCTCTTTGGCAGAAAGAGAGTGCAAACTCAAATGTTTAGGCAGACCCAGGCATTACCTTACTGCAGTTACATAACAGTGAGAGTCTTTGAAATGGCATCCTATTCCCTATATATAGTGCACTACTTTTGACCACAGCCCTATAAGCCCTGGTCAAAAGTAGTGCACCACACACACACACACTTGTGAATAGGGTGCCGTTTTAGACAGTCATAGAAAACACAAAAAAATTCCTCTACTCAATCACTACTCCACATGTTGTTACAATGCTGTTTGGCCAGCAGTACCTCAGTAGCTTCTCAGGCCAAAGAAGGAGTATTCCATTTGTTAAATGATGCATGGAGATTGTTTTGTTCTTTAAGAGAGCTGTATTGCTGTCAGTGGTGATTGTGCTACATAATTGAAAAATAAATTATTTTTTTAAAGGACATGAGGATTAGGGCTGCATTTAAATTTGCGTCTGTATTTCTCGGTATGTCTAGATTTTTATCCTAGTGTTCGGTCTACGAGCTGCCTCCATTTTCAGTGTTCTGCTGCAATTCAGATGGGCAAATGGTACATCAAATTTTACAACTACATACAAGCTGAAATGTATTTTGAGACAAAGACACTGTTTTTGCTTTAGCTGAACAGAAGCTTGTTTAGTTAAAGAATTGCTAAAAAAGGAAAAAAAAGTTCATGTTCAAAATAAAATGTTTTCAAATTTAAACAAATCTTCTGAAATATGGGGATTCTCAGACTATACCATCACAATATTACCACATATCCCAAAGTCCCAACAGCCATAAGGAGTAATGCTAAAGGAAATCGCTTAAATGATATTGGGTATTTTCACCACTAGAAAACATTGAACTGTTTGTATAACCATGTTATCCTATAAAATCAGTATTTTAATCTCTGGGGAAGGCGATAAACTGGGTGGAGTGTCCGTCCCGTTCAGTTGGCTTTAGAGATTCAATCTCCATAATTGATCATTACAAATGAACAGTCAACACCACACAACTTCCTTCACTGTAGAACTTGTTAGCTCAGAATCTTTTCCTGAAGATGACAAAAGTATTTAAAGTGAACTCACTTTTGAAGTGTGAATTTAAAACTTTGTTTCCTCCAAACAGTTTAAATTGTTAGCTGGTTGTTCAGCAACATCCACATTATCCTGCATTTTTTAGAACTAGTGGAAACTGATATCAGTTAATAGTGCATTCCAAAGCAGGATCAAAAAATCAATTGGGATCCAGTAGCCTAATGCAATTTTTCATTAAGTAATTCTATATATTTTTTCATTCAACAATGTTTTCCCTCTGATTAAAATGCACACTGTGTGCAGAAAATCTAGGGATGTCTATTTTCCTTCTGATGGAGAATGAACAATTAAAAGAGCAAAGAGGGCTGGGATGGTGTTTGGGCGCTGAGCAACCACTGTATTTCAGCATAAATCCTCTCCCTCTGAATCTATTCTTTCTCTGCGTGTCAGTAGAGCCAGACCCCCCCACACAAAGCTGCCTCTTTCTTTCAACAACTGGGGGGGGGCTGGGCAGTGTGGGCACCAACCCATCCGGAAGAGAAGCAGTCCTACAGAAATCCACACCATGCCACTGAACCAGGGTGCCAGTTGGCAAACAAAGTATTTTCAGCAAACAAATGTTGTTATGGCTCTAGAGCTGGTCTTTGGCAGCCAACTGAACATCCCGCCAGCTTTACATCTGAAATCCTTCTCCTGCAATTGATCACTTGTTAAACGCAGGTTGATAAGATTTACAAGTTGCTGTTTGAAAGTCTGTGCTCACTTCGGATGACAGATTATGTTCGACTAACAATTCATCCACTCTCTCACACACACTCTGCTTTATACAAAACCAAGTTTTATTATTTGAACATACAAAGCTCAAAATAAATCTGCTGTCTGGTCTTTTCTTTCAGTAATAAAAATGGAAACGCTTCACAAAAGTGACAGTTGTTATTTGCTTTAGTCCTCCAGACTTCGAGGCCTATCGTGACCTGCCAGTAAAGATTAGCCGGATAAGACTTAAAATTATTTATCCGTACTCATTCAGAGACCCAGTGCCTTGGCTCTGCCTGCATCTGTTACGCAATCAGACCTTTATGCCCCCCCACACTTCGATTCCACCCTAATGCCCCCGTTTTCAAAAAGCTTTCGGTCAGGAGGGTGCAAACAAGGGCCTCTCTGTTCCATCTGCAACACAAGATCACATTTCACACGGCTGATTAGTGGCCAGGAACTGGACCTGACAATGGTGACATCATGGCCATGTTATGACTCATCATTAGTAAAGAAAATGACTGCTTAAACATGCTATAGGTGGCCTTTGGGTAAGGGACTGGAGCATGTGTGTCAATGATTAAGTCACACTGTAAAGTCTAGGGGGAACTTGTGTCACGGATGAATGGAAGGTGGAATTTATCAGTTGCAGGCCAAACTTGGCAGTCTCTGCCAACGAGAGTATTAGAACTACCCAGCTTGATTACAGTACAGGTTTCATTAGAGCTACGCACGGGAACAGAGCCGTTCATAATCACACTAAATCATTTACAACAGCACAGGAGTATAGAGCCAATCATGAGCCCAAATAATTGAGGCATAATAGCAGTGTTTCCCTAACCCCTGTTCAAGGACACCCAGCAGTTCCACTTACCGTAATTTCCAGACTATAAGCCGCAACTTTTCCCACGCTTTGAACCTCGCGGCTTAAACAACGACGCGGCTAATATATGGATTTTTCCCGCTTTCAATTTTTCCCCCCCAAAAAAACATGACATGCTCAGTTTTTTGGCGGCATGAAGCTTTCATTAGACCAATGAAATTGCCGAATGGTTTAAGGTCAAACAACTTTTTTGTTTACTGTTTAGATTAAATTGAGCGCTCTCAAACTTCCCATCATTCTGATTACGGTAGTCATTTTGTCACCCTGATTCCTGAGGGCACAACAAAGTATTTGCAGCCACTCGACATCAGTGTAAATCGTGCATTTAAGGTGGCGCTCCGTGTTCAGTGGGAGGCTTGGATGACAAGTGGGGAGAAATCCTTCACTAAAACAGGCCGCATGCGAAGAGCAACTTATGGTTAAGTCTGCCAGTGGGTCCTGACAGCGTGGAGCATTGTCAAAAAATCCACTATCATCAACGGGTTTCAAAAGGCTGGACTGCTGCGTGTTGAAGAGGGTTCAGCGGGGGATTTGCTTCCGGATGGGAGTGACGAGAGCGACAATGAAAACGATCCAATATTGGATGAAGCAATTCTGAGGCTATTCAACTCCGACACCGAAGGAGATGGTTTCAGTGCACAGGAGGAGGAAGATAGTGAACAATGACTACTGCAATTTTTTTTTTTTTTTTGTTACAAGCCGTGTTTCGTTAAAGCCTGTGTAAAGTTCATTGGTCACCATCTTCCTCCTCCTGTGCACTGAAACCATCTCCTTCGGTGTCGGAGTTGAATAGCCTCAGAATTGCTTCATCCGATATTGGATCGTTTTCATTGTCGCTCTCGTCACTCTCATCCGGAAGCAAATCCCCCGCTGAGCCCTCTTCTATCTATCTATCTATCTAATATATATATATATATATTTTTTTAATTCAGTGGGTGCGGCTTATATTCAGGTGCGCTTAATAGTCCGGAAATTACGGTAGTCTATTCCAATACTAGCACACCTGACACAGCTAATAAAAGAGCTTTGACTAGTTGAATCAGGTGTGCTAGTGATGGAAACACTGAATTATATATGAGTCAACCAGCTGGAGAAGTCTTCTATGTACAGTACCAGTCAAAAGTTCAGACACCTACTCATTCAAGGGTTTCTTTATTTATACTATTTTCTACATTGTAGAATAAGTGAAGACATCAAAACTATTAACACATGGAATAATGTAGTAACCAAAGAAAAGTGAAATCAAAATATATTTTAGATTCTTCAAAGTAGCCACTCTTTGCCTTGATGGCAGCTTTGCACACTCTTGGCATTCTCTCAACCAACTTCACCGGCAATTCTTTTCAAACAATCTTGAAGGAGTTCCCACATATGAGCACTTGTTAGCTGCTTTTCCTTCACAGAGCGGTCCAACTCGTCCCAAACAATCTCAGTTGGGTTGAGGTTGGGTGATTGTAGAGGCTAGGTCATCTGATGCATTACTCCATCACTGTCATTCTTGGTCTAATAGCCCTTATATAGCCTGGAGATGTGTTGGGTCATTATCCTGTTGAAAAACAAATGACAGTCCCACTAAGCGCAAACCAGATGGGATGGCAGAATGCTCTGGTAGCCATGCTGGTTAAAACCTCTCTGGCGCAGGCGTGCCGCTAGCGACCCACCTCGACAACATCCGGTGAAATTGCAGCTCGCCAAATTCAAAAAACAGAAATAGTCATAAACATTCATAAAAATACAAGTGTTATACATCGGCTTAAAGATTAACTTCATGTTAATCCAGCCGCTTTGTCAGATTTCAAAAAGGCTTTACGGCGAAAGCATACTATGCAATTATCTGAGGACAGCGCCCCGCTTACAAAAGCATACAAACATTTTCCAACCAAGTAGAGGAGTCACGAAAGTCAGAAATAGCAATAAAATGAAGCACTTACCTTTGAAGATCTTCATCTGGTTGCAGTCACAAGAGTCCCAGCTGCACAATAAATGTTTGTTTTGTTCAATAAAGTCCCTCTTTATATCCCAAAAACTTAGTTCTGTTGGCACGTTTTGTTCAGTAATCCACTGGCTCAAAGGCGGTCAAAACATGCAGACGAATATGTCCTAATAGTACCAGTAAAGTTCATCAAAACATGTCAAACGATGTTTATAATTAATCCTCAGGTTGTCAATTGTCTAAATAATCGATAATATTTCAACCAGACAATAGCGTATTCAATAGAAAGGCAAAACAACAAAGGGCGCGCACACGGTCACGCGCGGAAACCAGTCCCCTGACAGAAAGGTCTCCTTCATTTTTCAGAAAACAAGCCTGAAACAATGTCTAAAGACTGTTGACATCTAGTGGAAGCCATAGGAACTGCAATCTGGGTCCTAACCCATTAGATACTCAATAGGATTTCAATTGAAAACCACCCACATCAAAAAATCCCACTTCCTGGATGGATTTTCACCTGCCATATCAGTTCTGTTATACTCAGACATTATTTTAACAGTTGGAAACTTTAGAGTGTTTTCTATCCACATCTACCAATTATATGCATATCCTAGCTTCTGGGCCTGGGTAACAGGCAGTTTACTTTGGGCACGCTTGTCATCCAGACGTCAAAATACTGCCCCCAAGCCCAAAGAAGTTAAGTGTGCCTTGAATTCTGAATAAATCAGTGTCACCAGCAAAGCACCCCCACACCTCCATGTTTCACAGTGGGAATCACACGTGGAGATCCGTTCACCTACTCTGCGCCACAAAGACACAGCGGTTGGAACCAAAAATCTCAAATTTGGACTCAGACCAAAGGACAGATTTCCACCGGTCTAATGTCCATTGCTTGTGTTTCTTGGCCCAAACAAGTCTCTTCTTATTGGGGTCCTTTAGTATGGTTTCTTTGCAGCAATTCGACTGTGAAGGCCTGATTCACACAGTCACCTCTGAACAGTTGAGATGTGTCTGTTACTTGAACTCTGAAGTATTTATTTGGGCTGCCATTTCTGAGGTTGGTAACTCTAATGAACTTATATTAAGCAGAGGTAACTCTGGCTGTTCTTTTGAGGCTGTCTTCATGAGAGCCAGTTTCATCATAGCGCTTGATGGTTTTTGCGACTGCACTTGAAATGTTCAAAGTTCTTGAAATTTTCCTACTTGACTTACCTTCATGTCTTGAAGTAATGACGGACTGTCATTTCTCTTATCCTATTTGAGCTGTTCGTGCCATAATATGGTCTTGGTCTTTTACCAAATAGGGCTATCTTCTGTATATCCCCCCTACCATGTCACAACACAACTGATTGGCTCAAACACATTAACCTCTCTAGGGTAGGGGGCAGTATTTGCACGGCCAGATAAAAAAAACGTACCCGATTTAATCTGGTTATTACTACTGCCCAGAAACTAGAATATGCATATAATTGTTTGATTTGGATAGAAAACACCCTAAAGTTTCTAAAACTGTTTGAATGGTGTCTGTGTATAACAGAACTCATATGGCAGGCAAAAACCTGAGAAGATTCCTTACAGGAAGTGCCCTCTCTGACCATTTCTTGGCCTTCTACACTCTTTATTGAAAACTGAGGATCTCTGCTGTAACGTGACACTTCCTACGGCTCCCATAGGCTCTCAGAAGGCGGCAGAACGTTGAATGATGACTTTGCAGGCCATGGCTGAAAAACAGTAGCGCATTTGGTAAGTGGTCGATCTGAGAACAATGAGACGGGTGCACGCGAAGAGTCCATTTTAGATTTTCAGTCTTTGAACGAAAACAGGGTTTCCCGGTCAGAATATTATTGCTTTTTTAACGAGAAAAATCGCATAAAAATTGATTTTAAACAGCGGTTGACATGCTTCGAAGTACGGTAATGGAATATTTAGACATTTGTCACGATACGCGCCGGGCGCGTCACCCTTCGGATAGTGTCTTGAACGCACTAACAAAACAGAGGATATTTGAACATAACTATGGATTATTTTGAAACAAACCAACATTTGTTATTGAAGTAGAAGTCCTGGGAGTGCATTCTGACGAAGAACAGCAAAGGTAATCCAATTTTTCTTATAGTAAATCGGAGTTTGGTGAGTGCCAAACTTGGTGGGTGTCAAAATAGCTCGCCATCACGGGCTAGCTATCTACTCAGAATATTGCAAAATGTGCTTTTGCCGAAAAGCTATTTTAAAAATCGGACATAGCGATTGCATAAAGGAGTTCTGTATCTATAATTCTTAAAATAATTATGTTTTTTGTGAACGTTTATCGTGAGTAATTTAGTAAATTCACCAGAAGTTTGCGGTGGGTATGCTAGTTCTGAACGTCACATGCTAATGTAAAAAGCTGGTTTTTGATATAAATATGAACTTGATTGAACAAAACATGCATGTATTGTATAACAATGTCCTAGGAGTGTCATCTGATGAAGGTCATCAAAGGTTAGTGCTGCATTTAGCTGTGGTTTGGGTTTATGTGTCATTATATGCTAGCTTGAAAAATGGGTGTCTGATTATTTCTGGCTGGGTACTCTGCTGACATAATCTAATGTTTTGCTTTCGTTGTAAAGCCTTTTTGAAATCGGACAGTGTGGTTAGATAAAGGAGAGTCTTGTCTTTAAAATGGTGTAAAATAGTCATATGTTTGAGAAATTGAAGTAATAGCATTTCTAAGGTATTTGAATATCGCGCCACGGGATTCCACTAGCTGTTGAGTAGGTGGGACGATTTCGTCCCACCTACCCTAGAGAGGTTAAGGAAAGAAATTCCCCAAATTAACAACGCACACCTGTTAATTGAAATGCATTCCAGGTGACATCCTTCATGAAGCTGGTTGAGAGAATGCCAAGAGTGTGCAAAGCTGTCAAGGCAAAGGGTGGCTACTTTGAACAATCTCAAATATATATTTTGATTACTACATGATTCCATGTGTTATTTTATAGTCTTCTTCACTATTATTCTACAATGTAGAAAATAGTAAAAAAAAAAAAGAAAACTCCTGGAATGAGTAGGTATTCCAACTTGACTGGTACTGTACTTTTAATTATCCAATAAAAATCTAAATCACTATAACCTATTCCAAGGAGGATGAAAGTCTTACCAATGATCAACGTCTTCAAACTGTCCCGAGACCCCTACTGCACCAGACTCTGGAGGTGGAGGGGAAGGGTAGGAGTCAGAAGTATTTCATGAAACAACTTGCCCTTCTGGACCATGTTCTGGGTCATGTTCAGAAGTGCAAACTGTAGCAAAATGTTTTGCAATGTAAAGGGAAAATGTGTTCACTGGATAAGGCCATACCTCCCCGTTTCGCTCCATTCAAAAATCTTTCCCTACTGAACATGACACTTGCAGAGTATACCTACCCTAAGGTCACAGACCAAAAAGGTTAGTGTCAGGTGTCAATTGCACTCTGTGATTCAGAAAAGACAGGCAGCAGCAAAGCAAAGCTTTGTGGAACCAGCAGTGTTGACCTATAGACTTTATGGAATGCATGCAACACAAGTGCGCTCCGCCATCCTGTTTCTAACCCCTCAGTCACAACTCATAAACCTATAGGACATTTGCTGTAGCATATACATGACAATACACCCCGCCCGAAATGGAATGTGCTATGCTGGCATGTAATGTAAGATGGCGCCGACAGATATGGCAGCTCTGCTCTTAGCTCCTAAGCAACTTTGCATTATTTAGTATGGGTTATTTCTTACATTATTAGCCCAGAATTGTGTTATCCAAAAGTAATTTATGGCTGCATGTAATTTCAGAGCGGCGGTAACTCACCAGCATTATAAATATAACTTATTCCAGAGGCTGCTCCAAAACACCGCCAGCAGAGAAGAAGTATTCGGAGTGGACTTCTAGTCCGACTCACAAGGCATGCACACCATCCACCGCTTCCGAGTATATTACTCACCAATGTTCAGCCTCTGGATAATAAAGTAGACGAGCACCTCCTTCCAGCCTCTGGATAATAAAGTAGACGAGCACCTCCTTCCAGAGACAGGGATTGTAACATACTCGGTTTCACAGAAACATGGCTCTATCGGGATATACTGTCCATACAGCCAGCTGTGTTCTCAGTACATCGCGGAGACAGGAATAAATCTCTCTCCGGGAAGAAGGCAGGGGTGTACGTTTCATCATTAACTACTCATGGTGCGATTGTGATAACATACAGGAACTCAAGTCCTTTTGTTCCCCCGACCTAGAATACCTCAAAATGTTGACGGTATTACCTCACAAAAGAATTATCTTTGGTTATAGTCACAGCCGTGTATATTCCCCCTCAAGCCGATACCACGACGGCCCTCAAAGAACTTCACTGGACTTTATGCGAACTGGAAACCACATATCAAAGCAAATTTGAGGAAAACTTTACCGAAGTTCTACCAACAAATTGAATGTAGTACCCGCTCCGGAAAAACATTGGACCACCGCTACTCAACTTTTCAAAATGCCTACAAGGCCTTCCCGCACCCTCCCTTCTGCAAATCTGAGAGACTCCATTTTGCTCTTCCCTTTGAGTTTCTGCTTATAGGAAGTACCCATGCTAAGGTCTATTCAACGCTGGTCTGACCAATTGGAATTCACGCTTCAAGATTGTTTTGATCACGCAAACTGGGATATGTTCTGGGTAGCCTCAAAATAACATTGATGAATACGGTTGAGCTCAACAGGAAGTTTATAGGAGATGTTGTACCCACTGTGACTTAAAACCTACCCAACTCAGAAACCGTATATAGATGGCAGCAGTTGCGCAAAACTGAAAGCGCGAACCACCGCATTTAATCATGGCAGGTGACTGGGAATATGGCCGAATACAAACAGTGTAGTTATTCCCTCCATAAGGCAATCAATCAAACAGGCAAAAGGTCAGTACAGAGACAAAGTGGAGTCGCAATTCAATGGCTCAGACAAGATGTGAGAGGGTCTACAGACAATCATGGACTACAAAAGGGAAAACCTTTCTGGACAAGGTAAACACCGTCGCCCGCTTTTGAGGATAACACAGCGCCACCGACGCAGGACTGTGGGCTCTCCTCCTCCGTAGCCATTGAGTGAGACAATTATGCGCATTAACCCTCGCAAAGCTGCCGGCCCAGGCTGCATCCCTAGCCGCGTCCTCAGAGCATGCACAGATCAGCTGGCTGGAGTGTTTATGGACACCACTTTGCTGATCCGCAACACAGGGGCCCCACGCACCCTCCTGTACTCCCTGTTCACCTTTGACTGCGTAGCCACGCACGCCTCCAACTCAGATGACAACAGATTTTAAAGATCTTAGCCGATGACAACAGTAGTAGGCCTGATTACCAACAATAAGACAGGCTACAGGGAGGAGGTGAGGGCCCTGGGAGAGTGGTGTCAGGAAAACAACCTCGCACTCAACATCTTTTAGATGTGTGTATTGTTAGATACTACTGAAGTGTTTGAGCTAGGAACAAGCATTTCGCTACACCCGCAATAACATCTGCTAAATATCTGTAGGTGACCAATAGACATGTTGACACCTAAGTCAAATGTTAACGTGGTGAAGGGGAGTAGGGTGAAGTTGCACCTACATGATCTTGGATCCATTTTGCATTTCCTTCACTAATGTATAAGATTAGGGGAGTGGAAGCTGATTCCAGATCTGTAACTAGGGGAAACGTCACCACAAAACGTGGTGACTGTCTCTGGCCACATGGTGTTTGACTGTTGGAAGTCTGCTTGATTGCTTCACTTGGGCCATCTGCTGGTGGTGTGCCACTCAATCTGAGCTTAATCTCATACAGCAGACCCGTGGGTAGTATTCATTCAGCACCAAACAGAAAACTGACAAACAGGGAGACACTACTTGGACTTGAACACTAATTTCCATTTTCCGTTGCAATACATTTTAAAGAGCTTTCTGCTGCGTGCCCTAATAAATAATACCCTCGAAAAAAGAAAAAACATTATATGTCCCTTGACCTAAGGATTTTGGGCGGTAATAATCCAATGAGAGTTAAAATGAAAACAAGACTATGCATTTCCTTCTAACATCATACAGTGCATTCGGAAAATATTCAGACCCCTTGACTTTTTCCACATTTTCTTACGTTACAGCTTTATTCTAAAAAATATATATTTTAATTTTCAATCTACAGTTGAAGTCAGAGGTTCACATAAACTAGTTTTAATGACTTCAACCTAAGTGTTTCAACCACTCCACAAATTTCTTGTTAACAAACTATAGTTTTCGCAAGTCGGTTAGGACATCTACTTTGTGCATGACAAGTAATTTTTCCAACATTTGTTTACAGATTATTTCACTATCACAATTCCAGTGGATCAGAGGTTTACATACACTAAGTTGACTGTCCCTTTAAACAGCTTGGAATATTCCAGAAAATGTCATGGATTTCGAAGCTTCTGATAGGCTTATTGACATAATTTAAGTCAATTGGAGGTGTACCTGTGGATGTATTTCAAGGCCTACCTTCAAACTCAGTGCCTCTTCACTTGACATCATGGGAAAATCAAAAGCAATCAGCCAAGACCTCAGAAAAAAAAAAGAATGTAGACCTCCACAAGTCTAGTTCATCCTTGGGAGCGATTTCCAAATGCCTGAAGGTACCACGTTCATCTGTGCAAACAATAGTATGCAAGTATAAACCACATGGGACCACGCAGCTGTCATACCGCTCAGAAAGGAGATGCGTTCTGTCTCCTAGAGATGAATGTACTTTGGTGCAAAAAGCGCAAGTCAATCCCAGAACAACAGCAAAGGACCTTGTGAAGATGCGGGAGGAAACAGGTACAAACGTATCTATATCCACAGTAAAACGAGTCCTATAAATCGACAACCTGATAGGCTGCTCAGCAAGGAAGAAGCCACTGCTCCAAAACTGCCATAAAAAAGCCAGACTACGGTTTTCAGCTGCACATGGGGACGAAGATCGTACTTTTTGGAAAAATGTCCTCTGGTCTGATGAGACGAAAATAGAACTGTTTGGCCATAATGACCATCGTTAAAAAGGGGGAGGCTTGCAAGCCAAAGAACACCATCCCAACCGTGAAGCACGGGGGTGGCAGCATGTTGTGGGGCTGCTTTGCTGCAGGAGGGAGTGGTGCACTTCACAAAATAGATGGCATAAAGAGGAAGTAAAATTAAGTGGATATATTGAAGCAACATCTCAAGACATCAGTCAGGAAGTTAAAGCTTGGTCGCAATTGGGTCTTCCAAATGGACAATGACCCCAAGCATACTTCCAACATTGTGGCAAAATGGCTTAAGGACAACAAAGTCAAGGTATTGGAGCGGCCATTACAAAGTCCTGAACTCAATCCTTTTGAAAATTTGTGGGCAAAACTGAAAAAGTGTGTGCGGGCGAGGATACCTACAAACCTGACTCAGTTATACCAGCTCTGTCAGGAGGAATGGGCCTAAATTCACCCAACTTATTGTGGGAAGCTTGTGGAAGGCTACCTGAAACATTTGACGCAAGTTAAACAATTTAAAAGGCAATGCTACCAAATACTGATTGAGTGTATGTAAACTTCTGACCCACTGGGAATGTGATGAAATAAATAAATAAATAACTCTCCTAATATTCTGACATTACACATTCTTAAAATAGTGGTATTCCTAACTGCCCTAAGACAGGGAATTTGTCCTATAATTAAATGTCAGGAATTGTGAAAAACTGAGTTGAATTGTATTTGGCTATGGTACATGTAAACTTCCGACTTCAACTGTACATACAATACCCCATAATGACAAAGTGAAAACAGGTTTAGAAGTAAAAAAACATTTCCATAAGTATTCAGACCCTTTGCTATAAGACTTGAAATTGAGCTCAGGTGGATCCTGTTTCCATTGATCATCCTTGAGATGTTCATACAACTTGATCGGAGTCCACCTGTGGTAAAATCAATTGATTGGACATGATTTGAAAAGGCACACCTGTCTACATTAGGTCCCACAGTTGACAGTGCATGTCAGAGCAAGCCATGAGTTTGAAGGAATTATCCCTAGAGTTCCGTGACAGGATTGTGTCAAGGCACAGATCTGGGGAAGGATACCAAAAAGATGGCTGCAGAATTGAAGGTCCTCAAGAACACAGTGGCATCCATCATTCTTAAATGGAAGATGTTTGGAACCACCAAGACTCTTCCTAGAGCTGGTCTCCTGGACAAACTGAATAATTGGGGGACAAGGGCCTTGGTCAGGGAGGTGGCCAAGAACCCGATGGTCACTTAGAGCGCCACAGTTCCTCTGTGGAGATGGGAGAACCTTCCAGAAGGACAACCATCTCTGCAGCATTCCACCAATCAGGCCTTTATGGTAGAGTGGCCAGACAGAAGCCACTCTTCAGTTAAAAGGCACATGGCAGCTCTCTTGGAGTTTGCCAAAAGGCACCTAATAAAAGGACTCTCAGACCATGAGAAACAATGTTCTCTGGTCTGATGAAACAAAGATTTAACTCTTTGGCTTGAATGCCAAGCGCCACGTCTGGAGGAAACCTGGCACCATCCCTACGGTGAAGCAAGGTGGTGGCAGCATCATGCAGTGGGGATGTTTTTCAGGGGCAGGGACTGGGAGTCTAGTCAGGCTCAAGGGAAAGATGAACAGAGCAAAGTACAGAGAGATCCTTGATGAAAACCTGCTCCAGAGCACTCAGGACCTCAGACTGAGGCAAAGGTTCACCTTCCAACAGGACAACGACCCTAAGCACACAGCCAAGACAATGCAGGAGTGGCTTCGGGACAAGTCTCTGAATGTCCTTGAGTGGCCCAGCCATAGCCCGGACTTGAACCCGATCTAACATCTCTGGAGGGAGAGACCTGAAATTAGCTGTGCAGCAATGCTCTCCATCCAACTTGACAGAGCTTGAGAGGATCTACAGAGAAGAATGGGAGAAAATCTCCCAAATACGTGTGCCAAGCTTGTAGCATCATACCCAAGAAGACTCAAGGCTGTAATCTCTGCCAAAGGTGCTTCAACAAAGTACTGAGTAAAGGGTCTGAATACTTACGTAAATGTGATATCAGTTTTTATTTTTAATAAATGTGCAACAATGACAAACTTGTTGCTTTGTCATTATGGGGTATTGTGTGTAGATTGAGGGGGAAAAAAACAATTAAATCAGTTTTAGAGCAAGGCTGTAACGTAACAAAATGTGAAAAAGATCAAGGGGTCTGAATACTTTCCGAATGCACCGTACATTAATAGTTGTACTTGTGTGCTAGTGCTTTAGCTTATATTTTATTTTTACTGGACTGCTGAACAAGCCTTAAACAGCTGAATTATGCTGCGTTTCTTAACCCTTAGCACTCATGAGAATTGGCCTATATCATGGACAACTCAATTAAAATGTTTCTTACAGTAGAAATATGAAAAGCATATGCATAGCCATGCTAGAAATTGAAAGCGAAGTCTGGAGATTATTGGGAAATAAATAGATTAAAAGTTGGACAAAACTGTCCAGCTGACTAGACTGAATCCAAATATTACTGTTAATTTTGTGCATTTTCACATCTGTACTTTTTGCAGCATTTGTTGATAACGAAATGAATACAATCAGTAACATAAGGGCTACTTCAAACAATAGTGAAACGTAACGCTATTCAGTTTGGAATTCGAGGCTAGCCTACTGATGGGGTGCTTAGTACTGTTTAACTAAAATGCTGGCAGGAGGTTCAGGACGGCAAATTGATTCCCTTCAATAATCTAATGCTGATGTGTCGCTGATGTTTCATACATCTTCATCAGAGCATCTTGCATTGTTCTGGTCCTACCACAAAATGTCCACCCCTAGGACCTACTGTTACCCAAATCAAGGGTGTTCATTAGGCACCAAACAGAAAGACTGAAATGGTGAGGGACAACTTGTACTCATTTTCCATTGCATGCACTAATGAACATGACCCATGTCCGTATACAAAGCAATGCAGACCACATTCCAATGCATTTCAAGCGCATACCATTGCAGCATCCTGTTGGGGTGTCCTCGGGCCTGACCCCGGCCATGTAGTGGTGTTTCTGGGATGCAGAGTCGGCCAGCATCCCCTCCAGTCTTTCCAGCGTGGCCTGGCCCTCCAGGCTGAGCTGGGACAGACCCTCCTCAAAGTTGTAAAATGTGGGCAGGTCTACCTGACCCTGTTCTGTGGGTGGGGAGACAGGAGACCGAAAGGTTAGTCAAATGTCCACATATAGTTGACACTGGGCGCCCCAATTAAAAAGTATTCTGTGGGACTGTAAAGTACGTTGTGGTTTTCAAATGAAAGTTTTTAAAAAAAGTTTGGGGGGGGGGGGTACAGTTACTTTATGTGTTAAGGCATGGCATCATACACCAGATATATATACTTTGGTGAAAGTTAACCAACATTAATTATTCTTTCAGCACTGCCATAGTCCAACAACCTGAATTAGACAAATGAATGTGCTTCCTTATACTGATCGCAGAACAATTGTCGAGGAGGTGCACTGAGCACATTTGGGCATGAAACATCCAAGTATAGATGTCAAGAAATAAGTTAATTTGTAGGCAAGAAAGATGGGTTGTGTTCATTAGTCACCAAAACGGCAGAAGACTAAAGCAGGGAGGGACTACCTGGACTTGTCCAATGGGAAAGGTTCATTTGTTTCCCGTTGCAAAACATTGTTGTGTGCCCTAATGAATACTGAACATGGTCATGGTGTGCTCACTCACCAGCTTCTTCAACGTCGTACTCATCTCCCTCAAAGTCAGAGTCGGAGTCTTCAGGGTCAGGGTGCAGGGCCTGGCATTCAGAGATGGCTGAGAACATGGGCTCCACTGGAGGGTGGAAAACAAACAAAGTATTTTGGAAAGTTGTCCAAACCAACCCTTTCCCCAAACCATAGATTTACAGCTGTAAAAGGGACCATCAATTTGGTCTGATCTAAGTAACATTCCTTTGAGGTTCATTTTTAAAATTTAGCTCAGGCCTGAAGAATATCTATTATGAGTCCAAAACTGTGCTGATATAGCTCACATTAGGGTGAAGTATGCATGAATGGTATTCCACAGTTCCCACTTACAGGTAGCCTTATCACTGGGCACAAAACAGATCTCTGTAACAGGACTTATGGAATCAGCGTCGCAGTCATCATCAGTACTCTCATCCTCTTCCTCCACATCCTTCTCACAGTTATCTGGGGGGGGGGGGCAGAGAGAAGATTTGTTAGTCTACGTTTACATAGGCAGCCCAATTCAGATTTTTAGCACTTAATTTGTCCAAATCAGACAGCTCTTTTGCTACTAAAAATTGGGCAAAAGATCAGAATTGGGCTGCCAGTGTAAACGCAGCTATAGAGTCAGAAGTGGAACAGAGCTCTGTTGCAATCTCATGACACTCACATTATGGCACACCTGCATATGCAACTAGGGCTACTGGTGAGTGTATTCTCCCACACACAGAGAGCAGTGGAAACGTGTTCTCTAGCGTGATGAATGACGCTTTACCATCTGGCAGTCCAATGGACGAATCTGGGTTTTGCGGATGCCAGGAGAACGTCCAGTGCCAACTAAAGTTTAGTTGAGGCTGTTTTTATATGGTTCAGGCTAGGCCCCTTAATTCCATTGAAGGGAAATGTTAACACTACAGCATACAATGACATTCTAGACAATTCTGTGCTTCCGACTTTGTGGAAGCCCCTTTCCTGTTTCAGCATGACAATGCCCCTGTGCACAAAGCAAGGTCCATACAGAAATGGTTTGCCGAGAACGGTGTGGAAGAACTTGACTTGCCTGCACAAAGCCCTGACCTCAACCCCATCGAACACCTTTGGGATTAATTGGAACGCAAACTGCGAGCCAGGCCTAATCATCCAACAGCAATGACCGACCTCACTAATGCTCATGGCTGAATGGAAGCAAGTCCCTGCAGCAATGTTCAAAACATCTAGTGGAAAGCCTTCCCAGAAGAGGGGAGGCTGTTATAGCAGCAAAGAGGGGGGACCAACTCCATATTAATGCCAATGATTTTGGAATGAGATGTTCAAAGAGGAGGTGTCCACATACATACTTTTGGTCATGTAGTGTAAGGTGACTAGGCATCAGGATATTTGAAACAGAGTAGCAGCAATGTAAATTAAGATTTTATGCGAGTGTGTGCGTAGTCAGTATAAATGTGTGTGCATGTTGTGTGTGTTGAGTCAGTGAGTGTGTAGAGTTCTGCAAGTGTGCATAGAGTGTAAAAATAAAATACAAGGGTCAACTCAGAATGGCTACACAGACTGTTAGCTATTTAGCAGTTTTATTGCTTGGGGATAGAAGCGGTTTGTGTCAGACTTGATGCACCGATACTGCTTGCTAAGCGGAAGCAGAGAAAAGTCTATGGTTTGGGTGGCTGGAGTGTAATGTTTTTTCTGGCCTTCTTGTCACACTGCCTGATAGAGGTCCTGGATGGCAGGGAGCTTGGCCCCGGTGATGTACTGGGCTGTCCCCACCACCCTCTGTAGCACCATGTGATTGAGGGTGGTGCTATTGCCATACCAAGCAGTGATGCAGTCAGTCAAGATTACAAGTTTGAGGATTTGAGGGCCCTTGCCAAATCTTTGATACTTCCTGGGGGGGAGAAGAAGAAGAGGCGTCATTGCATAAGAGTGGACCATTTTAAGTCCTTAGTGATTTGGACACTAAGGAACTTGAAGCTCGACCCACTTCCATTGCAGCCCTGTTAATGTGGACGTGCTGCCCCGTTTCCTGTAGTCCACGATCAGCTCCTTGGTCTCACTGATGTTGAGGGAGAGTTTGATGTCCTGGCACCACACTGTCAGGTCACCAACTGTAGGCGGTCTCATCGCCGGTGATCAGACCTACCACCATCGTCAGTAAACTTGATGATGGTGCTGGAGTCATGCTTTGCCACGCAGTCGTGGGTGAACAGGGCTACCTACCTACCTAGCTTATTCTTTCAGCACCAAATTCCAGAGGTGGGACCAAGTCATTGTTTTACAAGTCACAAGTCCCAAGGCCTAAACTTGGGAGTTTTGAGTCCTAAACAAGTCATAATATGCTCTTCACCAAATGTAATAAATATTTTTAACAAGAGTAATTATATTACATTTACGCAAATCATGAATCCTTTTAAAAATATCTATATATTTATTAATTTCCAAATAAACATATTTCCATGGAAATACATGGCTTGTACACAATCGCCCAAACTTAACACACACACTATGTGGTTACAGTAAGATAACGTATGTCAATGGTTTTAGGAACAGCAGTAACATCAGGCAGGATTTAGGCTACCAACTGCCTAGCCAGTTGTAGCTCAATCTGGGTGCAATGATCACGTTCTCGCACTGACTGACTGTGTGGAGGCTCATTGATTTAACGTTACGTTAGCCTACATGATACACTAGTAAAGTTATAAATTATATAGCTGTCGGCTATATTAGCCACGACTTACTGTCCTTTGGTCAGCTTCAAATGTCGAACAAACTTGGAAATTGTTGCGCCTCCGTCTTATTTTCTTCCCGCATGTTTTGCAAGTTGCAATACGTTTTGTTGATACAGCATCGTCTTTATATCCCAAAATAATAATTTTTCCAAGGGCTCCATCTGAATTCACCCGCCGACTGCACTGCCACGCACAACATTCTCAGCTGGCACAATTTTATTGGCTGCTGTCCGATTCAAACTGTAATCCGTTAAATGAAGAGTTGATGCGCTGCACACTTTTTTAATAGCATCATTTTTTATATTTGGGCTTGGGGAGGGTATCAAGTCCGGTCGAGTCATAAGGCTCAAGTCCAAGTCAAATCACAAGTCATTGGTGTTAAAGTCAAAGTCGAGTTGCAAGTAAGTCATATGTGACTCTGCTAAATTCATTATCTGATTCATTGATTGGATGGACAACATGTCAGTTCATACTGCAATGAGCTGAGGTTGGGCAACATCCTTCGGAAGTCGTCATAATTACGGTTTAAGTCTATTTAAGGGGTTGAGAAACATGAGCCTCCAAGGTTTTGTATAGAAGTCAATGTACCCAGAAATAGCTGTCCTCCAGCTACACCATGGTGCAACCCAAGAAGGTGCTGTTGAGGATACCGTTGACCACTGCAAAACAGTGTTTCAAATCAGTTATTGGTGACAAGTGAATATATTTAGTATTGTTTTATCTAAAAAGGATAACTTTTTGATGTTTAACTATTTACATTTCTGAAATTCACTGAGTAAGGGGCTTGATTCATGACATTTACTCAATAATGCCATGTTGCTCTACACATCTTGCCGTGTTAAACTGCAGTATTCGTGTAACATTCCTGGGTAATGAGATGTAGGCAAGACTTGCCTACTCGGCAATGCACAAGACAACTTTTCAATCAGAACTGTATACAGATACACCTTCGGACTTGGGAAAAGTGTTCCCAAACAGGCACCGCATGGTGGGTATATGTAACAGAACTAGACCAGAGATCCACTTGGTCTAGAACTTGGGTTAAGGAAAACCCTCCTCTCCCAAAGGATGTCAGCTCTTTCCTTTCCATAAAAGGATTGAAAGTCCCACAAAGCTTAACTCAAAGAAAGAAAAAAAAACACTTTCATTTTGATCTTTCACTACCTATACAACCAATTGTCCAACATGCAAATGGAACAATATTTTATTTACATTTAAAACCATCTTTCCTACCAAACAAGTGTGAAGGTGGCCAAGCGGATTATGAATCTAAGAACACTACAATCAGAGTTAACTGGCATTAATAAAATATTCAAGTTTAATTTAAAGTTCCACATTTTATTAGTCATATGTACAGGATACACAGTCCAACAGAATGCTTACTTGCAGGTTCCATCGACAAAGCAACAATTGGCACAACGAATAGGCATAAGCGAGCAAGTGAAGTCTATAACACAGTCAGTGTAGTCAGCTCAGCTATCCCCATTGAGACCGTGTCTGTGCCTCGACCTAGGTTGGGCAAAACTAAACATGGCGGAGTTCGCCTTAGCAATCTCACTAGAATAAAGACCTCCATTCCTGCCATTATTGAAAGAGATCGTGATACCTCACATCTCAAAATAGGGCTACTTAATGTTAGATACCTCACTTCCAAGGCAGTTATAGTCAATGAACTAATCTCTGATCATAATCTTGATGTGATTGGCCTGACTGAAACATGGCTTAAGCCTGATGAAATTACCTGTCCACCGGACGTGCTACCTGTCCCAGACCTGCTGTTTTCAACTCTCTAGAGACAGCAGGAGCGGTAGAGGTACTCTCAATGATCGGCTATGAAAAGCCAACTGACATTTACTCTTGAGGTGCTGACTTGTTACACCCTCGACAACTACTGTGATTATTATTATTTGACCATGCTGGTCATTTATGAACATTTGAACATCTAGGCCATGTGCTGTTATAATCTCCACCCGGCACAGCCAGAAGAGGACTGGCCACCCCTCATAGCCTGGTTCCTCTAGGTTTCTTCCTAGGTTTTGTCCTTTCTAGGGAGTTGTTCCTAGCCACTTTGCTTCTACACCTGCATTGCTTGCTGTTTGGGGTTTTAGGCTGGGTTTCTGTACAGCACTTTGATATATCAGCTGATGTAAGAAGGGCTATATAAATACATTTGATTTGATATGACCTTGGCATGACCTGAGACATGAAGCAAAAACACTGCTTATTGTTTAGTCTCTGCAGCAACTCAGCTGTAAATAAGCTCTCAAGAGCATCGGATGTCCGAGCAACTGTGACTGGCAGCTCGCCCATCCGCAACATGACAATGAGCCTCTCTAGGGGGTAAAAACGGGCCATTCAGCAGCGGGTGAGTATGTGTGGGATGAATGGTGGCTGTTCCTGACAGGACAACCTGGTCTCAAGAGTATTTTCTATTATTCTTGACGTAAATCCAAGGGACTCCATTTAGTATGACACATTTCGTATGGTATGTATTAATTTGTGGTTGTCCATCACCCATTTCATATGATATGTTAAATTTTCTAAACGTTAAATATTTGACACATTTTCCTAAATGTTTGATATGTTACGAATTCTAGCTAGCTGGCTAACATTAGCTAGGCTTTGTTGTTAAGGTTAAGTTTGAGTTAAGTTAAAGGGTTAAAATGCTAAAGTTGTCCGTGATAAGATTTGAATTCGCAACCTTTGGGATGCTAGGCGTTTGCTTTATACGCCCACCCATCCACCCTACTTTTGTTTCTGCATTAAGTAACCAATCTGTCTTATGTAACCATACCAAACTAATTTAGGTATCCTGGGTTCACATTTACTATGTTATGTCTAGTCTATGAGACCAGACAGGACAGGAGGCATGCCAGGGTGGCTCAGATGTTATTATGGTGAACAATAAATAAATGCTTTTGTATGTCATTTGGGATGTTGAGGGTTGCTTTTATTTTTTTTTAATTATGAAAAGGCATTAGTCAAATTAATTTGCAAAACGTTTTGGCTGTTGCAAAATCGTGTGCAATGGAAACTGGTTACGTTAACTTTAGGAACCAAAGAGAAAGAAACTGAGGGCCCTTCCTGAATTTGTCCAAGAGAAACTCTATACTCCAAAAGTAAAACGTTTTGTAACTTAAGGGTTTGTTGCAAAACGTTTTGAAACGGAATCAGAATAAATGAATACACCCTTACTTGTGTATACAAAATGTTGGCATGCACCCGACTGAGAAACCGCTTATGTCGAAGCAACGTTTTCGTGCATAATTGTATACAATAATTATGTCTATGTACAGGCTCAACTTTTCATAACATGCCGCTCGTTTCAAACTGGTATGGTCTCATTGCACCTCGGAAAGTGAGACTATTCTGAATACACTGGAATTGAGAGAAAGACAAAGTATCTTTGGAGAAACCTCACCGTTGAGTTTGGTGTTGACCATGACGTACAGGTGCTCTCCTGGGTACGCGGTAAAGTCGCGTGAGATTGCATGGAGGCTGATTGACGGGTATTTCAAAGTAAACCCCATTCCAGACCCATCGAACCATGATACACATCTGAGGAGATATTAGACAAAAATGTCATTAAAAATACATTTTACGCACTTTAGGTAGCCAATATGAGGAAAGGCCTTTGTCAAACACATACTAGTCGACTTCAATCAAATCGCGCAGTTTCTTGATACATAATCTGGAAAAACTCACGTTTCTGCAATGTACAGAGTCCCTGGTCCAAGCCCTTCGCCATTCCAAACAGCGGTGATTTCACCTTGATTGTACCGTATTCCTTCACTTGGAGGAGATACGCTTTTCAGATTCACCATCGTGGATTCTCTGTCCTCCCAACCCGCCTGGAGTGAATTAAACATGTTGATAGGATAGTTTCCACCCATCTGCAGATTTATAAACAAAGACCTATGATGTCCGGAGAATTTTGAGGTTACCTGGACAATTCGGTTACGAGAATGATACTGCTCCTTTAATTGCCTTGCTGTGTTCTGAAAGTATTTTTGAGACCCCTTTCCGATTGTTGTTTTACTCTAAAGTTTAGAGTCTAAACGAACTGCTTTCCTCACCAGTTTCTGTAGTTGGCGGAGCGTAGTCTAATTGAGATTTGGGCGGGGCAGCAGATTTATTCTCTGAGCGCTGAAATGTGGTTGTTTATAAAGTGGACGAGTTCGTTTTAAAAGGCCCAGTGTGCGGAGTTTGTTATTTGTAGACCATTCCATTGGTACGTAAATTACCTCTCCAATTCACCCGGGGCACCCGACCATGCAAAACAAACTCGCAAATAAACCATACGGATCTTTAATAACAACTAGGGGTGCCCTTGAGCCAAAAATCCACCTAAAATAGACAAGTATTTTCCAGAAATGACCTAATTTGACAGAAAGGGGCACACCTCTCCACACCGATTAGCAACAAAAACAACTACCTAAAATATTGTTTTCATGAGTTAAGACGTGTAAATAAACCATACAGCAACCACGCAAGTCAACATTTCTGAAGAATCCAATTGCAACTAAACTTCCATGAATGCATCTTTAAGGAAACATGCCCCCTCAACTTTCTCCAGACGTTCTCAAATAAAATCAAATGTATTTATAAAGCCCTTCTTACATCAGCTGATATCTCAAAGTGCTGTACAGAAACCCAGCCTAAAACCCCAAACAGCAAGCAGGTGTAGAAGCACGGTTCTCAAGTGGATATGCCTGCATTAGTCAGAAAGCTGATTGTATCAATATTTCACACTATCATGCTGTCCTCTCCCCTTTTCAAGCGACAGAAAACAAGTAGGCCTACCATTCCTTGTTTAAAAAAGCTTTTTATTATGACAAATGTACAAGATCGTATTAATATGAAAGAAAATAGAGTAAAGTTAACAAAAAGGTATTGAAGATTAACAGACAAAACATAGAAAACCAATCTACAAGCTAATGTTGATATACCAGACCTACAGTATAGTTGTCCCCCAGTCTTCCAATTCTACCTGTAATAAACAATAATAATGAACAAACACTTTTAAATCATTGGCACCAACTTCCCCCTGGCAGAGGACTGCCTGTGTCAGACTGCCCCTCCCAGCTAGTGTACTCCTACCTTTATATGATCATTTGCTCCAACAGATTTGTCATTTAAAATTAAGTAGGCCCACCATGTCATACTCATGAAATACAGGTGATAAACGTAATCGCTTGAGAACATTACATCAGAAATCATACATTTCTTCATCCCAAAACGATGGTAAACTAACCCTAGTCATTTGCATCCGATTCCCACAATGCAATTGCCAGTAGAAGCTTTGGGGCAGTCCAACTAATGGTGCGGTAACTGTAGCCAATATTATCATGTTAGCTGAGTGCATTGCAGGCAGCTCAGAAATGATTTTAATTAGCCTCGGAAATCTTCCTTCACACTTTGAAGTATTAAACACATTGTGTGATTAACCAAGACTAATAAGTTTACCATCAGTGATGAACACATGCCAACACTTTTTTACAAAAGACAAATTATCTTGAACTTTTCCCATGATTCTGACGATTGCCACCTTTGTGTCCAGGGTCATGTTCATTGGGGCACAACTGAAAATTAAAAGGGCTTCATATTGGACAAGTTCAGTTAGTACCTCCCCCTTTCACTCTTTTCTACAATTTTATGCTTACTGAACACAACTCATCAGTCCTGCCAGGTGTAGTCCGTGCCTCCAGTGGTTGGTTCATGCTCTCTTGTTCAGTAGCAAGACACAAGGAACACTGCTGAGCAAAGGAGTTTAGAGGTCTGTGGCTATTGAACCTCGTAAATCCTTAAGGTGGCCAACGCATCTGCACATAGCATAATAACATCCAACAAACATGCCAGATATCCAATGAATTCATTACAAAACAGTGGTGCCAATATCACAAACCCTCTACAAAGAAAACTATTATAAACAGATGCAATCATAAATAATTGCCAAATATATTTATTTCCATGATAAAAGAAAATGCCTCTAAATATACATTACAGCAAAAACTAGATATACACACTAACATTAGAGGTCAATTTATGGTCTGGACCATTTCCCCAAACAAGTTGCATTCTGGTATATCATTCCCTAACAAAGATGAATCCAGCATGCCGTTTATTCATAATCTTCTTTTGATTCAAGGCCAGAGCCTGCATTCAGTCTCAGAGTAGGAGTGCTGATATAGGATCAGTTGCCTTTTAGATCATTATGAATAATATATGGACAGCACTCCTACTCTGAGACACTTTTTGAACATAGGCCCAGAAAGGCAGTGATTTACCTGACCTCAAAATGGAACCCTAAAACCAAAATGAGCTCATATTTGAGAACAAAGGATAGGCTTTCTGAGATGGGAGACGTTTATTTAGTCTCCAGTTGATGCAGTAAGATGTAGAGGGAAGACTAGAGCAAGGGTAGTGTTCTCTACAATCAACACTGGTAGTGGCAGAGGGTTCCGAAATGACCAGGGGACATTTAAAAAATATATATATTTCAAAATAATAGTCTTGATGAACAACGACAGGTAGTTAGGTGTACACTCAGTAAGTACCTTTACTTCAAGGTTTTGAACCTACACACAGTATCGACAAGAAGGTACATAGGAAACAGTATGCCACTTGGTTTGCTAAGGAGGAAAACAATAAGTGGATGATTTGATATACAAAGAAATACATTATAAAAACACAATGTACGTAAAATAATGGTTAAAATGCTGACATGGTTATTGAGAGGAACAGAGAAAGTTGGCAGAAAATTCTGTACATAACAAATCCCTTCGAATATTAGCATATAAAAAAGTCAAACATGGGCATTTAATCCATTGATAGTGTAGGCAGCACACACTAAAATTATATTTATACGTACACAAAAACTAAACTAGGGTTTTTAGAAACATGTGCACACAGAGGTGAGAAGATCAGGGTTGGTCTACTCTAGTTGGTGACATTAAATACACTCAAACCTCCATTTAAAGGAAAGTCTTGTCAATGTGGTGGTAGTTAACAGATTTGAATGTAATTTGGCGTGATGCACTGAGGAGCTAGCTGCCTTGATAGTGTTTTGTAACAATAATTAAAAACGGTTAAAATACCACTTGATGGGAACGTTTGATAAAAATAAAAACGGGATATAGGCTGCAGTACAACATTTCAAGACTTTGGGTAAAAACTATTTACCAAATCCATGAGAAAAACACTTTTGGAGATTGTATTTTCTAGAAAGTATGGGATCGGTTGTGGGTCTGGTCTCCCAGTCTGTCAGTTAAAAAAATCTGTTTCTAGCATAATGATGATTCTGTGTCCCGTTTTCCTATGGGAATTCTGACTTGAAAACGGTTATGCTCATGCTTTTTCATCCAGTGCTTGTTGTAAATGGTCTATAAAAGAAAGTGGGAAACCTGTGTAATGGTTTAGCTTATCAAACAACTGACTAATAGAATTGAACACATCAAAACAAAGAATAAATAGTTTGATCGATGTAAGAGGATTAAAATGTGGAATTCAAATATCAAAAAAGTGAAAGACATTCATATTTAAAGTTTGGGGTAAAGAGCAGGGGGATAAAAACAACGATTGGTTTCCAGCAGTTGATCCACAAAACTGTTCATTTAAGTCGTAAATGGAATGCAGTTTGACCCCTGACATCTATTCTCATAAAAATGTTGAACAACAATACACATCTACATCCTACCAAAAAACAATTAAGTAATGTCATACAATAAAATGTCCTCTATCCCAGGCAGGAACACTGAGAGGTGCCTCTCAGGAGAACAGGAAGTCATGGGTCATGTTGATTAGGTCACACAACGGAAAATTAGCATTTCTTAAATGGACAATGCAAGGCAGAAAACAGACAAATCCCTCTCGGTTTGTCTGTTTTCTGCCGTTTGGGGCCTAATGAACACAACCAAGAATTTGGGAGATGGACTCTTTGTATGTGGGGGTAGTGGATGGACCCCTGAGTAGACAACCCTGGAAGTTGGCTGGAGAAACAGGTAGGTTGATTTGTGTGTCATTTACGGTCAAGTATCTGACCCACATGTCCATCGGTGACCGAGTACAGAGGATAAGACAATGCAACGCAAAGTAACATGCCACTTAACAACCTTCGGAGTTAGTGCTCTCAATGACTCTACAATCACACTGCGAGAGGTGCTAAAGTGTGAAGACAATGAACTTTCCCCCCATAAGATGTCCAGTTCATACGGATGGATGGGGTCATACTAATGGGGGGGGGACAAGGAAGATGAATAAAACATTTTTATAATAAGGACAGGACAAAAACATTTTAAAAAAATACAACAGAAAAGAACAAACGTACAACTTGGGTTTTACAACATATCACTGTTGCAGACAAAGTCCACCAGGTCTGTGACCCCCAGCAGGTCATCCTCATCATCATCCTGTGGTGCCAACTCCAGTCCATTGGGCGCTATGCCGACAGCTGTGGCCCCAGGTTTTTGGGGCCCAATGTGAGCCAAGCCCTCTAGGGCCTTGATGGGACTCTGTCCGTTGGTGGGGGGATGCATCTCCACCAGGCTGTAGTCCAATGGGCTGGCTCCCTTCCCCAGCACCCCCCCTTCCTCCTCTTCCCTGGTTTCTTTCGTCTCCTTCTCCTCCTCGTCAGAGTCGTCCGAGTCGATGCGGTTCACACGCTTGCGGACAGGACGTTCTCCCTCCGATGATTCATCGGAATCGTGGTCGTCATCGTCCTCCTCAGAGGCTCGCCGCCGTTTCAGCGAAAGTCGTCTGCGGTGCTGCTGGGACTCTTTCTCGGATGAGTCGGCCCTCCTCTTTAACCTAGTCCTCTCCCTCTCGCTGTCGTCCGAGCCTCTGGAGGAGCTTGCTGAAAGAACCAGGTACATGGAAACAATGGACGTTAGATAAAACCATATTGTTAATATCAGTCAAAAGTGATGGCAAGTGAGGACACGTTAAATAAACAAATGAATTAGCCAACTAACTACAGTTTACACACATCCTACAGAGGAACCTACGCTAATGGCGGGGTCTGTGAGGCAATGAGCACGCATTTAGAAAAATAAATGTCTGCCTGACCTTCGCTGTCTGAACTGGCGAGGCGCCGCCACGGTTTGACTTTGTCGCGGTTTGTGTTGGCCTTGGAGCCGTCAGAGTCTCCGGACGACTCGCAGTAGTTGACCTGCTTCGTCGTCTGACTCCGGCGGGATCGGCGTCGGCTACAGTCCAGGTCGCTATCGGTGAACTCGCTGGAGCCCTCCGACACTAGTTACACAGGTCAACACAGAAAGAGAGCCACATCACATACCTATGGGTTTTTAGAAGGACAATTACAAAATCAACACAGACATTTTCAGACCTTAAAAGCAAAAGATACAGCCAATTGTGTGGGATGTGGATCTGTCTAACCAGCGTACTGAAGGCCTCAACTCCAAATGAATGGAACTGATAAGCGCCACAAATAAGGACCTTTTCAATTAATTTTCGATTACGGCATAAAGCTGAATCAACAAAACAGATGGCCTGGAACTTGTCCCAAGAGAAGACCACTTTTGAGATCTGAAAACATCTAACAAAGTTTGATTCTGGAGTGTAATGTCCTTTCAAACCACAGAGGAAATGACGCTGCCAACGTACCCATTTCTTCCTCTTCTTCCTCACTCGTCTCCTCTTCATCGTCTGAGTACCTTCGTGGTCTGCGGCGCCGTCGCAGCTGAGTGCTCCTCTGACGTTTGGCTGGCCTCCTTGTCCTGGCGGTTCTGAGTTGTGTGCTGCCGAAGTCGCTGTCGTCATTGGAGTCGACTGCCACTTCGCTCTCTGCATCGCTCTTGTCCGACGCCACAAACTCCTCTTCCCCCGTACTACACGAAAAAGTGTGCAGTGGAGAGAGAAAAAAAGAGAATAATGAGTGACAAATTAATTCAACACCCCTTTGTGTCACACCTTTGTGGCTGTAATAGCCATCAATGAAGTGGAACCTTGGCTTGTGTTCATTATGGCACACAATGGGGTAATGTTTAAAAACATTTTGCAGTGGAAAACAAAAAAAAGTCCATGTAGTTCCTCCGCGTTTCAGTCCGTTGTCTTCCATTTGGTGCCTTATGAACACAACCTCCCTGTTCTGATTCATGAACCCCTACCTCCCACTTTCCTAATGAACCTACCTGTCACTGAGACGGAACTCGTCCTCGCTCTCTTCCTCCTCCACAGTGCTGTCGCTGTCCAGGTCGTTGAGACGCCGGCGCTTCTTCCTGCGCTGGCCGGCGTTGGGCCGCGGCGGGCACCCATTCTCCTTGCCCTCGCCACCCTCTCCTGCTGCCAGGATAGTGGACATGTCCTTCCCTCTGCTATGGCCTGTGATGTTGGCCATGTCCTTGCCTCGACCAGCTCCTGTAAAGGGCAGCACATGTTAACATTTAGACCCAATACAACAGGCACACAAAGATTGTTTGCAGTCTACATAAGTTAAAAGGCTCTGAGGCTGCATTTCATTCAGGGAAAATCCCTCTTTTACCCTGGTTCACTCCTCCTGACAGAACTGATAGGAGTGGATATGTATACGAGGGCAGAGAGGGAACATCTATCTTAGGATGAAATACAGCCTCAGACTTGACTCTTCGTAAACCTTATTAAAGGAGTGCACAATTATTAGGGCATCTGAGCAAGCACCATGTTTGCACAGATGAAATGATGCAGCCAAAAATGATTTCAGAACATCAATAAAACGCAGCATAAACTATTGAATGAAAGTCATAATTCTGAGACTTGGTTGCCATATTCCATAATGTCTTGCTACCTCCACCATCAGCCTCTCTGATGTCTTCTTCAATTGCCTCCTCAATAGCCTCATCAAATTCATCAAACCTGCAAACAAGACATTGAAATTATTCAGGGAATTTATCAGCCACCATACTGAAACAACAAATAAAGACCAGCCACACACAATGTTTTGATAACCATGAGTTCAGTACAGACATCATACCTGTAGCTTATGCTTTTCTTTGCCCTTGTCGACCTTCGACCCCAGCTCTTGGTTCTCTCTTTCTTCTCCTTCTTCACCACCTCTTCCTCCCTTTCTTCCTCTACCTCCAACTAAAAATGACAGTTGGCAATGTGTCAGTTCACAGTACAATATATGAAGCAAACATTTATGCTGACATCAGTCTAGGCTAGGCAATGAACAGTGTGACAGACCTTACACAGATGTCCTACAAACACACTGAATTCTGGATGTGTTGCAATTGACTTCCATGATGGTATAACCATAGCAACCAAATGCTGCCTACCGAGGGAGTGATGATGTTTTCAACACTGATTCCAACATAGACCAACCGCTCTTTTCTGGAGGGAGAAAATACAATTATTTAAAACAACCTTATGAGCTACATTATCTTCCTGTTGTCATTTGCTGTTTTACACCAAGGGTCATGGTTCAGAGGTTGGTACCGTCGCTCAGCGCGCTCCCTCTTTTTCAGGGAAGCATCGAGATTAGTAAGCTGCTCCTCAAGTTTGTCACAGAGCAGCTTCTGCAGGGGTCACAAGGAGAGAGGGGTAAGAATGACAAATAATACCACATAAAGCAAGCCATTAGTTTAAAACAATAATGTGGCTATCATCCAAACTGTAGTGCAACTACCAATTGTTTACCATCTGGTGGTTACTTACATGTTGGCAGGGTGGACAGAACCACTCCCCGTCTGGGATGATCATGAGAGGGGGTCTGAGGCAGGCCGTGTGGTAGCCGCTATCGCACGAGTCACACAGCAAAATCTGTGAGGGGAACACGAAGGCGTATTAGCTGGAACACATTATTTTGTAGTCTTATCAGTCAGCTTAGATACATATTATGAATATAGTATAACCACTGACAGCCCACCAGGGTTGGGGTCAATTCCATTTCAATTCAGAAAGTACACTGAAATTCCAATTTTAATTCGCTTCAATGCATTTAAAATAACAAACATGTGGAATTGGAATTTGATTTACATTCTGACTTGACTGAAACTTAAGTGGAATTGACCAGATCCCTGCAGCCCATGTGGGCAATTCCATTATAATTATCACAACTATATGCTACCCAATGTGTCATTTATTGAGCTGAGAAAATAGGGATCACATTTTCAGGACCCACCAGCTCAGGATGGTTGGGGAGGCCGCAGTGTTTGCAGGGGTCATCGTTAGGAGGGAGGTCATCATCCGAGGAGGTGTCAGAGTCGTCGCTGTGCCTCTCTCTGTTCCTCTTCCTCCTCTTGCCCCTCTCCACCTTAAAGCTCTCATCACTGTTGTCCTCCTCGCTCTCCTCTTCGCTCGACTCGCTTTCATCGTCTTCACCAGAACCATTATTTTTGCGCCTTTGTGTTCGAGTGTTGGACCACCGGGTCTTTCTCCTCCGTCGCCCCTGAAAACAGATGTCATCTTGACAGCCAAATCATAAACACAAACATTCTAACTTTTGGGTTTCATGAAGCTAATGTAGGACAGCATACACATAAGTTCCTGATGGCTGACAATGTGTGAATCCCTGATCTAAAAGACACTGTTGATCCAAAAACATGCATTCACAATCCAACATATTAATGTAGAAATATCTGCAGTTACTGAAAGAACTTACCTTAGATTTGTATAGTCCATCTTGATCAACCTTCTCTCTCGGTTTCCTCTGAACAGTTTTCTCCTCCTCATCACCCTTCTCTACAGGGGGTGTGGCCTCTTTCTTCTCCAGCCTCCTGTCCTGGAACTCCACCCCCTTAGCGGTCGGCCTGCAGATCCTGGGTGACCTCCTCAGGGATCTCCCAGTCTCACCAGTATCTGACCCAGAGTCCCTCTCCTTTCTCTGGAGCTCAGCTCTCCTCCGGTGGGTAATCCCGCGTATTTTCAGGCGAATTCCCTCCTCTTGGATCTCTGATGTTGTTCCTGCATCCTTTTTTTCACTCTTGTCCTCATCCTCTTTGTTCTTGTTCTCATCTTCCTCAGACCCCTCACTTGCTTTTGCCTGACCAGATTTCTCTGCTACCGTTGGATTTTTGTCATCTTTCTCAGTTCCATCATCCTCTTTTTTGTCATTTTTCTTAGTCTGATCATCCTTACTCCCATCCTCTTTTTGGGGGCATCCCTGTGTTGTGGAATCTTCCTTGATTACTTTGTCATGGCTTTTGTATGTCTCACCCTCAGTCTCTGTGAGAGATGATGCCTTCTTACTAACAGACTGTTTTTCTGATGGTGCATCACAGTCCATGGGCTTTGAGTCTTTGATAGTGTTGGTCTCAGACTTCACTCCACTTTTAACAGCCTTTTTTGGCCAGCCTTTTTCAGCATGTCCCTTGATCTTTATGTTGTCATGTGTTGACTTTTCCGAACGCATTTCCATAGGCTCCTCCTGTTTCCCCTCCACTGGGACAGACTTTTTGAGAGAGGGTAATTGCTTGGCGTCCTGAAAGGTGACAAGTTTCTCTCCTTTTTCTGCAACTGGCTTTGTGTCTGCCAGTTTCTCAGTTTCTTCAGAGGTGTCTGGTTTCTGTCCCCTAGAAGATAGAACAATCTTTTTAGAGGTAGTCTCTGTGTTTTTAGCTGATTTCTCAGCATCTTTAGGGGTAGGTGTAGCTGATTTAGCAGACTTCTCTGAATCTTTAGGGGTAGGTGTAGCTGATTTAGCAGACTTCTCAGCATCTTTAGGGGTAGGTGTAGCTGATTTAGCAGACTTCTCTGAATCTTTAGGGGTAGTTGTAGCTGATTTAGCAGACTTCTCTGAATCTTTAGGGGTAGGTGTAGCTGATTTAGCAGACTTCTCTGAATCTTTAGGGGTAGGTGTAGCTGATTTAGCAGACTTCTCTGAATCTTTAGGGGTAGGTGTAGCTGATTTAGCAGACTTCTCTGAATCTTTAGGGGTAGGTGTAGCTGATTTAGCAGACTTCTCTGAATCTTTAGGGGTAGGTGTAGCTGATTTAGCAGACTTCTCAGCATCTTTAGGGGTAGGTGTAGCTGATTTAGCAGACTTCTCAGCATCTTTAGGGGTAGGTGTAGCTGATTTAGCAGACTTCTGTGAATCTTTAGGGGTAGGTGTAGCTGATTTAGCAGACTTCTCAGCATCTTTAGGGGTAGCCAATTTCTCTGCTTCTTTAGGCGCTGCCGATTTAGCATATTTCACTGTGTCTTTAGGCATTGCTGATTTCTCTGTGTCTTTTGGGGTAGCCAATTTCCCATCTTCTTTAGGGATAACCAATTTAGTAGATTTCTCTGTGTCTTTAGGGGTAGCCGATTTCTCTACCTTTTTGGGTTCATCCAGTTGTGATTGGGTTGTTTTCTCAGAGACGTCTGCCATCTCCATGTCTTTTGGTCCAGACTGTGTCTTAGTCGCTTTAGCAACAGTTCTCATTTCATCTTTACAGATAGACGCTGAGAAAACTTCTTTCTCCAGGACAGCTTTTTTCTTCATCTCAGCGGCGGCCTTCGCATCTGTGCCTACAGCAGGTTTCTCCTTGGTGACAGCTGACATTTTAATGTCTTTAGGGTTATCACATTTCTCTGTATGTTTAGATGCCTCTGGTTTCACTGTCATTTGAATGACCAACGATTTATCAGTCTCTTTAGTGCTCTCCAGTGTCTCTGCATCTTTATTTGGAACTGGTTTGTCTGCCTTTTTAAGGAATGAGGATGTATTGTTCTCTTGAGAGATGGCCAGGTTCTCAGCATCTTTACTCTTTTCTGAAATCGCTGTCTTTTTAATTACAAAAGTTTTGATATCTTTAGAAACATCACATTTCTCTACACCCTCTTTGTCAGATGGTTTCTCTGTATTTTTTATGACTGTTGGCATCTTTATGCATTTAGAGTGGTCTGGTTTCTCTGTAATTGGGTCAGGTCTCCCAGTTTGTTTAGTGATGACTGAGGTTTCTGGGTTTTTAGGGTTTGACCACTTTTCTGTACCTTTTGTGCTCGGTGGTTTTTCCATATCTTTCACGGCAGAAAGGGGATAACCGTCCTTATTGACAACTGTTTTATCTGTTACATCTGTTTCCTTAGAGACAGCTGACTTGACCTCTTGAGAGGTAATGGATGAATCTGTTCCTTTAGTTTCATCTGGTTTCTGTGACTTACTAGACAAAGGGTTTTTATCGGTTTCTATTGATGTATAGGTCGTGTGTTCTGTACGACACACTTTTACATCCCACTTGGATACCTTGACTTTTTGTTCCTCTTTACAATCAGAGTACTTCTCCGGTGGGCTTGTTGCATTCTTAGATGAAGTCAATGGCTTTGTCATTAGAGGAGACGGAGATTTAGCCACTTTTAAGGCTGATTTTTTTACTTCCTCTGAATCTTCAGTGCATTCCTTTTCTGCTGGAACCATTTTCTGTAGACTTGTTTCATTGGCCATGGCCAACTCGGTGTTGCTTGCCATCTCCTCTTTCTCCTTGTCCAGGTTTATCTTATCTTTTGCACTAGCTTCTGCTGCTTTACATTCTTCCCCAGGAGCATCTTTTGTTTGCCGTTTTTTGCCATCAGCAGAGTCTCTCAAACCATCATTGACACTTTTTTCTGTTGCAGACCGAGCATCACCATTCATTTGATCACTTTTACACTCTATCGTCCCCACCGGGGCATCAGAGACCTCTTTACTTGTCTCCTCAACTTCAGGAGCTTCTTTGACAGGAACAACAGATGGGTTTCGCACAAAGATACTACTGCCACCGCCACTATTATTATCAAAATTTTCACAAAGTTTCATCTCTCTCTTTTTCAATGGGATTTTGGCCTGCTGGTCATTCTTCATCGCCCTTTGGAGTTCATTTGTAGTCTTCCTCTTGGCTTCCTCTGTCTGTTCTGTCTGTGGCGTCAGACAAGGTTTCTCTGCAAGAGGCTCTGTAGCATTTGTGGCTGTGCTCTCCTTGGATTCTGACACCTCCATTGGCTCTTCTTTGATGGCCTGGGTGTGAATGGTGACCTTGTCATCCACCATAGGCTCCTCTGATTGGCTTTTTGACTCTGACTCGTCTTTGAGGCCACTCAATGAGGATTTGGCATCTGATTCGTCTAGTTTTGATTCCTCTTTTTCTGTAATCTCATTTTTTGGGGAGACTAAAGAAGCTGTACCCTTGGAGGGTTTGTCCTCTTCATCCTCTGAGGTATCCTCTGTCTTTTTAACTTCCCCTATAGGAGAAAAGGTATAAATAGGAATTGCAGTTACAACAGAATGATATATTCATAGAACATAAACGTACAAGATTTAGAACTGCATCTATCAGGGAAATAAGTTGTTTACCTTTGACAAAATAGATCCAATTCCAGGCAAATTACTTAATATCAATATCATGAAAATGTGAGTAAACAACAAATAACAGACAACATTATTGGTGTAACAAGCCTTGTTGATATAACACTACCTTCTCCCCCAGTATTATTTTTCGCCTCATCTTCCTCCTCTCCTTCTTTCTTTGTCAACAGTGCTGGGTCGATTTGAGTCTTTAGCAGTGCCAGGATCTCAGCCAAGCTGTTTCTGTCTCTGTATAGAGATGGATAATTCAAATAACTCTTTCCAGTTTAGTAATCTTGTGGTAAAATTACATTTAAATCAAGTAATCTATGATCCACCTGGAATACAAGACCTTTGACATTTAGGCTCTGCAGTACAACAGTATGCCTCTTTCATCCCCTGAGTCACATCCGTCCCCTCATTCCAATGGTTCCACAGTACCTGACAATGCAGTTCCAGGAAGACCCGTCCAGGTCGTCCTGCTCCTCCACATAGACCCTCACATTCTTGTCCTGGTCAAGTTGGAACCAGTACATCAGGCCATCCTTGTCCTTGCCAATGGGGAGAAGCCGCATCTTATCGGGATCCTCCTCATTGATTGCTGTCTTGAACTTTACATTGTCATCAAACTGGCATTCACACAAATGCTGGATAGAAAACAGAGAAAGTATGAGAAATGTTGCCTTTAGAAGAAAAAAAAATTATGTTAGTAGGGCTGCATGATATGGCCAAATATATTGCAATATTTTTTATGGAATATTGCAACAGCAATATGACTTGCAATACAACAACACACTTGGATGAACTGCACAAGTTATGTCCCACCACCACTGGCATGACTATTTTCAGGGAATTTACTTTTGTACCATACAGAAAGGCCTTATTTAAGAATGTGAAAATCAGCGTAATTTTTACCACCTGCATCTTGTTTGGAAATATATGTTGCATGTCTTTGCATGCAGAACTAGCCTAATTATAGCTATATTGCAACCTTACTTTGAGGATTCCAGTCTTGCACTCCACAGACATGTCCTTGTATCCTTTATTTTCAAGCTCCCATGCCCAAGTACTGTTGAACTCATGGCACACCTGTAAGAAAACACATTCCATCAGCCATTGGTTAACCTCAATACTATCCTCATTCAGAATGCCCAGACTCATGCCACTGCCTGTATTTTACAAAAATTGAATATATTTAAATGTGATTAATAAAGCTAACTGTATCTGAGTGAGCAGAAAATGTCCAGCCTTGTTCTGAGATCTATTTACCTTCACAAGGTACTTCTCCCATCTGTCTGCGGACACTGACTTGCCAATCTTCCTCAACAACTTCACGTGAAGGTCCACCAAGGTCTTTGGAACTGAGGGGAGAGGTGGGATAATGACACCATTTGGTAAACATCAATGTTTCTCAACCACATATCCCTTATTGTATAGGCCAATAAATAGCTACAGTATGTATATCTTGAATATGAATCCCACTCTCACGAATCCATATTCTACGACATTTCATAATATTTATAGGTATTGGTCCACTAGCACTTCAAATGAATTAGTTTTGAATTAGTTAATATCAAATGGAGACAAAGGAATTAAAATAGGTTTTGATGTGAGTGGGGAATAAGAAAATAAACATTTCTTCACATATTAAAAAGAAAACTCCTGTGCACGGTTGCCCCAGTATCTGTGCATTAGAGATGTCGCCAATGAGTCTCCTCTCTAACGCCCAGAAAGCTCTGATTCGACTGCTCTGCAAGCTTTATAATGTAAAAACTCAAAATAAATGAGTTACTCATCAAATACGGAATTTTGCTGCGCAACTATCTTCATTTACTCCTGTTATGGCCAGTATGTACTTCCAAAAAAGGTCTAAATAAACATTTAAAACAACCAAAATAAATTCCTCTTGGAGACCTCATTGAACTGTTGTAGACTTCCGACTTGTGCTTGGCAGTAAAGTCAGTTATTGGAGGTGCCAATAGGCATTTTTTAGGTGGGTTGTACATTTTTATTTAAACCTTCTTTGAAAGTACATACCGGACGTAACGAAGTAAATGAAAAACGTTGCTCACCGAAACTCCATATTTGCTGAGTAACGAACGTATTTTGACATTATAACGCTTGCAGAGATGTCTATTGGGAGTTTGAATTGGAACTTCCTGGGCGCTGGAGAGGAGACAAGTCATACATCTCTAAAGTAGAGACACTGGGGCAGTGCACAATAACAAAATTAAAGGCATGTATGATGCAACATGGTTTTATTTATTAAAACAATGCATTGAAATTAGATATTTGCTAATTTCCTAACAATATAAAACAAAAACGTAACATGACAAATACAATAATATGGAAGTATGGAATAACAATGTAGTATGTGTGATACAAACAACCAAAATCCGTCAAAATAGTTTGAATAAAGCAGACCATTCTTTTCGAAATTCCAGCAGGACACCATTGAGCAGGAAGCCCTGAAGATGAGCGTGCGCATGCGCAATACAGCGCGAGCGAACCACTATGCCAAAACATTACTTAACTGTAAACACAATGGACAATGTTGTCCATAACGCAACACACTCAATCCTAAACCGAATAATACGGGTGCCCAATAAACTTTAATAAATGTTAAAAACAGATCACCTTTGTGCAAAAGTTCAAAGCACAATATTTTCTGTAGACTGTGTGATGAAGTGCATTTCAGTCCCTGGCAGATAAAGGCTGGCTTGGCTTGAAAATAAAAGGTCATTTAAAGCCCCAAATTTCACCGAAGCCCTTCGATCTTCGGTCAGTTCACGGTTAAACAAATGCATCTATTTCACCCTGGATCCTAATAATACATCTGGGACAACAATACATGTATATAAAATAGGTTATGTCTTGAAATCACACAATAACAGAACTAGTACGAACGACACAGAACACTATGTAATGTGGAGTCCCATCTTCCCACAGTAGCTCGCGCTTTTCAAACTATACCTGAGATTGTGTCTTGGAGATATCGCTCCAACTGTGGAAATGTAAGCTCCGGTAAATCAAGCAAGGTTCCATACCGCTCTAGAAAAGAGCATATCACGGCGTAGCTTGGGCAAAAACCGGGGGTAGAACCCGCCGATGCTGCCGAGGCAGCCATCTTTTCCGATGGAAGAGTAGCAGACAGTAACAAAGATGGTGGATAAATGAAGATAGTTCACACAAGCCGTTTACCATTGAAACAAATGGTCAGTTCCGGTCTACTTAACTGGGTGCGTCTCTCAGACTCCAATGCAATTGCAGCTGGGCCTGGTCGGGTCTACTTAGTTCATTGACATTAATTGAACCAGAAAAATACAGCGAGTGGGGTGTCTCTTTTCCTCTTCTTTCTCTCTGACAGTACGTCTCGGAGGACCAATGACTGCCCACAATTCACCGCGTCAAATAAATTAGTGGCCCAGAGGTCTTTGCGGTAAAAAAAAAATGTTTTAATCCAAATGACTAATGTAAACAAATGAGAACGCGTGGGGAATGTTCACTCTGTTATAATGTCTGCACTGGTAAACATTTTCATATTCTTCCATAGGTTATTTAACGCCAATTAACTAATGTAAAGTCGGCTATACAGTGGCTTGGACCACTGAGCAGCTGCCATTTTGTAGCGTTTAGAACTGGCAACTTGATTTTGATACGAAAGCTTGCTGAATTTGTACAACGTGATCCAATGTTGCACTGTCCATTTTTTCGCAGTTGTATCAATTCGCTATGTGTAACATTTTCAACACCAACAACGCTACGATATTAGTGGCAATATACTTTGGTGGAAACAGCAGAATTATATTAATTACCTTGAAATAATTTAACAAAATAATCTGAAACAGGATTTTGTTAATGATTCAGAAGACTAGATTTGTAAAATACAATGCCAATGAGTGACAATAAATACTGACACATGTAATGTGATAAAAGTGGTTACATTTCAGCATTACACATGGGTCTTTCTATAAACTACCTTCACAAGTGAGCAATATTTGCAGTATAAAAAAAAAAGAATGTATGAAATGTATGCATTCACTACTGTAAGTCGCTCTGGATAAGAGCGTCTGCTAAAAGACTCAAATGTAAAATGTACAACTTTTTTGGAGCGGTTACAAAGCCATTAATAATACTGTGGCTTTTTTTCGTCAATTTAATTACACACTGACCTTGATCCTGTGAAATTCCTGGATATTGCTGTCGGATACTTTTTTTGTATGGAGATGTCGGAAGTGTACTGTAACCTTGCAACATTTCGTATCTCCCTATGTTAAGGTGTGAAAACAGTTTTCATGGGCACACATATCCAAAATAATGTGTGCTTAAAAAATCCAACGCTTCACGCAGAAAGAGTAACTTTAATATGATTAATACAACTAAAATCTATCATGTCATTCAATAATTACACATAATAGTTGTTTGATGTGAGTTTGATGTCTAGCTGTTTAGTTACATGCGGACATTATCGCGCGCAACATCAGCTGATTCAGGAAAGGATTTTCTGAATGACAGGCAAGTGATGAAGAGCTTGTGTGATACAGCACGCGATTTAACAACAGCCAAAATGCGGGAATTATGTTGATCTTGAGGATTGACAGAACATTTTGGTGTCTATGTTGTCAAAATAGTAAGCATACTTAGTGGATAATATGTACGTTTTGATCGTTTGTTTCTCGACTTAAAGCGGAGCAATTGGGAACGTGAAAACGGTTTGTTTGTTCCTTTTTAAAAGGAAATCGAAAAAAAATCTGGTTTTTGCATATAAAACAAAAAAACTTGATATTTCTATATTCCAATGTGGGTGGGATTAAATGTCGAATGTCTGGTCAAGTGCACAGCCAACACTTCCTGTTCTTTCAAAGTAGGAGGCCACCCTTCTAATTCCATTCTATGAATCTATTCATTCATTAATGAGCTGCTCATGCTGTTCCAAGATAAGGTAAGATTTCTCAATTTCTGATTTAGTGTTTAGATTTAGTGTTTATTTACTTATTATTAATGAACTGCTGTTACTGTAAATGGTTAGCTAACTGATATATCTTAGCTACCACGCTAACCATTGGTAATCTTAAATTATGCTATACAGACAAAACAACAGTATATATTGCTAGATATTTACATTTACATTTTAGTCATTTAGCAGACGCTCTTATCCGGAGCGACTTACAGTAGTGAATGCATACATTTCATACATTTTTTTCTCCGCACTGGTCCCCCGTGGGAATCGAACCCACAACCCTGGCGTTGCAAACACCATGCTCTACCAACTGAGCTACACGGGACAGTTTACACCTGTGCAAACTGTGTGTGTATATGTGTGTGTATAGCAATTTAATGAAACATCCAATCAATGCTTTAAGTGTTGTGCAGTAGGTCCACACCTAAAGGGTTGTGGGTTCCTGTCCAGAAACAACCCCTAGCCCTAGACACTTCTGGAGATCTGAGAGAATTGGACAGGTTTAAGCAACACCGGCAAAATTCCACCATGCCTATCAGAGGGTAAGGTGGAGCTCTCACCGTGTGAGCCATCAATCCCTCTCAGATTTTCACAAGTGTCTAGACTCTGGGCAGTAGGGGCTAGGGGTTGTTTCTGTACAGGCCATGGGTATTATGGTAGCTGAGTCAGCCAAGCACTGTCAAAAAAACGTAATAGCTGTCACATACTTGTTTCCTTTGTCCTTGAGGGAATCTCAATTGCATTTCCTTGATTCGTTGCATCCTCTCCTCAAAACCCACTGGATGAAAAGGTCAGAGGTCTCTCCCCTCTCGCCTTCTCATCCAATGGGTTTTGAGAAGAAGCGAGGAGAGAGGACGTGAGGAATGAAGGAAATTAAATTGAGATTCTCCCCGTGTTTCCTCCATTCCTCATCTCCCTCTCAAAGCACATTGGTTGGAGAGGAGTGAAAGTTCCTCCCCTCAGGCTCCAATGTACTTTCAAGGAGAGGCTAAGAGTGAAGGAAACAAGGACAGAGGATGCAAGAATGTGATGTCTAGTTTTCACACACACTGCTTGAAGAGTTTACTGATTGATTTAATTGTCGGTTATTATTGTCAATGATTTTGTCGACAGAACCCATTGTATTATATTAGTGAATTAAATTATATGAACTATAGAAACATAGAATTGCAGTAGTTTTATCTTTTTCTTTCTTCTGGAATGTTTAGCATGGCTATAAATGATAGAGAAGTTGACTAAAGCACAAACAGACCTGGCTACTAGGTATGACAAAAAAACATGCAGTGTCCTTGTTTTATGTGACTAGGACTAGGGCTGTTACCGTGACCATATTACCGCAGTCAAATTCCACATGACCATTTAGTCACGGTAGGCTTCTCCAAAACTGCACTGATGCTGCTGATGGTCATTAGTAGGCTACCAAACTGGCTAACTGCCAGTCACTAATGCCCTGGTACTCAGCGATCTATTGTCCCTCGAATCACTCTGACATCAATGCAAATGTAATCGATAATCAACTCATAAACACTTCATGATTTGGGGCGTCAGGTAGCCAGCCTAGTGGTTAGTAACCGAAAGGTTGCAAGATCGAATCCCCGACCTGACAAGGTAAAAATCTGTCGTTCTGCACCTGAACAAGGCAGTGTTCCTAGGCCGTCATTGAAAATAAGGATTTGTCCTTAACTGACTTGCCTAGTTAAATAAAGGAAATAAAAAAATTGAGCCCTATAGGTTATGCCATTTTGTGAGAAAACAGAATTTTGATGGCCTTATTAAAAATAAGAGGATCCCAACAGCTTTCTATAGGCTAGGCCTACTATATTTATTTCTCAACTTTCCTAATATTAAGCACATTGCTTCGCTTTACAACATGAGTTGTAAGGCGCATGAAAATGACCTGCGGGAAAAGCATCCTCCATTCGCTATTTAAGTGCGTAGATTACAGGTATTTTTTCCCCCTGCCCTCGTTCCAACAGGTGCATGATAATGGTCCATTCTAAATCAAAACCAATTTCACACATATATTATTTAGTATATGTAAAAACTAGATTAAATTAAGAATAGTCTGATGGATAACAATATTATCACTTGTGATTGATGCCCACCATCTGCAGTAAGGCAAGAAACAGCACGTCTTTTTTTGCAACTTTTTCAAATCATAGTCACACACATCATGTAGCCTAGCCCATAGACCTATATGTTTTGATAAGGTTTGTATCACAACTAAAGTGACCAAATAACTCCAGACGTAGCCTACAGGCCTACAACCCCTGGAACACAGTTAGAGAGCACATAGTCTAGAAAGCCAAGTGAAACGTGTTCTTATAAACCCAGCCATTGCGCAATGGCATGTGAAAACAGAGTTTTGACTGGCCACTATTTAAAACAGGATCCCAGCTTTCTCGTGCTGCTATATTTATTGCTAAATTCTTAAAATTAAGCACATTCATCTGTTTTACAACCTGGCATACATAGGTGGCGCATGTGTTTCAAGTTTGGGGAAGCTAATTTTCACCATAAAAATGCATATATATAATAAAGCATTCTATGCATCATTGCATTTGCAGACTTATGTAAGATAGCCTGTTATTCATAATGTGATGATTGGATAGTCATAATTTAGGCAACAACAAAAAAGACAGTTCAACGCATGGCTGAGCTCATATAGCATAGAGTAGGCTGAGGCTATTTTTTATGTATTTATTTTATTTCACCTTTATTTAACCAGGTAGGCCAGTTGAGAACAATTTCTCATTAACAACTGTGACCTAGCCAAGATAAAGCAAAGCAGTGTGACAAAAACAACAACACAGATTTACACATAAACAAACGTAGTCAATAACACAACAGAAAAGGAAAATAGAAAAATCCATTTACAGTGTGTGCAAATGTAGAAGAGTAGGGAGGTAGGCAATAAATAGGCCATGGAGGTGAAATAATTACAATTTAGCATTAATACTGGAGTGATAGATGCAGGGGCGAAAATCTGATATCAACTTTGGAGGGGACAATTACATGAAATTTTCTCAAGAGCAATTCCTGAGGGGGACACCAAAAGTAGTGCTGTAACACATAGCCTACATTGTAATATGGTAAATGTATATTGAGGAACCAAAGAAATAAGGTGTTTGCCGTACTCCTAACTACCGGTACCCAAAACTACACAACTAATCACAACAGCAATACCATTGCCATTAACAAATCTTAGTTCAGTCACCAGTTTAAGTTGAGAGTGGGGGTATCCATGGCATTTTCCAATTATGTTCCTATTTTACAAGTCAAAAAAATTGAGAACCTTTCATAATGTTGCCAAACAAAGACTCAACAAACTTACCTGAGACTCCCTGTCCCTGCATATCTGTCCCCAACTCTGCTGTCTGTGTGCCATCTGTTGCCTGCTCTGCCTAATGACATCATTGTGAAACATTTCCATTAGAATTTCATTTCTTTCTTATGAACATTTTATCTAGTCTTTGAGATATTAGGCTACTAGGGTTCTTACTATGCGTTTTGGTGTATTGAAAAATACTCTGATGTCCGTCTTTTATTTTTCTGCCTTTTTTCTACCTGGCTGGCTGGCTACACACACACACAGTGTGTAGGTTATTTACAGTAGGAGATGGGCTTCTATCATCTTCTATCATTCTATTTGGGCTTCGATCTAAAAGGTAGCTAGCAAATGTGAAACGGATTAAAATGACAAGAGTTGACAGCTGTATGAGTTCACCATTTACACAACATATGCTGCAACCTTTTGTAATTTTAATAGTTTGTTTCATATTGACTGGCTTCCAACAATAGCTGAATTTGCAAAGCTAGCGAGCACCAATTCAGTTTCAGTGGTGTTTGCTATAATCTTTGCTACCCGGGTTAAATAAAGGTGAAATAAAATAAATAAATAAAAGTTCCCTTGTGACAATTTAGCTTTTGCAACGAGACCATTAAATATATTTAAGACAATGGTAGAAGAGAGTGTAGTTCTGTTCAGTTTGGACTTCAGTTTATCGCTAACCTTATCACAGGGACTTTGAAGCACTAACTTACATCATCTGCATGCTGATCTTGGAATAAATTGACGATAGCAAAAATTCCATCTTTGACGACGTCACATAAATGGAATAGGTACTAGCTAGCTTAATAGTTAATATTTGCGCGCTAGCTCTGCATATTCAGCTAGTGTGTGTGCGCGATTGACTAGATTAACCTCACGTCAGTTACATTCATTGAGTGCCTTTCAGACAGTAGATACGACCCCTTTGTTACCTTGCCAACTAAGGAACTGGCAGTGGATCAAACCATTGTGAGGCAAAGGGTGGGGGGGTCGCAATCTTTTGAAACTTAAAAACGCGCTATTAAGTGTCTATAATCAGCACAATTGCTTTCATTGCGTATTATTAATATTATTTAAATTACATAGTTATGTTTCAGTGATATATTGGGGGGGACAAATCATATTTTTCCCAGGATGGGGGGGTCGTGTCCCCCCCGTCCCCCCCGGGATTTCCACCCCTGGATAGATGTGCAAGTAGAGATACTGTTGTGCAAGAGGGTAAGAAATAATATGGGGATGAGGTAGTTGGGTGTGCTATTTACAGATTGGCTGTGTACAGGTACAGTGATCGGTAAGCTGCTCTGACAGCTGATGCTTAAAGTTAGAGAGGGAGATATGACTCCAGCTTCAGAGATTTTTGCAATTCGTTCCAGTAATTGGCAGCAGAGAACTGGAAAAGGAAAGGCGGCCAAAGGAAGTGTTGGCTTTGGGGATGACCAGTGCAATATACAGTTGAAGTCGGAAGTTTACATACACCTTAGCCAAATACAGTTCAACCCAGTTTTTCACAATTCCTGACATTTAATCCTAGTAAAAATTCCTTGTCTTAGGTCAGTTAGGATCACCACTTTATTTTAAGAATGTGAAATGTCAGAATAACAGTAGAGAGAATGATTTATTTCAGCTTTTATTTCTTTCATCACATTCCCAGTGGGTCAGAAGTTTACAAACACTCAATTAGTATTTGGTAGCATTGCCTTTAAATTGTTTAACTTGGGTCAAACGTTTCAGGTAGCCTTCCACAAGCTTCCCACAATAAGTTGGGTGAATTTTGGCCCATTCCTCCTGACAGAGCTGGTGTAACTGAGTCAGGTTTGTAGGCATCCTCACTCGCACGTTTTTTTCAGTTCTGCCCACAAATTTTCTACAGGATTCAGGTCAGGGCTTTGTGATGGCCACTCCAATACCTTGACTTTGTTGTCCTTAAGCCATTTTGGCACAACTTTGGAAGTATGCTTGGGGTCATTATCCATTTGGAAGACCCATTTGCGACCAAGCTTTAACTTCCTGACTGATGTCTTGACATGTTGCTTCAATATATCCACATAATTGTCCATCCTCATGATGCCATCTATTTTGTGAAGTGCACCACTCCCTCCTGCAGCAAAGCAACCCCACAACAGGATGCTGCCACACCCGTGCTTCACAGTTGGGATGGTGTTCTTCGGCTTACAATCTTCCCCCTTTTTCCACCAAACATAACGATGGTCATTATGGCCAAACAGTTCTATTTTTGTTTCATCAGACCAGAGGACATTTCTCAAAAAAGTACGATCTTTGTCCCCAGCAGGTGCAGGTCAATATCCTTCCAGGATACCTGGGCCAGGTCAATTAGAAAGGCCTGCTTGCTGATGAAGTGTTTTAGGGAGCGTTTGACAGTGATGAGGGGTGGTCGTTTGACCGCGGATCCATTATGCATGCAGGCAATGAGGCAGTGATCGCTGAGATCCTGGTTGAAGACAGCAGAGGTGTATTTCGAGGGCAAGTTCGTCAAGATGATATCTAAGAGGGTGCCCATGGTAACGAATTTAGGGTTGTACCTGGTAGGTTCAGATACATTTCTTGTTTCTTTGCATGGCCTTTTATAAACACATTTCATGCAGTTCTACTACACTTTAAATGACTGGAGACAGCAAAAACATTTTTAATACAACAAATTATTTTTTATTTCACCTTTATTTAACCAGGTAGGCCAGTTGAGAACAAGTTCTCATTTACAACTGCGACCGTGCCAAGATAAAGCAAAGCAGTGAGACAAAAACAACACATAGTTACAGATGGGATAAACAAACGTAGTCAATAACACAATAGAAAAATCTGTATACAGTCTGTTCAAGTTAAAATGAAGTATGGCAATAAATATGTGGCGAAGTCATTTCAATTTAGCAATTTACACTGGAGTGATATATGTGCAGATGAGGATGTGCAAGTAGAAATACTGGTGTGCAAAAGAGCAGAAAAACAAATATGGGGATGAGGTAGGTAGTTGTTTGGATGGTCTATTTATAGATGGGCTGTATACAGCTGCAGCAATCTGTAAATTACTGATTAATTAGCCGACTGGTGTGATTGCAGGGTAGTGAATATCTTAGTCTTTGAGCTCCAACATGCAGGACTAGTGAAATAAAATAATGAAAATGGTAATAAAAACAAAAGAAATAGAAGTAGCACTATATACATAATAACAACTGTGGCAATCCATTGGGGTGGAGGCAGAGTAAAGACTGTTAAGGGGGTGGGGTGGAATGACCATAGGGGGAGCAGCAGCATGATCATTGAGTGAAATAAAACAATATATATATATATATAAAAACAATTGAAACAGTGTTGAACAATACATATGTCCATCTAAACTGGAGGAGGAAATGGGCAAAGCTAACATTTAAGTAGATAACTAAAATACGTTAGTATTTTCATTGTCTTCTCTTTACAGCTATAACCATTTGCTTTGCAAACTGTTTTTCGATTGAATTTAGAAATATTGCGATATGCCGAAATTTGGCCTCACATTAAGTCGTAACTCCACAATAATCTGCCCAAATTGCCACACTGCCTTTCCTTCCGACTGTAGGCATTAAGATTTAAAACAAGCTATTTATCCTCTGTCATGCTTTAGTAGCCTATTTTGAATTATTTTATTTATTTGTATATAGACAGGAGTCGACTATTTAGGCTATATAATTCAATTTACGAAAAGCTTAGCTTCCCCTAGCCTTATGGACGCGCAGAATATTGTCAAGTTCTTGTCAAATTGTGAATGAGTGAAGTCTGTGCAACAATTTAAAAGATTTTACTAAGTTACAGTTCATAGAAGGAAATCAGTAAAGATAAATATATTTATTAGGCCCTAACTTATGGATTTCACAGGGCCCACCAATCAGAATGTCAGATCAGGGCCCAATATAAGGACAATTCAGAATATGCTATTCTGTTCTTCTGAAATAAGGCTATATTTTCTTCATTGCTTCTTTAAACTAAAATAAACCACTGGTCACTTTAATGTTTACATACTATTTTACCCATTTTCTGTTTTGCTCGATTGTTGACAATCAGCGCAAAACAGGATGTGCCTGAGCTCAGTTAAGTCTCATAGCAAAGTGTCTGAATACTTATGTAAATAGGGTCTCAGTTTAATACATTTGCATAAAATTCAAAAATGTTTTTGCTTCATCATTATGGGGTATTGTGTGTAGACTAAGTTTTTTTTATTGAATCTCTTTTAGAATAAGGCGGTAATGTAACAAAATGTGGAAATATGGAAAGGGACTGATTCCGAACTTAATGTATTTGTATGACGGTGTCTAGACATGGACAGTATGAATAGAAAAGGTGTGCTGCAGTAGTTTAATAGGATGAGCCTTGAATGGAATACAGTATATACACATGAAATGGGTAAAATAGTATGTAAACATTAAAGTGACCAGTGACTGTTCAATGACTATGTATAGGGCAGCTGTCTAAAGTGCAGAGTTGAGTACCAGGTAACAGCCGCTTAGTAACAGGGACTTAAGTTCAGGGCAGGGTACTGGGCTACTTGTAACATTTGGGGTGTGTATCAAGGTAAGTTACTTTGAAAAGGATTTTAAAAGGCAAAGGCTCAAAACATTAATAGTAAGGGAATTTGGTCAAATAATTACTAAGACAAAACATTTTCAAATATTTTATTTGTTTCTCGACAAACACTTAAATGTATTTGGAGAATTTCCTCGACTCATGATGACCTGTAAAAGAACAGAAAGGGACATCATTGACATTTCGCCACCTTTAAGGGTCAGCAACAGGCGGCCCGCTGGCCCCCGAAAGTTCAGTGAAAAAAAACAGGCTAAATTGTAAAATACACATCGATATAATCAAGGTATGAAATTGTTTAAATACAATCTCTTATTGGGCTTAGTTGTGGTCAATGTGCAGTGTACAAATTATTAATTATGTTCCGGCCGCCTGACCAAATCACTCCTGAATCTAGTTGCCTACTCTTGCTTTAAACCCTTCTAAGACTCTTTAAAAAGACATTCTGCAGTTCAAACAAAGTGGTATCCCACCATTGTTTCGGTAGACAGCTGAGGGATGGGCAGGAGAAATGCAATCCCTAAAATTCATAGACATATGGATGCAAGGACTAACCATACATGATATCAAAACATTTGTTTTAAATGATTTGAGGATAAATGCAAACATTGTTTACAAACAATGAAGTAAAACAAGCTTATATTTTGGGCTCTGATGGGGTATGACAGTTTAACTAAGCTCAAGGGGCATTTTTGTTATTCTTAAAGAAACAATGGGTATTAGGGCTATTGTTTGGTCAATATCTTGTTTGATCAACAGCCTTTCTTTAGTCGAAGTCGCAAGTAGAACAAATAAAAAAATGGTACAAGACCCCAAATTACGCATATAGAAGTAGGTCTAGGCTACTTGGCCTGTGCTCAAATGTCGGCCTGTAAATGTGCCCATTTGGGCCCGTTTTGACAGTATTTCTGATTGTCTTAACTCACCAGCTGTAGAGTTTCTCCTCCCAAAAAATGTTCACCTCAAAACAGCAAGTAAACAAAGTATTTTTTTTTAGAATCCACTGAGAATGACAATAGTTCCTCAATGTATTTCACAAGTAATTCTGTCTCTCTCCCTTTCGATAGCCACTTGACATGAAAGGTTAAAGTGTAATGCTCTGATCCACTGGAAATGTCATAAGATAACTGATTACTTCTTATCCCCTGCACAAAAAGCCTACAGCAGTCTGTACCGAGCTCACTGGTGCAGGAAACAGGAGTCCAGAATATTTTACACAATGTAAATCTGGATTTTTTTTTTCTCCCTGCAGGCTGCAATGTTTTTAATTTCTCAGCTTTATGTAGGTTATTTTTATAGTTGGCAATGGCAAGTTACTTTAAGATTTAGATCATTTGGAATAACCACATGACAATGACAGATCCAAAGATATAAATTAAATAAATCCTAACTGGCACGCAGATCGGTAGAAATGCTAAGATAAATTGGCACTCCAGATGGAGAAGTCTGCTGACGCCTAGTGTAGCCTATTAACAGGACCTTCAGGAGCATAGCCGCAGGAGAGGGTCGAAAGAACATACTCTCCGTCAACCAAGATAACTTGTATTTTTTGGTCGGGGACAACCCTAATGGGTATACATGATAATAAAAATTTGATGTAGCAATCGCAGATTTCAATGTAAACAAAATGTATATATTAGTATGTCAATGGGTAACGTGTGTTATGATGCCAAGCGTCCCTGCCAGCAGTGTGATGCAGACAGGGATAGTAGGAAAAAAGAGTTTGTGTGCAGGGGGAAAGTCAAATCAGCGCTGTAACTTATCCTGCCTTTAACACTTCACTAAACCCGTCTTACATTGAAAATGTGAGACGCTGGCTTGGGGTCCCTCATGGTTATGCTGTTGGGACGGGTGTGGCAGGTGCGACAACAGCGGCCTCTGGCTTGGCTCCCTTCTGCTCAGAGATGGGCGTTGAGGGGACCTGCTCGTCCTTGGGCTCCACGATGCTTACGTGGTCAGGAAGAGGCTTCTTGGGGCCAATCTTACCGCTGGGATCCCAGGGAAGCATGATCTTCACCTTAATCCCCAGCACACCTTTGGATAGGCGGAACAGATTGCACCCCAAGTATTAGTCACCATTTCATCACTTATTATTTTGATCCTGTTGCATAACACGTCCTCTTGGTCATGGTCTGGCCCATCACTAATGCTTGATGCACACCACAGGGCAGACCCGAACCACTCAGAGCTAGCTTGGATCATTTATTCTCACTTTGTGCTTTCCTGTAATATCGCCGTTGTCCTGAAGTGTACACTCGTTCACTACTTCCCACAAATCTAAAAACATTGGAATGATGGAGGCATGGGCTACTGGGAATTTCAACCATATTTCTTATACCAGCCATTTCCTTTGAAATCAGTGAAAAGGAAGTGAACAAGTGTACACTTTGGGATGAATAAGATCATTGGGATATAGCCACATTGTCCATTACAGCACAGTTCTAGTAAACATGGTGGATGAGTAAAGAGGCCAGTGAAGACAGCTTGGGCCTATAGTGCCTTCAGAAACTATTCACACCCCTTGATTTTTCCACAGCCTGAATTTAAAATGGATTCAATTGAGCCTACACACAGTACCCATAATTATGTTCAAACTTTTACAAATTAATTAAAATTGAAAAGCTGAGATGTGTTCAGTATCAAGCCTAAATTGAAAAATAGTCACAAAATAAGTTCCACGGACTCACTGTGCAATAGTGTTTAACCACATTTGAGTGACTATCGCATCTCTGTACACCACACATACAATTATCTGTAACGTTCCTCAGTCGAGCAGTGAATTTCAAACAAATTCAAACAAAGACCAGGGAGGTTTTCCAATGCCTTGCAAAGGGCACCTATTGGAAGATGGCTAAAAATAAAAGCATATATTTAAGATCGCTTTGAGCATTAGTGTTATTTTTGGGGCAAATCCAATACATTGAGTACCACTCTCCATATTTTCAAGCATAGCGGTGGCTGCACCATGATATGGGTATGTTGGAAATATAAAAACTGCGCCGTTTTTCCCAGGATAAAAAAAAAACTAAATGGATCTAAGCACAGGCAAGATCCTAGGGGAACACCTGGTTGTGTGCTTTTCACCAGACACCGGGAGAGGAATTCACCCTTCAGCAGGACAATAACCTAAAACAAGGCCATATCTATACTGGAGTTCCTGAGTGGCCGAGTTACAGTTTGACGCAAATCTACGACAACGGTTATCTAGCAATAACCAAAAACTAATTTGATAAATCTTGAAGATTTTTGAAAAGAATAAATGGCTAAATGTTGCACAATCCAGGTGTGGAAAGCTCTTAGACTTACCCAGAAAGACTCACATCTGCAATCGCTGCCAAAGATGCTTCTACGAAGTATTGACTCAGGGGTGTGAATACTTATGTAAATGAGCCATTTATGCACTTCATTTTCAATACATTTGCAAAAGTGCCTAAAACATGTTCTAACTTTCATTATGGGGTACTGTATGTGTAGATAAGTGAATAAAAAAATATTTAATCAATTTTGAAATCAGGCAGTAACAAAATGTGGAATAGGGTATAAATACTTTCTGAAGGCACTGTATACTCTGAATCAAGCATAAAACCCCTGGGTGAACTCACCTTGACGGAGGAGCACGTGGCGGACAGCGGTGTCGACGTAGTAGTTAACGGGGTCTCCACTGTGGATCATGAGGCCATCCACGAACTTCATTGACTTGGCCCTCTGGCCCCTGAGCTTTCCAGAGACCACCACCTCGCAACCCCTGGACCCGCTCTCCATGATGAACCGTAGGACACCATAGCAGGCCCTGCAACACAAAAACGAGCAGAATTAGAAATTACATATCTTCCAAGTCCCGTGTCTTCAACTTCGCTCCTAAACACTATTCATCCCACCATTTAGAAGTGTAAATATTGACTTTAACAATAGGATCTTCCAGTTCCAACTAAGGAATAACTATTCACAAGAGGTGTAACACTGCATCACTTCACTATCTTTTCATTTGCGTATTCATGATAATTATTTGTTAGCATGGTAAAGGTCAATTGTGACTGAAGGCAGAGAGTACAGTACGCTGTCAGTTGTTCCAATGAATGGTTGTTCTAATACACAACTGAAAACTAAGCTTACCATTTTCACTGCACTTGACATACTCCACAAACATCTTGAAGATGGACATTTCAGTACATATACATTTAACATGCCATATAGTTGCATTTCTAAATTCAGAGTACTTGTATTCCATATTAGCAATCAAACAATAATGAATCAAGTACTATTCCTAGGTAGCGTTAAAAAAGTCAAAGATCCTAACCTGCGGACAGCGAGACCCCCGAGAAGCTTGTAGCGCAGAGACTCTGCCTGGGCAATGGCGCAAAGACCACGAGTGGCAACCTTCTCAGCATACAGCTGATGGCAAGAGAAACAGACATGGAAAGTTACATAAAACACACTCACAGGTTGGTGCAAACCTTTCATAGTACAGGACCCCCCCCCCCCCCCCCACAAGGATGTTTTGGGGACAATGAGACAACAATGGTAGAATTGCTGGTAGTATTTGACAAGGAACAAGCAAATATACTGCTCAAAAATATAAAGGGAACACTAAAATAACACATCCTAGATCTGAATGAAATAATCTTATTAAATACTTTTTCCTTTACATAGTTGAATGTTCTGACAACAAAATCACAAAAATAATCAATGAAAATCCAATTTATCAACCCATGGAGGTCTGGATTTGGAGTCACACTCAAAATTAAAGTGGAAAACCACACTACAGGCTGATCCAACTTTGATGTAATGTCCTTATAAACAAGTCAAAATGAGTCTCAGTAGTGTGTGTAGCCTCCACGTGCCTGTATGACCTCCCTACAACGCCTGGGCATGCTCCTGATGAGGTGGCGGATGGTCTCCTGAGGGATCTCCTCCCAGACCTGGACTAAAGCATCCGCCAACTCCTGGACAGTCTGTGGTGCAACGTGGAGTTGATGGATGGAGCGAGACATGATGTCCCAGATGTGCTCAATTGGATTCAGGTCTGGGGAACGAGCAGGCCAGTCCATAGCATCACTGCCTTCCTCTTGCAGGAACTGCTGACACACTCCAGCCACATGAGGTCTAGCATTGTCTTGCATTAGGAGGAACCCAGGGCCAACCGCACCAGCATATGGTCTCACAAGGGGTCTGAGGATCTCATCTCGGTACCTAATGGCAGTCAGGCTACCTCTGGCGAGCACATGGAGGGCTGTGCGGCCCCCCAAAGAGATGCCACCCCACACCATGACTGACCCACCGCCAAACCGGTCATGCTGGAGGATGTTGCAGGCAGCAGAACGTTCTCCACGGCGTCTCCAGCTCTGTCACGTCTGTCACATGTGCTCAGTGTGAACCTGCTTCATCTGTGAAGAGCACAGGGCGCCAGTGGCGAATTTGCCAATCTTGGTGTTCTCTGGCAAATGCCAAACGTCCTGCACGGTGTTGGGCTGTAAGCACAACCCCCACCTGTGGACGTCGGGCCCTTATACCACCCTCATGGAGTCTGTTTCTGACTGTTTGAGCAGATACATGCACATTTGTGGCCTGCTGGAGGTCATTTTGCAGGGCTCTGGCAGTGCTCCTCCTGCTCCTCCTTGCACAAAGGCGGAGGTAGCGGTCCTGCTGCTGGGTTGTTGCCCTCCTACGGCCTCCTCCCCATCTCCTGATGTACTGGCCTGTCTCCTGGTAGCGCCTCCATGCTCTGGACACTACGCTGACAGACACAGCAAACCTTCTTGCCACAGCTCGCATTGATGTGCCATCCTGAATGAGCTGCACTACCTGAGCCACTTGTGTGGGTTGTAGACTCCGTCTCATGCTACCACTAGAGTAAAACCACCGCCAGCATTCAAAAGTGACCAAAACATCAGCCAGGAAGCATAAGAACTGAGAAGTGGTCTGTGGTCACCACCTGCCGAACCACTCCTTTATTGGGGGTGTCTTGCTAATTGCCTATAATTTCCACCTGTTGTCTATTCCATTTGCACAACAGCATGTGAAATTTGTCAATCAGTGTTGCTTCCTAAGTGGACAGTTTGATTTCACATAAGTGTGATTGACTTGGAGTTACATTGTGTTGTTTAAGTGTTCCCTTTATTTTTTTGAGCAGTGTATAAACTTTAGTCACTCACCACCCTCAAACAGGTTGCTGTATGCAGGGGGGAATGAACAACACTGCGCAAGCGTCACTGTAAATGATCCTGCAGACTGCTCTTTCCTACATCTGATATGAAATGTAATTTACCTCAACACTGCCCTCTGGGAAGCCAAACCTCTTCTGGACCACTGCAGTCAGCTCACGTATACGACGCCCCTTCTCACCAAGCACGTTCTGTGTCCTGGAGAAAGAACGTGGTCTGTTAGCACCTCATCAGTTTGATTCAACTCACTGTCTCTCTTAGCAGTAGTTACCAGAAACAAAACCTCCTCAAAAACAGGGTTTGTCAGATATTCAGACCTCATATGTGGTCATATGTTGAGAAAAGTCAACATTACTCAGCTGTTGCAGAAAATGCATTGAAAATATTGGGAACATTGTTGCATTCACCGCAAACAGCAATCCCTTCTTTAAAAAAATAAGAATGACTGAATACGCCACAATCCAAAATGAAGGGAACAGATTTGCTTCATGTAATTTCCAGATTTGCTGGATCTACTATTAATTTTGAGTTAAGGCATATTGCTGGTCATGCACAACCAATAACATGGATTAATCTTGACAAGACTACTTTTGAGGTCAAAATATCCAACAAACTTTGATTTTGGAGTGGAACGTGCTTTCAAGATCATAAATCAAGTGGTCAGTCTTGAGTAGATGGCCATCACTAGTCACTAGTATGAAGGGGAAAAAAATGTATGAAATGTATGCATTCACTACTGTAAGTCGCTCTGGATAAGAGCGTCTGCTAAATGACTAAAATGTCAATGTAGTCCTCTGTGGTTTTCATGTCTGGGTTTTTGGTCTCACCTGGTAGCCAGGATGATGATTTCAGTTCTAGTTGGGGTGACACGAACCTCCACACCTGAGTAGCCATCCTCAGCCAGCTCTCTTGTGAGGAACTCGTTCAGTTCGGCTTTGAAGATACCATCAGCGACAAACTAAAAATACGAGACAAACTGTAAAAATATGAGGACAGGCGGAGAGCGTGGTTATCAGCAGGGAACTTAGCCATATTAACAAGGACCTGGTTTGACAGACGGCAACCTGGCTACTTGTTGCAACAATCAGTAGACTAACCATTGTTACACTAACATGTCTAACAAAAGTAAAGATTTAAGTGTAACTTACATGTAACATGCCAATAATATTAGAAAAAACTTGAACCCACCTCTATCCGGTGTAACATTTACATTAACTAGCTTAACTAACGTTAACCGTTTTTCGAACGCACCTAGTCTTCAGCCTTGCGGTGATATTTTGATGTTTTATGTAAAACTGAAAATATTGCATAAGAAACATGCCTGGCCAGGATAATAACTATCTAGGTGCGGATTGCGTGAAATCGAGGCTGCACATATAAAAGGTAACGGTGGGTTAGCAAAGTAGTTAGTCTTTCGCTAGTTAGCTACACTAGTCAATTAGGAATATATTTCGGCACGCTTCAGCATGGGATCATGTGCGCGAGCTGGCTAGCATGCTAAAGAACTAGCTACCGAATATCTTAAATTCTACTCACGTGACATGTGCCGCAGAAATTAACTGCCTAACTATAAGAATGGTTTCTATTTAGGTGAACTCAAAACTGTAAAACTAAAGATAAATCGGCACAAACCTTCCTCTTCTTGGAAATTTGCACCGCCATCTTGGGATGTGTCGTTAACCGGAAAGACTCATCTGTTTCCCGGAAATGCTAATATCAAAACGTTTTTATATCAACGCATGCGCGCGCATTCCCCTGGTCGGCTAGCCATGAGGTAGAATATTAATACATACAAAATCTCAATAGAGGTCTGACCATTTTATTTCCGTCTGAGATATGTGTGTGTGAGAGATGTTTTATATATACATATATATGCATACACACACACACACACATACATAGGCTACACAGCTGATGCCCCCTGGACTGTTTCAATAACATGGTACCTGATTTGGTTTACCTGTCCGCCCCAGCCTTGAACTCAGGTCCTGTATGTACCGAACTGACCTGCTCTGCCCATTCATCGCCATTTACCCGTTGTTGTCTCAGCTCTCCTGTTCAACACCTGTGATTTCTTTATGCCTCTCTCTGTCAATATGTCTTGTCTACTGATGTCTTGACTAATCTTGTAAAATGTAACTGTAGAGCCCTCAGTCCCGCTCAAAATGCCTTAGATAGTTCTTTCTTCCCACCCCACATACATGCGGAGACCTCACCTAGGTTAACTGATGCCTCCAGAGATGAAACCTCTCTCATTGTCACCAAACGCATAGGTTTACCTACACTGTACTCACATTCTACCATACCCTTGTCTGTACATTACGCCTTGAATCTATTCTACCACACCCAGAAATCTGCTCCTTTTATTCTCTGTCCCCAACGCACTAGACGACCAGTTCTTAAAGCCTTTAGCCGTATCCTTATCCTACTCCTCCTCTGTTCCTCTGGTGACGTAGAGGTTAACCCAGGCCTTGTAGCCCCCAGTTCCACTACTATTCCCCAGGTGCTATCATTTGTTTACTTCTGTAACTGTAAAAGCCTTGGTTTCATGCATGTTAACATCAGAAGCCTCCTCCCTAAGTTAGTTTTTTTCACTGCTTTAGCACACTCCGCCAACCCTGATGTCCTAGCCGTGTCTGAATCCTGGCTTAGGAAGGCCACCAAAAATTCAGACATCTCCATCCCCAACTACAACATTTTCCGCCAAGATAGAACTGCCAAAGGGGGTGGAGTTGCAATCTACTGCAGAGACAGCCTGCAGAGTTCTGTCATGCTAGCCAGGTCTGTGCCCAAACAGTTTGAGCTTCTACTTTTAAAAATCCCCCAGCTGTGCCCTGGACACCATATGTGAATTAATCAGCCCCCATTTATCTTCAGAGTTTGTACTGTTTGGAATATGCTTAACACCCCGGCCATCCTACAATCTAAGCTAGATGCCCTCAAACTCACACAAATTATCATGGAACCTACCAGGTACAACCCTAAATCCGTAAACACGGGCACCCTCATAGATATCATCTTGACCAACTTGCCCTCTAAATACACCTCTGCTGTCTTCAACCAGGATCTCAGCGATCACTGCCTCATTGCCTGCATCCATAATGGGTCCGCGATCAAACGACCACCCCTCATCACTGAAACGCTCCCTAAAATACTTCAGTGAGCAGGCATTTCTAATCGACCTGGCCCGGGTATCCTGGAAGGATATTGACCTCATTCCGTCAGTAGAGGATGCCTGGTTATTCTTTAAAAGTGCTTTCCTCACCATCTTAAATAAGCATGCCCCATTCAAAAAATGTAGAACTAAGAACAGATATAGCCCTTGGTTCACCCCAGAGTTAACTGCCCTTGACCAGCACAAAAACATCCTGTGGCGTTCTGCATTAGCATCGAATAGCCCCCGCGATATGCAACTTTTCAGGGAAGTTAGGAACCAATATACACAGGCAGTTAGGAAAGCTAAGGCTAGCTTTTTCAAACAGAAATGTGCATCCTGTAGCACAAACTCCAAAAAGTTCTGTGACACTGTAAAGTTCATGGAGAATAAAAGCACCTCCTCCCAGCTGCCCACTGCACTGAGGCTAGGAAACACTGTCACCACTGATAAATCTACGATAATCGAGAATTTCAATAAGCATTTTTCTACGGCTGGCCATTCTTCCAACCTGGCTACCCCTATCCCGGTCAACAGCTCTGCACCCCCCACAGCAACTTGCCCAAGCCTCCCCATTTCTCCTTCACCCAAATCCAGATAGCTGACGTTCTGAAAGAGCTGCAAAATCTGGACCCCTACAAATCAGCTGGGCTGGACAATCTGGACCCTCTATTTCTAAAATAATCCGCCGCAATTGTTGCAACCCCTATTACTAGCCTGTTTAACCTCTCTTTCGTATTGTCTGAGATCCCCAAAGATTGGAGAGCCTCTTCAAAGGGGGAGAATCTCTAGACTCAAACTGTCACAGACCTACAGTTGAAGTTGGAAGTTTACATACACTTAGGTTGGAGTCATTAAAACGAGTGTTTCAACCACTCCATAAATTTCTTGTTAAACTATAGTTTTGGCAAGTCGTGTAGGACATCTACTTTGTGCATGACACAAGTAATTTTTCCAACAATTGTTAACAGACAGGTTACTTCACTTATACTTCACTGTATCACAATTCCAGTGGGTCAGAAGGTTAAATACACTAAGTTGACTGTGCCTTTAAACAGCTTGGAAAATTACAGAAAATTATGTCATGGCTTTAGAAGCTTCTGATAGGCTAATTGAGATAATTTGTCAATTGGAGGTGTATCTGTGGATGCATTTCAAGGCCTACCTTTAAACTCAGTGCCTCTTTGCTTGACATCAAGGGAAAATTAAAAGATGTCAGCCTAGACCTCAGAATAAAAATTGTTGACCTCCACAAGGCTGTTTCATCCTTGGGAGCAATTTCCAAATGCCTGAAGGTACCACGTTCATCTGTACAAACAATAGCACGCAAGTGTAAACTCCATGGGACCACGCAGCCGTCATACCGCTCTGGAAGAAGACGAGTTCTGTCTCCTAGAGATGAACATACTTTGGTGCGAAAAGTGCAAATCAATCCTAGAATATCAGCAAAGACCTTGTGAGGATGCTGGAGGAAGCAGGTACAAAAGTACCAATGTCCACAGTAAAACGAGTCCTACATCGACATAACCTGAAAGGCCGCTCAGCAAGGTAGAAGCCTCTGCTCCAAAACAGCCATAAAAGAGCCAGACTACGGTTTGCAACTGCAAATGGGGACAAAGATCATACTTTTTGGAGAAATGTCCTCTGGTCTGATGAAACAAAATTAGAACTGTTTGGCCATAATGACCGTTATCTTTGGAGGAAAAAGGGGGATGCTTGCAAGCCGAAGAACACCATCCCAACCGTGAAGCATGGGGGTGGCAGCATCATTTTGTGGGGGTGGTTTGCTGCAGGAGGGACTGGTGCACTTCACAAAATAGATAGCATCATGAGGATCGAAAATTATGTGGATATATTGAAGCAACATCAAGACATCAGTCAGGAAGTTAACGCTTGGTCGCAAATGGTTCTTCAAAATGGACAGTGACCCCAAGCATACTTCCAAAGTTGTTGCAAAATGGCTTAAGGACAACAAAGTCAAGGTATTGGAGTGGCCATCACAAAGCCCTGACCTCAATTCTATAGAAAATTTGTGGGCAAAACTGAAAAAGCATGTGCAAGCAAGGAGGCCTACAAACCTGACTCAGTTACACCAGCTCTGTCAGGAGGAATGGGCCAAAATTCACCCAACTTATTGTGGGAAGCTTGTGGAAGGCTACCCGAAACATTTGACCCAAGTTAAACAATTTAATGGCAATGCTACCAAATACTAATTGAGTGTATGTAAACTTCTGACCCACTGAGAATGTGATGAAAGAAATAAAAAATTAAATAAATAATTCTCTCTACTATTATTTTGACATTTCACATTGTTAAAATAAAGTGGTGATCCAAACTGACCTAAGACAAGGAATGTATACTAGGATTAAATGTCAGGAATTGTGAAAAACTGAGTTTAAATGTATTTGGCTAAGGTGTATGTAAACTTCCGACTTCAACTGTATATCTATGCTACCCTGCCTTTCCAAGGTCTTTGAAAGCCAAGTTAACAAAGAGATCACCAACCATTTCGAATCCCACCATACCTTCTCCACTATGCAATCTGGTTTCCGAACTGGTCATGGGTGCACCTCAGCCACGCTCAAGGTCCTAAACGATATATATCATAACCGCCATCGATAAAAGATAACTGTGCAGCCGTATTCATCGACCTGGCCAAGGCTTTCGACTCTGTCAATCACTGCATTCTTATCGGCAGACTCAGCCTTGGTTTCTCAAATGACTGCCTCGCCTGGTTCACCAACTACTTCTCAGATAGAGTTCAGTGTGTCAAATCGGAGGGCCTGTTGTCCGGACCTCTGGCAGTCTATGGGAGTGCCACAGGGTTCAATTCTCGGGCCGACTCTTTTCTCTATAAATATCAATGATGTCGCTCTTGCTGCTGGTGATTCTCTGATCCACCTCTCAGACGACACCATTCTGTATACTTCTGGCCCTTCTTTGGACACTTAACAAACCTCCAGATTAGCTTCAATGCCATACAACTCTCCTCCCGTGGCCTCCAACTGCTCTTAAATGCAAGTAAAACTAAATGCATGCTCTTCAACCGATCGCAGCCCGCACCTGCCCGCCCGTCTAGCATCACTACTCTGGACGGTTCTGACCTAGAATATGTGGACAACTACAAATACCTAGGTGTCTGGTTAGACTGTAAACACTCGACTCACATTAAGCTTCTCCAATCCAAAATTAAATCTAGAATCAGCTTCCTATTTCGCAACCAAGCCTCCTTCACTCATGCTGCCAAACATACCCTCTCGTAAGACTGATTATCCTACCGATCCTTGACTTCGGCGATGTCATTTATAAAATAGCCTCCAACACTCTACTTAGCAAATTGGATGCAGTCTGTCACAGTGCCATCCGTTTTGTCACCAAAGCCCCATATACTACCCACCACTGCGACCTGTATGCGCTCGCTGGCTGGCCCTCGCTTCATACTCGTCGCCAAACTCACTGTCTCCAGGTCATCTACAAGTCTTTGCTAGGTAAAGCACCAACTTATCTCAGCTCACTGGTCACCATAGCAGCACCCACCCGTAGCACACGCTCCAGCAGGTATATTTCACTGGTCACCCTCAAAGCCAACTCCTACTTTGGCCGCCTTTCCTTCCAGTCCTCTGCTGCTAATGACTGGAACGAATTGCAAAAATCACTTTAGCTGGAGACTCATATCTCCCTTACTAACTTTCAGCATCAGCGGTCAGAGCAGCTTGCAAATCATTGCACCTGTACATAGCCCATCTGTAAATAGCCCACCCAACTACCTCATCCCCATGTTATTTTTATTTTTTGCTCCTTTGCACCCCAGTATCTCTACTTGCGCATTTATGTTCTGCACATCTATCACTCCAGTGTTTAATTGCAAATTATTTCGCCACTATGGCCTATTTATTGCCTTACCTCCCTAATCTTACTACATTTGTACACACTGTATATAGACTTTTCTATTGTGTTATTAACTGTACATTTGTTTATCCATGTTTAACTCTGTGTTGTTTGTGTCGCACTGCTTTGCTTTATCTTGGCCAGGTCGCAGTTGTAAATGAGAACTTGTTCTCAAATGGCCTACCTGGTTAAATAAAGGTGAAATAAAAAATAAATAAAAAATGCTTCCTGTGTGCCAACTGTCCTAGCTTAAATCCTTTGTGAAATGTTGAAAAGAACAAATAACAGATTTCAGCTAATTTTATTCACACCATTTTATTTTTTATATATCCAATGAAATAATTTTGTTTCTCTACTGTTGCTGTAGACTTCATCAGAGTAGCGTAGCGTTCTCCAAACTCGGTCCTGAGGACCCCAAGGGGTGCACGTTTTGTTTTTTGCACTAGCACTACACAGCTTATTCAAACAATGGGCTCATCATCAAGCTATGATTATTTGAACCAGTTGTGTAGTGCTAAGGGGAAGGAAAAAAAACGTGCACACCTTGGGGTCCCCAGGACTGAGTTTTCGAAATGCTCGTAGCGGGTCACTTGTTTCTACTGTATCTGAAAATAAATCAGAAACAGAATTAACTAAATAAACTTTACAATTGTGGGAAAGTGTGTATTTCACAACATGTAATTGTTCAATAAAACAGAGTAAATGTAAACTTCAAAAATAAGTTTGACATTCAGATCTTAAGGAGATCAAAGAAAACACAGTAAACATGGCTGACAGATACCCATTTCTCTGATCAACAACTAACATTTATCAATAAGTTTCCATATGTTTTTATCCTCATAAAGTTGCTGCACAGATATCTCCCAAGCTCTCTGTAAACTAATATTACATACATTATATGAAAAAGCATACCTCCAACACAAGACACTACAATGGCTATTTAAGACTAAATAAGTCAAATGCCTTTTAAAAAACCAAGTAGAACAATACTCATATCAATATAGTTGGAGCAAAAACAATTAAAGGAGAAACAATGCTGCATTCACAAGAGACCAACCAGCAATACTGAAAAGGGCATTAACAAAAGAATTACAAAAAAGTGCTTCAGTATTTTAGTCAGTTCACATTTACTGTAGGTAGCAAGGAACTAAGGTGATTCTCCTCCCTGAACTTGAAGGCAAGTCCGACCCAGGGTCACATCACAGTACCAATGACGATCCCCACGACAGCGAATCACCTTGCGATGCAGTCCGTCCTGAACGATGACCCATCTGCATTCCTGACTGAAGAACTATTCTCACCAGCGACCATTATTATTGGCTAGTTTAAGCCTGGATTAGTATTGATGACAACATAGCTAGATCTTTGTTTTTTCAACAGAAAACAGCACAAAGATAGTCTACATTTACTCATAGATACACTACAGATAGCCCCTGGCTGTTTTGAAATGTCCCACCTTTTAATACAAAGAAATTGTACAAAGAAATTTGACATTTGTTATAGAGTAGGATTAATCAACAGTTTCAGGGGCAGTTTTGTTCTGGTTTCACATAGTGTGACCCAGATTTTGCTCTCAATGGGGCAATTTCTATCTATATCAGTTACATCCCTCCAAAATTGCCACTTTTCCCTTGTTTATGAAATGTTAAGAACACTTTTTTTTGAAGACGTTGGTATTTCAGGTACAGGAAAGGTACCAGCCTCTGCCGTGTTGTGAATTTCCATGAAATGTGTTGACAACAAAAACACAACCCACCAAAAACCAAACAGATCTGGCTTGGACTTTAGCTGTTTAAAACTTTGTGACAGATGTACAATCCTCCCACGAAATTAGCATAACTTTGATGCATAGTAATCAAATGGTGATATTTTGCTTGAAAATACCCCCCCATAGCTCAATGCCCAGTTATGAAGGTATGAAGGTGAGTGAGATAGAGAAAGAGAGAGATAGAGGGAGGTAGAGAGAGAGAAAACATTGTGAGAGATACAGCACAAATAAAGGAGGGAGAAAATGAGAGATAGACCAAGGAAAACGATGGGTAACAGAAAAATAATAAAGAACGAGAGAGGATAGAAAGAGGGATGTGGGGTTGGAAACCGTGTCAGAAAGGCACAATTGTTTTGGATCTCCGCACCAAACACCATTTCAGCCCTACTGGCTTTGGACTGTGTGGACAGAGACGAGCCAAATCTCAGGCCTCATCTCATGGAGTCTCTCCAGTGGGGAGTGGGGATACCCCTTGGCTGGATAGGCTGGTTTAGGGGCTATAGAGCCTGTTGTCCCTCCCTGGAAGAGGGTGGGGTCAGTCAGTCGGGACACCTGGATCCACCAGGTCCGTTCTGACCTGGTGTGGTTGAGGGCAGCAGCCACCGCCACCAGGGCGGCGCCATTACACCAGAGTGATCTCCACCTCCTCCCTTCTCTTCACCTGGCCGCGAGGCTGCTGCGGCTTGGGGGGTGGTGGAGCAGCGCGGACCTGTCCACAACATATAACTAGTTATTCCTTTGAGCTCCAAGTGGAGCCTCAACAAAATACAACAAGTGTGTCTTATCAAACAGGACAAGGGTCAGTATCCATACAGTATTTATGATGGTTTTCATTAGTTGACAGAAGTGTGTGTGTGTTTATGTGTTAACTTACAGGTCGAATGGTGCCTCCCGCACCACGATCTGCTGAGTACCTGGGGGGCTGGGTGGAGCTCTGGGAAGGACCTGAGGGTGAGGAGGGCAGACAGAATCATCAGCATCACATCTTGGCTTAGAAACCACTAGAAAGCACTACAGGATCGTGACATTGTGCTCTAATAAACACAACCCAGATATGTATCTCAGAATGAGGATTTAAAAAAATCCATGCTGTTGTTTATTACTTGTCTATGTCTCTACTTTTATACATGGTCTATTTTGCATGCATTTAATATGATAAATAACGTAGCCTGGTCCCAGATCTGGTTTTGCCAACTCCTACGTTTGTTGTCATGCCACAGACTATAATTCAGCACAAAACAGATTTGGGACCAGGCAATGAATTATGTTCAATGCGATAACATTTTTAATGCCAAATAATAAATAGTCAGCCTTTGAGGAGTGGTTCTTACTCTGTAAGGGGCTTTTGAGTGGTGCAGGCGGTGGCCTATGGTGACCGTTGATGTAGGAGGGTGGGCGAGGTATGGGGGAGGCGCTGGCACTGGAGGGGCTGGACTTGGGCGAGGGCAGAGTGGGGGTCTGGAGGGGGCTGCTGTGGAACGGGCCCAGCTGAAAGGGGCTCCGTGGGGAGCGCTCAGAAAGAGGAGAGGGTGACACCTGAAAGACAACATTCACCACAGATTTAAATAAAACAGTAATATACTGATTACTATCATTTGGATGAGGATGTGTGTCGTGAGCGAGAACTTTAGCATGCATTTCATGATTGTAGAGTGTGCATCTAATGGCCGGTTTTCCGCACCAAGATAAAGCCTGGTCCTGGATTTAAAAAAATCATTCTCAACAGAAAATCTCTATGGAAATTATGTTTTACAGGATAAAGTTTAAACTGGTTTAAAGTGTTCATTCACGTGTGTAAACAGCGCCAAGGGTGGCTGCGTGTGTGTGTACCGGCGTACTGCTGCTGGCCTCTCCAAGGCTGTCGCCATTCTCGCTGTCTGCACTGGCGCCGCCCTCCGCCAGCAGGTCCTCCACCAGCACGGCGGGGAAGACGCCAATGGCGCCGTTAAACTCGCCCTCCCAGAAGCCATCGTCCTCGTGGGTTTCACGGCTCAGCACGCGGATAATGGCGCCCTCAGGGAATGAGAGCTCCTCGTCTGTCTGGCCCGCATAGTCGTACAGGGCCTTGGCAAAGCACACTGAGGCAGAGAGAAGGGGGAGGGAGAGTGGGAGAGAGCCAGGGTGAAAACATGAAGGGGGAGAGGGAGGGAGAGACAGGGGGAGGGGGAAGAGTAAGAGCACGGCGGAAGAGATCAAAATGGAAAGAAAGGGAAAATAAAAAATGGTGCCAACATCTGAATGATCTCAATGGCATTGCCTTACATATGTACACTTGTTAATTCTGTGTGGTGCGAATCCTAACTAATACTTAAATCCAATTTCCTCTCAATACACTACACTCACATTAACATCTGCTAACCATGTGTATTTGACAAATAAAATTTGATTTGATCTCCCATTGACATCAATGCATGACTAAGTGAAAATCTGATTTAAGTCAAGTTCAGGATTCACTCCTGTGAGAATGTCAAGTCATGCTGTTCTGATTGTTTCACCCAAATTCACTGTGTCTCTCACCACTGCTGGAGTCGCCGTTGACGCTGGGCGTGCCCGGCGTGGGCAGCTCTGACTCGAGCAGCTCGGGCTCGGTGGAGTTGCTGGAGGAGTGGGATCGGGCGTCCAGGGCGGCCAGAGCCTGGAGCATGCTCAGTAGGCTGTTGGACGAGGGCAGCTGCAGGTACTTCTCCGGGACGTAACCCACCTGGCCCGTCTGGTTCCTGGCCTAGAGACAATGTTGGAACACACACATAGGGTTACCAGTCAGTGATAGTAGGGCACACAGCAGCAAAATGTTCTGCAATGGATAACAGAACTAAAACCTCCCCATTTCACTCCATAAAAAAAAAAAAATCCCTATTGAACATGACCCCTGGTGTGTAGGCATATGATGACTTTAGAGTACAACTTGCTTTATTCGAGTGTAAAGCGCAAACAGTGAAGTATTACAACTTTTGGAAAGCACTCTGTACCTTGACCCAGTCCTCCATGTCCCCATCATCAATGACCTCCAGCACCTCCTGTTCCTCGATGGTCAGCTCGTCTGGCTGAGACGCCTGGGAGAGGAAGGAGATCATGTTTCATTTCTGCTAGACTGCCCCAGTCAATTCTGTGCATTTTTTGTATGTTGGAGCTGTATTTGTGAAGTCTGAATTTTTATATTATAATGCATGCTGCAGTGCTCAAAGGACTTATATGGTAGCATATTGCATCGTATCCAAGGCGCTGGGTTGATTGCCAGCTCAAAGGTGAGAATAGGACTACTGTTGTAGAGCACTCTGTGTGCGTGTGTACCTTGTATGAGTAGAGCACTCTGTGTGCGTATGTACCTTGTATGAGTAGAGCACTCTGTGTGCGAATGTACCTTGTATGAGTAGAGCACTCTGTGTGCGTGTGTACCTTGTATGAGTAGAGCACTCTGTGTGCGTGTGTACCTTGTATGAGTAGAGCACTCTGTGTGCGAATGTACCTTGTATGAGTAGAGCACTCTGTGTGCGTGTGTACCTTGTATGAGTAGAGCACTCTGTGTGCGTATGTACCTTGTATGAGTAGAGCACTTTGCAGGTGAGGGGGTAGTTCCTGAGAGTACAGGAGGGGATAGAGCTGCTATCGTCCAACACCTCTCCACTATCCTCCAGCTCCTCATCCTCCTCCTCTCTCTCCAGGTCAGCTGTACCCTAAACACACACACCACTTTGGATGGGATCACTTTGAGCAAGGCAAGCCACAGTATCGATACTATTGATCACATAGTGACACGTTATTTGGGATGCAAGGTGATTTGTAAATCAGTAATTCTGCACAATCTAACTGCAGAATCAGTAGCCTTGTTAAGCCAGCCTGATCTCAAGCTCACATGCAGTCAGCAGTCAGTCTAGTTTCACAAGGCTAGTCAATCTCAAACACACACAAACACAGCACAGGATAAACTAGCACCTTTAAAGGAAAAATCAACCCAAAATCACTAATTCTTTTAATTTACATTGTTAAATAACATTATGTGAGAATAATATTTTTTGGGAACAAATGTTTCATTTTGGCCATATAATAAGGTTGGTAGCAACATGGAACATCGACTACAAAATCCACAATGCAATGCTCTCTCTATGGGCTTGCTGGCTAGCTACATAGCTAGCAAACAAAGCTAAAACACAATAATAACAAAGACAATATCAGCATGTAAAGTAGCTAGTTAGTGCAGTTTTAGGCGATTTAACCGCTATCAATTTAGGAGTCTACAAGCTCATCATGTTCAACATGCAGATCGACGAGACTCACAAGGTGGAGTCTAACGTTCACAACAACCTTTTTCAGAACCCTGTCTTTCAAAGATAATTCGTAAAAATCCAAATAACTTTACAGATCTTCATTGTAAAGGGTTTAAACACTGTTTTCCATGCTTGTTCAATGAACCATAAACAATTAATGAACAAGCACCTGTGGAACGGTCGTTAAGACACTAACAGCTTACAGACGGTAGGCAATTAAGGTCACAGTTATGAAAATGTAGGACACTAGAGGCCTTTCTACTGACTCTGAAAAACACCAAAAGAAAGATGCCCAGGGTCCCTGCTCATCTGTGTGACAATGCCTTAGGCATGCTACAAGGAGACATGGACTGCAGATGTGGCCAGGGCAATAAATTGAAATGTCCGTACTGTGAGACCCCTAAGACAGCGCTACAGGGAGACAGGACGGACAGCTGATCATCCTCGCAGTGGCAGACCACGTGTAACACCTGCACAGGATCGGTACATCCGAACATCACACCTGCAGGACAGGTACAGGATGGCAACAACAACTGCCTGAGTTACACCAGGAACGCACAATCCCTCCATCAGTGCTCAGACTGTCCGCATTAGGCTGAGAGAGGTTGGACTGAGGGCTTGTAGGCCTGTTGTAAGGCAGGTCCTCACCAGACATCACCGGCAACAATGTCGCCTATGGGCACAAACCCACCGTCACTGAACCAGACAGGACTGGCAAAACGTGCTCTTCACTGACAAGTCGCAGTTTTGTCTCACCAGGGGTGATGGTCGGATTCGCGTTTATCATCGAAGGAATGAGCGTTACACCGAGGCCTGTACTCTGGAGTGGAATCGATTTGGAGGTGGAGGGTTCGTCATGGTCTGGGGCAGCGTGTCACAGCATCATCGGACTGAGCTTGTTGTCATTGCAGGCAATCTCAACGCTGTGCGTTACAGGGAAGACATCCTCCTCCCTCATGTGGTACCCATCCTGCAGGCTCATCCTGACATGACCCTCGAGCATCACAATGCCACCAGCCATACAGCTCGTTCTGTGCATGATTTCCTGCAAGACAGGAATGTCAGTGTTCTGCTATGGCCAGCAAAGAGCCCGGATCTCAATCCCATTGAGCACATCTGAGACCTGTTGGATCGGAGGGTAAGGGCTAGGGCCATTCCCCCCAGAAATGTCCAGGAACTTGCAGGTGCCTTGGTGGAAGAGTGGGGTAACATCTCACAGCAAGAACTGGCAAATCTGGTGCAGTCTATGAGGAGATGCACTGCAGTACTTAATGCAGCTGGTGGCCACACCAGATACTGACTGTCTTGATTTTGCCCCCCTTTGTTCAGGAACACATTATTCAATTTCTGTTAGTCACATGTCTGTGGAACTTGTTCAGTTTATGTCTCAGCTGAAAATAAACACAGCTGACAGTGAAAGGACGTTTCTTTTTTTGCTGAGTTTACATTTGAGGAGATTGGAAACGTTGCCCATGTTACATTGATGGGCAGCGCGGTGCATTCTTGGCGATTCTGCGACAAGGAGCACTCTCAATGGAGTGAATGGGAGTCTATTGGGCGCTAGCTCAAAAATCCAACATTAGCACAAATTTTGTCAACAAGTACAACATCAAAAAATATTTTCCGAGATGTGAGATAATTAACTTGCCTATCTGTAATATCGTATAGCTTTGGAATCGTGACATTACGTACTTGAGAAAAATAGCCACGTTTCTCGACATACACACAGACTTTGAGAAGGGATTGTGTTATGATTAGTTTAGCAACGTGAACGCGATTGGTCGACAGTCTGCTGGGTGGGGCGTTACACATTCCTTCATTCATTCATTGGATTCCTATCTCCTTTCTATAATATCTCTGGCAATGGCACCATGCAGTGCACCCTGGACTAATGAAGCAGACAAATAGGAAAAATGTTCTAGACCCTCCGTTAAATTACACATTTCGAGGTAGGAATATCTCAAACATGTTGATCAATGGCTCATTCGAGAGAAGACATCCTCCCGGAGTTATGACATCGGCCAATATTGAAATCTGACATGTCCGATAGACGTTTTCGCGATGTAAATGTCGTATTCCTATTAACTTCCAGTGTAGTGAGAGCGACTTTATCACAGTGCCACGTCATACCGCCCAGATTTCTGCCTGCTTGAACGCCAAAAACTCAGATACACATGAAAACATAAAATGACCCAGGGAATCAATAGATCACTCAGAGATGCACAAAAACAATATAACATTCAAAATGGGTGAACTTTTCCTTTAAAGTTGAGAAACAGTACTTCAAAGAAACACCCCAGCTTCCTTATCATGTGATTTACAGGGGCAGGTACAGGGGACAAAATGGAAATCGTTGATGGGTTTGGGTGTATGCACAAAGAAAAGAAAGACATTTTTGTCTCATCTTTCAATGTGTGTTTTGTGACTCACGGAGAGTGAAGGGTCATGGGTGTTCAGGTTAGCCCACCGCTCGTTCTCCAGCTCCTCCATCACCTGGTTCATGGCGCTCTTCAGCCACGTCTCCACAGTGATGCTTGCCTCTCTCAGCAGGGCCAGGCGAGCCTCCGCCTTCAGCTTCACCGTCTGGAGTTAGTGACATCATCATATGTTTTGTCATATTACGAATTTCTTGTTTATTCCCTCCTAATTCCAGCAATCTTCCCACTGGGATTTCTGGAAAAGCTGAGATTTTGCAACTCTAGTCATGACCGGTCAGTCATCATGTCATAATCGGCTTTCATAAGAATCTCTATCAAAACTACTGTATGTTGGATGTAGTCTGCCTCATCAACCAGCAGGGGGAATCAGAGGCAAGAGAGGCTGAGGTGAGACACCCTACTGGCCCAATGATATACCAACCCCAGTAAGGGATCACACACACAAGTATGTAACTGGTGGGATCTGAACTCCGGTCTCTGGCTCGGGACACCAACATCTTAAACATTCCCTGTTGGCCAGATTTTAAGTCACAGGCAGGGTTACATTATCACGAGTGTGAGTCCTACTCACCATCGCCACACACACAAGTTTACCTCAGCTCTCCGCAGGTTCTCCCTGGCCGCCTCCATTTTGAGCTCCAGCTCACTGCAGTTCTGCTCCGACGGCCCCTGCTGTGTCCTATAGTCCTCCAGGGCCTAAAAGGTCACAGATAACATGTAGTAAACAAACCAATCTCAATGACTGTCTGAAATGGCACCCTATACAGTACACTTCTTTTGACCAGCACCCTATGAGTTGGGCCTCTCTGAACTGAATTTGTGAGTGTTCGTGTGTGTGTGTAAATGATGTATGTACAATGTAGGCACCTGACCTGAGCCATAAGTGAGACTAGGAATCTACCACCCCACTATCAGATTAGAGGGGCAATGTAGCCCCCCCTAATGTTTTTGTCCCCCCACTTAGAGGGCGATGGAGATTTTCAGAACCTAACTTGTCATTTTCGCAGATTAAGTGTTAGAGTTGGTAACATATTTATTGTTTACAAATTAGTTATGAATATATAGCACAACTTTGGATTTCGCCTCCATTTCAAAATCGAAATGGTTTTGACCGTTTGGAATTTTAAGTGAGCTTCTTTTCTCCTCCCACTTTGGCCATGCTGTGTGCCTCGCAAAGTGATTGCTGTCTTCGTTATGAAATTATAAACTTAAGTAAAAATACTTTAAAGTACTACTTAAGTTTTTTTTTTGTATCTGTACTTAACTTTACCATTTATATTTGTGGCAAACTTTACTTTTACTCCACTACATTCCTAAAGAAAATTATGTACTTTTTACTCCATACATTTCCTCTGACACCCATAAGTACTCATTACATTTTTAATGCTTAGCAAGAAAGGAAAATTGTCCAATTCACGAATTTATCAAGAGAACATCCCTGTTCATCCCAACTGCCTTTGATTTGGCGGACTCACTAAACACATCCTTTCATTTGTAAATGATGTCTGAGTGTCGGAGTGTGCCCCTGGCTGTCTGTAAATACAAATAAAATAAAAACAATTTGCCATCTGGTTTGCTTAATATAAGGAATTTGAAATGATTTACACCAACTTTTGATACTTAAATATATTTTAGCAATTACATTTACCTTTGAAACTTAAATATATTTAAAACCAAATACTTTTACTCAAGTAGTATTTTACTGGGTGACTCACTTTTACTTACTCACTTAATAAAACATTTAAGGAATCTTTACTTATACTCAAGTATAACAATTGGGTACTTTTTCCCACCACAGACCCTGTATATAAAAAAAGTACAATATACACAGAATCTTTAAAGCAAAACTACCAAAACTACAGCTGATGGTGAACCTGAACAAATGTAAATAAAATATATCGTAAGCACTGTTCAGCATGTAGCTTATAGCCAGATGAGTTGTGTCTCCCTTGTAGCTTACTTTTATTTTGGTAAAGCACATTTTTAATAGATAGAACAATAACCTAGCAAATTACATGGTCACTCTACTAATAAAGACTAATATTGTGCGGCCTGTTCCTGGTGTCCGACCTGGTTAGCGTGCGAAGCTGGGCAAGCTGTGCGCAGTTTGACTAGGCTACTGATATTCCCCAGTGTTGATCGGCATGCAAAATACCTTGTAGAGATCAATAACTGTCAACACAGTTACATGCTTTGTTCGACACTGAAGGAGAGGAAGCATTAGTTGTCACAAAATGAGTAATTTTTGAAAGTAGTATAAGCAACAAAAAAATGGAATCGGAGATTCCTAACGTTTTAATGGATTTTCTGACCGATGCATGCTACATTTGGATCGGTTGGCAGTCGCGGACCGATGCAGTCGTATCTTACATTTAAAAAAATAAATAAATCAGGGACAGATGCATATATCTGCTAGAATATAGACTATCCCCTTTCTCGTCCTTCCCTATCCTTCATCTATCCCTTCCTTTCTCACCCGCTGGCTGTGGATGATGCTCTTGTGTTCTCGTGCCACTCGGGTCGCCCACTTCCGTGCCTCCTTATCCAGATTGTGCTCCTCCGCTGTGCCACTCTGCTTATGCAGCTGCCCCACCTAGTGACCAGCGATGATGGATGAAGTAGAGAGAGTTTAATGGTCTGATAATATTCAGCTAAACATAATCTCTGTCTGTCTGTCTGTCTGTCTGTCTGTCTGTCTGTCTGTCTGTCTGTCTGTCTGTCTGTCTGTCTGTCTGTCTGTCTGTCTGTCTGTCTGTCTGTGTGTCTGTCTGTGTGTGTGTCTGTCTGTGTGTGTGTCTGTCTGTCTGTCTGTGTGTGTGTCTGTCTGTGTGTCTGTCTGTGTGTCTGTCTGTGTGCCTGTGTGTGTGTGTGGCAATAGGTCAAAAATATATTGAACAAAATATAAAACGCAACATGTAAAGTGTTTGTCCCATATTTCATGAGCTGAAATAAAACATAGCAGAAATATTCTATATGCACAAAAACCTTATTACTCTAAAATGTTAGGCACAAATTTGTTTACATCCCTGTTTGTGAGCATCTCTTTTGTCAAGATCCATCCACCTGATAAGTGTGGCACATCAAGAAGCTGCTGAAACAGCATGGTCATTACACAGGTGCACCTTGTGCTGGGGACAATAAAAGGCCACTAAAATGTGCAGTTTTGTCACACAACACAATGCCACAGATGTCTCAACTTTGAGGGAACGTGCAATTGGCATGCTGACTGCAGGAATGTCCACCAGAGCTGTTGTCAGAGAATTGAAACTTAATTTCTCAACCATAAACTGCCTCCAACGTCATTTTAGAGTATTTAACACTACGTCCAACTGGCCTCACAACCGCAGACCACTTGTAACCAAACCAGCCCAGGACCTCCACATCCGGCTTCTTCACCTGCAGGATCGTCTGAGACCAGCCACCCAGTCAGCTGATGAAACTGAGGGTTTGCACAAACTGTCAGAAACCATCTCAGGGAAGCGCATCTGCATGCTTGTCATCATCACAAGGGTCTTGACCTGACTGCAGTTTCTCGTCGTGACCGACTTCAGTAGGCAAATGCTCACCTTCAATGGCTACTGGCATGCTGGAGAACTGTGATTTTCACAAATGAATCCCAGTTTTAACTGTACCGGGCAGATGGCAGACAGCCTGTACAACGCATTCGGAAAGTATTCAGACCCCTTGACTTTTTCCACATTTTGTTGTGTTACAGCCTTAATCTAAAATGGATGAAATATTTTTTGCTCATCAATCTACACACAATGTAGTTTTTTAGAAATTTTTAGAAATTATTGCAAATTTATTACAAATGAAAAACAGCAATACCTTATTTACATAAGTATTCAGACCCTTTGCTGTGAGACTCGAAATTAAGCTCAGGTGCATCCTGTTTCTATTGATCATCCTTGAGATTTTTCTACAACTTGGAATCCACCTGTGGTAAATTCAATTGATTGGACATGATTTGGAAAGGCACACAAATCAAATCATATTGTATTTGTCACATGCGCCGAATACAACAGGTGTAGTCCTTACAGTGAAATGCTTACTTACAAGCCCTTAACCAACAATGCAGTTAAGAAAAATACGTGTTAAGTAAAAAAAAATAGATAAAATGAAAGTAACAAATAATTAAAGAGCAGCAGTAAAATAACAATAGCGAGGCAATATACAGGGGGTACCTGTACAGAGTCAATGTGCGGGGCACCGATTAGTCGAGGTAACTGTGGTAAGATGTACATGTAGGTAGAGTTAGTGACTACTGTATGCATAGATAATAAACAGAGTAGCAGCAGCAGTGTAAAAGGGGGGGGGGGGGGCAATGCAAATAGCCTGGGTAGCCATTTGATTAGATGTTCAGGAGTCTTATGGCTTGGGGGTAGAAGCTGTTTAGAAGCCTCTTGGACCTAGACTTGGCGCTCCACTACCGCTTGCCGTGCGGTAGCAGAGAGAACAGTCTATGACTAGGGTGGCTGGTGTCTTTGACAATTTTTAGGACCTTCTTCTGACACCGCCTGGTATATAGGTCCTGGATGGCAGGAAACTTGGTCCCAGTGATGTACTGGGCCGTACACACTACCCTCTGTAGTGCCTTGTGGTCGGAGGCCGAGCAGTTGCCATACCAGGCAGTGATGCAACCCGTCAGGATGCTCTCGATGGTGCAGCTGTAGAACTTTTTGAGGATCTGAGGACCCATGCCAAATCTTTTCAGTCTCCTGAGAGGGAATAGGTTTTGTAGTACCCTCTTCACAACTGTCTTGGTGTGCTTGGACCATGTTAGTTTGTTGTTGATGTGGACAGCAAGGAACTTGAAGCTCCCAACCTGCTCCACTACAGCCCTGTCGATGAGAATGGGGGCGTGCTTGGTCCTCTTTTTCCTGTAGTCCACAATCATCTCCTTTATCTTGATCACGTTGAGGGAGAGGTTGCTGTCCTGGCACCACACGGCCAGGTCTCTGAACTCCTCCTTGGTGCCCACATGGGAGAAACTCCCCAAATACAGGTGTGCCTAGCTTGTAGCGTCATACCAAAGACTCAAGGCTGTAATCGCTGCCAAAGGTGCTTCAACAAAGTACTGAGAAAAGGGTCTGAATACTTAAGTGATATTTCAGTAAAAAAAAATGTAAATGTCATGATGGGGTATTGTGTGTAGCTTGATCAGGAAACCATAAAAAAAAAAATTATAATAAGGCTTTCACGTAACAAAATGTGGAAAAAGTCAAGGGGCCTGAAAACTTTCCGAATGCACCGTATGTCGTCGTGTGGGTAAGAGGTTTTCTGATCTCAACGTTATGAACAGAGCGCCCCATGGTGACGGTGGGGTTATGCTATTGTTATTTATTTATCTAACCTTTGTTTAACTAGGCAAGTCAGTTACGAATACATTCTTATTTACAATGATGGCCAAAAGGCGGGGGCCTGGGATAACAAAATAAATAAAATACACTATAAATATAGGACGAAACACACATCACAACAAGAGAGACAACACTACATAAAGAGAGACCTAGGACAACATAAGGCAGCAAAACATGGGCAGGCATAAACTACGGACAACAAACAAAATTGCCTTTTATTGATGGCAATTTGAATGCCGAGATACCGTTACGAGATCCTGAGACCCATTGTCGTGCCATTCATCCGCCACCATCACCTCATGTTTCAGCATGATAATGCACCACGGCCCCATATTGCAAGGATCTGTACACAATTCCAGGAAACTGAAAATGTCCCAGTTCTTCCATGGTCTGCATACTCAACATTGAGCATCACTGGGATGCTCTGGTTTGACGTGTATGATCTTGTGTTCCAATTCCCGCCAATATCCAGCAACTCTGCACAGCCACAGGCCACAATCAACTTTCTGCAAATGAGATGGGTTGGGCTACATGAGGCAAATGGTGGTCACACCAAATACTGACTGGTTCTGATCCACAACCCTACCTTATTTTTAAGGTATCTGTGACCAACAGATGCATGTCTGTATTCCCAGTCATGTGAAATCCATAGATTAGGGCCTAATTTATTTATTTCAACTGACTGATTTCCTCATATGAACTGTAACTCAGTAAAATCTTTGAAATTGTTGCATGTTGCGTTTATATTTTTGTTCAGTGTACTTTGGTACATATAAAACAGCCATATACACCTAAAGATTTACGGTAAGATATTGGAACCGATATCCGTTTGAGGGTCAATGTTGGCAAATATTCTTAAATGATATTTGAGAAATGGTGGCGTAGTAATAAAAAAATGATTGCCTCAATGGCAGGATTCAGACAGCCAAACAAATGACGTGTTTGTGTGGAAAGGAAAACCACCAAGGAAAAAAACACTTCCACTACGGATGACCTCACAAGAGAAACAGTCAATCCATACGCCCCATTGGGATGAGAGGCAATGTCTCGAAATCAGGGATGTTATCAGGATAACATAGAAAATCGTGAAACGTTGGATATTTGTTTGGGGGTTAGTCGATTCCAATAAAATAGGACTGGAGGTCAGAAAAACATAAATTCCAGATTAATATGGGAAAATCCTGTGCTTATTTCTCTCCACAACCCCTCTACAAGGCCTGAAGTCTCATTCTCGGTAATGTGATATGTTCTGAACATTGCAAAATAGAAATGGATGGTGGTATGATTCTCTGTCTACATGACAGAAAATCATACCACCCTGCATCCCACTGCTGGCTTGCTTCTGAAGCTAAGCAGGGCTGGTCCTGGTCAGTCCCTGGATGGGAGACCAGATGCTGCTGGAAGTGGTGTTGGAGGGCCAGTAGGAGGCACTCTTTCCTCTGGTCTAAAAAATATCCCAATGCCCCAGGGCAGTGATTGGCAACACTGCCCTGTGTAGGGTGCCGTCTTTCGGGGTGTCCTGACTCTGTGGTCACTAAGACTCATGGCACTTATCCTAAGAGTAGGGGTGATAACCCCGGTGTCCTGGCTAAATTCCCAAGCTGTCCTTCATACCATCATGGCCACCTAATCATCCCCAGTTTACAATTGGCTCATTCATCCTCCCTCCTCTCCCCTGTAACTATTCCCCAGGTCGTTGCTATAAATGAGAACGTGTTCTCAGTCAACTTACCTGGTAAAACAACAGTTAAAAAAATAAATATATATGTTCTAGTACATTTCTATCAGAACCTTCTGTAATGCTATTTGCTCATTATCCACCAAACAGAAGAAAACGTCCTGAAACAGGGAGGGACAACCCTAGACTTATCTAATAAGAAGCATTCATTCTTGTTTCCGGATACAAAATCGTTTTCCATCGCACACTAATGAACAGAGCCCTGGCTGGTTGGGATGATGGACACACAACAGGACCAGGAGGTTTGGTCTCACCTCTACTCAGGAGGTGTATAGGTCAACCCCCATGACTGATGATCCCTGGCATGCTTCATGTGCACAGAGCTGACCCTTGACACAAGAATGAACACAGTCCAAATGGCAGATTAACTGAAATGTGCACTCAGCTAAAAATATGGTTTTTCCAACTACAGGTTGAAGAGGGAAAAAGAGCACCACAGGTGGAGCGCCGAGTTTTCTGTGTGTGTGTGTGTGTGTGTGTGTGTGTGTGTGTGTGTGTGTGTGTGTGTGTGTGTGTGTGTGTGTGTGTGAGAGAGAGAGAAACAATGTGGACCGTGCGCAAGGCCCATAAATCAGTGAATGAGAGGAGAGACACACCTAGTTCCTGTTAGAGGCTGAGGCAGCCAGGTGTAGAAGAGTGGAGGAGGGATAAGGAAGGCAGGGGGTTGGAGTGAGCACACTGACGAGGCCCCCTTACAATGCCCCCTTTTCACAGATGCCTAGGCCGTCCATGGTCCTGCCTGCCTGCAAAACGCCCCCACTCCCCTCCGGCCCCTCTTTCAGTGCAGTTCTTTTCCGGATCCCTCCGTCGTCTCGCACAGGGAGGTGGAGGGGGCAACTGCATCACTAAATGTTTTCTTTAGGAACAGGCCACCGCTTGTTTGACTTCCAAGGAAAACAACAACGAGGGCCTTGGAGGTTTCTAACAATTTGTCCAGTGTAGTGGAGGGGCGGATGGGATGGGAGGAGGGGTGCGGGTGGAGGAGGGTGTGGACGAGTGCACTGGCGGGCAGATGGACAGACTGAGTCAGCTGAGAACAGGTTCCTAAAGCACGGGGCCTCGGGCACACCATATACGCACACGCCATACACATGCACTACCCACACATGTCTTACACACACCATAAATACACACAAAGCTGCGCTCAACAAACACACTCCACACACTCACCAATACACATGCACCACTTGTAATAGACGTCAGTGTCGTTTAATAGCATTGTTTCCTCCCTCACAAGTTCGCTACTGAGATTGATCTTGTCGCCCTCTGTTTCGCAATGCTTTAGCCAGCTTTACCACCAAAAAGCTAGCAATTCGATGGCGCGGGTGGAGGCAATTCAAGCTGAAAAGTGAGCTTTCCTATTCAATTGTGTTACACAGACACAGAAGCATGTACGGTAAAGCAAGTTAGCTAGCCTAGCAGTGAGGAATGATCAGTGGTTCTATGAGCGGGAAGCTTTAGCATAGCTAGTGTGTAGCGTAGCACTAGCCACCACGTACCATGAGAACAGTAGCGTTAGCATAGCACTACTCCCCACCTTGTCAGTGTCGCTGGGTTGGAAGGGGATGGCTGGGGCGCTGTGGAACACTGGGTTCTCCTGTACAAACTGCTGCTGCTGGAAGTCCTGCGTCACCTGGAGAGAACACAGACACGCACACACTCAGAGCACAATAGAGGCATCTAATAATCTGGCAGAGGCATGAAGGGATTTGAATAGATAAAATATCATTATCATGACAGAAGAGGCTTTACTCAATCCTTTGAGGGTTTATTATGTCATTGGCGGGCAACCACACAGATCTTATTTAAGCCAGGGCCATGCAAGGACCACTGACGGTCAGAGCAGAGCCCAGTATGACCCAAAGTCATGGGGGAGGATTCACGGTCACCTCAAGGTTCACAGGAAGATGACTTGAGAGAGGTTCCAAACTATGCACGCACACACACACACAGGCTGCTGTGTGGTGTCACAGTGAAAAATATCCATATGGGTCAACGGGTCGAAATTTGACCACTGTTAAAAAACAGGGCACCCGGAGCTCGCTGTTTCGCCAGAGATATACGGTCACGCTGGTCTGATAGGAAATGAACTGTAAACCAAGGTCAGGTTACAGAAAAGCAAGAAGACCAAGAGATCTGGACTACGAGAGGCCAATAGCTGAGGGGTAACAGAATAGCTAGTAACACAATAGAGTATTGGGATAGGTAGATGGTCATCTCTAAATCTTTGATGGAAAAATAAGGACCTAAACCATGGTATTAATGTGAATATGACCGACTAGGTTTCAAACTCGGGTCTTCTACACCCCACAAGACTGTTAGCCATCTGAGCTAAAGCCTAGGTATTAGCTCAGGGGAATGTGAGTTTTCAGGTCTCAAGCAAGGCCACTGACTGAACCAGCGCTGTTACTCCAATTTCTGCTCATTTTCCTCATTAGGACATTAGGAGTCTGCAAGACGGCACAAACAGATCTGGTAGCAGCCTAGTTCAATTAAAGCTAATATGTGGGCTAGTTTCCATGCCCTCACCGCGTTGGAGCTCTCCAGGACGACAGTGAAGGTGTCGTGGACAGCCTGGTAGGCCTCCAGCTCCGTCTGGCTCAGAGAGACCAGGTAGTCCTTCACCTGCTCATAGATGCCCCCATCCAGAACCTGAGGAGCACAGGGCAACAAGGAAATAAGTTAAGAACTTAACTTGTAATTGACCAATAATGCAGCAATAAGCCAGCATCTCACTCACTCGCACATTAGTGGTGGTGTTCCAAGTTGTCTGTTTCTGCAGTCATGCAAACTATGTCATAGCAATCGTCTGAGATATGCAGCACGACTGCAAACAAAAAGATGACCTGGAATGCCCATACACGTGTGTGCTGACGCCTCACCTTGATGCAGTCGATCAGGTCCGTGTTGTAGTAACGCTGCTGGTGAGCATTAGCCGCTGCTAGCGTGAGCAGATAGTCGTTCCTGGCGTGGGTGGCTTTGGAGTTACACTCACTCCTTTTGGCTTTTAGCTGGTGAAAAATAAAGAATAATAAACACACTCATGGGGGCATTCCATGTCATCTTTAGTTTGATAGGTTGATGCTACAACAGAATTTATTTTGGGCCCCTATGCAGTCGAGTTTGTGGTCATGGCCAATTGGCCATACATAAAATGTATTAATGTAATGCTCTCACCTTTATACTGGCCCGCTGCAGACTGGACCTGGACTGGAACATACTCAGTTTGGACCTGGACAGAACAGAAGGAGAGAAGGATCATGTATGTGAACCGAGTCACACAAGACCAGTGGTTCCAACCAAAAGTCTTACATTTTCACTCCTGTACATCTGAGCAGACACAGATAGGTAGCATTACGGTAATAGCGCCCCTTTTACCTCCGATAGGTTTGGTGGAATTGTAGCCAGATTTCTTACCCATCTGATCCTCTCAGATCTCCACAAGGCTGTACGGGGGGATTTGGGATTGGACATAGTGTGTATGTCTGCATGTACTGTACATACTTGGCATCCTGCTCAGCCTTGTCTCTGACAGCCTGGGCCATGGTCTCAGTTTCCTGGTACTTCTTCCTGGTCTTGGCCAGCTCCTTCACCGAGTCCTGCAGCTCTGCCTGCACCAGCGTCAGCTGGTCAATACACTAAGCAAACAACAACCAGAGGTTATCAGTATGTGTATATACACTAAACAAACCATTATCAATATATGGTACAGAACATCTCATGTGGTGAAATTCAATATATATATATATATATATATATATACACACACACTAAAGTATGTGGGCGGCAGGTAGCCTACTGGTTAGAGCATTGGACTTGTAACCGAAAGGTTGCAAGATCAAATCCCCGAGCTGTTCTGCCCCTGAACAAGGCAGTTAACCCACTGTTCCTAGGCCGTCGTTGAAAATAAGATTTTGTTCTTAACTGACTAGTTAAATAAAGGAAAAAAAAAAGGAAAAAAGTGGACACCCCTTCCAATTAGTGGATTCGGCTATTTCAGCCACACCCGTTGCTGACAGGTGTATAAAATCCAGCACACAGCCAAGACAAACATTGGCAGTAGAATGGCCTTACTGAAGAGCTCAGTGACTTTCAACGTGGCACCATCATAGGATGCAACATTATTAAACTAAACTAAAATTATATATATATATATATAAATAAAACCTCACTAATGCTTGTGGCTGAATGGAAGCGAATCCCTGCAGCAATGTTCCAACATCTAGTGGAAAGTCTTCCCAGAAGAGTGGAGGCTGTTATAGCAGCAAAGGGGGGACCAACTCCATATTAATACCCATGATTTTGGAATGAGATGTTCAATGAGCAGGCATCCAAGATACTTTTGGTGATGTAGAATATATATGTCAGTTGATCAATACACTGGACAAACAAGTGGTTACATACAGTTATTAATTGTGAGATATACTTGGTAGGGATGTAAAGATTCACGGAAGGTATGCAGCACCTTCATTATTCAAATGGTAAAATATCTTGAGCAATATTAGGCCTTATTATTTGAATGACAACCTCTGTAATTTCCTAGGTTATTGTTATCTATGCGTTGTTGAAAATGGTGCTTTACCAAAATAAAAGTAAGCCACACACACAGGATTAACACCGGTAACCGGGATCCCAGGAATGGTTCTGGGGGGGGGGGGCAGTGCCCCTGTGAACATGGCCTTGGTGAACATCTCTGTAGCTCAGTTGGTAGAGCATGGTGTTTGCAACGCCAGGGTTGTGGGTTCGATTCCCACGGGGGGCCAGCACAGAAAAAAAAAGTATGAAATGTATGCATTCACTACTGTAAGTCGCTCTGGATAAGAGCGTCTGCTAAATGACTAAAATGTAAATGTAAATGTATTTTGCCTGCTAATGCCTGCAATGCAGTGAAGAAAACGATATGACGACAATAACGTCTAATGTAACTGGCCCCTCTAACAGTACAACTGGCCCCAGCTTGGCCCCCCCAGTTGAAATGGTCTAGAACCACCACTGCCAGGAATACTTAACATTTCCTGAATTATTTTTAATGACTAGACCCTGGATATTACAACATTTTCCCCCAATGTCGCACTGCTGCAATTCCACAAAATACACCACATGAGCAGCAGCAGATTGGATAACGTGCAAAAAAAAACTGGTTGTTGCATGGAAGCCTTCAGGATACCGTATTTACTTCACAAAGTCACCATAAATTCTAAGCACATGCATAATTCACACTGCCGGACTGCGCATGAGACACGAATGCAGTTTAGAGTTCTCATCAGAACTGAAAATTTGATCCCGGTCCGACCCAAGCCCGGTGAGCTGAAGCCTGAGCCCAGGTCTGACATCACAGAAATGAAATGAGCCAGCAGTAAAACAGTAGACTATATTGATTTAAACTGGTTTTGAGAACAATGCGGCAAAAGCGGAGTGAGGAGACGGCCATTGGGCCTAGAAAAAGCGCAGAGGAAAACGCACTTTAGTTATGATCAATTGAATGATGACAAAAGTAATATCCAACAGTTATATTAATTAAAAGCAATAGTCGTGCGTGTGGTCACCTAGATTATTATTTCAGCATTGTTTTGATTGGGACAGCGCCGTCGTGCTACTTTGAGACAAGAGTGGGGGACTCGTCTAGACTAATCCATTCATGTCAGATTTTTGTTTTCACTGAATCTCTGTTTGATATTTGGTAATTAGGCTAGTGAAATGTTAGCTACATTAAGGTGCATACTAATTATCATCTTTATTCTAGTTTGCTGATATATTGGCTGATTAGAACATTTTTCTTGCATGTTATACAAGTTGATTTTGCTCTTCAGCCTGGCCTACTTCCGACAAAAAGCCTGTGACTTGTCTGATAATCAACGTGATTTTGTTTCACTAAATCTGTCTGTATATTTGGTTAATTGATCTCTGGCTTCGTTTGCTCATCACTGATCAGAAACATTTACCATGCAACAATGTAGCCTTAATCAAGTGTACTATTTATCTATTGACTCACATAGCCTTATATAGAGCCTATAGGCTATTTTCCACTGAAACCCAAAAATACCAACTTTATTCTGTAATCCATAGGTTGCATTATCAAAGCACGTCTCGCCTATGCATGTCAAAATACAGCTATAACATTCCCCCGCTTCTCTGTGCCGTCTCATATCGCTGCTCATATGACAGCTTCGGTAGAGAACGTAATCAGAAAACAGTCCGATTATAACGATATATATATTTATTATATGATTATTTACATTTTATGTCTTTTTTTTCGGAGCTGGTCCCCGTTAAGATAGCTTATTTAAACAATTTCCTGTCTTAATCTCCCCATTATTCATTAGCTGATCTGCCATCTGTAAAATCATCAATTCGATTTAGCCAAATAGGAGATATTCTGTCATTCGTTGGAGGTTAGCTAGCAAGCTTAGCAACTTTGGTCATTTGACTTTTGTCTGATTACAGTTGGTATGATTAGGCAATGCTACATTCGGGGTTGCACTCTCTGCCTCAGCGCATTCCGTGAAAAGTTAGTCTAGGCCTACTGCTGAAATGCGCTGAATTAATTAAGCAACATGATAAAACTCGGAATTTAAGAACTGCCTGTTTCACAACGTCATTGGCCATCAAAGTTACTCTATCATTACTAAATATCAGTTTCACTTGCTGAAAAGTCTTTACATAGTGGAGCAGCCTAGCTGGCAATGTGGCGCAACACCCCTCCTATTTTGGGAGAAACCTGGCATTGTGACCATATCTTGGTTTTAAACTCTTTCAAAAATGGGCGTTTCTGATTTTTATGGTATTTCCTGGGACTCTCAGGATAAATATGAATTATTGCCAGTACTGAAACTTGGTAGATTCTCTGTAAAATATGAATCCCTAACACACGTATCTTTTACACAGAGAAGTAATCTCAGACAGATCCAGCTCAGAGGCCCCGCTCATGAGCTCCATCAGCAGCATATTTTAATTTAGAATGGTAAATTAATGTATTTATGCAACAAATGTTAATGCATCAAATCAATTCGTTCTCTAATCAAACCGAATTGCACTGAATCGTTACAAACTAAAATGTATAGTTCCTGTATCTAGACACGTATCCAATCGTCTTGAAAGGGAATGATGCACATCCCTAATACTTGGCTATATTCAGATGCATTGCCAATACAGTTAACATGCCTGGAAATGCATGCCTGTCTATTGGTAACCCATTCTAAGATGTCCTAAGAGCTAACGTAATATTCTTATTAGGTTAGTCAGGGTGAACAAAGGGTGCTTGTTGATGGTAGCCAGTGGAATGTGGAGACTGGACAGAGGTAACTAGAGACCAAGTGTTGGTCAAAGCCTGACCAACTTGGTAGGGCAGCAGTGTGGCCAACTAGCTGATAGGGAAGCAGGGGTGTATTCAGTAGGGTGAAAATGTCTCTGAATGGAGTAAAATGGGGGAGGATACTACCTGAACCTGTGCAATGAGATCACGCTATAGGGCGCTATGCAAATTGAACTGGGTATAGGGTTTCTGGGATAATGGTGTTGATGTGAGCCATGACCAGCCTTTCAAAGCACTTCATGGCTACAGACATGAGTGCTACGGGTCGGTAGTCATTTAGGCAGGTTACCTTGGGCACAGGGACTATGGTGGTCTGCTTGTAACATGCTGGTATTACAGACTCGGACAGTGGTTGAAAATGTCAGTGAAGGCACTTGCCAGTTGATCAGCGCATGCTCAGAGTACACGTCCTGGTAATTGAAAGGTCTTACTCACATCGGCTGCGGAGAGCATGATCACACAGTCGTCCGGAACAGCTGATGCTCTCATGCATGTTCAGTGTTACTTGTCTCAAAGCGAGCATAGACATTATTTAGCTCGTCTGGTAGGCTCGTTGGGCAGCTCTCGGCTGTAACGTCATACCCAAGAAGACTCAAGGCTGCAATCGCTGCCAAAGGTGCTTCAACAAAGTACTGAGTAAAGGATCTGAATACTTATGTAAATGTAATATTTCTATTTTTTTATTATGAGGTATTGTGTGTAGATTGATGAGGGATTTTTTTTAATAAGGCTGTAACATAACAAAATGTGGAAAAAGTCAAGGGGTCTGAACACTTTCCGAATGCACTTTAACTCAGCCAATCAGGAACATTAACTGTCTTCTTGGTAAGCAACTCGTGTAGATTTGGCCTTGTGTATTAGCTTATTGTCCTGCTGAAAAGTGAAATAATCTACCAGTGTCTGGTGGAAAGCAGTCTAAAACAAGGTTTCCTCCAGGATTTTGCATGTCCTTAATTCCATTCAGTTGATTTTTTATCCTGAAAAACTCCCCCTTCCATAACATGATGCAGCCACCACTATGCTTGAAAATATGGAGCGTGGTGCTCAGTAATGTGTTTGTTGTATTGGATTTGCCCCAACATAACTTTTTGTCCTAAATACAAAGTGTTAATTGCGTTGCCACATTTTTTGCAGTATTACTTTAGTGCTGCGTTGCAAACATGATGCATATTTCGGAATATTTATATTTCTGTACAGACTTACTTATTTTCACTCTCAATTTGGTTAGTATTGTGAAGTAACTGCAATGTTGTTGATCCATCTTCAGTTTTCTCCTATCACAGCCATTAAACTCTGTTATAAAGTCACCATTGGCCACATGTGAAATGGTTTCCTTCCTCTCTGGCAACTGCGTTACCTTTGTAGTGACTGGGTGTATTGATTCACCATCCAAAGTATGATTAATAACTTCACCATGCTCAAAGGGATTTATAAATATTTTTTTTTTTTACCCATCTACCAATAGCTGCCCTTCTTGGCAAGGCATTGGAAAACCTCGCTGGTCTTTGTGGTTGAATCTGTGTTTGAAATCCACTTCTCTACTGAGGGACCTTATAGATAATTGTATGTGTTGGGTACAGAGATGAGGTAGTCATTCAAAAATAATGTTAAACATTATTATTGCACACAGAGTAAGTCCATGCAACTTATTATGTGAATTGTTAAGCACATTTCTACTCCTGAACTTATTTAGACTTGCCATAACAAAGGGGTTGAATACTTATTGACTCAAGATATTTCAGCTTTTCATTTTTTATTAATTTGTAAACATTTCTAAAAACATAATTCCACTTTGACATTATGGGGTACTGTGTGTAGGCCAGTGACCAAAAACTCTAAAATTGAATAAATGTTTAATTCAGGCTGTAACACAACAAAATGTGGAAAAAGTCCTGGGGTGTGAATACTTTCTGAAGGCACTGTAAATACACTGGTTGGTATCCAAAGAACAGCGTACTTCCCCTTAAGGCAGAAAAAAACCATCCTGAATTGTTTCAGTGGTTTCAACTCCCCAGCTGTATAAATGGAGACATACATCCAATGTAAGACATGAGAGCAGGAAAGAGGAGCGAGAGCAGGAGAGAGTCTGCAAACTATGCAAAGCTAAGCCATGTTGTGTTGGTTTGGCCTCCATACCTTCCTGAGCTGATGCTCCTTCTGCAGCCTGGCAGTCTTGGCCGGGTCCGAAACCTGGTTCCTGTAGTTCTCACAGGCCGTGATCCTGGACTGGGTCACCTGCACCGTGCCCTCCAAGTAGGCCTTCCAAACCGTGTACATGTTCCTATGACGACATGCACACACACAAATAAACATTAAACTGTTATGGAGACAAATACATTTATGTTCTACTGTGTTGTTTATACAGTTACAATTGGGCATAATTGTATACACTGGTAAGCATGATTATGGAAAAATAACACTAACTGCTGTCCATTTCACCTGAGGGAGAGTGTGAGACAATACGATTTCTGATGATGCCACGGTGACGAGAGGTCTTACCTGTGGTCTGTGGGCTCCTCTGGTAGGCTGGCTGGCCATTCCCTCTTCAGGTACTGATTGGACAGCTTGTGTAGAGCCTGCGGTGGAGGAAGAAGAGAGAAGACCTTTAACCTTTGAACTTCTGACCCACTTTCTACCTCCCGATACTGCTGCTTCCAAGGCTTTCCATGATAACCTTGGTCTGGGTCGTGTTCAATAGGCACGAAACGGATGGGGTATTGTGTGTAGATTGATGAGGAAAAAATGATTTCATTTTAGAATAAGGCTGTAACGTAACAAAATGTGTAAAAGGTCAAGGGGTCTGAATACTTTCCGAAGGCACCGTATATCTAGGAATGTTTGATAAACTGGTGGTGCTGATCCAGACCTTAACCATTTTCTCTCCATTATTCTCCTAATTCTGAGATATTTTCTGGATCTATACAGGGACCCAGGAAGAACTCCTGGAATTCCATGCCTATCTAAACTCTATGAACGAACACCTTGGTTTCACCATTAACAATGAACTATCACAAATCAGTTCTTGATGTGATGGTTAAGGACAAAACCTCCCTCTCTACAGATCTCTATAGGAAACCTACAGACAAAAACACCCTCAGAGGTGACAACTTTCATCCACGTCCACTTATTAAAAGTCTCCCTATAAGTCAATTCAGCCGCATCAGACGAATATGCAGCTCTGATGCTTCTTAGCAGAAATAGACCAGGGGCCACACAACGCTTTTAGGAAAGGGGGTACAAAGACACTTGGGTAAAACATGCCAATGATCGTTTTTGAAGGACTAACACAGTCGGAAAGCATTCAAACCAAAAGTTTAAGAAAAATCTGAACATGTCCCCTCATGCTTCACCCAATATTCACCGTTGGGGAAGGCATTCAAGGACATTAATCAGGAAGCACTGATACATTATTGATACTGACCCACAATTGAAACCCATCTTTAAATATCCCCCACGTATGGTCTTTAAAAGACCCCCAAATGTGAGAGCCATTGTGGTGAAATCTGTTTATCCACCAGAGAAAAAGGATACTCTCTTGGACAAGGTTCCAAAGGCTAATTACAAATGTAGCCAATGTGCTGAATGCAGCTTCACATACAAATGTAACCAATTTACCCACCCCCACACAGGACAAAGATTTAAGATCAAAGGCCTGATTGCCTGCATGTCCACCAATGTCATTTACATGTTGAAATGTCCTTGTGGTCTATCTTACATAGGGAAAACCAGTTGAAGCCTTAAGACCCGGGTCAGAGAGCACCGCGGCAATATACGGACAGGAGACAAAAAAAATCTGGTTGCTGTTCATTTTGTACAAGCTAGACATCCTATTAGTTCTCTGAGATACATTGGAAGAGAATTGGTCAAGATGTCATGCAGGGGAGGGGACATTGACAGGAAACTTCTTCAAACAGAATCTTTCTGGATCCACAGGCTCAACAGTCTCTCCTCTTGGCCTTAACAAGGAGTTTGACTTGAAACTGTTTTTATAGTATCAAAATTGTCCAAATTATAGTTTTTATCCTAATTGAATATAATCTATACACACACACACACAGTACCAGTCATATGTTTGGACACCTACTCATTCAAGGGTTTTTCTTAATTTTTTTACATTGTAGAATAATAGAAGACATCAAATCTATGAAATAACACTTATGGAATCACATAGTAACCAAAATAGTGTTTAACAAATCAAAATATATTTTATATTTGAATTTCTTCAAAGTAGCCACCCTTTGCCTTGATGACAGCGTTGCACACTCTTGGCATTCTCTCAATCTGCTACATGAGGTAGTCATCTGGAATGCATTTCAATTAACTGGTGTGCCTTGTTAAAAAGTTCATTTGTGGAATGTCTTTCATTCTTAATGCATTTGAGCCAAATCAGTTGTGTTGTGACAAGGTAGGGGAGATATACAGAAGAAAGCCCTACTTGTAAAAGACCAAGTCCATATTATGGCAAAAACAGCTCAAATAAGCAAAGTGAAAATGACAGCCCATCATTACTTTAAGACATGAATGTCAGTCAACGCGGAAAATTTCAAGAACTTTGAACGTTTCTTCAAGAGCAGTCGTAAAAACCAAGCGCTATGATGAAACTGGCTCTCATGAGGACCGCCACAGGAAAGGAATACCCAAAGTTACCGCTGCTGCAGAGGATAAGTTCATTAGAGTTTCCAGCCTCAGAAATTGCAGCCCAAATAAATGCTTCACAGAGTTCAAGAAACAGACACATCAACATCAACTGTTCAGAGGAGACGGCGTGAATCAGACCTTCATGGTCGAATTGCTAAAAGAAACCACTCCTAAAGGACACCAATAAGAAGAAGACACTTGCTTGGACCAATAAACGAGCAATGGACATTAGACCAGTGGAAATATGTCCTTTGCTCTGATGAGTAGAAATTTCAGATTTTTGGTTCCAACCACAGACGCACAGTAGGAAAACAGATGATCCCCACATGTGTGGTTCCCACCGTGAAGCATGGAGGTGGTGGTGTGATGGTGCTTTGCTGGTGACATTGATTTATTTAGAATTCAAGGCACACTTAACCAGCATGGCTACCACAGCATTCTGCAGCAATATGCCATCCCATCTGGTTTATGGGACTATCATTTGTTTTTCAACAGAACAATGACCCAACACACATCCAGGCTGTGTAAGGCCTATTTGACCAAGAAGGAGAGTGATGGTACTGCATCAGATGACCCTGCCTCCACAATCGCCTGACTTCAACCCAATTGAGATGGTTTGGTACGAGTTGGACCGAAGAGTGACGGAAAAGCAGCCAACAAGTGCTCAGCATATGTGGAAACTCCTTCAAGACTGTTGGAAAAGCATTCCAGGTGAAGCTGGTTGAGAGAATTCCAATAGTGTGAAAAGCTGTCATCAAGGCAAAGGGTGACTACGTCGAAGAATCTCCAATATATTTTGATTTGTTTAACCCTTTTTTGGTTACTACATGATTCCATGTGTGTTAAATCATAGTTTTGATGTCTATTGTACAATGTAGAAAATAGTCAAAAATAAAGAAAAACCCTTGAATGAGTAGGTGTGTCCAAACTTTTGTCTGGTACTGTGTGCACACACACACACACACACACACACACACACACACACACACACACAGTTGAAGTCGGCAGTTTACATACACCTTAGTCAACTACATTTAAACTCAGTTTTTCACAATTCCTGACATTTAATCCAAGTAAAAATTCCGTTTTAGGTCAGTTAGGATGACCACTTTATTTTAAGAACATGAAATGTCAGAATAATAGTAAAGAGAATGATTTATTTCAGCTTTTATTTCTTTCTTCACATTCCCAGTGGGTCAGAAGTTTACATACACACAATTAGTATTTGGCAGCATTGCCTTTAAAATGGTTTACTTGGGTCAAACGTAGCCTTCCACAAGCTTCCCACAATAAGCTGGGTGAATTTTGTCCCATTCCTCCTGACAGAGTTGGTGTAACTGAGTCAGGTTTGTAGGCCTCCTTGCTAACGTCCCACCTCGACAGCTTCCAGTGAAATTGCAGAGCGCCAAATTCAACGTAAATTACTATAAATATTTAACTTTCATGAAATCACAAGTGCAATACATCAAACCATGCGATTATCTGAGGACAGCGCTCAGCAGACAAAACATTAAACAGTTTGCAGCCAAGTACATTAGTCACGAAAGTCAGAAATAGCAATAATATTAATCACTTACCTTTGATGATCTTCGTATGGTTGCACTCACAAGACTCCATGTTACACTATAAATGTTGGTTTTGTTCGATAAAGTCCCTCTTTATATCCAAAAACCTCAATTTTGTTGGCGCATTTTGTTCAGTTATCCAATGGCTCAAATGCGGTCACAAGAGGCAGACGAAAATTCTAAATGGAATCCATAAAGTTCGTAGAAACATGTCAAACGATGTTTATAAATCAATCCTCAGGTTGTTTTTAGCCTAAATAATCGATAATATTTCAACCGGACAATAGCGTCGTCAATATAAAAGATAAACAACGAAAGGCGCACTCTCGGGATTGCGCACCAAACAGGTTGGGGAATTTCCACTGGCCTCTCATTGAAACTGCTCATTCTCCCTCATTTTTCAGAAAAAAGGCCTGAAACAATGTCTAAAGACTGTTCACAGCTAGTGGAAGCCATAGGGAACGGAATCTGGGTCCTATCGCTTTGAATGGTGGATAGCCTTTCAATGGAAAAACACCCATTTCAAAATAATAGCACTTCCTGGATGGATTTTCCTCAGGTTTTTCACCTGCAATTTCAGTTCTGTTATACTCACAGACATTATTTTAACAGTTTTGGAAACTTGAGTGTTTTCTATCCAAATCTACCAATTATATGCATATCCTAGCTTCTGGGCCTGAGTAGCAGGCAGTTTACTTTGGGCACGCTTTTCATCTAAAATTCCAAATGCTGCCCCCTATCCCAAAAAAGTTTTAACTTCCTGACTGATGTCTGGAGATGTTGCTTCAATATCTTCACATCATTTTCGATCCTCATGATGCCATCTATTTTGTGAAGTGCACCAGTCTCTCCTGCAGCAAAGCACCCCACAACATGATGCTGCCACCCCCATGCTTCACGGTTGGGATGGTGTTCTTCGGCTTGCAAGCCTCCCCCTTTTTCCTCCAAACATAACAATGGTCATTATGGCCAAACAGTTCTATTTTTGTTTCATCAGACCAGAGGACATTTCTCCCAAAAGTACAATCTTCGTCCCCATGTGCAGTTGCAAACCGTAGTCTGGCTTTTTTATGGCGCTTTTGGAGCAGTGGTTTCTTCCTTGCTGAGCAGCCTTTCAGGCTATGTCGAAATAGGACTCGTTTTACTGTGGATATAGATACTTTTGTACCCGTTTCCTCCAGCATCTTCACAAGGTCCTTTGCTGTTGTTCTGGGATTGATTTGCACTTCTCGCACCAAAGTGCGTTCATCTCTAGGAGACTGAACGCATCTCCTTCCTGAGCGGTATGACAGCTGCGTGGTCCCATGGTGTTTATACTTGCGTACTATTGTTTGTACAGATGAACGTGGTACCTTCAGGCGTTTGGAAGTTGCTCCCAAGGACGAACCAGACTTGTGGAGGTCAACAATTTTTTCCGGAGGTCTTGGCTGATTTCCCCATGATGTCAAGCAAAGAGGCACTGAGTTTGAAGGTAGGCCTTGAAATACATCCACAGGTACACCTCCAATTGACTCAAATGATGTCAATTAGCCTATCAGAAGCTTCTCAAGCCATGACATAATTTTCTGGAATTTTCCAAGCTGTTGAAAGGCACAGTCAACTTAGTGTATGCAAACTTCTGACCCACTGGAATTGTGATACAGTGATTTATAAGTGAAATAATCTGTCTGTAAACAATTGTTGGAAAAATGACTTGTGTCATGCACAAAGTAGATGTCCTAACCGACTTGCCAAAACTATAGTTTGTTAACAAGAAATTTGTGGAGTGGTTGAAAAACAAGTTTTAATGACTCCAACCTAAGTGTATGTAAACTTCCCGACTTCAACTGTATATATCACATTCCTTGTGTGTGATCATATATTTTGATACATTGAATGTTTAATATTGTGAACCTGTGTTATATATTTTTTACTGAGTACTGACCCTATATATATAGGACCTTCCACCCCCTCCTGGGATATGGATGCCTGATGAAGACCTAAGGGTCTTTATAAATACAATTATAAATAAAAATCACCTGGGAGCAGGAGCAGCAGTGTGCAGCATTTTCCTTTCTGTTTTCCATGAGTTTGCCTATAACTCCAGCACCTGTGAAAAGTACCTTGATGTGCGTATGTTCTTCAGCTGAAAGTTTCCAATAAGAAATTCAATTTCGCTTTCTGTTGCAAAACGTTTTGTTACGGTGTGCCATAATGAACACAACCCTAGAAAACCACAGGTCAAAGTTGCAGTACGTCTACATTTTAGAAGGGCGGATGTTAAAGAACAAGGGGCCTGGGGACTTCCTTCTTTGAAGTAATCACTGATTAGAAATGATTGGACAGTTTAACTTAAGGGCTCCACCTCATGACCCTGGTCAAAAGTAATGCACTAATAATATATATATATATATATATAGGGGAAAAGGATGCCATTTCAGATGCAGCCATGGACTCATTCACCTAGAGCATGGGTATAGTTAAGTGGTGGCTGCTGCAGGCTTGCAGCACATTTATGCTGAGTTGGGCTCATTTTTATTTTGTAATGTAATTCATTTAGTTTAAACCACAGTAACACCCCCTGAAATACCGCTTGCCGGCAGTGAGGTTTAGCTTTGAGGAACTGAAATAGCATTGCAGAGTAAACACAAAGACCAACTGAAATATTTCAGGCTTTTTCCCCCCAGTGGGGCCTTCGGTATGCGAGGGTGCAAAGTCATGCAGACGCGCACACACTGCTATACGGACCACATTCTCAGGTGAACAGAGACAGGTGATCGAAATGGCAACTTGGGCAAATGTCTGACCTAAACATAGCTAGCCTGCATTCTATCACCTACTAACATCCTGAAGGCCTACCGACCGAACATGTTTGAGATCAATTACTATCTGGCATCCAAAATGACTATTCATTATGATTTATAGATCAGTCAGTCTGCAGTTGCTAACTGTCCATCTCAAACACTGACTGACTGATTGAATTGAACTCACCTCCCTACAGCAATCTAGCCTGGTCCCAAATTGGTTTGTGCGGTCTTGCCAACTTCTATGGTCATTGCCATACCAAATAAATATAGGAATTGGCTATAAAGCACAAACCAATCTGGGACCAGGCTAAATTCAATCCACAAGGGACACACTCCCATCCTGACACACATTAGGCCCAGTCTCTGAACCCTTTGGTGTCACTGGGTTCTGGTGCCAAAGTTCCAAATGGCCAAACCCACCGCCACAAACCCAGCCATTGTGGGAGTCACAGAGTGTAGCCAGCAGAGCGGACATGTCTGAATGGTGTGGTGGGGGGTGAGGGAGGGATGGACAGACAGAGGGAGGAGGGAATGGGAGGACGGGGTAAGGATGAGGGACAGAGGGGGTCATTTTATCACTTACTGTGATTTGAATATCAATCAGGTCATGGCAGCATGCAGGTGTTAAGAGAGACAGAGAGGAAAAAGAGAGGGATAGAGAAGATGCAAAAGGGAAGAGGGTAAGTTAGAGAACAATAAGCATTTCAGAGTCCACTGTGACTTGCTTTGATTCAACAGTCTAACGCTCATCTCTAATTTGGCGCCCAAAAAAGCCATCTGCTGCTTCTACCAGTTCATTAGGGCAAACGTTTAGAAATGTTTTACAATGGAAAATGACTACAAGTGCTTCTTATTGGACAAGTCCAGGTAGTCCCTCCCTGTTTGACTGTTTTCTTACATTTGGTGCCTAATGAACACAACCCAATAGACAGTTCAGAGACAAAAGCTGCAAGCTGAGTGAGAAAAAGCATCCTGTTGCATCATCACAAGCAAACAACTATGTCATTGAAACATGTTGGAAAAGTCATATTGATTGCATGTACTGACAATCCTCATGCTTGGCAACTACAGTGTGCGCTTGGTGTAAGGTGAAGGTAAATCCAAGACGCTGATCTTGTGTCAGTTTAGCATTTTCACAGCTAATGGATAAGGTGAGAATTGAGGAATGGGAAGCTGATCCTAGATCTGTACCTAGGGAAAATGTGTGTTCTTCAGGGAAATCAAAATGGCCATAATCAAATGACCCAGGTGGTGTATTCATTAAGCCCCAAACAAAAGAAAACAGGAGGGGACTATCTAAACTTGTCCTATAAGACATGCTCAGCTAAGGTGTGCCCCAATGTATACAACCCAGAGAGCACACAGTGCATTCGGAAAGTATTCAGACCCCTTCCCTTTTTCCAAATGTTGTTACGTTAAAGCCTTATTCTAAAATTGATTATATTACTTTTTTCCCCCTCATCAATCTACACACAATACCCCATAATGACAAAGGGAAAACAGGTTTTTAGACATTTTTGCAAATGTATTAACAAAATAAAAAACAAATACCTTATTTACATGTGTTCAGACCCTTTGCTATGAGACATGAAATTGAGCTCTGGTGCATCCTGTTTCCATTGATCATCCTTGAGATGTTTCTACAACTTGATCGGAGTCCACCTGTGGTAAATTCAATTCATTGGACATTGTTTGGAAAGGCACACACCTGTCTATATATATATAAGGTCCCACAGTTGACCATGCATGTCAGAGTAAAACAAAGCCACGAGGTTGAAGAAATTGTCCGTAGAGCTCAGAGACAGGATTGTGTCGAGGCACAGATCTAGGGAAGGGTACCAAAACATTTCTGCAGCATTGAAGGTCCCCAAGAACACAGTGGCCGCCATTATTCTTAAATGGAAGCAGTTTGTAACCACCAAGATTCTTCCTAGAGCTGGCCGCCCAGCCAAACTGAGCAATTGGTGGAGTAGGGCCTTGGTTAGGGAGGTGACCAAGAACCCGATGGTCACTCTGACAGAGCTCTAGAGTTACTCTGTGGAGATGGGAGAATCTTCCAGAAAGACAACCATCTATACAGCACTCCACCAATCAGGCCTTTATGGTAGAGTGGCCAGACGGAAGCCACTCCTCAGTAAAAGGCACATAACAGCCCTCTTGGAGTTTGCCACGAGGCACCTAAAGGACTCTCAAGACCACGAGAAACAAGATTCTCTGGTCTGATGAAACCAAGATTGAACTCTTTGGCTTGAATGCCAAGCGTCACATCTGGAGTAAACCTGGCACCATCTCTACGGTGAAGCATGGTGGTGGCAGCATCATGCTGTGGGGATGTTCTTTAGTGGCAGGGACTGGGAGACTAGTCAGGATCCTTGATGAAAACCTGCTCCAGGGCACTCAGGACCTCAGACTGGGACAAAGGTTCACCTTCCAACAGTACAACAACCCCAAGCACACAGCCAACACAATGCAGGAGTGGCTTCGGGATAAGTCTCTGAATGTCCTTGAGTGGCCCAGCCAGAGCCCGGACTTCAACCCGATCGAACATCTCTGGAGACCTGAAAATAGTTGTGCAGCGACTCTACCCATCCAACCTGACAAAGCTTGAGAGGATCTACAAAGAATGGGAGAAACTCCCCAAACACATCTGTGCCAAGCTTGTAGCATCATACATAAGACAAAGGTGCTTCAACAAAGTACTGAGTAAAGGGAATGAATACTTTCGTAAAATGTGATATTTACGTTTATTTTTTATAAATTTGAAAAAGATTCTCAAAACCTGTTTTTGCTTTGTCGTTATGGGATATTGTGTGTAGATTGAGGTAAAAAAATGATTTAATGCATTTTAGAAAAAAGGCTAACCTAACAAAATGTGGAAAAAGTCAAGGGGTCTGAATACTTTCCTAATGCAGTCTCTCTCAGATTGACATCTCCATGAGATAGAGACTATATATTACTGAGTGGGGGTTGTTTGGAGAGTGTGTGTGCGCACGCGTTTACATAATCTTGCCCCCAGGCTCAAAATGCTGGCGCATAGTGGTAACAGTGTGGGACTTTGGGACTTAGGGTGTGTGGATCCCTGAGTGACATGATAATCAATTCAAATTCTGAGCTAGTCACACGACTATGAGGCTGGCTCCAAATCGAGGCAGAAAAGTGTTTGTTATGGTGCACCAAGGAAATAATTCCCCGGAGCGTAAGGTTGTAGGAACATATCACCATTCATGTATGGCATGCTGTGTATTGTTTTTATGCAGTTGCATATCCAATTACCCTAGACAAGCATCAGTAATACATTGTTTACAGGATGGCTTCAGGGCATGACAACTACACAGGAAGTAGCACAAAGATGCTATTAGTGAATAGATGATGTGATGAGAATTATTCAATGTCCTTGTTTATAGTGTGTGTGTGTGCGAACATGTTTGTGTATTGTGCACAAAAGACTTGCATGCTATTTATGGTTTTGTTGTGTTGCACCCTGAATCTTCAGCCGGATAAAAGTGTTGGTTTAGAGTGGGTGTGAGAAAGGGTCTTGGAAGTGCTCTGTCTTGAGGGTGACTCTTCATATATAGAAAAATGTGGTACATACAGTGCTTTCAGCAAGTATTCACACCCCTTTTTCCAAATGTCATTGTGTTACAGCCTGAACTAAATATTTATTACATTGAGATGTTTGGTCATTTGCCTACACACAATATAATACCCCATAATGTCAAAGTGGAAAAGATGAAATGTCTTGAGTCAATAAGTATCAACCCCTTTGTTATGGCAAGCCTAAATAAGTTCAGTTGCAAAAATGTGCTTAACTTCTCTAGGGTAGGGGGCAGTATTTTGACGTCCGGATGAAAGGCATGCCCGTAGTAAGCTGCCTGCTACTCAGGCTCAGAAGGTAGGATATGCATATTATTAGTAGATTTGGATAGAAAACACTGAAGTTTCTAAAACTGTTTGAATGATGTCTGTGAGTATAACAGAACTCATATGGCAGGCAAAAACCTGAGACAAATCCAACCAGGAAGTGTGGAAATCTGAGGTTTGTAGTTATTCAAGTGATTGCCTATACAGTATACAGTGACTTAGGGTTCATTTAGCACTTCCTAAGGCTTCCACTAGATGTCAACAGTCTTTAGAACGTGGTTTCATGCTTCTACTGTGACTGGGGAGAAAATAAGAGCTGACTCAATAATCTGAATGCGCGAACAAAACGGAGGTATTTGGACATAAATATGGAGTTTATCGAACAAAACAAACATTTCTTGTGGAAGTGGGAGACCTGGGAGTGCATTCCAAAGAAGATCAGCAAAGGTAAGTGAAGATTTATAATACTATTTCTGAGTTTTGTTGACTCCAGAACTTGGCGGGTAACTGTATAGCTTGCTTTGATGTCTGAGCTCTGTACTCAGAATATTGAACAATGTGCTTTCGCCGTAAAGCTATTTTGAAAGGTTGTAGGTTTTGGAGGCAAAACATTTTCTGAACATAATGCGCCAATGTAAAATGGGGTTTTTGGATATAAATATGAACAAAACATACATGTATTGTGTAACATTGAGTCCTGGGAGTGTCATCTGATGAAGATCGCCAAAGGTTAGTGATTAATCTTAGCTGTATTTCTGGTTTTTGTGACGCCTCTCCTTGCTTGGAAAATGACTGTGGTTTTTCTTGTCTCAGCGCTGTCCTAACATAATCTAATGTTATGCTTTCGCCGTAAAGCCTTTTTGAAATCGGACAATGTGGTTGGATTAATGAGAAGTGTATCTTTAAAATGTGATACAATAGTTGTATGTTTGAGAAATTTGAATTATGAGATTTTTGTTGTTTTGAATTTGCCGCCCTGCTATTTCACTGGCTGTTGAATAGTGTGTACCAAATACCAGGGAAGGTTTTCCAATGAACCAAAAATTGGTAGATGGGTAAAAATAAACACTGTAGTTACTCCACAATACTAACCTAATTAACAGAGTGAAAAGAAGGAAGCCTGTACAGCAGCGGAGGCTCCTCAGAGGAAGGCGAATTTCGTAAAATTTCATAAAAAGTAGTGAAACATAAAAAAAACTATCATTTTAAGATAAAACTATTTTAAATATATTCATATGTTACCAAATAATTGATTAAAACACTGTTTTGCAATGAAGGTCTACAGTAGCCTCAACAGCACTTTCACGGGTAGTACCATGGTGTAGCTGGAGGACAGCTATTTTCCATCCTCCTCTGGGTGCATTTACTTCAATACAAAACCTAGGAGGCTCATGGTTCTCAGCCCCTTCCATAGACTTACACAGTAATTATGACAACTTCCGGAGGACATCCTCCAACCTGTCAGAGCTCTTGCAGCATGAACTGATGTTGTCCACCCAATCAAAGAGATTGAATCTATTACTGAAAGCATAAGCTACAACTAGCTAACACTGCAGTGCATAAAATGTGGTGAGTAGTTGACTCAAAGAGAGAGAAAGACAATAGCTGAACAGTTTTGAACAAATTCATTTCTTAAATTAAGGAGAAGAAAGAGCGAGGGAGAGAGAGCTAGCTATAATTCATGGTATTTTTTTTACTTTTCACTTACTTCGCTAGTTTAGCCTACTCAAACAAAACACCCGGCTCAAACAGATAGGGATGCTATGTTAGCTAGCTGGCTGTCCAACACTAGAACCTTTCCAAGTCAAGGTAAGCTTTCGGTTTTATTAATTTATTGCCACCGGTGTAACTGCTAAACGGCCTTTGACTGTACTGCATGATTGCATGGTTTACTAATGCGTTAGTTCTAATAGCTATGTAGACTATGACGTTAGATAATATGGTGACAACGATGTAGGCTGTGTGTTGAGCGTAGCGGTTATAATATGAAGGTTTGGCTTGTAAAGTTTTTTTTGGGCCTGGTCACAGACGGCATGTGTTGTGCACTGAAGTCCACAGGCAGAGTGAAAAGGTGAGGAGGAGAGCACGTAGATGCAAAAAGGAATTACAACGAGCAAAGTGATCATTCTGTTTGTATGTGGCTGCTATGAAAGTAAACTGTGTTTGCATGTGATAAGGGGTATATTCATTCCACTGATTCGGTTGAAAAACGTTCCATATTTTCAACCATCATTTTATGGATATCTTTGTAATCGTTAAGGACTAGGGAGTTTTTCAGGATCAAAAAGAAACAGAATGGACCTAAGCACAGGCAAAATCCTAAGAAAACCAGGTTCAGTCTGCTTTCTACCAGACACAGATGAATTCCCTATTCAGCAGGACAATAAACTAAAACAAGACTAAATATACACTGGAGTTGCTTACCAAGATGATATTGAATCTTCCTGAGTGGCCTAGTTAGAGTTCAGTTCAATCTACTTGAAAATCTATAGCCAAGACCTGAAAATGGTTGTCTAGCAATGATCAACAACCAATTTGACAGAGCTTGAAGCATTTTGAAAATAATAATGTGTGAATATTGTACAATGCAGGTGTGCAAAGCTCTAAGAGACTTACCCAGAAAGACTCACAGCTGTAATCCCTGCCAAAGGTGTTTCAACAAAGTACTGAATTAGGGGGTGGAATACCGTTGAAAAAAGATATGTATTTCATTTTCAATACATTTGGGGAAAAATGTAAAAACATGCTTTCACTTTGTCATTATGGGGTGTTGTGTGTAGATGTGCGAGATTTTTTTTAAATCCATTTTGAATTCAGGCTGTTACACAACAAAATGTGGAATAAGTCAAGTGGTATGAATACTTCCTGAAGGCACTGAATGAATAGTATATGAGCAGGGTGTGAATGAAATCCTCAAACAAAACAAAAACACACACACAACAGCAATCTCTTTCGCCCTCTCACTATATTACACACCATATTACACACAATGAAGTGGCTGGGTACTGCCTGGTTGGGGGAACTCCCAAGTCAGGGCCCTCTTTTCTCACAGTAATGGTTTACATTCCACACAGGGATGCAAAGCCGGAAAAGACCAAAGAAGAGGGGGGATTTTCAGACAGTAAACTGACATCCACAGGAAACTGTGGTATAAACAACTCGACGACAAGGAAGTGGGCCACACAAAACACCACAACTGAGACAAAAACCTTTAAAAGTGGTCCTCTGTGATAGATGAGAAATGCATCGGACCACAACTGAGCCCAGATCCACCCAACAACCGCAACCTTACCCGAACCTCGTATGGTGAAGCAATTGGCGCCTTTGTGGGAGGTAAGTTATTTTTTGGGTGCCCCAAAGCTGAAGACAGCAACGCCACAATGAAATGGCATCCGCATGCAGAAATGAACACGCCTCCAGAGGGATAGAGAGAGAGAGAAGGAAGGACGGAGAGAGAGAGAAGGAAGGACGGAGAGAGAGATACTCACCTGGGCATAGTCCCTCTCTACGGCAGCTTTCTTCTGACTGAATGTCCTACAAGGAGTAAAGGTAGAACCACAGAATGATATACAACATCATAAATAAACTGGGAAAAGAGACTGAATGGACACTACCGTACTATATAAATTAGGCAAAGCATGATACATTCAGTACGGCTGACCCCATTTTGTCAACTGGTCGATTGTTTGGTCGATAGGCTGTTGGTCGACCGAGATATCTTTAATCGAGCAGTCGCAATTTTTTATGTTACCAACGGGACATTAAAAACTGTAATATCTTATGCTTCATGGAGTCGTGGCTGAATGATGACATTATCAACATACAGCTGGCTGGTTATACGCTGTATCGGCAGGATAGATAAGCGGTGTCTGGTAAGACAAGGGGAGGTGGACTATGCACATATGTAAACAGCAGCTCGTGCACGATATCTAAGGTAGTCTCAAGGTTTTGCTCGCCTGAGGGAGAGTATCTCATGATAAGCTGTCGACCACACTATCTACCTAGAGAGTTTAAATCTGTATTTTTTGTAGCCATCTACATCCCACCACAGACCAATGCTGGCACTAAGACCGCACTCAATGAGCTGTATTCCGCCAGAAGCAAACAGGAAAACACTCATCCAGGAGGCGGTGTTCCTAGTGGCCGGGGAATTTAATGCAGGGAAACTTAAATCAGTTTTACCTAATTTCTACCAGCTTAAATGTGCAACCAGAGGGGAAAGAAATACTCCACACAGAGACATGTACAAAACTCTCCCTCGCCCTCCATTTGGCAAATCTGACCATAATTCTATCCTCCTGAGTCCTGAACACAAGCAAAAAATAAAGCAGGAAGCACCAGTGACTAGATCAATAAAGAAAAGTGGTCAGATGAAGCAGATGCTAAGCTACAGGACTGTTTTGCTAGCACACACTGGAATATGTTCCGGGATTCTTCCTATGGCATTGAGGAGTACACCGCATCAGTCATTGGCTTCATCAATAAGTGCATCGATGACATCGTTCCCAGTGACCGTGCTTACATACCCCAACCAGAAGCCATGGATTACAGGCAACACCCGCACTGAGCTAATGGATAGAGCTGCCGCTTTCAAGGTGTGGACTCTAAACCAGAAGGTTATTAGAAATCCCGCTATGCCTTCCAACGAACCATCAAAAAGGCAAAGTGTCAATACAGGACTAAGATCGAATTCTACTACACAGGCTCCGACGCTCGTCGGATATGGCAGGGCTTGCAAACTATTACAGACTACAAAGGGAAGCAGAGCAAAGTGACACGAGCCTACCAGACGAACTAAACTACTTCTATGCTTGCTTTGAGGCAAATAACACTGAAACATGCATGAGAGCACCAACTGTTCCGGACGACTGTGTGATCACGCTCTCCGCAGTTGATTTGAGTAAGACCTTTAAACAGGTCAACATTCACAGGGTCACAGAGCCAGACGGATTACCAGGACGTGTACTGCAAGCAGGCGCTGACCAACTGGAAAGTGTCTTCACTGACATTTTCAACTTCTCCCTGTCTGAGTCTGTAATACCAACATGTTTCAAGCAGACCACCATAGTCCCTGTGCCCAAGAACACTAAGGTAACCTGCCTGAATGAATACCAACCCATAGCACTCACGTCTGTAGCCAGTGCTTTGAAAGGCTAGTCATGGCTCACAACACCATTATCCCAGAAAGCCTAGACCCAGTTCAATTTGCATACCGCCCTAACAGATCCACAGATGATGCAATCTCTACTGCACTCCACACTGCCCTTTCCCACCAGGACAAAAGGAACACCTAAGTGAGAAAGCTATTCATCGACTACAGCTCAGCGTTCAACATCACAGTGTCCTCAAAGCTCATCAATAAGCTAAGGATCCTGGGACTAAACACCTCCCTCTGCAACTGGATCCTGGACTTCCCGACGGGCCGACCCCAGGTGGTAAAGGTAGGTAACAACACATTCGCCACGCTGATCCTCAATACAGGGGCCCCTCAGGGGTGCGTGCTCAATCCCCTCCTGTACTCCCTGTTCACTCATGACTGCAAGGCCGGGCACGACTCCAACACCATCATTAAGTTTGCTGATGACACAACAGTGGTAGGCCTGATCACCGACAACGATGAGACAGCCTATAGGGAGGAGGTCAGAGAACTGGTCGTGTGGTGTCAGGACAACAACCTCTCCCTCAACGTGATCAAGACAAAGGAGATGATTGTGTACTACAGGAAAAGGTGGACCGAGCACGTCCTCATTCTCATCGACGGGGCTGTAGTGGAGCAGGTTGAGAGCTTCAAGTTCCTTGGTGTCCACATCACCAACAAACTAACATGGTCCAAGCACACCAAGACAGTGGTGAAGAGGGCACGACAAAACCTATTCCCCCTCAGGAGACTGAAAAGATTTGGCATGGGTCCTCAGATCCTCAAAAAGGTTCTACAGCTGCACCATCGTGAGCATCCTGACTGGTTGTATCACTAACTGGTATGGGAACTGCTCGGCCTCCGACCGCAAGGCACTTCAGAGGGTAGTGCGTACGGCCCAGTACATCACTGGGGCCAAGCTTCCTCCCATCCAGGACCTCTATACCAGGTGGTGTCAGAAGGAGGATCTAAAAATTGTCAAAGACACCAGCCACCCTAGTCATAGACTGTTCTCTCTGCTACTGCACGGCATGCAGTACCAGAGCGCCAAGTCTAGGTCCAAGAGGCTTCTAAACAGCTTCTACCCCCAAGCCATAAGACTCCTGAACAGCTAATCAAATGGCTACCCAGATTATTTGCATTGCCCCCCCCCTTTTACACCGCTGCTACTCTTATTATCTATGTCACTTTAACTCTACCTCCATGTACATATTACCTCAATTAACCGGTGCCCCGCACATTGACTCGGTATCGGTACCCCCCGTATATAGTCTCGCTATTGTTATTTTACTGCTGCTCTTTAACTACTTGTTACTTTTATTTGTTATTCGTATTTTTTAAACTGCATTGTTGGTTACGGGATTGTAAGTAAGCATTTCACTGTAAGGTCTACAACTGCTGTAGACCTTATAGTGCTGCATGTGACAAACAATTATTATTTTTATGGTGCACAAGACACCAGTCTGATTCACGCCTGTCTCAGTGGACTAATCCATTGCGGACGCCACGGGGATGGCACAATCCATCACTCCTAAGTCATTTGATAATGAAATTGTATATGGTTATATTATGTAAAAATAATGGTGCAACACTAATCAATCTCATTATCTTATAACAAATGCTCAATCTTCAGTGCGCCGTAGAATTGGCACCTTTCCCTATGTTGCTATGTGCATAATAGCAAAGTTAATCAGTATAGTGGGATTGAGAACAATGCGGTGGAGGCAGCAGCAGCGACAAAAAAACAGCCTTTGCCTGAGCCTTGTCTAAGAAAATTGAGGAGAGAGACTATTATTTACACTGTTGCAAATTGCCAGAAAAAATTATATTGTAATCTAACAACAACTGTTTGACACACACAATACACAGTCCTTGCTCCTATACCCTCCTTTTTCTAGATCTCCAGTAGTTACCACAACTTAGTCAAATGACCTCCAAAGATCTGACTTCCCCTTTCCCTCCTGAGCAACCAGTAAACATTCGCCCGTTGAGTTTATTTTTCATGTCCTCCAAATCCATTTTGCTGTTATAACCAATTTATTGATGTGATTATGATAGGCTATAGGTGAGGTCCTATTGTTCACATGCATGTGATGCTCGCGCATTTCATGTAAAGAGAGCAAGGGTTGAGGGAATGTTTGTCATAAACAAATTAGGGATTTCGGTAACAGAACCAAACTTCACAGTCAGAAACTAAATGACTGTAATGATGTTACAGCTTCAGCATGGACAGTGCAATAAACACTGCTATGTGTTTAAACAGAGCGAGACAACGTGCCCCAGTCACACACCGTCCTTTTTTTAACAGTTCGACCATCGGGTTCTTTGAGTAATTTCTGCATCTTAATTATGTAATCAAACAGTATGCTTAAAGCATCATACAAAGCTCAGCGCATATGTAGTTGATTTTATTCTGTCTATATAAGGAAAAATCAGGTTAAACAAGACTCAGTCAACCAATATTTTTTTTGTCGGGAACAGCCCTAAGATTCAACAGCCAATGACATGCTAGGCATCATTAATGATGTATCAGACTGATATCTAGGGAGTTGTGGCTTGCTGAATAGCATGTCAGATTATAAACCTGACAAATTGTTTGAGATCAAAATAGTAGTAGTGGTGCAAATAAGCAGCATAGACACGCTGTAGTATTTTTTCTCCATTTGCATCCTGTTTCCATTGATCATCTTTGAGATGTTTCTACAACTTGGAGTCCACCTGTGGTAAATTCAATTCATTGGACATGATTTGGAAAGGCACACACCCATCTATATTAGTTCCCACTGTTGAAAGTGCATGTTTGAGCAAAAACCAAGCCATGAGGTCAAAGGAATTGTTCGTAGAGCCCGGAAACAGGGTTATGTCGAGGCACAGATTGGGGAAGGGTACCAAAAAATATCTGCAGAAATTAAGGTCCCCAAGAACACAGTGGCCTCCATCATTCTTAAATGGAAGTAGTTTAGAACCACCAAGACTCTTCCTAGAGCTGGCTGCCCAGCCAAAAGGGGGAGAAGGGCCTAAGTCAGGGAGGTGACCAAGAACCTGATGGTCACTCTGACAGTTCCTCTGTGGAGATGGAAGGTTCTCCCAGAAGGACAACCATCTGCAGCACTCCACCAATCAGGCCTTTACTGTAGAGTGGTCAGACGGAAGCCACTCCTCAGTAAAAGGCACGACAGCCCACTTGGAGTTTGCCAAAACAACACCTAATGGACTCTCAGACCATGAGAAACAAGATTATCAAATCTGATGAAACCAAGATTGAACTATTTGGCCTGAATGCCAAGTGTCACATCTGGAGAAAACCTGGCACCATCCCTACGGTGAAGCATGGAGGTGGCAGCATCATGATCATGTGGGAATGTTTTACAGTGGCAGGGACTGGAAGACTAATCAGGATCGAGGGAAAGATGAACAGAGCAAAGTACAGAGAGTTCCTTGACGAAAACATACTCCAGAGGTTCATCTTCCAACAGGACAATGACCCTAAGCACACAGCCAAGACAATGCAGGAGTGGCTTTGGGACAAGTTTCTGAATGTCATTGAGTGGCCCAGCCAGAGCATGAAACCCGATTGAACATCTCTGGAGAGACCTGAAAATAGCTGTGCAGCGACGTTCCCCATCCAACCTGACAGAGCTTGAGAGGATCTGCAGGGAGGAATGGGAGAAACTCCCCAAATACAGGTGTGCCAAGCTTGTAGCGTCATACCCAAGAAGACTCGAGGCTGTAATCGCTGCCAAAGGTGATTCAACAAAGTACTGAGTAAAGGGTCTGAATACTTATGTAAATGTACGTTTTTTATTTAATTCCTAATCACCTGTTTTTTCTTTGTCATTATAGGGTGTTGTGTGTAGATTGATGAGGAAACATGTAATCCATTTTAGAATAAGGCTGTAACGTAACAAAATGTGGAAAACGTCAAGGGGTCTGAATACTTTCCGAATGCACTGTACAGGTCTTGGATGACAGGGAGCTCAGCCCCAGTGATATACTGGGCTGGCCACACTACCCAATGTAGCACTTTGTGATCAAGGGTGGTTAATTTGCTATAGCAAGCGGCAATGCAGCCAGTCAGATGCTCTTGATGGTGCAGCTGTATAACTTTGCCAAATCTTTTCAGCCTCCTGAGGGAAAAGAGTCGCTGCCGTGCCCTCTTCACGATTGTGCGGGTGTGTCGACCATGTTAAGTCCTTAGTGATGTGGACACCAAGGAACTTGAAGCTCTCGACCCGCTCCACAACAGCCCCGAATGATGTGGATGGGGGCGTGCTCTTCCCTCTTTCTCCTATAGTCCACGATCAGCTCCTTAGTCTTACCGACGTTGAGGGAAAAGTTGACATGTCCGTTTTATTATGTTTGATGAATATGACCCCGGTTGTGTTGTTTGGAGTCTTTACAGTTCCAGGAGTGAGCAGAGTATGGCACATCTTGTCTCTCTCACGTGTAAACAGTACAAGAACCACAGTGTCAACTGGCCTAGTCCTTCTGTGATCAATGTCTTTTTCCTCTCTCCCACATTAGGCACCAAATGTAGAGAAATTTACTGAAACTGGGAGGGACTACCTGGTCCTGTCCAATAAGAAAAATTGATTTTCGTTTTCCATTACAATATGTTTTAAGTGGCAATTGAACACAACCCAGCCTCCTTGACGAGTCAGACACACAGTCAGACACCCCAGGCCCACAGTCAGTTCCTTTTGATTGATGGGTGAAGTAGGCAAATTGGCTTTGACTAGACTGGTCATGTACACTGGGCATTTCATTGGAAATTAAAGCTAGAAAGCCTAGTTTCTATATCCATTTTTGTACTTATAAATGAATAGCCAAAATTCCACATGGGTCACTTCAGGCTAAAACAAGACATTACTGGTCTGAGTGCTCTAGTATTCAGCAAAGCCAAACTGACACAACCGATCTGGCTTCCCCTCGAGTGATTTGCATGTCCTCTTGGCCTGTTCTTCCTTTCCCTCTGCATGGGTCATGTTCATTCAAGGCTAAGTTTTAGTTTTTCCATTGCAAACTGAGTGTTTCTTATTGGAGTCCAAGTAGGCCAGCGTTTCCCAAACTCACACATGGGGTGTGTGCTGCCATCCTGTTAGAAGGTAACAGATACTTTTATTACAATGGTTAAGATGGATTTTCATTGTGTTCCATGGTGTTATTCCCCGTAGCTCAGTTGGTAGAGCATGGTGTTTGCAACACCAGGGTTGTGGGTTCGATTCCCACGGGGGGCCAAGTACGAAGAAAAAAAATAATAATTATGAAATGAATATGAGATGTATGCATTCACTACTGTAAGTCGCTCTGGATAAGAGCGTCTGCTAAATGACTAAAATGTAAATGTAAAAAATGTTATTCGCCCCCTAGTGGAGCTTTCTGGTACTTAGAAAGACTGTACGCAAACAGGAAGTAGAGAATTTGTTCTGCACGCATAGAAGCAGCTAAAAACAACGCTACGGTGCAGGTCTTTCAGTGTAGCTATTTCTTGTCACGCTTCAGCCTCGGAAAATATTTGTTTGTAAGTTGGATTCAAGCATTTAGCTAGTGATGATAATCTTGTTATTGATAGAGTTGCTTACATATCAATGTTGGTTGGTTGTATTTACTCACACAAATTGCAATGCTTTTCATGTTTGCCGTCAGCTGTATTACTTTGCTCGTGCGTCATGCAAACGAATTGTAAAACATACAATACTGAAGTTTTGTTACTGTTTCTAGTGTAATATGCTTTGTTATTCTACAGAGATGGTTGTACATTATTAGAGTAATGAAAGGAGTTAGCCAATTACTTTATGATTAACAATTAGCTATATGGTTGGCGTCATGCCAGATGCATGATACCTTGGCACGTGTTTTGTATTTTCATGCAACTTCAACTTGAAAAGGTATAATGTACAGCTACAATATGTCGATTTGAATTGAATACTAAAGTATATTCTTTTCTGTATTTTGCAGTTTCACAACATAAACGTTTTCAATATATTCATTCAAGAAAAGTCACGCCTTGGGAGTTTTATTGAAGACTTAGTTGTTAGCTTTCTGTCTAGTTTTGCATGGGAACGCAATAAAAGGGCAGAATAGGGTGCATGTTTTGTTTTTTGCCCTAACACTACACAGCTGATTCAAAGCTTGATAATTAGTTGATTATTTGAATCAGCTGTGTAGCACTAGGACAAAAAAATAAACGTGTACCCAGGCGGGGCCCCAGGACCGAGTTTGGGAAACCCCAAAGTAGTCCCTACAATTTTTGTTTGTTTGGTGCCTAATGCCTTAAATCGATATCCACTTCATTGGCGCAGGCAGATTTTTTCCATCTTATCTGCTTAGGGATTCGAACCAGCGACCTTTCGGTTTACTGGCCCAACAGTCTTAACCGCTAGGCTACTGCCGACCTTAGGGAACACAACCCTGGGTCGCATTCAATAGGACCAACGTTTTGGAACATTCAAATAGCATATTTCTATGTAGATCAAACATGCCAGTCATGTAGAGCAATGTTTTCCAACTCCAGTACTCCCAACAGCACACGTTTGTTGTATCCCCAGAAAAAAAACACCCGGTTCAACTTTAAGGGTTTGATGATTAGTTGACAAGTAGAATCAGGTGTGCTTGTCTGGGGCCACAACAAAAATATGTACTGTTGGGGGATACTGGAGGACCGGAGTTGGGAAACACTGAAAAATCACACACACCAATAGCGTTTGCCGGCCGAGAGTACTTAACACAGCTTTGCCCAAACTTGGTCCTCAGGCTCTCACAGGGTGTACGTTTAGTTTTTTGCCCTAACACTACACAGCTGATTCAAAATGTTAGTTGATTATTTGAATGAGCTGTGTAGTGCTATGGCAAAAAACTAAATGTGCACCCCTTGGGGTCCCAAAGACCGATTTTGGGAAACCCTGACTTAGCACCTCTGAACAGAGTGCCAGCTGTAATTTGCAAACCGATTCTACATGTAGAATCGCGCAAAAATGTCGTCAGTCTGACACCCACCAGCGAGCATGTGGTACCCAAAACACCACGCTGAACGAACGGCAGATTGACATTTGGTGGGGTGTGTCTGCTCCCTTACAAATTCCAATAATAGAGCCGATGTGATTCCTATCTGCAACGTTTGACAACAGAACGTCGCCTTGCTCTCCCTCTTCTTCCCTATACTATATCACTGCCTGTCCCTATCATTCTCCCTCTCCAACTATCAATATTTTTTTATTCTGGTAACCAAAATTCCCATTTGGAGGATTCCAAGATTTCCTTACTATTCCATCCTGATTCCAGGAATTTTCCAACTAGGAAGATTCCAAAGTTATTTTTATCCAAAACCAATTTTCCTCCAAGAGTGACTGGCTGAACATCTCTGGCTCGTTTGATCTTTAGTAATTTTTCATCTCTTTGTCACCCCCCACCCAAGCCAAATCACAGGTAGCCAGACCCAAGAGTACTGTCCCCTTCCAAATAAACCCCTACCCCACAAGGGCACTTCATATCATAGACATCTACAAAGGTTGGATAGGTTTTTACCAATATGGTAATAGGGGCTAGGCCCTCTGACAGGCTAGGTGAAATTGTAGCCATTGATTATGCATATCCAAGTCTTTTACAACTACACAAGTACCTAGGTAGTAGGGGATAGGGGTTGATTTGAAACTGGGGATAGAGAAGCAGCCTCCACTGCCATCCACCGGCTCCCTCCACCCTCATCTTATAGCCCTCCACCCCCCTCTATCCTCCCTTACCTCAGGTCCTCCAGTAGGTCACACTCTGTCTGATGTTTGATGTGTAGTCTGCTTATCTGTTCAGCGTGAGTGTGTTTCAGCTCCTGGGTAACCTTGACCTGAGAGGCGCAAAACAGTTATATCAGAAGAAGTGGGCAAGACATCCAAATCCAGCTCTTGTATATGGAGCAGAATACAGTCAACTCCTGATAAGAGCACTGCATGTCATATACAGTTGAACTCAGAAGTTTACATACACCTTAGCCAAATACAGTTACTCAGTTTTTCACAATTCCTGACATTTAATCCTGGTAAAAATTCCCTGTCTTAGGTCAGTTAGGATCACCACTTTATTTTAAGAATGTGAAATGTCAGAATAATAGTAGAGAATTATTTATTTCAGCTTTTATTTCTTTCATCACATTCCCAGAGGGTCAGAAGTTTACATACTCAATTAGTATTTGGTAGCATTGCCTTTAAATTGTTTAACTTGGAAAAAACATTTCGGGTAGCCTTCCACAAGCTGCCCACAATAAGTTGGGTGAATTTTGGCCCATTCCTCCTGACAGAGCTGGTGTAACTGAGTCAGGTTTGTAAGCCTCCTTGCTCGCACACACTTTTTCAGTTTTGCCCACAACTTTTCTATAGGATTGAGGTCAGGGCTTGTGATGGCCAGTCCAATACCTTGACTTTGTAGTCCTTAAGCCATTTTGCCACAACTTTGGAAGTATGCTTGGGGTCATTGTCCATTTGGAAGACCCATTTGCGACCAAGCTTTAACTTCCTGACTGATGTCTTGAGATGTTGCTTCCATATATCCACATAATTTTCCTACCTCATGATGCTATCTATTTTATGAGGTGCACCAGTTCCTCCTGCAGCAAAGCACCCCCACAACATGATGCTGCCACCCCCGTGCTTTACGGTTGGGATGGTGTTCTTCAGCTTGCAAGCTTCCCCCTTTTCCCTCCAAACATAACGATGGTCATTATGGCCAAACAGTTCTATTTTTCTTTCATCAGACCAGAGGACATTTCTCCAGAAAGTACGATCTTTGTCCCCATGTGCAGTTGCAAACCGTAGTCTGGCTTTTTTATGGCGGTTTTGGAGCAGTGTCATCTTCCTTGCTGAGCGGCCTTTCAGGTTATGTCGATATAGGACTCGTTTTACTGTGGATATAGATACTTTTGTACCTGTTTCCTCCAGCATCTTCACAAGGTCCTTTGCTGTTGTTCTGGGATTGATTTGCACTTTTCGCACCAAAGTACATTCATCTCTTGGAGACAAAATGCGTCTCCTTCCTGAGCGGTATGATGGCTGCGTGGTCCCATGGTGTTTATACTTGCGTACTATTGTTTGTACAGATGAACGTGGTACCTTCAGGCGTTTGAAAATTGCTCCCAAGTGCAAACACATTATTTTTAACAGTCTTTGGATATATGCGTGTTTCCGGTTGACACATTCACAACAATACCAAGCCATTAAATTGATCTAGGTCGTGTTCATTAGGGCACCGCAAAACAAAATTGAGCATATCTTATTGGAAAATGACAACTCCCCTCCCTGTTACGGACCATTTTATTTTCGAGTGAACAAGGCCCAGAAGTCAACTATGTACTAATCCAGAGGCAGATGAAGCCGGGTAAAATGCTTCTCTGTGGGGCTGGGTGGAGGAAAGCAGAGTTGCCTCTGTAGACTTCTAATTGGCCCCTGGGTTAGGTAACCCAGTTTCAGGGCTAGTAATTGGGTGTGTGTTCAACTGGGAAACCATTAGGGCTCAAACTACACTCACTGACCTTACAGGCTATCCTGAGAAGATCATTCTGTCATCATGCATGGTGTTTATCGTGACTTGTCATTCAATCTCAAATTGATCTGGACCGTGCATTAGTTGATGTGTTGCACTGTAAATTATAATACAGTATTTTGTAGTGGTGATTTGACTCCTATTTCTGAAGTGAACTGGTGAACCCCAGCCTACTGTACTGTATTATTATACTATTATCATTACTTATAACACAGCTGATCATTAGGGGAAATATACTAAGGTTAAAATTAGAAGGCTATATTCAGGCAACTACAAACAAGTCAAGTGGTTGATCTAATAGGCCAAGGTGTGTTTCTATTTCAGGAAATGACTCATCTGTAGTGCTACCACTGACATTTGAATGGTTTGAGACTATTCCTCAGCAATTAGTAGGCTAAAGCAACCCGGGTTGAGAGAGAAATTAATCCATAAACTAGCTTATCATGAATATAACAAAAATGGCAAACGTATCATAGTGATAATTGTTTTTCCCATTAACATATTTAGAACATCATTGTTAAAAATAACAAATCTGGATTTTACATTATTTGATATACAGTCCAGGTTCAACTCCAACTGATGGAATTTTAACAAAACACAGTACAATTTCTTATCCAACACGCAACAGACTTCGGCGACTAGTCCGATGGTGTGTAATGTTTCTGCAACATGATACCGTAACAGGATTCCCATTACAATAATTGTTTTGCTATTCTAGCTACAGTTGTGTTGCTATTTTATTTACACAGGTCCAAATTCAGTCATCCATCACCACCATAGCTTACTACAAATGATCTCCACCAAAAGCAAGACTGTTACGATGTATCTTTGTCAGTTTGTGAGCCAGGCAAAGGCTACAACCTATTTGGAACCGTGAGAAAATGTGTTTTCCTTTAATTGAATACTAGGACATTTCTTAGGGTACCTTGGAACATTGAAAAAATATAACCGTTTCAAGAAGTAGCCTTCTAACAAAAAGCTCGTATTTGCGTTTGATAAAAACTATACAACTTTGTTCCGACGTAGTGGGCACATATCTTAAAGTTGGACCGCAACAAAGCGTGCATCTTCCAACATTCATCGAAACATTTGCAGAGGAAAGTAAAAACTGGACAACTCACCTTTCTCGGCGGAGGCTGCATGTTTGAATTTTAACTCCCAAGAAAAATCCTAACAAATATTTGCGTTAATCCAGAAATCCCGTGCAAAACTTTCTGTAATTTAGATACAATCGAAAGATAACCATGCACTGTGAGAATTGAGCTAGTCTGGTTCAGGCGGCCATAACGACGAAGTCCTGCTAAAAATGGACTGCCTCCGCGAACATAAAAGTGAAGTTTGCGATTCAGTGGGGTTTCCGGTGGAGGAGAGAAGAATGGCGACACGCTGAGGAAAAGCACGGGATTTTTCATGGGGATTGAATTGCTCTGGGTTGTGATGAAGACTCGCCGTGGGCTATATCTCTCTAGTGGCAATGTCCTCTTTATAAACATTGGGATTAGTTGGGGATTAGGTGATACAGTACATCTCTCTGACCCCTGCACATCTGTGCGTTTAGGCCCTCAGAAATACACCTATTTTATTATTCATTCTCTCTCAATTGTCTCAGATGAATATAGAGATTTATCCCTTCCATAGATAAATGACACATAAAGGCAAAAGTATACATATTTCTAGTAGGCTATCATTCAACATGGTTGACTAAAACAATGTCCATCACTTTTGTGATTAAAGTAGGCTATTGGTCGTTAGCAGTGCACTGAGTCTGATGTGTTTATAATATAAGAGATTCATGGGAGAATGCAATTACATTTGTGAACTGGGCATTTAACAGGGACAGGCTCTTGAACAGCTTCTATCCCCATGCAATAAGGCTGATAAATAGCTAACAAAATATCTACCCGACTATCTGAGTTAACCTTTATTTTTTATTTTTGCACTCTCTATGCACACTCACAGGGCCCTACACACACACACACACACACACACACACACACACACACACACACACACATTCACTCCGTCATCTGCTCACTCACACATAACATGCACGCACACTACACACGCACGCCCCTCACATACAAGCTGCTGCTACTCTTATCTCATATCCTGTTGCCTAGTCACCTTATACATATATACCTCAATCACTCCAGTATCCTTGCACATTGTAAATATGGTATTGGAACTGACCCTGTATATAGCATGCTTACTTACTTACTTATTGTAATCTTCATATTTCTTCTTATTTCTCATGTTTTTTTTCTAGTATTACATTGTTATTGATTATTGCATTGTTGGGTTTTGAGTTAGCAAGAAAGACATTTCACTGTTCTTGTGCATGTGACATTAAAATGAAAAGTTGAAAGTTGAAAGTGAAACTAGACAGGGACTAGAAGTTCCACCCAGGCATCTCTAACATACCAAACAATGTTTTCCTCAAGGCCCCCACACCAGCCCATTCTTAGCAAAATAATGATATTTCGGCACTAAAACCCTAATTTAGACAGGCCCACTGGGCTAAAGATAGACCAGCTCATTTCCCAAAATTGTCCTATGGCCAGAAGACCTGGGCCCGTATCCATAAAGCATCTCAGCGTAGGAGTGCTGAACTAGGATCAGCTCCCCATCTGTCCATATAATCGTAATCATTACTATCTAAAATACTAAATTGATCCTAGATCTGCATTCCTACTCTGAGACACTTGTGGATATGGGCCCTTTAAATACTATTTAAGGTATTTGAATTACTTTCAACGTCATTTGGAATTAAGTGTTTGAATATTTTTTATTTGAAAACACAAGTAGTTAAGTATTGGAAAGTATTGGCATGTATTTGAAATACTCAAGCACACAGTAATTATACAAATACATAAATACTCCCATGCATTTGAACCATGTTTGTTTGGTATTTGAAATAATGTATTTGAAATAGAAATAAGTATTTAAAAATACTTTCAAATAGTAGGCTATTTATAGGAAATTATTTGAAAATACTTTCACATACACTGTACATCCAGTAGTTGATTCGGGCCACATCATTTGAAAATACTCAGATACACAGAAAATAATTATTTAAATAACAAATAGTCAAATGCACATATTTGAACTCAGGTCTGATGGCCGTCTCTGGCCTTAATTGATAAAATCCCTGTGGAGGAGGTGGCTGTCACCCTTACACAAAATGTGTTATGACTTAAAGGTTGAGAAATTACTTAAAACAGCTGATTCGGGCAATTTGAAACATACTGGTAGCTATAAAGCAGTGGTTCTCCTGGTTGTCTTTAGAAAGGGTCACCCCCTTTCAATTACATGTCTCCACTGATGCATAGCTGATGTTGGAAATCTGAAGTGTAGTCTACGTCTTATCCTTTGACTGATTGCTTTGTTGTAATTTATAGAGGCCACAATTAAGATGAATTGGCGGAGGACACAAATGTTACACAAGTAAAAGCTGGGCTTTTTGGGAAAGATTTTAATAGTTATTGAATGTTCTACATCGTACAGTAAGTATTATACAATTACAAACTTGCCTTAATTCTGTCACCAGAATCACTGAATGATCCTCATTAGAATGACAAAACAAAAACAGATTTACACTTCATATACACAAGTCTGATGTGGGTCTCTGCTTTACAAACGTCCCAATCTTGTGTTACAAAAACATTCTGCCAGTGTTGCTGCAACCATGTGACAGAACGCTGCAAGAGCTCTGGGGGCCATTAGTTGGGAAGTCATTTTAATCTCAAGGTGCTGACTCTTTTAAACAATTTCTTGAATAATTTTTTGGGGAAGACACAAGTGTATACTTCACTCTCTCGAAATTAGTGTTCAAATCAAAGGTATGACAAGGCCAAAACTCATTGTGACCAAAGAAAACCAACAAAGCAAAGAGATTGTGTGTTCAACCTTGGTGGGGCTGCTTGCTTCTCAAACCCCAGGCATTAAGACACTCATGAGCAGTTCCCATAGCCTAGAATTCAAACTGACTTTGCTACATTGCATGGTTGTTACATAACATGAAGTGAAACAATGGTGAAACATAACAAAATAAGTTTCAATCCCAGGCTACAGCTCTCATGCTTCAGTCCGCAAACTGTGGACCCATACACTTTAGCATGTTTCAATAAACATAACTTGTAGTGTAAGGACTTGACTCTGGGCTAACTGTCAGTCTATGCCCAGTTAGCACATTAGGTTCCCTGGATGTTCTGGGAACGTCGGTTTATGGTGTCAGTTTGGTTCTCGGAACATTCCTCTCGTGTTTCAATGCCCTGGGTCTTTGAGGGGAAAAGGCCAACGAGTAGGAGGGACCTGTATGCCAGTCGCTTCAGACCGGGTTGCCAGATTGTGTCCCCCCGCACATCTGCTCCACTCATCCTACAGACTTGTGTTTTGAAATGCCCTCTGAAGTCCCAAGAGGCAACCCACTTGAGTTTGACAATAAAGATCTTCTATCTTAAGAATAATAAACATCAATCAATAAACAAAACCTTAAATAACACTTATGGTAAAAAGCGCTTAAATTACATACAAGAAATTAAAAGTTTATCATTCTTTTGAGCCTTTTTTTAAAACACTGCAGTTATACTCATAATACACATGGTTGAGTTATTTTTGAGGTTTTGAACCTCCAAAGATTTAGCACTCAGCATAGCATTCACAGACTTGGGCCTGTGCAACTAGTCATATGCATTGTTCAGCTCTTGCATCACATTACATGTTCTAGTGAATAGCACTACAAAACTATATATTTAGATGGTCTTCCCTCTAATGTTCCCAAAGAATGTGGCACAATACATTTACTTTTGAGACTTGTTTTCAATGTTCTTGTTCTGTTTGGCTCTGTGATAGGCTACTGACAGGGGAGAGTAGCGGATGGATAACGTTAACTCTACACAGTCTGACCAGCGCCATGTTGGGAAAAAACTCACACAGGACTGTATACATGCCTCACTCATCTACACATCTATACCTCATTCACTAGCGAATGCTACTGTATCAATTGTCATATGTTGGGTGCAGGATGCCTCTCCTTTAAAGAAATGTTTTATTTCCATTGGCGATGTAACACTGTGGCAAATAAAATGGCATTTTGCATTTTACGTAGAAGTTAACTGATTGTAACTGATTGAAAAAAGCAGTAGCAATTATTCACAACAGATATTCTCTTAAATGTACAGTTGTTGTTTATTGAGACCAAAGAGTACCCTATCAAATGCACTGAACTAAATGAACTCTTAAGAAATCTCTTAAAATATGAGCTAAGTACCTGGTATTTAGTATAGATTATTACTTTTAGATGTTTGTGCAATACATTTTTGACACACTCACATGATAACTCTGATATGTGGTCATGGCATGGTAACCTAGTACTGAACCATAATAACCTAGGATGGAACTCCTCCTCACAAACTTTAAACTCCACCCAAGCGGAACCCTGCTTCCTTGCCAACTCTATTTCTGAATTCCAAATGGATCCCTAGCCCCTACACCCTAGTCACTCCTGTGGATGTAGGCGGACTGGGTCAATACACTGTAAGCATTATGGTAAAATCTTGCCTTCTGATTGGCTGGGTGGAAATGTCAGCCATATTGATTTCACCTATCCCAATCCTCTCAGGTCTTCAGGTGTAGGGGCTAAGGAGGGAGTAGAGGCTAGGGAGTACGGGTTAGGGGTTGATTTGGAGTCAACACATGTCCCACATGGACCTCTCCCAACTCAGTGCCCCTGTCATAGGGTTTTTGGCCCTGACTAAAGGGACATGATTGAAACCTTTCTAAAAATGTTCCCAATTTCCTGATAGAACACAAATTCTTCCTCTCATACACATGATTCCCTTCACGATCCTAACTCCCTTCCATTGTGTCTGCTTTTGGATGCCCTGGAAACAATGATGTCCTGAGCCTGTTCTATTGGCTATTCTGAAGGGAGGGAGGGCCTAGAGGGAGGCCCTAGCAGGTTGGCCAACATGACAACTAAATGTTTCCTTTCACTAATAAGTCCAAAATAATGTGTTTTAGAGCATTTTTACACCTGCCGTTGTTTAGAAGTGTTCACAAGACAGGTGAACTAGTGTCAATTGCATGGACTACGGAGTAATATACACATCGAGACCAGATTACACAATTCTCTGGATTGAAACACATCTCTGTTGAGGTCAGTCTGTCTTATAAAACCTTGTTTGTGTTCCAAATAGCCCTCAATTCCCTATATAGTGCCCTACTTTTGACCAGAGCCCTATTTAAGAAGGGAATAGGGGGTCCTTCTAAAACCCTGAGCCAACCAAGCAGTGCACTAAAGGCGTCTGAATGCTTCCCATCCGAAACAGTTTGGAACAGTATGTGTATATATTATGACTACATTTGGTGGGGTTTTTATTCATTTTGGTCTTCGGCAAGGGTTTTTTCGGCTGTTCGTGCACACTATTTTTTTCTTGCAAGGCAAGCCGAAGTTTGGCAGCCGAAGTTTACACCCTTTCATCGGCGATTGGTCAACAGTAGGAATTCCTCAATTAAGTGTTTGCTGTCATTCAATGATAGACGACTCATTTTCATGCAAATGTTTTCATTTGAGAAATACTCCACCAAACATCATAGTTAGATGTAAAATTGCACAACTAAGATCTCCTTTACAAAAACATCAAAATGAATGACAGATTTCTAGATTAATTTGGACTATTTTGGCTACGGAGTCCCAAAATGGACAAACAGTACTATTGCGTTTTTATTTCTCTTTTTTCAAGCGAAGGTAAGGTCGAAGGTATGCGAGCTCACTCGTTCGGTTCGGCTAGGCGCCACCCAAACTGAAGCGTGCGGAAGAAGCCTTAACTCTGCTGCCTGCCCTGCACCCCTCACTACTGCCCTCTACCGGTCACCTGAAGAACTAGTGACACTGATCAGGGCCAGTTCCCGAGAAAACGTTTTGAAAAAGACTAAAACAGGGCGGTACTACCTGAATCTGTCCAATAAGAACACCAATTTTCGTTTTCCAATGCAAAACGTTTTGCTCTGGCGTGCCTTGCTGAACACGACCCAGGTAAATGGTGCAGTTTAGGGCCTAGATATCTATTAAACATGTAAACATGACATCACATGGGATCTTTATTGCGAATAACACTTATCTCCAGCCTGTGAGATCAATGGGATGCATGCAGCACAAGGCTATGGGCATAGATGCTTGACCACAACACAATTTAGATGCTTTTCTTCCTTTTTCCACTCACTACTCCCCTTGTATTCCTTTATCCTCCTCTCTTCTATTGACCGTAAATCCCTTGAATCCTTCAACTTAGCTATCCCTGGTCCAACTGACAATTTGCCTCACCCTTCAAACTCCATGCACTTCAGTTGACACTAGATTAGAATTGGATTCAATTCACAACATAGCCTGCAAGTTATGAGGGAGACCCTATCCAGCAATCTATCCATCGCATCCTATGATATCTACACTTTTGCGTCTGTGTGTGTGATGTCCTATAAATCTGTATATGTATTGTGTACATGTGCCACTACTCATACCAACTGAAATACCTAAATGTGACTGTGTTTTTAAGTTTGGCGAGCTTTTACGTGTACAAAAGAACCACAAACGCGCACAGGCGCTCGCTCACACGTCAGTATTCCTATATATAATATATATTCATGTATAGATATTTAAATTGCTTACAATACTCTAGTAGACGTAAAAGCTAATTATGTCCACTGAACTTACTGAAAATGTACTCTACATGGTGTGTAACTATTACGGTACTTACAGTATTAGTCTTTCTTCTACCACATGACTGATATACAGTGGGTATAATCTTACGAAGCCAAGTCAATGCACTGTTGCTACAAGCTGGAAGACGACCCTTGTTATCTTGTGCTGGAAGATGGTTGTGTTTGAACGTAAACCGATATGGGAATGCAAATCAATAAAAGTGGAAAATAATCTAGGCGCAACACAAAAGAAACAAGGCGCGACACTCGTACGGCGCTTTCCCCCCAATGTTTTTTAAAACATTAGAACATTTGGCAGCATACAAAGACGTGTACATTCTCACGGCTGAAGGGACTGGCGTTGCGTCGGAACCAGTGTTCAGAACAGAAAAATACACACACACACACACACACACACACACACACACACACACAATTGTTTAGCACAAATGTACTATAAATGTACTATACTGCTGGTCAGTGTGTGTCTGGATTATAAGAGAGTCAAAATCAAAAAAACAAATCAAAAAAATCTGAGGCTGGTAAAAAATAATAAAAACATGAAAAAGCAGCTTTTCCAAATCACAAAATAATGCATAGTGACCCTTGCACTTTAGTTTTTTGTTCTTGCTGACAGACTTGGTGCTTGTATGCCAGACCTCCTGCACCAATGTAAGACTTGAGTTGTGAGCAATGTTTGACTCCTGATCTGAGGAGAAAGAGTGTGTGAGAGAGAGAGAGAGAGAGAGAGGGGGGGAGTAGAGGGATGGAGAGGGGAGGGAGAAGAAATATGTATTATATATGTAATTTACAAAGAAAATATCACATTTGTCCTATCAATTCATTTTCTAAGTGACAATAACTCAGAATTACAGTTACTCATATATATTGTTTTATAATAATAACAAATCTAAGCACTTACGTATCAAAGCACTGTCAATAGATCGGCCTTTAACTCTCCTAACCATAGACTGGGATAACATTGTGTTAGGTTAAAACGGATCTAGGACCAGTAACTTACATGAGTGGGGCCCAGTGGGGTCTACCAGTGAGGAGGCACATAGCTGTACCCAGGCGTCCCCTGGGGCCGGTAGGTTGGCACGGTGACCGGATGTCCACCAATGTGCTGAGTGGCGTGCTGAGGCGTGGTCAGCAGAGTACCTGGGCAAAGAGGGTCAATCAGACAGACAGAGGTCATCAACATGGTAACACGGCCTGACAGTTGTCATCACCATGGAAACATGTCGCTGGCCAAACTTCTTGAGAACTAATCGATCGAATACTGTTATAAACGTGTTATAAATACAGCCTTTACTCCAAACAGAAACATTACTGTAAGTAATAGTTGTGTGAACTATTTGTTTGAGTTGTTGATAGGGTCACAAAATTCCCTTAACTTTACCAAAATGCTCAGGTTTTCCACAAATCTTGGTTGTAGGATTCCCAGATTTCCTGGTTATTCTCTCCTGATTCCACAAATCTTCTAACCGGGATTTCTGGAAAGCCTGGGAATTTTGCAACCCTAGTAGTTGAGTGTTGACTTCTTACCAGCAGACATGGCCATGGTTGTGCCAGCCACCATGCCCATGGCCATATGGCCGTTGGAGCGGGGCTGTTGGACAGGGGCAGGGTATAGGGCGTTGGGGAGGCTGTTGGGCTGCACCACCGTGGTGTGGTGGATGACGTGAGGCTGAGCCGCATACATCGGCTGTGTGTAGTACGCACCCTGAGAGAAAGAGAAGAAAAGAGAGAAATGCTTTTTGGAATGCTTTGGCAATATTAAATATGGAAAAATGTAGAATTTGGCTTATCTTACTTTTCTAGCACAGCTAATTTTACACAGCAAGCTAGCTGTCTTCTAATAATCCCCCAAAAAGTAGAGAATGGTCATCACTCATCTTATAAGCAGGTACAGTAGGGGATATTGTCAAACAGACAGCCAACCCCAGTGAGTAGAAACCAGGCCAGGTCCTTACCTGAGCGTAGAGGTTCTGTTGGGGATAGGCACTTCTGATAGGGTACATGGCCGTCTGGTAGGGATTAGGAGACGGGGAGTAGGGAGGGGGCGCCCCATTGGACTGACCAGGGGGGACCTTGTAGGGTGTCCCAGCAGTGTATCCTAGATGAGAGAGATAGGCAGAGGGAAGGATGGAAAGCGAGAAAACAAGAGAGAGGGAGAGAAAGAGAGAAAGCAAGAGAGGGAGAGTCGGGGAGAAAAAAGCAAGAGAGAGAGAGTAAGAGAGAGATCAAGCCGGCAGAGGGAAAGATGGAGAAAGAGAAAGCAAAAGAGAGGGAGACAGAAAGAGAGAGAGAGAACATGTGGTGAGCGAGACCTAGTTTCAGTTTCCAGATCATTTTCAATTGTCTTGACATTCAGAGTGTCTCATTGGAGGAGGAGAACAATTAGGAATGACAGTGCTCCTTTACAAAATACATGTAGCCTCCAAGATATATACAGTTGAAGTCAGAAGTTTACATACACTTCGGTTGGAGTCATTAAAACTACTCGTTTTTCAACCACTCCACAAATTTCTTGTTAACAAACCATAGTTTTGGCAAGTTGGTTAGGACATCTACTTTGTCCATGACACACGTCATTTTTCCAACAATTGTTTACAGACAGATTATTTAACTTATAATTCACCCACGACTTCAACTATATATACAATTCCTGACATTTCATTTTAAGAATGTGAAATGTCAGAATAATAATAGAGAGAATGATTTATTTCAGCTTTTATTTCTTTCATCACATTCCCAGTGGGTCAGAAGTTACATACACTCAATTATTATTTGGTAGCATTGCCTTTAAATTGTTTTACTTGGGTCAAATATTTCGGGTAGCCTTCCACAAGCTTCCCACAATAAGTTGGGTGAATTTTGGCCCATTCCTCCTGACAGAGCTGGTGTAACTGAGTCAGGTTTGTAGGCCTCCTTGCTTGCACACGCTTTTTCAGTTCTGCCCACACATTTTCTATAGGATTGAGGTCAGGGCTTTGTGATGGCCACTCCAATACCTTGCCTTTGTTGTCCTTAAGTCATTTTGCCACAACTTTGGAAGTATGCTTGGGGTCATTGTCTATTTGGAAGACCCATTTGCGACCAAGCTTTAACTTCCTGACTGATGTCTTGAGATATTGCTTCAATATATCCACATAATTTTCCTACCTCATGATGCCATCTATTTTGTGAAGTGCACCAGTCCCTCCTGCAGCAAAGCACCCCCACAACATGATGCTGCCACCCCCGTGCTTCACGGTTGGGATGGTGTTCTTCGGCTTGCAAGCATCTTCCTTTTTCCTCCAAACATAACGATGGTCATTATGGCCAAACAGTTATATTTTCGTTTCATCAGACCAGAGGACATTTCTCCAAAAAGTACGATCTATGTCCCCATGTGCAGTTATAAACCGTAGTCTGGCTGTTTTATGGCGTTTTTTGAGCAGTGGCCTCTTCCTTGCTGAGCGGCCTTTCAGGTTATGTCGATATAGGACTCGTTTTACTGTGGATATAAATACTTTTGTACCTGTTTCCTCCAGTATCTTCACAAGGTCCTTTGCTGTTGTTCTAGGATTGATTTGCACTTTTTGCACCAAAGTACGTTCATCTCTAGGAGACAGAACGCGTCTCCTTCCTGAGCGGCTTGTGGAGCTTTCCAGTTTTTTTTCTGAGGTCTTGGCTGATTTCTTTAGATTTTCCCATGATGTCAAAAAAAGAGGCACTGAGTTTGAAGGTAGGCCTTGAAATACATCCACAGGTACACCTCCAATTGACTCAAACAATGTAAATTAGCCTATCAGAAGCTTCTAAAGCATGACATTATTTTCTGGAATTTTCCAAGCTGTTTAAAGGCACAGTCAACTTAGTGTATGTAAACTTCTGACCCAATGGAATTGTGATACAGTGAGTTATAAGTGAAATAATCTGTCTGTAAACAATTGTTGGAAAAATTACTTGTGTCATGCACAAAGTAGATGTCCTAATCGACTTGCCAAAACTGTAGTTTGTTAACAAGAAATTTGTGGAGTGGTTGAAAAAAGAGTTTTAATGACTCCAACCTAAGTGTATGTAAAATTCCGACTTCAACTGTATATAGTTTCCACAGAGCTTTGGACATATATGAAGCAGAACCAGCTGTATCATGAATGCCCAAAGAGAGGCCATGGGCTTGGTTGACATTGCAGCCGACGTGATGCATTTTGGGTCAATTTTGACTGATCTACAAATAATAATAAGTAGTTATTTATGATGCAAGGTAATTTGTAGATCAGTCAGTCAACAGTCGGCTGCAATCGTGAACAAGCCCTGTGTGAGACAACTTAGCCATGACTAACAACACACAGAATGTGAACATTATTATAATTATTTTTTTACTCAAACACTCAAGCACACACACGCAGGCACACACACAGAGAAGTGTCCGTTCTGGTGGGTTTTAGAGGACAGTGATCATTACATTCATGTTAGGAAACCACCAAATCACTTCCATGACTCAAACACACATTATCTATCCAACTGAAATGTACTTACACTCTAGGAAAAGAATGTATGCTGCAGCAGCCAGCAAACATGTTATATGATACAGCATAGCACTAAGCCAAGCAAGATGCCATCCCACAGCCCCTGCCCCTGTATCACTTCCCCCTGTGATGTCACTCACTACCTCACATCCCCCATCGACCTGTCTTACTCCAAACCTTTTCCTAACACCTTTTTCCCAAGAGCTGTAAACCCAGCCCAGCTCTGACTGTTTCCCCAGCCATGCCAACGTGTATGTGTATGTGTATGTTTGTGTGTATGTATAATACCGTCCGAAAGTTTGGGGTCACTTTGAAATGTCCTTGTTTTTGAAAGAAAAGCACATTTTTGGTCCATTAAAATAACATCAAATTGTTCAGAAATAAAGTAGACATTGTTAATGTTGTAAATGACTATTGTAGCTGGAAACAGCTGATTTTTATGGAATATCTACAAAGGTGTACAGAGGCCCATTTATCAGCAACCATCACTCCTGTGTTCCAATGGCACGTTGTGTTAGCTAATCCAAGTTTATCATTTTAAAAGGCTAAATGATCATTAGAAAACCCTTTTGCAACTATGTTAGCACAGCTGAAAACTGTTTTCCTGATTAAAGAAGCAATACAACTGGCCTTCTTTAGACTAGTTGAGTATCTGGAGCATCAGCATTTGTGGGTTCGATTACAGCCTCAAAATGGCCAGAAATAAAGAACTTACATTAATTAATAAATAACAAAACACAGCTGTTTTCAAATACAATCTAGGCCTCTCTAATTTAAGTTAGCCCAGGCATGAACATTTTAGTTAGGCCTAATAAATAACAAAACATAGTTGTCTACTAACACCAGGGCTGGTCTGTCATCCCTAGAAGGGCTCTAGCTTTTTCCCAATTAACATCAGACTTAACTTTTTGTAGCAGGTTAGGAGAACTTACCCAGCAGGCTAGGATAATTAGGGTTAGCTAAAACTTTTGACGTTCATTTGACAAAAGGTAGAACCCTTCTAGCCTTGACCGGGCCGGCTCGCCCCACTCCCCATTCCCACTGCGATTCAGCACCACAGCAGTAGAAAGAGGACACTCTAGGCGGCCACAAAATGAAGAAATTATAAAACTGATGTTGGACAATCAAATTCAATATGTAAATAAACGAAAATAAGGCTGGTTCATTGAGAGAAAGCTTATTTTACAATGCTCCTGTGAAACGAGGCCTGCACCATGCATTCATGAAAGCACTTATTTCCAAAGCTCAAATTATATCTCTTTTCACAGTTCTACTAGATGATGTTAATAAATGTTATGCCTATTGTAATTTGAACTATCGTGGAGTCTTGACTCGTGTCATATCTGATATACGTGGCTTATTGATAACAACTCTGTTTCCTACTATAGGCATTTGGCTGACTAGTGATTGCAACATTGTAACTCTCAGATGTTTATAGCTGGCAACAATGTTTTGTTTTCAAGCGCTACTGAGCAAGTTCAGCTGAAATGCACCAATTGCGCCTGATACACATCATTACTCTAGTTTATTAATCCATTCCAAATCTTTCTACTATACATGACACAGGAGCGGGATATGCTGATCTGGCCCAGGGCGGCAGCAGAACTGCTAGGACCGGGCCTGACCAACACAATCATTGCCTTTAATTTACTTGTGTTTGTGGCGCACCTTGACCTGAAGTGAGCCGCTGCTGTTGGGAAGTCAAAACTGTCCAACTCCTTGGAGCAGTTTGATGTGCATCAGCCTTGTTACTTTGTCCTAAAGAAGGCGTGATCTTGAGGCAGTCTTTACTCTGTTGTGGAGAAAGTATCCCCTCTCGGCAGGCACACTGGAAATGGGGATAATCAAGACAATCTTCGCCAATTATGTCCAGTCAGGGTGCACTTAGCTGAAGTCTCTAATGAGGACCTAGTCGAGGTACACTTAGCTGAAGTCTCTAATGAGGACCTAGTCGGGGTACACTTAGCTGAAGTCTCTAATGAGGACCTAGTCAGGGTACATTTAGCTGAAGTCTCTAATGAGGACCTAGTCAGGGTACACTTAGCTGAAGTCTCTAATGAGGACCTAGTCGAGGTACACTTAGCTGAAGTCTCTAATGAGGACCTAGTCGGGGTACACTTAGCTGAAGTCTCTAATGAGGACCTAGTCAGGGTACATTTAGCTGAAGTCTCTAATGAGGACCTAGTCAGGGTACACTTAGCTGAAGTCTCTAATGAGGACGTAGTCGGGTACACTTAGCTGAAGTCTCTTTTGAGCACCTAGTCGAGTACACTTAGCTGAAGTCTCTTTTGAGGACCTAGTCAGGGTACACTTAGCTGAAGTCTCTTATGAGGACCTAGTCAGGGTACACTTAGCTGAAGTCTCTTTTGAGGACCTAGTCGGGGTACACTTAGCTGAAGTCTCTTATGAGGACCTAGTCAGGGTACACTTAGCTGAAGTGTCTTTTGAGGACCTAGTCGGGGTACACTTAGCTGAAGTCTCTTATGAGGACCTAGTCAGGGTACACTTAGCTGAAGTCTCTTTTGAGGACCTAGTCAGGGTACATTTAGCTGAAGTGTCTTTTGAGGACCTAGTCGGGGTACACTTAGCTGAAGTCTCTTATGAGGACCTAGTCAGGGTACACTTAGCTGAAGTCTCTTTTGAGGACCTAGTCAGGGTACACTTAGCTGAAGTGTCTTTTGAGGACCTAGTCGGGGTACACTTAGCTGAAGTCTCTTTTGAGGACCTAGTCGGGGTACACTTAGCTGAAGTCTCTTTTGAGGACCTAGTCGGGGTACATTTAGCTGAAGTCTCTTTTGAGGACCTAGTCGGGTACACTTAGCTGAAGTCTCTAATGAGGACCTAGTCAGGGTACACTTAGCTGAAGTCTCTAATGAGGACCTAGTCAGGGTACACTTAGCTGAAGTCTCTAATGAGGACGTAGTCGGGTACACTTAGCTGAAGTCTCTTTTGAGGACCTAGTCGAGTACACTTAGCTGAAGTCTCTTTTGAGGACCTAGTCAGGGTACACTTAGCTGAAGTCTCTTTTGAGGACCTAGTCGGGGTACACTTAGCTGAAGTCTCTTTTGAGGACCTAGTTGGGTACACTTAGCTGAAGTCTCTTTTGAGGACCTAGTCAGGGTACATTTAGCTGAAGTCTCTTTTGAGGACCTAGTCGGGGTACACTTAGCTGAAGTCTCTTTTGAGGACCTAGTCAGGGTACACTTAGCTGAAGTCTCTTTTGAGGACCTCGCATCTTTTGCATAAGTAAAAATACCCTACACTTCTTTCCAAGCAGCTTAATGGTTTTATTAGCATATGAAGTATATATGCCTTTGAAATTGGAGCACATCGACTGGTATGTCCTTCAATTAATAAAAAGCATAATTTTGCAATGGATTTTTTCTTTCCTGGACAATTTGGTCGGCAACAATTTTATTTATCAGCTTGGCATTTTTGTGGGGGGAGGGGGGAGCCAGCATTTACCGGCTAACAGAAACCCTGCTGCGTGCATACTGTGTATGTATGTGTGAGAGTGAGTGAGTGCAAACGTGTGTGTGTGTGTGTGTGTGTGTGTGTGTGTGTGTGTGTGTGTGTGTGTGTGTGTGTGTGTGTGTGTGTGTGTGTGTGTGTGTGTGTGTGAGAGTATGTCTGTGTGCATACATATCTGTGTGTGTAGAGTACATAGGGTCATATTTACTGAAAGCTGCGGCTGAGGCCTGGTACTGGCGGCCCTCTGAGCCTGCGTCCATGGCCAGGTCATAGGAGCCCTCTGGGGCCACTGCAGCACCGGAGGCCTGGGGCCAGCCCTGCTTCACCAGCAGCACTGTCCCAGACACAAACACAGAGAGATTACACACACACCCTCACACACGTAGAACACAGAGACAGATATAGAAGACAGACATGGATAGATAGTAATAAAACACACACAGCATGCAAATGCACTCACACAAGCACACAAATAGAGAATACACACAAACAGAGTAGACACAGAGTATACAGTACACACCTGGTCGCTAGTGAAAGTCTACACACCTTTTGCACAGTCCTTACATTTTGTTGCCTTAAAATTAAATCTAAAAAGGGAATAACTTAAGAGTTTTTTTCTACCGATCTACATAACCTACTCCACATGTTCAATGTGAAAGAAAACTATATAAAATGTTCTCTTATTGTTGTGGCAGCATCATGTTATGGGTATGCTTATCACCGGCAAAGACTGGGGAGTTGGTCACGATCAAAATAAATATAAAGGGAGCAAAGAACAGATAAAAACGGAGGAAACCCTGCCTCAGTCTTCTGAAAACCTAACCCTGGGATATAGTTTTATTTTTCAGCAGGACAATTAAAAATGTTAATGCCAAAGACACACCAGAATGGCTTTCCAATTGGTGTTCCTAAGTGGTCTAGTCTAAGTCCTGTCTTAAATGTGCATGAAAATCAGAGACAAGGTATGAATATTGCTGTCCATCAATGACTCCCAACCAAATTTACTTAGCTTGAGCAATTTTGACAAAGACAATGGATATATGTTGCACTAAGAGTTGTACAGAGTTGGTAGAATATTATTCCAAATTATTCACATCTGTAATGGCTGCCAAAAGGTCCACCAAGTATTAACTTTGGGGTGTGAAGACATACGCAATCAAGACATTTTCATTTTTGTTATTAATTTGGAAAATGTTACTTTTACTTTGAAAATGGTGTAGGTGGTATACATAAAATGTTATACATTTTTTGTATTTAATTTAAAGGCAGCAAAATGTGAAGGCTGTGCAAGGGGTGTAGACTTTCACCAGACACTGTATACATACACACAAACAGAGTACACACACACACACAGAATAGAAATGGAGCACATACAGTATCAGTCAAAAGTTTGGACACACCTACTCATTCAAGTTTTTGAAAACGTTTTTTAAAATTATTTTCTGCATTGTAGAAAAATAGTGAAGACATATAAACTATGAAATAACATATGGAATCATGTATTAACCAAAAAGGTGTTAAACAAATAAAAAAATATTTGAGATTTTTGATTCTTCAAAGTATCCACCCTTTGCCTTGATGACAGCTTTGCATTATCTCAACCAGCTTCATGAGGTAGTCACCTGGAATGCTTTCCCAACAGTCTTGAAGGAGTTTCCACATATGCTGAGCACTTGTTGGCTGCTTTTCCTTCAGTCTATGGTCCAACTCATCCCAAACCATCTCAATTGGGTTGAGGTCAATACTCCATCACTCTCCTTCTTGTTCAAAGAGCTCATACAGAACCTGGAGGTGTGTTTTGGGTCATTGTCCTGTTGAAAAACAAATGATAGTCCCGCTAAGCGCAAACGAGATGGGATGGCGTATCGCTGCAGAATGCTGTGGTAGCCATGCTGGTTAAGTGTGCCTTGAATTCTAAATAAATCACCGACAGTGTCACCAGCAAAGCACCCACACACCATCCCACTTCCTCCTCCATGCTTCATGGTGGGAACCACACATGCGGAGATCATCCGTTCACCTACTCTGCATCTCACAAAGACGGTGGTTGGAACCAAAAATCTCAAATTTGGACTCAGATTTCCACCGGTCTAATGTCCATTGCTGGTTGGCCCAAGCAAGTCTATTCTTCTTATCGGTGTCTTTTAGTAGTGGTTTCTTTGCAGCAATTTGACCATGAATGCCTGATTCATGCAGTCTCCTCTTCAGAGGCTGGTAACTCTAATGAACTTATCCTCTGCAGCAGAGGTAACTCTGGGTCTTCCCTTCATGTGGCGGTCCTCATGAGAGCCAGTTTCATCATAGTGCTTGATGGTTTTTGCAACTACACTTGAAGAAACTTTCAAACTTCTTGAAATGTTCCGGAATGTTCTTAAAGTAATGATGGACTGTCATTTCTATTTGCTTATTGGAGCTGTTCTTGCAATGATATGGACTTGGTCTTTTACCAAATAGGGCTATCTTCTGTATACCACCATTACCTTGTCACAACACAACTGATTGGCTCAAACACATTAAGGAAAGAAATTCCACAAATTAACTTTTAACAAGGCACACCTCTTAATTGAACTGCATTCCAAGTACCTCATGAAGCTGGTTGAGAGAATGCCAAGAGTGTACACAGCTGTCATCAAGACAAAGGGTGGCTACTTTGAAGAATCTCAAATATAAAATATATTGTGATTTGTTTAACACTTTTTTGGTTACTACATGAAAAACCCTGGAATGAGTAGGTGTGTCCAATCTTTTGACTGGTACTGTACACACAAACAGAGTGCACAGTGCACACACACAAACACACACAGAGAATACACACACACACACACACACACACACACACACACACACACACACACACACACACACACACACACACACACACACACACACATAGAATACATAACATTTCACACATTCAACACACTGACATACAAACATTAACAAACACTCACACATCTTTCATCCATTCCATTGTCGAACTTGGGCTTAATGTCGGACGCATTATCTTATGTTTCATGCCTAGTGAACATGACCCAGTCCAGTAACGGCAGTGCTGCAGCGCACTGTAGAGCGACAACATGACCCAGCCCAGTAACGGCAGTGCTGCAGGGCACTGTAGAGCGACAACATGACCCAGTCCAGTAACGGCAGTGCTGCAGGGCACTGTAGAGCGACAACATGACCCAGCCCAGTAACGGCAGTGCTGCAGGGCACTGTAGAGCGACAACATGACCCAGTCCAGTAACGGCAGTGCTGCAGGGCACTGTAGAGCGACAACATGACCCAGCCCAGTAACGATACTGCTGCAGGGCACTGTAGAGCGACAACATGACCCAGCCCAGTAACGGCAGTGCTGCAGGGCACTGTAGAGCGACAACATGACCCAGCCCAGTAACGGCAGTGCTGCAGGGCACTGTAGAGCGACAACATGACCCAGCCCAGTAACGGCAGTGCTGCAGGGCACTGTAGAGCGACAACATGACCCAGCCCAGTAACGGCAGTGCTGCAGGGCACTGTAGAGCGACAACATGACCCAGCCCAGTAACGGCAGTGCTGCAGGGCACTGTAGAGCGACAACATGACCCAGCCCAGTAACGGCAGTGCTGCAGGGCACTGTAGAGCGACAACATGACCCAGCCCAGTAACGGCAGTGCTGCAGGGCACTGTAGAGCGACAACATGACCCAGCCCAGTAACGGCAGTGCTGCAGGGCACTGTAGAGCGACAACATGACCCAGCCCAGTAACGATAGTGCTGCAGGGCACTGTAGAGCGACAACATGACCCAGTCCAGTAACGGCAGTGCTGCAGGGCACTGTAGAGCGACAACATGACCCAGTCCAGTAACGGCAGTGCTGCAGGGCACTGTAGAGCGACAACATGACCCAGCCCAGTAACGGCAGTGCTGCAGGGCACTGTAGAGCGACAACATGACCCAGCCCAGTAACGGCAGTGCTGCAGGGCACTGTAGAGCGACAACATGACCCAGCCCAGTAACGACAGTGCTGCAGGGCACTGTAGAGCGACAACATGACCCAGCCCAGTAACGGCAGTGCTGCAGGGCACTGTAGAGCGACAACATGACCCAGCCCAGTAACGGCAGTGCTGCAGGGCACTGTAGAGCGACAACATGACCCAGCCCAGTAACGGCAGTGCTGCAGGGCACTGTAGAGCGACAACATGACCCAGCCCAGTAACGGCAGTGCTGCAGGGCACTGTAGAGCGACAACATGACCCAGTCCAGTAACGGCAGTGCTGCAGCGCACTGTAGAGCGACAACATGACCCAGTCCAGTAACGGCAGTGCTGCAGGGCACTGTAGAGCGACAACATGACCCAGTCCAGTAACGGCAGTGCTGCAGCTCACTGTAGAGCGACAACATGACCCAGTCCAGTAACGACAGTGCTGCAACGGCAGTGCTGCAGGGCACTGTAGAGCGACAACATGACCCAGCCCAGTAACGGCAGTGCTGCAGGGCACTGTAGAGCGACAACATGACCCAGTCCAGTAACGGCAGTGCTGCAGGGCACTGTAGAGCGACAACATGACCCAGCCCAGTAACGGCAGTGCTGCAGGGCACTGTAGAGCGACAACATGACCCAGCCCAGTAACGGCAGTGCTGCAGGGCACTGTAGAGCGACAACATGACCCAGCCCAGTAACGGCAGTGCTGCAGGGCACTGTAGAGCGACAACATGACCCAGCCCAGTAACGGCAGTGCTGCAGGGCACTGTAGAGCGCCAACATGACCCAGTCCAGTAACGGCAGTGCTGCAGGGCACTGTAGAGCGACAACATGACCCAGTCCAGTAACGGCAGTGCTGCAGGGCACTGTAGAGCGACAACATGACCCAGCCCAGTAACGGCAGTGCTGCAGGGCACTGTAGAGCGACAACATGACCCAGCCCAGTAACGGCAGTGCTGCAGGGCACTGTAGAGCGACAACATGACCCAGTCCAGTAACGGCAGTGCTGCAGGGCACTGTAGAGCGACAACATGACCCAGTCCAGTAACGGCAGTGCTGCAGCGCACTGTAGAGCGACAACATGACCCAGTCCAGTAACGGCAGTGCTGCAGGGCACTGTAGAGCGACAACATGACCCAGTCCAGTAACGGCAGTGCTGCAGCTCACTGTAGAGCGACAACATGACCCAGTCCAGTAACGACAGTGCTGCAACGGCAGTGCTGCAGGGCACTGTAGAGCGACAACATGACCCAGCCCAGTAACGACAGTGCTGCAGGGCACTGTAGAGCGACAACATGACCCAGCCCAGTAACGGCAGTGCTGCAGGGTACTGTAGAGCGACAACATGACCCAGTCCAGTAACGGCAGTGCTGCAGGGCACTGTAGAGCGACAACATGACCCAGTCCAGTAACGGCAGTGCTGCAGCTCACTGTAGAGCGACAACATGACCCAGCCCAGTAACGACAGTGCTGCAACGGCAGTGCTGCAGGGCACTGTAGAGTGACAACATGACCCAGCCCAGTAACGACAGTGCTGCAGGGCACTGTAGAGCGACAACATGACCCAGCCCAGTAACGGCAGTGCTGCAGGGCACTGTAGAACGACAACATGACCCAGCCCAGTAACGGCAGTGCTGCAGGGCACTGTAGAGCGACAACATGACCCAGCCCAGTAATGGCAGTGCTGCAGGGCACTGTAGAGCGACAACATGGCACAGCTCTCACTGACCTACTTCACTCCACTCTCTGATGATCAAACCCTCTGGAGCTCCAGGAGAAATGCAGTAAAACCAGACTCTGCGCATAACAAATATGGATCACCACAAACCACAACACAAACTACTAGCTACCAGAGCTGGGGTCAATTCCATTTCAGCTCAGTCAATTCAAGAAGTAAACTGAAATTCCAGCTCAATTTTTTCTCACAGAGAAGCATTGAGGAAAAGTTTAATTGAATACTTACTGAATTGAAAAGGAATTGACCCCAACCCTAATACCTACCCAACCTTTGCCTCTCCGTGCACAGAGGTGGAGAGATGCATTCTATTGAAACTACATTAATTAATTCTAGCTAACACAAGGAGATGCTAGAGAGACCAACACTGCTTCTAGCCATCTCAACGACAAACAGTATTACAGTATTTACAGTAATAAAATGCCAAACAACCCCAGGTTATATCACTTTCACTAACTGACAGACATCTCAAGCCATCCTCTAACAACAAAGGGCAATGTAACCACAACCATACGCAGAATCGTTTATCACAATAAATCAGAAAATAAATTAGGGATCATCTTATTAACAGTAATTCTAAAGTCATTCTCAAGTTCACACCAAAACACAACATTACACACAGACACACACACACATTTCTGTACAGAATGTTCTAGAGCACTGTATGGATACAATATGAACAAATGTTCTAGAGCACTGTATGGATACAATATGAACAAAGCCTCTCTATCAGCTCTACATACGAGTTCTCAAGGCATTGTGAAGGCTCTGGGGTGAAGTTTCCTGTAGGTACAGATCTAGAATCAGCTTTCCCTCACCCAATCTTAACCTTAACCATGACTGTTGAAAATGTTAAACTGACCCAGAGTCTAAGGGAAACTTCTCATGACATACATGTGGATAAGACACATAGAGAGAGAAGATGTTTGAGTGTGTGTGTGTGTGTGTGTGTGTGTGTGTGTGTGTGTGTGTGTGTGTGTGTGTGTGTGTGTGTGTGTGTGTGCGCGTGCGTGCGTGCGGGCGTGTGTGTGTGTGTGTGTGTGTGTCTGTGTGTGTCTGTGTGTGTGCGCATGTGGGTGTATTTACGTTTGAGTAGATTGCACCGCCAATCTGATTCATATAGTGTGTATTGTATCACGTGTGTATATTCTTACCTTGGGGGATAGAGTGGACTGCTGGTTTGATCAAACTGCGTGTGCGCTTGTGTGCATGTCTGTGTGTTTGCGTGGCATATTTGTGCGTGCATGCGCGCAAGTTTGTGTGTGCTTGTTTGTGCGTGCATGCATTTGTGCGTGTGTGTGTTCTTACCTGGGGGATAGCCTGGACTGCCAGTCTGGTAGAGGTTGGGTGTATAAGTAGGAGTCTGAGGATAACCTGCAGGATAGCCTGAGGACAGAAAACAGAGGCCTTTAAGAACATCATCGCCTGGAGGTGTGTGTGAGTTTGTTTGTTTGTATGTGTGTGTGTGTGTGTGTGTGTGTGTGTGTGTGTGTATGTTTGTGCAGCATGGCTGTTTGTGTGTGTGTGTGTGTGTGTGTGTGTGTGTGTGTGTGTGTGTGTGTGTGTGTGTGTGTGTGTGTGTGTGTGTGTGTGTGTGTGTGTGAGTATGTCTGTGTGCATACATATCTGTGTGTGTAGAGTACATAGGGTCATATTTACTGAAAGTACATGCAAGTTAATATATGAGTGGATGTGTATGTGTTGTAAGATGAAAGGTCAAAGGTAGGACAGCACAGAGACAGTGTAGTTCCAGAGTGCCTGTGTGGATGGGATAATCACTCGATGGAGCCTCCATCTCCCCACATCCCCGTCACAGTGATTTACAGCGCAGCCCCGCCCTCCTGCACCTGATTCATAAAACAATTGGCCAGGACACTGCAGTGAATACCACCCATCCATATAGGTTGGATGTCAGTGATTGCTGACAGTTCAGATAAGATAAGGTTGAAGTCTCCTGGGTCGTATTCATTAGAGTACCGACTGAAAGAAAACAGACTTAAACAGGGAGCGACTACCTGAACTTGTTCAATATAAGAAGTGCTTGTTTTCGTTTTACATTGCAAAACATTTAGTTTTGTCTTAATTAATGAATACGACACTGGTTCAGTTTCAATGGGACGTATTGAGATACTTGGTGACTTATAGGTGATCTTATATCAAAGGAAATAGGAAGGAAGTGCTTTAGAAGGGGAAACATGCCATCCAGGAACGGTAACTATAATATTTTAAGCTATTATCTCTGAATAATACAGGAGCTATGAAGAGATTGAGATAAAACTGTCCACTTTGAGTGTTTGTTGCAGCTCGTTCCAGTCGCTAGCTGCAGCGAACTGAAAAGACGAGCGACCCAGTGATGTGTGCGCTTTGGGAACCTTTAACAGAATGTGACTGGCAGAACGGGTGTTGTATGTGGAGGATGAGGGCTGCAGTAGATATCTCAGATAGGGGGAGTGAGGCCTAAGAGGGTTTTATAAATAAACATCAACCAGTGGGTCTTGCGACGGGTATACAGAGATGACCAGTTTACAGAGGAGTATAGAGTGCAGTGATGTGTCCTATAAGGAGCATTGGTGGCAAATCTGATGGCCGAATGGTAAAGAACATCTAGCCGCTCGAGAGCACCCTTACCTGCTGATCTATAAATTACATCTCCATAATCTAGCATGGGTAAAATGGTCATCTGAATCAGGGTTAGTTTGGCAGCTGGGGTAAAAGAGGAGCGATTACGATAGAGGAAACCAAGTCTAGATTTAACTTTAGCCTGCAGCTTTGATGCTGAGAATGACAGTGTACCATCTAACCATACTCCCAAGTACTTGCATGAGGTGACTACCTCAAACTCTAAACCCTCAGAGGTAGTAATCACACCTGTGGGGAGAGGGGCATTCTTCTTACCAAACCACATGACCTTTGTTTTGGAGGTGTTCAGAACAAGGTTAAGGTTAGAGAAAGCTTGTTGGAAACTAAGAAAGCTTTGTTGTAGAACGTTTAACACAAAATCCGGGGAGGGGCCAGCTGAGTATAAGACTATCATCTGCATATAAATGGATGAGAGAACTTCCTACTGCCTGAGCTATGTTGTTGATATAAATTGAGAAGAGCGTGGGGCCTAGGATCAAGCCTTGGGGTACTCCCTTGGTGACAGGCAGTGGCTGAGACAGCAGATGTTCTGACTTTAAACACTGCACTCTTTGAGAGAGGTAGTTAGCAAACCAGCCCAAAGACCCCTCAGAGACACCAATACTCCTTAGCCGGCCCACAAGAATGGAATGGTCTACCGTATCAAAAGCTTTGGCCAAGTAAATAAAAATAGATGTACAACATTGTTTAGAATCAAGGGAAATGGTGACATCATTGAGGACCTTTAAGGTCGCAGTGACACATCCATAACCTGAGCGGAAACCAGATTCCATACCAGAGAGAATACTGCAGACATCAAGAAAGCCAGTCAGCTAATTATTTACATTATTTTACAACACTTTTGATAAACAGGGCAAAATAGAAATAGGCCTATAACAGTTAGGATCAGCTTGATCTCCCCCTTTAATTAAAGGGAGAGATCAATGGGAACCTCCCCAGAAAGGAGAGACAGGTTAAAAAGGTCAGAGATAGGCTTGGCGACGATAGGAGCAACAACCTTAAAGAAGAAAGGGTCTAAACCATCTGACCCAGAAAAGAAGGTCCAAGCGTCTTCAACAGAGGGGATCAAGCTGATTTTATACCATTTTATGGAGGCCAGTTAATGAAGGAAGGCTTGATCATTGAAGTTTTTTTGCAAGCGTCTATGACAAATCAGGACAGGTCGTTTCACTGAGCAGCCATTACGAACACAGGCTGTCTGGCTGTGTGGGTGGTGTGTAGCCTCAGGAAGGAGATAAACACAGCACTTTTTGCCAGTCCTGTCTGGTCCAGCGACGGTGGGTTTGTGCCCATAAGCGACATTGTTGCTGGTGATGTCTGGTGAGGACCTGTCTTACAACAGGCCTACAAGCCCTCAGTCCAGCCTCTCTCAGCCTATTGCGGACAGTCTGAGCACTGATGGAGGGATTGTGCGTTCCTGGTGTAACTTGGGCAGTTGTTGTTGCCATCCTGTACCTGTCCCACAGGTGTGATGTTCGGATGTACTGATCCTGTGCAGGAGTTGCTACACGTGGTCTGCCACTGCGAGGACGATCAGCTGTCCGTCCTGTCTCCCTGTAGCGCTGCCTTAAGCGTCTCACAGTACGGACATTTCAATTTATTGCCCTGGCCACATCTGCAGTTCTCATGCCTCCTTGCAGCATGCCTAAGGCATGTTCACGCAGATGAGCAGGGACCCTGGGCATGTTTCTTTTGGTGTTTTTCAGAGTCAGTAGAAAGGCCTCTTTAGTGTCTTAAGTTTTCATAACTGTGACCTTAATTGCCTACCGTCTGTAAGCTGTTAGTGTCTTAACGACCGTTCCACAGGTGCATGTTCATTAATTGTTTATGGTTCATTGAACAAGCATGGAAAACAGTGTTTAAACTATTTACAATGAAGATCTCCTTCCTGAGGCTACACACCACCCACACAGCCAGATCTGACTGACTGGTCGGTCGGTCGGTCGGTCGGTCGCACACACACACACACACACACACACACACACACACACACACACACACACACACACACACACACACACACACACACACACACACACACACACACACACACACACACACACACACAGTCAGAGCCAGACCCCACGCCTTACTAATTAGCCTCTGTATTTATGGAACAGTGTGACTGTGGACTAAATGTGAGCAAAAGAGAAGCAGCCTGAGACAATTAGGGAGAGAGAAGAGGGAGGGAAAAACAGAGGAACAGAGGGAGGGAAGAATGGAGGGAGGGAGGGAGGGAGGGAGGGATGGAGGGAGGAACAGAGGTAGGGAGGAATGGAGGGAAAGAGGAATGAGGGAAGGAGGAACAGAGGGAGGGAGTGGAGGGATTCCTACTGTCAGAAGTATCTGAGATGCACCTGCTGCTCACCGGTAGCTCACCTGTGTTCCCTAGAAATGCTGTTAGAATTAAAAAGATTTGTACCAACACACTGAAGAAAGCTGCAAAGCCGAAACATCTGTGTAAGCTATCCCTGATGCATTGAAAAAATATTTAAAAATTAAGTAAGCTTTATGTGACATCTTTTGGAGTGCGGACCCATCACACTTTTTTGCTTATCTGAATTTATAGGTTTTACGCCACAACCAACATTTTGGGAGAGCGCAATAGTCTTCTTTTAATTATCAGTATCTGAGATGACATGGAGGGGGCCCCAACCACACTCCTTTGGTCAGCTGTCCCCAGGATGTGTGTGTGTTTGTGTGTGTGAGCTCCTGCGTGTGTATCCCAGCCTCCCGCCACACAGACTCCATCACACAAGGCTACTGCGACCACTGCAGGTGTCTGTCCTTTCTCTTAACTTGCTGATCAGCTGCAGCCTAAAGACGAACAGCAATGCATCATGGGTATGAAGAAGCGACAAGAGAGAAAGAGAGAGACCATTGAGAGCTGAGAGCACCTTTAAAATAAACTCCCTCTTATCAAAGCCATCGCTGTGGTAACAGCTTGGCCAATGAACCACTAGCCGAGTGGCAGTAACGGGCCCTGCCCCCTCGAGCCAGTGGAGGAAAGCACCACCAGTGTAATCACATTTCTATTTCCACACTCTATGTCCTCTTCTCCTCTTCCCTTTTCTTGTCTTCCTGCCTTCTTTTTTTCTGCCTGTCTTTGTACACGCCATGTGAATACTCCATTTTCACACAGACGGCTCATTCAATGCATAGACTCATCCAGTGATGAATGCACTCATAGCCGCGGGAAGTAGTTTGGGGGTGGGGGTGTATCATCTATATTGGTCCCCTAATACAGGACTAGTAAAGGCCCAGCGCACTACTTTTGTGAAAAAAAATGTAAACTAAATGTATTTGAGTGTTTACCAGCATTTGAGTCTGATAATTATCTGTACAACAGTTAATCTGATAATACTTGTGGAATATAAAAATACTTGCTTGCTATACAATATGTTTTCCAGTTTCTTGAAATACTTGGCAAATGCAACTTACTTCTATGTGAAAGCTGAAATCCTCTATTCATTCCTTTTCCATTTTATCCAGAGCAACTTGCCGTAGTGAGTGTATACATTTTCATACTTGTTCCCTGTGGGAATTGAACCCACAACCCTAGCATTGCAAGTGCCATGCTCCACCAACTGAACCACATCATCACACCACATAAGCACAAACCACTTGACGTCTCAATGTACTCAATTACTGTATTTTGCATGGTTTTCTTCATGGTGATGGTAAGTCTACAGATACAAACCTAGATGACCAGCTTTTATATTGTCCACTAATACTAGTTAAGGCCCAGTGCACTACTTTTCTGAAAAAAATTGTTTATGTTAGCGGGGACACCTCAAATCCTGCACTGCCCTTGTAAAACAAACAACAAAATTAATCTCCATCGTAAACACAGTCATGAGGATGACAGAAGTGAAAATGCAAAGCAACTGAAATGAATAAAGCACAAAAGAGAATCAAAGTCATTTCAGTTATTGCCAAGTCATTTCAGTTATTGCCAAGTCATTTCAGTTATTGCCAAGTCATTTCAGTTTATTGCCAAGTCATTTCAGTTTATTGCATAAGTGAGACAAGGAGAGCAGGGATGTGGAGGAAATATGTAGGTGATCTAACGCATATAATTAAATAGAGCATCATCCCCTCTAGTAAATTATATATCTCTATGACGTAACTAATCAGTATAAGAACATGATAGAATGCATCTAAAGCTATACATAGGCCTTGCCGAAAGGGCCAAGAAATGTTAAGGGAGTACCTGACCACTGTATTGGTACGGTATTGCTGGTTGCTTTTGTTGTTGTTGTTTTGGCACTCACCTGCGTATGCCATGTTCTTGGGGTTCCCGTACGGTGTCCCGGGCTGGACAGGACTATACACAGGATTCATGTCGGAAAACAGTCTACTCTTACTGCAGGGAGAACAGACAGATAGAGAGAAAGAGACAGAGAGACAAAAATAAAAATAAATTCGCAATTAAGTTTTGGAAACATCTACAATACAGTGACCCCCTCTCATATCATTACCAAGCCCTGCAATGCCAAGAACTGAGCAAAGAAAAGAGTCCCCTCATCCAGCTGGTCTTGGGGCTGAGTTCACAAACCTGTTCTACTAACACACTGAAGCCTCAGGACCAGAACATCCAATCAATCAGAATAAACCAAATTACAACACATCTCAAAACAAAACTACATTGCTTATTGGGAAACACAAGCACAAGCACAAAGCAAAATGCAGTGCTATCTGGCCCTAAATCGACAGTACACCGTGGCAAACTATTTGACCATGGTTACTGATCAAAACCTTAGAAAAACCTTGACAAAGTACAGGCTCAGTGAGCACAGCCTTGCCATTGAGAAGGGTAGACACAGGAAAACATGGCTCCCTGTAGAGGAAAGGCTGTGCAACCACGCACAACAGCAGAACATGAGACAGAGCTGCAATCAGAGAGTGTAATTTCCCCAAATTTGAAACCCTTATTCAAGGTTTCAAAGACCTCTCTGATGAGGATAGGCTACCCGTCCTGTTGGGGGAGGATGCAGAGAGCTGTGGGTTGGCAGCGCACTACATTGCTGCCTGCCATAAGATGAGGGACAGAGTCTGACAGACCAATCAACCTGCACATGTCCTCTACTGTATGCTTATTGTTATTGTTCAATGTATGGTTATTTTGACCCTTGGTTATTGTTACTGTTGTCCCGTTGACAATTTTGATTATTATTATTTTAATATTGTAAATATTCAAAGTAAGCTTTGGCAATATGTACATTGTTACGTCATGCCAATAAAGTAAATTGAATTGAAAAGAATTGACAGAGAGTGAGAGAGAGTGAGAGAGAGCGCAAAAGAGAGAGAGACATGAAAGATGAAATACATGGCTTTCAATAGTTATTAGTTGATGAGAGGAAAAACATGGCTTTCAACAGTTATTAATTGAGGCTATGCATTAGCTCAGAGGTCCCCATCTTGGAAATGTTCCAGAGCCAGCTTGAAGACATTTGACGTCTGCAAAACTAAACTGTACTCCACAAAATCTACAGTAACTCTCATAATATTGTAGCAGGTATGATCTTGTAATTAGTTTTTTACGATGTCCGTGAGAAGGCACCAATTTATTTTCACTGGTTAAAAGTAATCCGCGAGAAAATGCCAAGCACACAATACAATCGTTATTCACAAAAATCGGAAAAGAAAAGTATTACGGTATGATGAGCATTACGGTAGTTTTGACTGTTTGGAACATGGGTCAACAGTAAGAACACACAAAGTACAAACGTGACATACAAGGAAATTCTTCAGCCTGAGCACTTTTGTTCTCCATCCTTTTTTCTCCTTTCCACAACTTCTCTCCACCTCTACCTTTTATCAAACTGTTTCCACCACCAATCTCTTTCACAAAAATGCACGTTTCATATTGGGCAAGATCAGGCAGTCCCTCCCTGTTTCAGTCTATTTTCCCTAATGAACAATAACACGAGCCTGGTTTCCTCATCAGCTGTGTGACCATTGATCAGTCAAACTAGATGAAAGTGGCCTCCCGAGTGGCACAGCGGTCTTAGACACTGCATCACAGTGCCACTAAAGTCTGGGGTTTGATCCAACCAGCCGTGATCGGGGGCCCCATAGGGAGTTGCAGCGATGAGACAAGATCGTAACTACCATGGATGGATATCACAAAATTGGGGATAAAAAGGGGGTATAATAATAAAATAAACTAGATGAAAGCAATATGATAAAAGGAAAAATACACACAGGGGTTTCCTGCCTATCCAGTCCTTTCAGTTCAGTGGTCAAAATGATACATTGAAACACAAAGAGGTTTATGTATTGAATTAAAAAAGAGAGAGGAGAAGGAGGAGCAGCCAACCGGAGGACATATCAGCAGGGTGTATGACAGTTTATGACATGCAACAATGTTTTGGAACAAGGTTGTCGATTTTCAAAACAGTACACACAAGACACAGGACTGAGACCTTTTGCAAAACAGTAAATGCATTTTTTTGTACGTAGTTGCCTTCTCAAAACAGCAAATACACTCATCAAAAGAACATGACTGCCTGCAAAAAGATTATCACAACCATACTAATCTCCTGTGGACAGGTGCACGTAACATAAATGGTAGTAGCATCTGTCGACTGTGTGACGCCACAACTAACGAGGAACTTGGTCACTGATCATTTGGACAAATCATGACTTCGCAGGTGCTCACATCTTCGGAAGGGGAGGGGACATTTGGCCCATAGACTTGCCTGAAACTGTCTGAGAGTTTCCTTTCAGAGAGGTAGTCTTGGTAGTACATTTTCCATTGTCCAAAAATATAACCACATATACCCTTGAGTCAAGCTGACAAAACAAAAATTGAGTCTATCTATTATAAAATCCCATTTATCAATTAACGATTTTATTTGCAGTCACTAAATCAACTATCAATACAACTATCAAAAGGTGCAATATTATGGGCAATTACTCTCCTTTTTTTCCTTTTTCACAAAATAATTTCATACACATCAAATCAAATATTGTTCGTGAGCAAAAAGAAAATGGAAAATAAGCACATTGTGTGCAGGAATAATTAATCGGTTTCATCACAATCCAATTCCATGTATTCGTGTGCATTCAGAAAGTATTCAGACCCCTTCCCCTTTTCCACATTTTGTTGAGTTACAGCCGTACTCTAAAATTGATTAAATAAAAACAAATCCTCATCAATCTACACACAATACCCCATAATGACAAAGCTTTTACAAAAACAGAAATACCTTATTTACATAAGTATTCAGAACCTTTGCTATGAGACTCCAAATTGAGCTCAGGTGCATTCTGTTTCCATTGATCATCCTTGAGATGTTTCTACAACTTGATTGGAGTCCATCTGTGGTGAATTCAATTGATTAAACATGATTTGGAAAGGCACACACCTGGCTATATAAAGGTCCCACAGTTGACAATGCATGTCAGAGCAAAAACCAAGCCTGAGGTTAAAAAAATTCTCCGTAGAGCCCCGAGACAGTATTGTGTCGAGGCACAGATCTGGGGAAGGGTACCAAAACTTGTCTGCAGCATTGAAGGACCCCAAGAACACAGTGGCCTCCATCATTCTTAAATGGAAGAAGTTTGGAACCACCAAAACTCTTCCTCGAGCTGGCCGCCCAGCCAAACCGAGCAATAGGGGGAGAAGGGCCTTGGTTAGCGAGGTGACCAAGAACTCGATTGTCACTCTGACAGAGCTCCAGTGTTCCTCTGTGGAGATGTGAGAACCTTCCAGAAGGACAACCATCTCTGCAGCACTCCACCAATCAGGCCTTTATGGTAGAGTGGCCAGACAGAAGCCACTCCTCAGTAAAAGGCACATGACAGATCACTTGGATTTTGCCAAAAGGCACCTAAAGGACTCTCAGGCCATGAGAAACAAGATTCTTTGGCCTGAATGCCAAGCGTCATGTCTGGTGGAAACCTGGCACCATCCCTACAGTGAAGCATGGTGGTGGCAGCATCATGCTGTGAGGATGTTTTTCAGCGGCAGGGACTGGGAGACTAGTCAGGATGGAGGGAAAGAGGAATGGAGCAAAGTACAGAGAGATACTTGATGAAAACCTGCTCCAGAGCACTCAGGACCTCAGACTGGGGCGAAGGTGCACCTTCCAACAGGACAACGACCCTAAGCACACAGCCAAGACAACGCAGGAGTGGCTTCGGGACAAGTCTTTGAATGTCCTAGAGTTGCCCTGCCAGAGCCCAGACTTGAACCCGATCGAACATTTCTGGATAGACCTCCCCATCCAACCTGACAGAGCATGAGAGGATCTGCAGAGAAGAATAGGAGAAACTCCCCAAATACAGGTGTGCCAAGCTTGTAGTGTCATACCCAAGATGACCCGAGGTTATAATCACTGCCAAATGTGCTTCAACAAAGTACTGAGTAAAGGGTCTGAATACTTATGAAAATGTGATATTTCCATTTTTTTTATACATTTGCAAACATTTCTAAACCTGTTTTTGATTTTCATTATGGAGTACTGTGTGTAGATTGATGAGTAATATTTTATTTGATCAATTTTAGAATAAGGCTGTAATGTAACAAAATGTGGAAAAAGGAAAGGGGTCTGAATACTTTCCGAATGCACTAAACAAAAATATAAACATGTAAAGTGTTGGTCCCATGTTTCATGAGCTGAAATTAAAGATCCCAGAAATTTTCCATATGCACAAAAAGCTTATTTCTCTCAAATTGTGGGCACAATATTTTTACATCCCTGTTAGTGAGCATTTCTCCTTTGCCAAGATAATCTATCCACCTGACAGGTCTGGCATATCAAGAAACTGATTAAACAGCATGATCATTACACAGGTGCACTTTGTGCTGGGGACAATAAAAGGCCACTCTAAAATGTGCAGTTTTGTCACACAGCAAATGCCACAGATGTCTCAGGTTTTGGCATGCTGACTGCAGGAATGTCCAACAGAGCTGTTGCCAGAGAATTGAATGTTGATTTCTCTACCATTAGCCGCCTCCAACGTCGTTTTAGAGAATTTGGCAGTACGTCCAACCGACCTCACAACCGCAGACCTCGTGTAACAACACCAACCCAGGACCGCCACATCCGGCTTCTTCACCTGTGGGATCGTCTTATATAAGCCACCCGGACATCTGATGAAATTGAGGACTATTTCTGTCTATAATAAAATACCATTTGTGGGGGAAAAACTCATTCTGATTGGCTGGGCCTGGCTCCTCAGTGGGTGGGCCTATACCCTCCCAGGCCAACCCATGGCTGCGCCCCTGCCCAGTCATGTGAAATCCATAGATTATGGCCTAAAGAATTTATTTCAATTGACTGATTTCCTTATATGAACGATAACTCAGAAAAAACGTTGAAATTGTTGCATGTTGCATTTACATTTTTGTTCAGTATATAAACTCAGCTAAAAAAGAAACGTCTCTTTTTCAGGACCCTGTCTTTGAAAGATATTTCGTTAAAATCCAAATAACTTCACAGATCTTCATTGTAAAGGGTTTAAACACTGTTTCCCATGCTTGTTCAATGAACCATGAACAATTAATGAACATACACCTGTGGAACGGTTGTTAAGACACTAACAGCTTACAGACGGTAGGCAATTAAGGTCACAGTTATAAAAACTTAGGACACTAAAGGAGGCCTTTCTACTGACTCTGAAAAACACCAAAAGAAAGATGCCCAGGGTCCCTGCTCATCTGCGTGAATGTGCCTTAGGCATGCTGCAAGGAGGCATGAGAACTGCAGATGTGGCCAAGGCAATAAATTAAAATGTCCGTACTGTGAGAAACCTAAGAGAGCGCTACAGGGAGACAGGACGGACAGCTGATCGTCCTCGCAGTGGCAGACCACGTGTAGCAACATCTGCACAGGATCGGTACATCCGAACATCACACCTGTGGGACAGATACAGGATGGCAACAACAACTGCCCGAATTACACCAGGAACGCACAATCCCTCCATGAGTGCTCAGACTGTCCGCAATAGGCTGAGAGAGGCTGGACTGAGGGCTTGTAGGCCTGTTGTAAGGCAGGCCCTCACCAGACATCACTGGCAACAACGTCGCCTATGGGCACAAACCCACCGTCGCTGGACCAGACAGGACTGGCAAAAAGTGCTCTTCCCTGACGAGTCGCGGTTTTGTCTCACCAGGGGTGATGGCCAAATTTGCATATATCATTAAAGGAATGAGCGTTACACCGAGGCTTGTACTCTGGAGCGAGATCGATTTGGAGGTGGAGGGTCCGTCATGGTCTGGGGCAGTGTGTCACAGCATCATCGGACTGAGCTTGTCGTCATTGCAGGCAATCTCAACGCTGTGTGTTACAGGAAAGACATCCTCCTCCCTCATGTGGTACCCTTCCTGCAGGCTCATCCTGACATGACCCTCCAGCATGACAATGCCACCAGCCATACTGCTCGTTCTGTGCGTGATTTCCTGCAAGACAGGAATGTCAGTGTTCTGCCATAGCCAGCGAAGAGCCCGGATCTCAATCCCATTGAGCACGTCTGGGACCTGTTGGATTGGAGGGTGAGGGCTAGGGCCATTCCCCCTAGAAATGTCCGGGAACTTGCAGGTGTCTTGGTGGAAGAGTGGGGTAACATCTCACAGCAAGAACGGGCAAATATGGTGCAGTCCATGAGGAGGAGATGCTCTGCAGTACTTAATGCAGCTGGTGTCCACACCAGATAATGACTTTTGATTTTGACCCCCCCCCCCCTTTGTTCAGGGACACATTATTCTGTTTCTGTTAGTCACATGTCTGTGGAACTTGTTCAGTTCATTTCTCAGTTGTTGAATCTTATGTTCATATAAATATTTACACGTTAAGTTTGCTGAAAATAAAAGCAGTTGACAGTGAGAGGACGTTTCTTTTTTAGCTGAGTTTATTACATAGGCTGGTTTGCTGACAGGTTTGTAGATTTTCCATCACCAAACAGAAAAACAATGCACAATTTGAATACAGAAAGGTGAATACAATGGAGGAACACAACTGATTTGAATGGATAGGCCTAAATCCACACCAAAGCAAACCTCTAAAACGGAAGGTCACAATGTTGGAAATGACAACTTAGGAGTAACCCGAACTTAGAAGTAACCCAACTTTATTGTCTGCATCTGTGCATGCAATGTTGTCAGAAATCCTAAAAATTAGGCAGTCCCCATCGCCTAGACCTTTCCATTTATTGTACCTGAATTTGCGCTGATGGAGTGATTTCGAACTTTGTGCACTTGTATTTACTGATTGGTGGAGACAGTACACACATTTTCACACATTTCTCTTCTGATGAAAACAATGTTTTAATATTCTGGGAACAAAACGGGAATTTTGTATTGACTGATGAGGCAAGAAAGTGATCAGAAGTATGGCAAGTGCATTAAGGCATTTGATAATTGTTGTTCTGCTGTAGATATATTAGACCCCAGAAATGTGATTGAGGGAAAACTGGAATAACCAAGAAACAGCTGCAGATGGAGAGATAGCGCTTAAAGAAAAGCAGAGTAAAAGGAATGGACAGATAAGAGAAAAGTAAACAGATGGATGGGTTGTGTGTGTGTGTGTGTGTGTGTGTGTGTGTGTGTGTGTGTGTGTGTGTGTGTGTGTGTGTGTGTGTGTGTGTGTGTGTGTGTGTGAGGAGTATAAGAGTGATAAACAAAAAATAAACGAAGAGCTCGTCAGATACAAGAAGATGACTGACAAACGACAGAATAAAAAGACATGATCACATGATGGCGGCAGGTAGCCTAGCGGTTAGAGCGTTGGACCAATAACTGAAAGGCTGCTGGATCGATTCCCTGAGCTGACAAGGTACAAATCTGTTGTTCTGCCCCTAAACAAGGCAGTTAACCCACTGTTCCCCGGTAGCCTGTCATTGTAAATAAGAATTTGTTCATAACTGACTTGCCTAGTTAAATAAAGGTTAAATAAAATAAAATAGATGTCCATTGGGTGGTGGACCATTCTTGACACACACGGGAAACACCAGTGCTCTTAGCACCTACTACCATACCCCGTTCAAAGGCACTTAAATATTTTGTGGCATACATACACAATTCATGTCTCAATTGTCTCAAGGCTTAAAAATGTTTCTTTACCAGTCTCCTCCCCTTCATCTATACTGTTTTAAGTGACATCAATAAGGGATCATAGCTTTCACCTGGTCAGTCTTTCAAATCATGTTCTTAATAATTTGTACACTCAGTGTATATACTACATTGGCCATATACAGTACTGCACATACATATTGGCTAATTACAAATATATTGGCCATATACCACACATATATTGGCCATATTCTACAAATATATTGGCCCTATTCTACAAATATATTGGCTTTGTTGCACATAAATATGTGATATATACAGTGTATTACACATAAATTGTCCTTATACTGTACATATAGCATTCAGCGCTACCCAAGTAGGTACAGTACTACAGGGTTTCTGAGCTGCTATGCACTCACTGCAGTAAGACCGGCACCTACCTACCTACCTACCTACCTCAGCCTTCCCAAAATAAACTGGTGGGTTGTTGGGAGAAAAACCTGCTGCTCTGCTACAAACAAAGCATCAAGACTCTGTGGGCTCAGAGGATTCATGACAGCAGAATGCCAGCAAAGGGCTGTCTAAATATACACACACAAAATAGCACTGAGACACTTGAAATCACTTGTATGTTTTCATGCAAAAGTAACTGATTACATGTAATGTGAGTACAAAAAAACTATCTGTAATCAGTTACATTACTAACTAAAATATTGTAATCAGATTACAGATACTTTTGAAAAAACAGATGATTGCTTTTGGATTACTTTTAAATTCAGAAAGGATGTTTGCGAAAAAAATACATTATGACACCTTTCTGTTTTTGCAATTTTGGACAGGCAACTAGTAACAGTAACGGATTACATTTAGAATATATGCTTTCAGGGTTGGGTAGGTTACATTCTAAATGTAATCCATTACTGTTACTAGTTACCTGTCCAAAATTGCAAATCAGTAATGTAATAGTGGTCTCTGATATGTGGTCAGACTCGCTCAGGTGGAACAAACTTAAACTTGTGCCCTTTTTTTAATGCTGAATTGAATGTCATTGAAAAAACAGAAAGGTGTCATAATGTATTTTTTTTGCAAACATCCTTTCTGAATTTAAAGGTAATCCAAAAGCAATCATCTATTTTTTCAAAAGTATCTGTAATCTGATTACAATATTTTAGTTGGTAATGTAACTGATTACAGTTAGTTTTTTTGTACTCATATTACATGTAATCAGTTACTCCTCAACCCTGTATACTTTCTACACGTATAGTATTATAATTCACTGTATAACATAAGGCCTATACTCTGTCACTGAGTAGCAGTTAGAGATATAGAGGAGAGTGTACACTTGAAATCAATCATATGTTTTCACCCAAAACACATGTTTGATATGTCCATGTAGGGGTTTATAATTTAGCCTTTAACACAAGGCCTTTACTCTGATATGACTGTCACTGAGCAGCAGATATGGGAGGGGATTGTAAACCACGGATTTGTAGACACAGAAAATGCAGAGAGGAGAGAGTGGAGTAGGAGGACAGTGAGTAAGCAAATCCTCCTCTCCCTTTCTGTGCTCTAGTGGATAGATTCAAGCACTCCTGCCACTGTCTGGCTAATCATGGATCCTTCTGTAGGTGTTAACACGGCCAGTCTCAGAGGCACCAACACAAACCTCTCATTCAACCATACAAATGTTTACGACGCAAGCATTCACTGTAATATAGTAATAGTATAGTATAGAGTGGAGACAACACGTAAAGCAATATATTGTGCATAAAGGTTGGGAAAGACAATAATATCATAGGAAAAAAGTACACAAATAGAGAACAAGTCAAGACCTCTGCATTCCACCCAAACCTGTGACATGGAAAGTGCAGAAATAAAACAACAATTTATTCAGGTTTCTCTGTACCAACTCCTTTTTGCATATACTGCAGAGAAAAAAAGTTAAATGTTGAATTATATCACGCTTGTACACTGTAATATATAAATACTGGTAAGGCCTTACGTTGTGGTCATCCACTTTGCATAATTTTGCATTCATCACATTCAAACATATTCATTTGGTGACATGTTTAGAGGTCGGCAAGACATGAACCTCAACCTGTGTAGCCTATTCAGTGAGGTGAACAATTTCTGAATTTTGCAGATATAAATGTAACGGATACCACCGACACGATTCCCTACTCTACACAATCTATTTCTATCTCAACGTTCTGTTATGGAGTGGTCAAAATGTACACAATTGTTACCCGGAGGAAAATTGAGGATGGTCATGCTTTTTCATGTAAAATGGTGACAAATCATGTATTCCGATTCTTTCATAGATTGTAATGGACACATATGATGTCTGTAAAATACTTTTTTGAAGGTTGTACTGATTATGATGAGCAAATGCTAAGCAAATTACAAGCTATATGTGGCACCATGTTTGTTGACATCATACAATGCATTCTGGTTGTAACGTAAATGTCTGTCAGACCAAAGATGTTATAATAAAATGAGGTGAAGGGATGGTTCACTCGTCTTTCCAGTACTTCCGGAAGTGAATGATGGTATACGACACACCCCCTTCAACATGCACACTGCAAATAGACCCAACTCATCTTGTAACATCTTATCTTTGGTTGACACGATAAAACTGTGTTTGTGCAAAATGTTTGTGAAAAAACTGTGGCCAGCTCAAATGCTGACTGTTGCATCAATCGTAACTTGACGTTCTAAATAAGTGTTATAATCACACCGGTTTGTGTGCACGCTGCAGGGACCGCTGTAGAATGACCACACCCGTATGTTCATAAGTGTCAAAGGGTTAAGTTCATTGGCTCTCAAAGTTGTCCGTCAAACCCAGTATTATCTCCACCACGGCACCTGCAGTGAAGCGCACTTCTTCTTATTTTTGTTCTTGGGTTCTTAGCCAGATGCGGTAAGAGGTAAGTTGCACTTTAATTACCTTCTGCCTTTGGAATATGATATATTTCTGGAGTAAGATAAGTATTTCTAAGATATACAGTACCAGTCAAAGGTTTGGACATACCTACTCATTCCAGGGTTTTTCTTTATTTTTACTATTTTCTACATTGTAGAATAATAGTGAAGACATCAAAACTATGAAATAACACATATGGAATCATTTAGTAACCAAAAAAGTGTTAAACACATCAAAATAGAGATAAAATGAGATTCTTCAAAGTAGCCACCCTATGCCTTGATGACAGCTTTGCACACTCTTGGCATTCTCTCAACCAGATTCATGAGGTAGTCACCTGGAATGCATTTCAATTAACAGGTGTGCCTTGTTAAAAGTTAATTTGTGGAATTTCTTTCATTCTTAATGTTTGAGCCAATCAGTTCTCGACAAAGCATTTCTGTATGGACCTCGCTTTGTACATGGGGGCATTGTCATGCTGAAACAGGAAAGGGCCTTCTCCAAACTGTTGCCACAAAGTTGGAAGCACAGAATCATCTAGAATGTCATTGTATGCTGTAGCATTAAGATTTCCATTCACTGGAACTATGGGGCCTAGACCGAACCATGAAAAACAGACCCAGACCATTATTCCTCCTCCACCAAACTTTACAGTTTGCCCTATGCATTCGGGCAGGTAGCATTCTCCTGGCATCCTCCAAACCCAGATTTGTCCGTTAGACTGCCAGATGGTGATGTGCGATTCATTACTCCAGAGAACATGTTTCTGCTGCTCCAGATTACAATGGCGGCGAGCTTTACACCACTCCAGCCGACGCTTGGCATTGCGCATGGTGATCTTAGGCTTGTTATGTGGCTGCTCGGCCATGGAAACCCATTTCATGAAGCTCCTGATGAACAGTTCTTGTGCTGATATTGCTTCCAGAGGCAGTTTGGAACTCGGTAGTGAGTGTTGCAACCGAGGACAGACAATTTTTACGCGCTATATGCTTCAGCACTCTGCTGTCCTGTTCTGTGAGCTTGTGTGGCCTACAACTTCGGGACTGAGCCATTGTTGCTCCTAGACGTTTCCACTTCACAATAACAGCCCTTAGAGTTGACCGGGGCAGCTCTAGCAGGGCAGAAAACTGACTTGTTGGAAAGATGGCATCCTATGACGGTGCCATGTTGAAAGCTAATTAGTAACTAGTTAGCTAGCTTTGGCTAACCCAGAATCTGACAGAAAAAGTTTAATCTCCTGTTTTTAGCTCCCCATATGATCCCTGTTTGTTTACCTAACTAGCCACCTTGTCGTTGGCATAAAGAGTGACTAGATTAATCAGATGTGTGTGGCAATAGCTAACTAGTTATCACATTAGGTTACAACTAGATAAGCTGTCTAAGCTAGCTAGCTAGCTGCAGTGTCAACCATGTAGCTAGCTAACATTAGCTAGATCTACAGGTCAGTTCCCCACAGCATGCTCCCACGCATTGCTCTCTCTCACACTCTCTCTGTGTGTATGTCTAAATGTCATTCTGTTTTTAGGACAAGGCCTATAAGCACCTCTGTAATCTCAGTAAGCTTTTTGTGCCATATATAAATCATATATAAATCAAGACTGTTTTGTGTGTATCTTTTTATTTACCACTTGTTGCAGCACAACCGAGTGGCCAGCCAAAAAAGAAAATACCCTTCAATGTGGAAAGGAGAGGCTCGGAAGAGGAGGAGGATGTTGTGTAAATCCAGTTTTGTCTAGAAGGGTTACAGCGTTTGTCAAAAATGTACTTTTCATAGCAGGCTAGGAGGAGTAGGTTAAGGTTAGGAAAAGGGTTAGGGTTAGCTAAAATGGAACAAAAAACTTTCGACGTCAATTTAATTCCATGGTGAAATGTGTCTGATTTGCGTACTAGTAACATGATTTATATTGACATTTCGGTATTGATTGTTTGACCGTTGTAACACTTACCTGTTCATTCTGAGTGAAAAATTAAACATCACACTTGGTGTAAATATTTTTTGTATGCATTCACCATCACATGTACTTGAAACGATAATGTAAAATACATTTTTATTAATGCTATTGAAATTGTAAAATTATTCCAATGTCTCGAGTACCATATACCTTTTTATGAAATTGTGCACATTGTTAGATATTCAATCAACATTGAATGACCGAAATTGAAACTGTACAGCCTTTGTTTGACGTCAGTCTTCTTTGAAGAATACCTGTGCTGGGGGACATTTGCAAGATGGTGCTGACAGACTTTAACAATAAATTAATGTCAAATCAATTGTTGTCTTTTTGGTTTGTTGTCACAGTTTACCATAAGATGCAAAAATTACCAGATATGTTTGCCCTCTGGTTGGTATTGTCATCGGAACAATTTAGTCCTTTTTGAGCAGACTACGGGTGATTTTTCTATTTGACAAGCATTCTATACAATAGAAATAAAGTATTTCCTAATTTTCCATGGCAATCTACTGTGGCAATTTACCCAACACTTTTTATGAATGGAAACTAATGTTGGTGTACTGTTATTTTATTTGCTTACTATTTATGTTATCCAAAAGTGTCTGGTATGGTCATTTCTTATCAAGAAAAATAAGGTATGGTCCTGGACTGTCCATATTTGAAATGTCTAACTACATCAAGTCAATCAGTAGATTGCATTATTGGTATCAGAAGGGCTTGGGGCAGAATCAAACCCACACCAACACGGTAGGCCTATACATACGATGAAGGCAGTGGCCCTAACTGCTACACCACCCCAGGCCACAATTTAACTCAATTTTGACAGTTCATTTGTAACCTTCGGATACACTCGATTCTTATTATTATAAAAAATATATATATATTGTTTTATCTTCACCCCTTTTTCTCCCCAATTGGTAGTTACAGTCTTGTCCCATCACTGAAACTCTAGTCCAGACTTGGTCGAGAGCCATGCGTCCTCTGAAACACGACCCTGCCAAGCCGCACTGCTTGTTTAACCCGGAAGCCAGCCACGCCAATGTGTCGGAGGGAACACCATCCAGCTGGAAACCGAAGTCAGCTTGCAGGAGTATGAGTGCGATGGGACAAGGAAATCCCAGCCGGCCAAACCTTCCCCTAACCCGGACGACGCTGGGTCCATTGTGCGCCACCTCATGGGTCTCCCGGTCAAAGCTGGCTGTGACACAGTCTGGGATTGAACCTGGGTCTGTAGTGACACCTCAAGCCTTAGACTGCTGCGCCACTCGGGAGGTCCCACACTAGACACTTGTATGTCATAGCCTAGTGGAGACCAATAACTATCTTGCGTTATTAAGCTATATAAAACAACATTTGTTGATATGTATGTGTACATTTCAATGTTGCAGTAATAGGACCTAAGCCTATAGAGATATAATTATTTTAAGATACTGAGCCCTGATCCCAATGACTCGACTGCCCCTGAGTGGAAAGAAAGAGAACTGCTCATTTTTAGCCAACCACAAGGATCATTTGCATCAGGAAAATTCTCTGCAACAAGAGTGATCAAGTTAAGATCTGACATCTGTAGATCTGATCCTATCCATGATATTGCCTTGGTATTTAGCACAGCCAGGTTAGAAGGTCAATGTGATGACTTGATAGGCTACCTTCAAAAGAACCTCCCAGAATCACTAATTCCTTATCCTATCACCCAGCACCATCTATTGCCTTTAATCACCTCCTTTCTCCTTTTCTCTTCCTTCCTAATTTTATCCTTCCTTTTTTCAAACGAAAAACCTGCTGATACAGAGTTAAAGAGCTATATAGTAGCACACACCACTGCAGGCTACTCTCTGATAGATGGAGAGGAGAGTTGACTAGAGAGTACAATGCTTTGGCTCGCCAAGCTCCAGAACTTTTCAGGAGCTTTGCAGAAGCGTTGTGGCTTAGCCACGCGTCATTGGAATGCATTGCAGCCAGGACTACTCCACTCCTGATTGTGGAGGGCTGTCTGTTGCCAGGCCCCGTATATCGAGCACCGAGAGTCTCCAAGAAGGAGATACATTTTTTGCATTTTGCTCCCCAACGGCAAACAAGTGATTACATTCTTGCCACCCACAGGCGGCATGACACGGCGGCTATTATAGTCTCCTCAGACGCAGACACTCGGATCAAGGTAAACAAAATGGCAGTGCGAGAGAGAGTGACTTATGATCGAGTCAAAGCAACAACATCTTTCAAGCTTATTCCATAGATCTCTTTTTTCAAGTCCAGTGCTGAATCCTCATCCTCAACTATAAGCGATGAGAAAGGACTGAGGTGGAGATTTGAGTGGAGATTTGTTGTCTTTTTTTTACATACCCGGCTGCACCTATCGAGATAAAGTGAGACAAAGCTATGACCCTACAGGTTAAGAGCCGATAGGCATCCTAAGGTTGTTACGAGTCATTGTAGACTCAAACACACCCCCTTTGGCAGCCTCCTGGGGAGGGTTCAGAGGTACAACGTTCCAAAAAAAACAACTCCGACATTCCATCATTCCACAGTACATAGAGGAGGCCTATGGAACGGCAGAAGATAATGTTGTACACACATTCCAGCCCTGAGCTAACCCATAGAAAAATCCTGTGTCTGTCAGCTACTCAGATCTTCATCAAATCCCACAAATGAAGGGGAGGGAAGGGCTCAAGACAACATATGGAGGTTAGAGGAAGAGAGGAAAGGAATGAACCTATGACCTCAGAGGAGGTAGAGAAATGAGGGATGAGTTTTGTGTGCCTCCTTTACTATAGCAAAACAGCGCAGTTACAGAAGCTGCAGGACTGGAGAATGAGTTGGGCTACATCCAAAATGGCATCCCATTCCCTATTTAGTGCACTACTTTTGACTATATAGTGCACTACTTTAGACTACAGCTTGCATAGAGCCCACCAAGGACTTTTTCTTTCTCTCTCCTCAATTTTGAGAACAGAAACCATTTCAAGATCGCACTCCTCTCCTCCCTGAGATAGAAAATGATTTGTCAGCCAGCAGTCAGCCAAGAGATTAAATGACCACTATTTTCACTGTGAGCCTGCATGCCTCACTGGGTGGGTGTGTCCGTCAGGGTTTCCGTTAGGTAATAGGCGGCCAGTTGTCCAGGAGAAGAAAAAAATCCCATTGCAAAATAATGCTTTTTTGCCTATTCATTGATGGAAATATCAGCCAATGCAAATACATTTAACCGGTCATGCTTATTGGTCTATGGGTTAATTTGCACAATTCTGCATATAGATACAGAGCCTAGTTTGAGTGGAGTCAAACATGCGCTTTTATAAGCCCAATCATTGTACAACAATTCTGAATGCAATCGTGCGTTAAACAGTTTTGATGGTCACGATTAAAAAGAGCTACTATTTGTATTTTTCAACTGTAATTGGAGTGTGCTTCCCATTCGCCATTCAAGTGCTTAGGCAATGGTAGGCAGGCTTCAGCGTGTCAAACCACTTTGCAATGTGAATTGGAGCAAGTATGCATTTTGAAAACATAAACGTAATTGTGTGAAACCTGAACATTTTACCTTGCTTCAAAGTAGCCGAGCCAAAATCTGTTTCTATAAACGTGGAGGCAAATATTTTATAAAGACTTCTATATGCCATTGAAATAAGTGGCCCATTTCTCTCATATTCCATTGGTTTTCAAACCAACTTTCTTTCATTGTCCAGTAGCCAAAGGCACAATCCTAGTCATATTAGCAACCCATGCTAGTTGTTAAACATTTCTAACTGATATTTTCATCCGAATGTACAGTGCGCATTTGACAAATGTTTTTCCCACAAACATTCGCTCGTAGCCTACTATCCGTGTGTGCATTGCTGCCCTTATAATGTTAAGAAACAATAGTTTATCAACATTTTAAGCTAAACATTTTGATCTGTTGCATCAACCTCAATGCCCTTTAAAGTTATTTTGATGTACTGGTTGTATGAATTTGGGATCTATCGTCCCACAACTCTCTCAGAGTTAGTTTGGAATAGGCTATTTATTTTTTGCACAGAATGGCACGCTGACCAATAGTATTGGTCAACTTTTTTACTATGGGGTATAATAGATTGACATAGACTAGTGATTTTTCTGTCCGTTACTCGTTTTGTTGGCTGAGGAAAAGCAAATGTGGACAGTTATTCTAATATCTTCAAAGTGTGCATTCGGAAAGGACGCACCCCGTTTCATCCTGGAGTTGCATGTTCTGTTAAAATGAATTACGATAATCTAAATGTGTTGTCTGTCATTCTGAGCACTGTGGGTGGACGCCCTTACACAAACAATGCATATGCGTCCGGTAAATTTCTCAGATGTCAGGTAAATTTAAAATGCTACCGTGAAATGTCCGACGCCACATTTTTGTAACAGAAACCCTGTTATGTGTGTGTGTGCATGTTTGTGAGTGGGGGAATGAGTTGTTACTGCAAGTGTGTTTGGGATGTGCGTGTTCGCCAGTATGTGTGTGTAGAGATTTGTTTTAGCATCGCCTGCCTCTAGCAGAGTGAAGGAGGGCGGTCCATGGCCAGTTCAGATTCCATCAGACATGGCTGCCCCTAAGGACAGAGCAACGATCCAATCAGCCTCCTACTTCTTGGTCCGATCCTCCCACTGACCTGACCCCTCCCCTTCACACAAGTTTCCCCTAGGTACAGATATAGGATCAGCTTCTCCTCTCCCAGTACTGACCTTAATCATTAGTGGATACAACTTCACAGCACTGCGGCTTTCACTACAAACTATGGGTGTGAACGTTTAAACGAAATTGGGATCCTTAACGTTAAGAAAAATCCCTAACGAAAATCTGTTTTTTTATTTGTTTTTCCCAAGTAACTAAAATCACAGTGCAACTGGCTCGCCTGCTCTTTCTCTTCGCTAATGATGTGAGTGTGTGTTCAGTATGTGAAATACAGCATTACATGCAGCTTTTAATTGCCGATAGATGGCCTAGTGCACAGTTCTGACTCCATCTGCCAGGTTGTTGACCTGCCTATACGGTTCCCCTCTTCCCTCTCCGTCCCTCGATCGCTATGAAAGATGCAAGTGTTTGTGTTCTCGGAAGTATGGACACTAATCAGTCTCATCTGTTAAACAATTGTGAATCTTAGAAGTCGATTCCTAGTGGAAGATGTGTTTTCTTTCTACTAAATGTCCTGGTAAGTCACAGTATTTAACTTTAGTGTACTTTTTTGGAGAGAGAGGTCTGCGTGCAGGCAGCAGACAGGCTGCGCACAGCAGCTTGATATTATTTGATTGACAGTTCTGGTCACCTAGTGATGACGTTAGTCCAGCTTCAGAAGCAGCATTCCTTTACATTCAAGTCAAATACCCATTTCGTTGCGCTTCGAAACTATCTCCAGACCAGGTTGTGTGTCAGCATTAAACAAACATGCCGTAGCTGAGGCGCTTTCAAGGGTATTTGACTGCGATAGATATACAGTGCCTTGCAAAAGTATTCATCCCCCTTGGCGTTTTTCCTATTTTATTGCGTTTCAACCTGTCATTTAAATTTATTTTTATTTGGATTTCATGTAATGGACATACACAAAATAGTCAAAATTGGTCAAGTGAAATTTAAAAAATAACTTGTTTCAAAAATGTCTAAAAAATAACAAACGGAAAAGTGGTGCGTGCATATGTATTCACCCCCTTTGCTATGACGTCCCTAAATAAGAGCTGGTGCAACACATTACCTTCAGAAGTTACATAATTAGTTAAATAAAGTCCACCTGTGTGCAATCTAAGTGTCACATGATCTGTCACGTGATCTCAGTATATAGGCATCTGTTCTGGAAGGCCCCAGAGTCTGCAACACCATGAAGACCAAGGGGCTCTCCAAACAGGTCAGGGACAAAGTTGTGGAGAGGTACAGATCAGAGTTGGGTTATAAAAAAATATCAGAAACTTTTAACATCCCACAGAGCACCATTAAATCCATTATTAAAAAATGGAAAGACTATGGCACCACAACAAACCTGCCAAGAGAGGGCCGCCCACCAAAACTCATGGGCCAGGCAAGGAGGGCATTAATCAGGGGCAACAAGAGACCAAAGATAACCCTGAAGGAGATTTAAGCATACTGCTAAAGCAACACTCGAGTGGTTTAAGGGGAAACATTTATGTCTTGGAATGGCCTAGTCAAAGCCCAGACCTCAATCCAATTGAGAATCTGTGGTATGACTTAAAATAAGTTAAAGATTTCTGTACACAAGTGGAACCCATCCAACTTGAAGGAGCTGGAGTAGTTTGCCTTGAAGAATGGGCAAAAATCCTAGTGGCTAGATGTGCCAAGCTTATTGAGAAATAACCCAAGAGACTTGCAGCTGTAATTGCTGCAAAAGGTGGCTCAACAAAGTATCGACTTTGGGGCGGTGAATAGTTATGCACGCTCAAGTTCTGTTTTTTTGGCTTATTTCTTGTTTGTTTCACAAAAAAAATTTTTTGGAAGAAATTAATTTCTTAAATGGAGGAGCAAAACAGATATTTTGTAAAAATGTTTCACTTACTTAGCTAGCAAATGCAGCTAGCTAGTTTAGCCTACACAACCACCCTGCTCAAACAGGGGTGCTAGCTGGCTATGACTATCCAACACGAACTCTTCCGAGTCAGGGTAAGCTTTTGGTTTTACAAATGTATTGCCACTGGGGACTGCCGGTGTAACTGCTAAACTGCTTACTACACTGCATGATTGAAGCGGGTATACTAACGCATTAGTTCTATTAGCTATGTTGACTATGACGTTACTTTAGCTAATATGGTGAGCTAGCTGCGGTGATGATATGAAGGTTTGGCTTGGAAAGGGTTTTTTGCCTGGTCACAGACAGCTGATGTGTTGTGCATTGATGTCCACAAACGAAGGGAAAAGGTGAGAAGAGGATGCGTGAAGGAATACAACGAGCAGTTTGAATGTGGCTATGAAATTAAACTGTTTGCGTGTCAACAGAGGTGTATTCATTCCGCCGATTCTGTTGAAAAACGTTTCTTAAACGGAAGCAAGTGGAACGCAACGGGGATAAACATCTGAATTTGTCGAAAAGGAACTGTTTGCAACTGTTGGACTAATGATTACTCCCTAGGTCAGCTAGGTGCAGGCAGGAGTGTGCAAGGCGATATTCGACACTGTCTGTCGGGAAGTGTCACTGTCTGACCTAAAATCATTCCCTCGACCTGTGTCGAGCAACCTCATGATGGGCATAGGGAACATTTTTGTATCATGTAGTAGCCTAAACCTATCGATGTTAAACTGGGTGAATGGAATATGCTGTAATAGAAATAAGGCTACGCTCATTTAAAAAAGTGTCTTAAACCATATTGACCGCCACTGGTGATATATAAACATCAGATAAAGAAACAACATTCTGAGTTTAAACATGGCCAAGCTAGTCATTAAATCATTTATTTAACTAGGCAAGTCAGTTAATAAGGACAAATTATTATTTACAATGACGGCCTAGGAACAATGGGGGCAGAACGACTGATTTTTTTACCTTGTCAGCTCGGGGATTCGATCTGGCCCAACGCTCTAACCACTAGGCTACCTGCCGCCCCATGAGAAACATTGTATCAATAACAAAGAAATTAGCCATTTAGACACATTAAAACATTAACACTGGAACAAGTGCTTCTCCACATCTCTGGGGTGTGTTTTGTCTCACTGCCCTCTGGAGCCCAGCAGAGCACATAGCGGCACTCACACACACACACACAGATGGTGAGCAGCAGATTCGGCGCAACGACATCACAGTCCAGTGTTTACCTGGAATCATGTCAGCTATATATATTCATGACATTTCTATCTGCAAGGTTCCACAATGTTTTGCCTATTGAACGTCCATGCTCTCTAAATCAGCAGCAATTGTCAACTACATTTTCCAAAATGTAAAATGTTTGGACATGCAATAGGCCATAGTGATCGGTTCCTTCAAAATGAAATGAAAAACGGGTACAATATTTTCATAATGAAGCGTTCTTATTATTCTTGTTATATTGTAGTGTTTACAGTAATGTTTATTATGCATGCTTATATTATTAAACAGCTTAGATGTGACCATATTTGATACCTTGCGCAATTAGTCCACCTCCTATTGTAACTTCATAGCTTCTGGCTATTTTGCCATCGTATCAGCCTACTTCCCAAACGCATCATAACCACCGCAAATTGTGAGTCATAACAAAAACGGCTATTGTACGCATACAATACTGTCAGGTCTTGTTTTATATCACACCGAAAAAAATACTTGCGTCCAGCTGATATGAAAAAGTGAAAATTAATAGTTTTCCCTATGTGGCCTCTCTATCGTGTGGACTCCTGAAATAATTGCTGCGCTCAGAAATTCACTTGGCTTTTTAAAATGGTCACACAGTCAAACTCCCGACACCATTTTGAGCCGCACATATCTTTACCAAAATCCGATCTGCTGCTACACGAGTAGAAAAAATGTATAGTTAGGACAAGGGGTCGGCTGCGTTTCCTCTGCACTCGCTCTCAGCCCATGTCACATTTTATAATGCATCCTTGAGATCCAAGGCCGTTGCTCCGGCGATTACATTGTTACACACTTATGTCTGGTTTTATTTGCCAATGGACCACAGCGACCTATGGCTTGGAACGTGTAGCCTAGTCTTACCCATTTGTAATATTTTACAACATGCATGTCCATTACATTTATTTATATATGCATAGCAAATGTGTATATATATATATTTTTACATTATCAGGCAGGACACGTCTGTCTCCAAGACTATGAACACGTTATGATATCAAACTCACCAAATGTCCAAGGGAATTTATTATCGTGGAGCACCTCGTCTTTAATTTTATGCTGAGTCCGGAGTCACTGATTTCCCTTGTTCAATGCGGTTTTCTCCAAGGTTTGCTTCGGTGGTTTCTCATAAGCGGCGTTGGTAACATCGACATCCACACAGAGTGGGGGGATGGGGAATATCGAGAGAGAACGAGGGTTAACGGAGGGGGGCAGTAAAACCTTGTGAACACAAGGGGAGGACCTTTTTCTCCTACGTGACTGTCAAACAGGGACCAATTCAGAAGTCTCACTACCTCACATCTATCCATCTATCAAGTTCACTGGAGTTGGAAATATAGGCTACATTTATTAATAAAAATGATGACATGATCTTTGATTTAAACTTTCTGATTTATGTGTTCTCACATCTGTATATTGGTCCTGTTTAATGTAAGTGTGTGTGTGTAGCAGTGGGAAAGATACATTTTCAAAGAGGACTGCTTGAATCTTTATAGAATGATCATGACAGCAGAGAGGATTTCATATAAGAAAAATGAAAATCAAACTGGAGATTTATGGTAGATGACAGAATAGAACAGAATATTTTTGCTTTGCAAAACATACTAGGCATCCCTGCCTTATCTCTGTGTTTTTGCTATTGCCATGTCAATCATGATGTATGTATATAATAGCAGCATTATCTGTCATTCAGGAAAGATGGGGCTTTTTTAGCAAAAAAAATTAAATATATTGTTTTTGGGGGGGGGGGCTTGCCTGTTTCGCATGTTATTTTGGCATTAATACATGTCACATCAGTTTGCAAACAATGTAAAAAAAGATATATACACTACCTTTCAAAAGTTTAGGGTCACTTAAATGTCCTTGTTTTTGAAAGAAAAGCACATTTTTGGTCCATTTAAAATAACATCAAATTGATCAGAAATACAGTAGACATTGTTAATGTTGTAAATGACTATTGTAGCTGGAAACGGCTGATTTTTATGGAATATCTACAAAGGTGTACAGGGGCCCATTATCAGCAACCATCACTCCTGTGTTCCAATGGCACGTTGTGTTAGCTAATCCAAGTTTATCATTCTAAAAGGCTAATTGATCATTAGAAAACCCTTTTGCAATGATGTTAGCACAGCTGAAAACTGTTGTCCTGATTGAAGAAGCAATAAAACTGGCCTCCTTTAGACTAATTGAGTATCTGGAGCATCAGCATTTGTGGGTTCGATTACAGGCTCAAAATGGCCAGAAACAAAACTTTCTTCTGAAACTCGTCAGTCTATTCTTGTTCTGAGAAATTAAGGCTATTCAATGCGAGAAATTGCCAAAAAACTGAAGATCTCATACAACGCTGTGTACTACTCACTTCACAGAACAGCACAAACTGTCTCCAACCAGAATAGAAAGGAGTGGGAGGCCCCGGTGCACAACTGAGCAAGAGGACAAGTACATTAGTGTCTAGTTTGAGAAACAGATGCCGCACAAGTCCTCAACTGGCAGCTTCATTAAATAGTACCCGCAAAAAATAGAATTGTCCTTGTTTTTGAAAGAAAAGCTAAGGCACCCCAAACTTTTGAACGGTAGTGTATATAATTGAGTTGACAAAGTCGCATACAAACAGTCTCTTTTTTTGGTTTTCTTGGATTATTGCAGCTCCAAAATGCAGGTGTTTCAGCATAGCTCAGTGCTTTCTGTGGTGATGGGGCAAGCCAGCAGAAAATACGGAGTGTTGCACAGTGATTGGCTCAGTGTTCTGTCACTCATGGGGACACTGTCACCACCAAGTCTAAGGGTAGAGATAGAAAATTCTAGCCCCTTGGGTGCTGCCATAGAGTTGCATTAGAAGTTTGCATCCAAGAAGGCTCAAGGTCATTGGCCACAGATAAAATTACATCAAATCACGTTATATGTACAGTAGCTTTGATTGGACTGATCATGTCAACATCATACTTTCAAAATCTTAGCTAGCAGTAATCAATAATCAAGTCGACAATCTACTGGCAAAACCTTTTTAATCCTTGTCATATGAAGAAAAATAATGAAGAGAAATTATAGATAAAACATATCGGTGCTCATCGGCAAATGGACATATACATTACTCAAGTTGGAAATCGCAAAATCAACAATGAGTGGTTTAGAAGGAATCAGTCACAGTGGCTAAGGTTAACTGCATGCATTGCAACGCAATCACTAGCCGGCTGCTCAGTGGAGTGGCTGTGTGGTCCCAAATCTGGGATTAAGGGGCTCTTTTCCAAGTTTAAAATGATAAACATTCAACATTGGCCATGCTGTCAATGAAGCATGCTTTGTGTCGCACTCAAAACAACTTAAGTCGGAACTGCAAAAACTTGACTTGAGATATGTATACTGTAGCTAAGAAAGTAATGCTGTGTAGTAAGAGTTTGTGGGCACAGTTTGTCACTGTTATAGTGCAAGGAATGTATTGTTTAGTGTTGTGTAGTGGCTTCACAGGCATGATTCCCACTTGTTGTTTTTGCCCCACCAAGATTTGCATGCTAAAATCGCCACTGGTTAGCAGTAACATGTTTTGTTTGACTGAGTTGTATAGAATCAGATTAACATTGCAAGTCACTATTAAACAAAATTCTTTAAAAAATGCAACCAACCACCTCCATAATTCTGCTACAGTACTTGCTTATCTCAACTAAATAAAGATTCCAATGATAGCCTTAACCATGTTGCTCCAAAAACCTTACCGCAGCCCCAAAAAGTTATCAAGAGGTTTTAAAGGGCCAAAACATGCAACAGAATTTAGGGGCAGGAGTCAGAGGTAAATGTATTTTACAAAGGTTCAATCAGGAAGGCTGATCTGAATACTCGTTTAACTTCATGCAGTAAGCATACCATTCACTTTGTTTCCTATTCTTCGGGCTTAGTGGGAATGAATACAAAAATATGATCAGCATGGCGTCTTCTTCACCTCTTTCCTTTAAGCCAAGTGAGGAATGTTGTACATCTATTTACCTTATAGCCTATAAGCACGGCACAATAATGAACATTCCTCACGCTTGCTGTTTAACCTATGGGCTCACGCTTGCAACTATCACTTTCCTCGCTCTCAACCAATGGCAGTAAATCGTGGGATGTAGTTATGTCAACTCTCCCATGTTCTCTCACTTGCTCTTTTTCAGCAACAGTTTTCAACAACCATCCACCTCCCCACCACCAGCTATAATACCCTTAAGGCCAGTCATTGGAACTCCTTTCCCCAAAGGACAGCAGACCCTCTGTCACATCATCTGACCATTCCCCAAACTATTTAATAAAATGTCATATTGCATTCCGTCTTTGTTGTTCTTTCAGTTAAGCCTGTACTCGATTGTCCTGAAGAAAAACACTCCCGACAAAGAATCTCCAATCCAAAATTAAATCTAGAATTGGCTTCCTATTTCACAACAAAGCCTCCTTCACTCATGCTGCCAAACATAGCCTCGTAAAACTGACTATCCTACCGATCCTTGACTTCGATGTCATTTACAGAATAGCCTCCATCACTCTACTCAGCAAACTGGATGTAGTCTATCACAGTGCCATCCGTCTTGTAACCAAAGCCCCATATACTACCCACCACTGCGACCTGTATGCTGTCTTTGGCTGGCCCTCACTACATATTCGTCGCCAAACCCATTGGCTTCAGGTCTTCTATAAGTCTTTGCTCGGTAAAGCCCCGCCTTATCTCAGCTCACTGGTCACCATAGCAACACCCACCCGTAGCATGCGCTCCAGCAGGTATATTGCACTGGTCATCCCCAAAGCCAACGCTTCCTTTGGCCGCCTTTCCTTCCAGTTCTCTGCTGCTAATGACTGGAACGAATTGCAAAAATCACTGAAGCTGGAGTCTTATGTTTCCCTCCCTAACTTTAAGCATCAGCTGTCAGAGCAGCTTACCGATCACTACCTGTACACAGCCAATATGTAAATAGCACACCTAACTACCTCATCCCCATATTTTTATTTATCCTCTTGCTCTTTTGCACCCCAGTATCTCTACTTGCACATCTATCACTCCAGTGTTAATGCTAAATTGTAATTATTTCGCCTCTATGGTCTATTTATTGTCTTACCTCTCTACTCTTCTACATTTGCACACACTGTACATACAATAGAAAAATCTGTTATTGTTTGTGTAACTCTGTTGTTTTTGTCACACTGCTTTGCTTTATCTTGGCCAGGTCGCAGTTGTAAATGAGAACTTGTTCTCAACTGGCCTACCTGGTTAAATAAAGGTGAAATAAAAAAAGATTATCTTAGACCCAACCAAATGCTGAGTGCCAACAAAGCACAAACATATTCAAACAGAAATACTAATTCAATATTATAACATGCTATAACTCTGTTAGGCTTTTACAACATATTATGGAGATGTACTGTTACTGGGCCTGATGATGTGCATGTTTGCACTGAATCGGAAAAATCAAAGTTAACTTAGCTGGTTTGGTGTAAGGTAGTGATGTGAGGTGAGCTAGCAGCAGGTAAGTGGAGAGCACAGCCTTCTGAAATCTAATGACATTTGCAGACCCTGCAGTCTAATTCCACTTGTATCACCATAAGTAAAGGATAGGCCTGTGCTGTTCACAGAATTACTTTACTTGAGCATGCTTTCCTACCAGCCAAATAATTGCTTGCTGTCATAATAATGTCCTAACAGGTGAGAGCTGATGTGGCATGTCACATCTAGTTATTTTGCAAGTTGGCTGGTGTTTTACCAAGCAATTTAGCTGAACCACACAGTGGTTTGTGTCATCGTGATTGTTGAGACACTAGATGTCATGAATGTTATTGATATGTTATGTAGCCCCTTATAACAGAGGACTCAACACAAGTGCTACCACCAAGCTTTTCAAACAGCTAGACGTCAGTGTGATTTCAGGCAGGGCAGGCCAGTGGATAGGGTTAAAGGTCTGTTCTTATGGAAAGGTGGAGTAAGTCTAAAAACACTTACACTCTAAACATTGCGCTACTGTGTCAGTCACCACCAAGTACCATTGACCTCCGATTGAGTACTAGTCCCAGTATCCTACAGAGCACACTAGTAGAGAGATGTGTGTATTTTAGAATGGCTACAAGTTCAGATTTCAGAGGTCCTCAGGTTTGCTGGGCTATGGTGACTGTTGAGGGACTGTCATGTGATGTCATGGAACGCAGTGGGTCACTGCTGACTTCGCTGACCATGATCTCCAATAAAAATACACGGTGTGTGGTACTGATAGGGGTAGGAATAGGGCCATCTAGTGGCAACGGAGTGTAAGTGTACAAAGAGTATAAATAGAGTCCCTTATGTTGAAGGTCAAACCCTGAGAGGAATCCAGCGTTCCCACAGTCACAATACAATGGCCAACATTCAGTCCCAGGCAGCAGTATGTCATCAGAACATCTGGCTAGCAGTTTTTCCCCACTAGGATACCCTTCATGACTCACATGGTGAAAATAGAAACTGATCATCACCAAGCAGGGTTGGGGTCAATTCCATTTAAAATCCAGTCAATTCAGACAACCCTGGACCCCCCCCCCCCCCATAACAGATCAGAAGCCCCCCCCAAAAAAACTAATTTAAATATCAATGTGAGGCCCAACCCCACAATTGCCAAAGATATTGACATCAGGCACCCCCATGACATTTTAGGCTCCCCAAGAGTCAATGTATAATAAGAACCCTGTGGCTAAGTTAGCATTGCTACTGTCTTCCTGAAACCTGAAGTAGGGCTATTGTTAGACACAGACTCAGCCCTGCATTGGCTTTTCTGGGTCAGTGGTATTACTGGTGCTTCTGGAGGACGTTGTGGCGTGGGTTCGAATCTTGGGTCCGCCATGGCAGGGATAGACCACATTATAGATGCATTAATTTTAGAATATTAGTGTGATTAGTAATAATGCATCTATAAACAGCTAATTTCTCTCATATATATATATATAGAGAGAGTTTGAGATGGTTAGAATGATCTGGATATAGCCAATGAGGATATAATTGTTTTCAAGGTCAGATAAACAATATATATATATATATATATTGTTTATCTGACCTTGAAAACAATTATATCCTCATTGGCTATATCCAGATCATTCTAACCATCTCAAACTCTCTATTTAATACACTGACCTGAGGCAGTGACCATGACACAGGCACCAGAAATGAGGTCATCATTATACCTCCATGGGATTGGCTCACTGAGGGAACAGTCTTCTAGTAAGGTTTAAAATAGAGCCAGGGTGATTCCTTAGTGAATCAATCTAATACACCTTGACATTTCTGCTGGGTTCACTTCAAATAATTGACTTCTTTCACAGCAGACCCACATTTGTGCTTATAAAAGTGCTTGGGCAGCTTTCATAATGTTACAACAGTAACTCAAGTATGCTCAGGTCAAGGGTGCACCTGAGTTAAAACAGGAATCAGAAACGGATAGGGCATTTTGGGCAAATGGCAGATGGGCTGGTCCATCTTTAGCCCAGTGGATTGGTAAAAAACATTTTTTTTGACTAGAATTACCATTATTTGGATGATAATGGGTGTCTAAAGGGGAAAAAAATGTGGCAGTGTGTTAGATATGCCCCAACCGATTTCTGCTATCAGTCTGTCCCTGACAGGAAGGTTCCCAAAGAACTATAACAGTTGGCTAATTCTCATGGTGTTATTTTAATGCAGGGATTAATGCGTTTGAGTGTTATGCCTTTTTCACTACGTGCTATCAACACATGCAGTAGTCCAATAACCCCAGTTCCTAAAGACAGATGACAACACATGCAAAATATAAAGAAAGGCAAAGCAGAGACAATTTAGTAAATAGTGGAGGAATAAGGAGTTGGAGACTGGAAGTGAAAACATTCCAGCCAGAGAGGGAAGCAGAAGATAAATCAGGAGAAGGTGTGGCCAATCCAGGCCCACTAATCCCAAATGATCTAGTTCCGCCCCATTCTCCACCTCTCGCTCTCAGATTAGAAGTGAGGGCCAGAATAAAAAATAAAGGCATCGTAAAGGCATCTCTCTGTCTCTCTGTAGACGACTCCTCAAACAAGAACAAACACTTGACAAACATAAAACATACACCCCTGGCAGAAACACGCTTCTGAGTTTCCTCTCTGGATTATTTGGGGTGAGGAATTGTAACATGGACAGATCTCCGACCATACACATAGCTCTGTTGAAGTCAGGCTGGCTCTGGAGACAGAGTGAGTACTGTAGATTCAATGTTTCTCAAATAATGACATGTTGTAGTCTAACCTCGTGTCTACCTGTTTTGGTCTCAGATATAGCCTTAGCCATTGCAGGTACTATCTTTACCAACTGTAGACCTCAACGGCTAAACATAGCATAAGAAGTTGTGTGGGGCACTAGTATGAGAGAAATATCAGCACTGTATAGAACACTTTGAAAGACAGGTTAAGGCCAGGCACCACAGGCTGAAATGACATGTTTGCATCTACCTATCAATTTTGAGATTTGTTTGCCTTTTGGTCCATTTAATATTTTAAAAAACTAAACATAAACATGCTCAAATCTTGATGAAAATGTTGATTTTCTTTATTTTATCATACTAGTCATCAAAATGTCATGAATTTTAACCACTTTAAAATGGCCATACATCCATAATTTCAAAGCTCACTACATTTGAATTAAACATCATTTAGAAGCCCATGTAATAGAGAATGTCACAAACAATTTAGCATATTTTAATACAATATTTCAGATAGTTTAAGTATTATATTTGTCTAAATTCAACTGGTAAATTGATTGTGATATAATTATGCCTGGCCTTAAGTGGTGTGTGTGTGAGGTCTGTAGCAAGCTTTGCTCAAGTCCCCAGTCCGTGCCACTCTCTCCAAAAACAGTTCTCCCATGTTCTTAAAACTGACTCCACTGAAAACAAAATGGAGGACTCTGTTGATGTCATCAAGATCGCTAACAGATTAACCTAAAGTACCTACCATTTAGCTTGTTTTGATGAAGCCAATGCACTAAAGGGCATCTTTGCCCTATTTATTGAGTTGTGGTTGCTTGTGAAAACTATTGGATTTTTAAATAAGATCAGAATCGTTCTAGAAGGTGAATGTTACAACTGTTATGAAATCCCAACCCTTACTCTGCTTGTCCAGCCTGGCCATAATCTAATTAGCTTCCTGTCTGTTAGCAAATCAGTGACTCACGCAGAAAGGCCACAAGCCAACCACTGGGGATTCACACGCCAGAGAAAAACGTATAGAGATTTATAGCTTCAACGATATAAATACAAAACATTCAAAATAGGGTTACCCATTATAGACCCACTGACTAGAATGCGTCTGAGATTCTTGTAATAAAAATTGCTATATAAATGTAATCTATTATTGTTATTACTATTATTATATGCTGAATTGAGACAATCATATCTGGCTGACAGTGCATTTCAGTTAATGTGGATAAATAAAAGTTACTGTTAGGAAAGTGGACATCTTAACCTTACCCCAACTCTACTCCACTTCACCCTCCATCTCTCCCCCCCACGCCCTTCCTGCCTCCCTTCCTTCCGTCAGCATCCATCTTAAAGCGGTGGAAGCTGAATTGGTGTGACCTGTGGATCGATGGGAGCCTGGTCTTCTACAAGACGGACAGCAGGCGAGAATTTGAGCACCGAGTGGGTCTCAAGACCAGCTGTGTAAGCGTCAAGTCTGGCCTGGAGAGTGCAGGTGAGGAGGGAGTGTCTGGAAAGATGGGGATGTTCAACATGACAATGGATGCTTCCGAAATGGCAATCTATTCCCTAGGCCTATAGTGCACTACTTTTGACCAGAGCCCCATGAGACATGCTGTATGTTTTATTACAGAAATAAAGTGGACTGAGGAGTCCAAATATCTGTATTGACCTCCGAAAGATTTTGGCCTTTGCTGTGGACTTGTGTGTGTGTGTGTGTAACCCTAGCTGTCTATGTTGTACAGGTCTCTCTCCCCCAGAGAACCACCCAAGTGAGAACATGGTGGTGGTGCAGCTTAGAGATGGCTCCACTGTGATCCTGTGTGCCAACAGTGAGGACGAGGCACTGTGAGTCTATTTCTCTCTCCCTCTCTCACACACACTCACACACTCTCTCTTACAGTGCACACACTCTCTCTCAATCTACTTCCTCTCTTTCTCCTTTTGTCATTCTGTTTTTGCAGAGCATGGAAGTTGACAATTCTAGAGGCGAGACGAAACCCAGTAAGTAAACCAGGGTTTCCCAAACTCGGATTCTTAGAGGACATTCTTGTCTTATTGTCTTGTCTTTCCCACTTAGTTCCCGTATGACCCATACGACGACTCGTACCAGTCCGTCCCAATGGACGGCAACAACACCATCTACCTCGCCCCTGGATCGGGTAAAGACAACGCAACACCCAAGCTCTGAGTCGTATTCATTATTGCACACTGTGGCAAAATGTTTTGCAATGAAAAATGAAAACAAGCGTTTCTTATTGGACAAGTTCAGGTAGTCCCTCCTTGTTTAAGTCCATTTTCTACTGTTAGGTGCCTAGTGAATACGACTCTGATTTCAGCAAGTCAACAGGGTGACTCTAGCACTCCTTTCCAAGACTCCCTGAAATCAGTTGTTGACATCAAATCAGAAAAGTCTAATAAAACACACTCATATATTCACTTATGCTCCCGTAAATACTGTAGTACATCCTATATTCAGCATCCTGTCCCTCCCTCCCGCTCCCAGGTACCCACCACATACTGATCCAGAGAGACCCATACGACGGCATAGGAGAGCAGGTGGCACTGGGGCTACTGGCGGGCATGGCGGCGGGCGCTGCCATGCGCTCCTTCCTCTGGATGCCCTTGTTCTTCTGCTGATAGAGAAGGTCTCTGATCTGGACCAGGCTGCTTGCTTGGGCGCCCTCCCCCAGTGCACTATCTCCATGAGCAGGGAGGCACGGTTGGGAAATTCCCAGGCTGCTGTAGGCCTCATTCCTACAAGTCTTATTGTATTTCACATATTTTTTTTTCTCCTGGTTGCAGAATAATAGTGCACGAATGTGTGTGTTTTAATGTCACATGCACACGTACAGTGAAATGCCTTTCTTGCCAGCTCTAACCACAACAATGCAGTAATCAATATCAATGTAATACTAAAAATAACAACGTATAACAAAAACACAAGATATAAAAATAAGAACACGATAAAGTAAGTAAGCATACTATATCAGGGTCATTGTATGTGTGAGCGAACGTGTGTTGACAAATTGGTTTACAGAACTGGTTGATGGTAACATAAATATGTCCTTTATAACATGCTGTGAACTCAACCTATTTAGTAGAAATGCATATGAAATGTATACTGTATGCAACATACAGGGTGTATGAAAAACAACGTCCCGATCCGCATATTCATCTGCCTGATGGACCCCCCCCACACACACACACACACACAGCACCATTGACTGCAATTATTTTGAGGTGCAAAAAATGTATCACTTTTATTAACCTTACATTCTGTACATGAGCATAAATACAGAATCTAATTCACTGAATACAATGCTGCTGTTGTCAAATTTAATAAAGGTTTTCAAAGCCATGGATATGAGAATTAATATGCGATGACAGAATACTTCCTTGCTTAATTCCTATTTGGAACATAAGGCTACCTGTCTGGAGATGGTGTTCCATGACAGACCACAGTCCTTCATATCCGGCTCCACTGTTCACCTACATGTCTCTTTGGGGCGGCCACACTTTCTTTCTATAATATAAGAGAGACAAATATGTAATCAATATGTTAATGTATTACACATCAGTAGTAGCCTACACACTAGTCACTCACAATCTACGTTGATGTCATTTTTCTCAAAACAATATTCACACGATGGTGAACTTCAGAGAAGCACACCATTAGAGAGCTCATGAAACTAACCCATCTCCTACCAACTCAGTTAGCCTACATTCAGGGGTGAAATTGATGGGGAATGACTGGGAACTGAGTTCCCAAAGTGACACTCATTTTAACATCTAAACATATCTTTAAAAATGAATTCACACTGACACAGGGATTAAAAATCATTTTAAAAACATGCTTGTTCATGTGGTTTTTAGCATCGATTCATAAACCAAGAATCTGAGTCTGACCCTTCCACATCCATGCCTTCCCAGTTCTCACCATAAAAAAATAAACCATCCTACAAAATCAAGGGTTGTTTTTTTGTGGTTTGAAATGACATTCTCCTTAGTAACACTGTTATTCAAACTGGTTCATCATAATGGGAAGGCTGTTGTAAAGTAGAGCTACAGTAAGCGAAATTATGCACTATATAAATTATAAATGACTTAATCTCTAAATGATAAGATTACATATTTAGTCATTTTTTTTCAATGAAGCTCTCAAATCATGACTAAACAAAACTCTTGATGTTGCACCTTAAATAATCGTTGATATTCCCTTTTGACGATCAATTGGCATCCAATTACGGTTTCAAAGATTTCATGGTAGGATATACTGAGATGTTTCTCTACATGGATTACAATATTAAGGTTTAAATGAATGAAAACAACCCCTGAATTAAAGAGGCTATATGGACCTTTTGCCTCTGGCGTGCTCTTGAGCCAAAAGGGGTCCCAAATCGACAAATGTTCCAGAAATAACTTTATAGGCCTTAATGACACTCAGAGGGAACCATTAGTCTATAGCCTTGCTGTAATGTTATGCCATATGAAGAAAAAAAACTTTTGCTTTCTTTTACCACTTTCCCAGATTGTGTGATCTTGTATTTTCGTAAGAAAATGTCACCAAACTGCCATATTTTCATACACAAGCCGCGGCCTAGGCCTGCCTAGCTGAGATACCCCCAACTTTGTTCTCTTACACCGACACGGAGGCGATTAAAAACTGGCGATTTGATAGCTACAACATTGTGTCACCATCACTCAATACTTGTAAAAATGTAAATTCTGAAAACGCTTTACCAATGCTAGTACTGTACAACCGCGGTCCTTCCGCGTGGTGGTGAAATTCGTACTTTTAATAAAAAACTTTAATCGAATACAACAGCCTACTTTTTCGTCATTTGTGTTGCTCAACTGGAGATGTAACGTCCTTCATGGACTGCTGGCTGGGCTGCAACCTAAACTGAGATTCAATTGACACATGTGTATTCGCGCTGAGTTGGGCAACACAAATGCGCTCGCTTTCCAACCACAGAACAACTGGATGTATAAATATGAAGCATCCGCTCTGCCCACCTTGCTTGTTCTGCCCACTATGACTCATCTGTTCCCATTGGAAACGACAGGCTGGGGTCTATCTTGGTTTAGTTATACAAATCTTTGGTCCAACAGCGCCATGCCAGCCAGGATGCCTGCATGCCCCATGTGCCCTTGTTTTTTTTTTTAAAACAATGTCAGGTACATACAGGGTACATACAGGGATGACAGGAAGGGTAGTGGTTTTTCTGGCTCAGGTTCAAAGAGACATGCCATTCCACTGAACCTGCCCTGGAGACGGTTCCTTAGCCACTGAAGAGCCTCATGTGTGGACTCTCAAGACAGAGGGCTGTAGTCTTTGGCCGGGTACAGGTCCTCCACTGACTGCACCTGGTTGTACATGGCTGGCTTCGTAGAGCCAATATTGTGAACTGTCAAAATAGGCTGCATGGCTACACTTTTGAGCTCCATGGAGGCATTCACATGTGGTAGAGAGAATCCCCTGGTCACCTGCCAAGAGGAAGGATGTTAAGTGCCATATGCCTTTCAATACATGACTTTGAGCACCTTGAAAAGCATTTATTGCAAGAAATGTGCTATATAAATCAAGTTTGATTTGATTGATGACATTACAGCTGTAGAATATTTAATCAACTAATTTTCATGAGGACATTTGCAATTTTATCACCTGACATATCAATCATATAGTTGGAAGGATCCTATAAATCAAAACTATGTGAATGCAGGTACCAATCAGAATAAATAAATACTGTGCGCTGAAGATTTGTCTCATGTCAATTCTGAATGTCAATAGATTTTTAGATTCATTCTCATCAATGACAACATTCTAGAACTGAGTGATCACTCATGTAAGTCTGGTATCCGGGGTAATCTGGTTAATAATTATATAACTGATTAAGTGTCTCTTCCTTGTAGAATGCTGACAGCTGTATATAATATATTGTATTTAATAGCTACACTCACCAACACAGGATATCCCTCATGCTGGCCCTGACCAAACTGATAAATTGCCCCTCACTATAGTTGCACTTCTCCACGTGGCTAGACTTATAGTGGTTTTTTAATGCTCTTATGCTCATCCTTGAAAAATGCCATAAGGTCTGAAATAGACACCAAAGTCAACATACTGTACAAACTATTATCTAGGCTAAGTAATACACAAGTATTTGATCTACTGCTCTGATAACTAGCTAGCTAAAGTGTAATAAGTGGCTATCTAAAACAGAGAAAGAGGACAGAAGATTGGGAAGAAGTTCAACTCTTTATTCCATTTTTTCCAAAACAGCACATAGATTCATCATGGTTTGGGCAATGGTATCCGTTCGCCCTGGTGAACAGTGTCGGATAGAGATGATGTCCAGGAATTTGGTCTTGCTGAGGTCTTCTGTTACACGTCAGTTATCTTCCAGTCTGAGACCTAGAATGAGGCCCGAGTTCCTGAGTTGAAATTTCGAGTTGGATGACCGTTCAAATCGATTGCAAATAAATGTAGGCAGTTGTACTGAGAGGAGACTGTGCCACTTTGGCATAGCAAACGCTTTTGAAAAAGCAGACAAATTCAAGCAGTTACAAATAACTGTGGTTACTACCTTATCATTTCTTTCACAAGTAATTGATTGAGCACCTTAGGTTATTTCGTATTAGATTACTTCGAATCGATAAAGAAATCACTAGAAATGTTACTTTCAGGGAAAACTCCAACCATCAGAAACGATGTTTACAAAATGAAAGCAGTTGCATTATGGGAGAACAATGATTGACACGGCAGCCATTTTCCTACGGGGCGCCCTGTTCCCATTGTGTGAGAGATAGTAAATACTGACACTGCTAGAAAACCATAACATTTATTTCCTTGCGAAAAAACGTTTATATTCACGTCAGGTAAGTGGCACATTTTGGCATATATTTTTGTCTAAAACACTTAACCACTGTTTTATATAAGTTTCAGATGGGTTAAACTTCATTTTATTTTAAAATAGCATTTTATTCCGACGGTGTGGAATGGAGAAGCGACTGCCGCGATGCTAGAGAAAAATGCTTTCTACTTCACTGGCCGAGGCAGATGTAAATTCCGCTCCAGTTTCATGTGCATTTGTACTTCGCTTGTACGGTATAAACAAACGTTCACCTACAACTCAGAGCGACTTTTTGGATAGCTACAGTTGTCTAGTTTTATGTTTTAATGTTCGTAGTTCTGAACATTGTTTAGTTTTTCGAAGATTTTTGAAAGTTTCTGTCCCGCTCTTTGCCTGTATATTGGTAGGCTCATTCGATTGCTTCTTCATCTGCGGCCATAATCTTGCGGTTAGAGGGCGGAACTAGGGTTTGTGGACCCACCCATACGCTGTAAACCGTGTATCTCGATTGGTCGACAGCGACGACATTGCCCACTGGATTGGATGTTTTTCGATAGGCGATCTGCATACTAGTTTTATTGGTTGGGCAGTATCCCAGTATTCACGGATAGGATAGTGGCCCGCTGTTGCTGGATTGCAATGTAGCTGATCAGCAAAATAGAAAGTTATCATAACAGTAGTACTCCAGACGGAAGCGTTTCAGTCATCATTTCTCAATAATAGCAACACACTAGTATACATTTAACACTTGGAAAAATTGTATTGCAATATATTTGCAACTCACATTTTTTGGGCATTGTATCTAACAGAGCATTGTCGACACATAAAAATAAACATTTAAATGTGTTTTTACCTGTTTCTCAGGTGATCACTAACTCGTCATGGCTCGTACCAAGCAGACCGCCCGTAAATCCACTGGAGGAAAGGCTCCACGTAAGCAGCTGGCCACCAAGGCTGCCCGCAAGAGTGCACCGTCTACTGGTGGGGTCAAGAAGCCCCATCGTTACAGGTAAAGTATCGGTTCACCGCTAGAAATAAACATGAGTGTTTACCACAGATCGTACATGTCATGGTCAGCTAGCAGTGGTGTAAAAATACTTTAAAAACTTTTAATTAAGTACAATTTTACTGGATTACTTTTACTTGTGTCATTTTCTATTAGGGCATCTTTACTTTTACTCAAGTATGACAATACGGTACTTTTTCCACCACTGTCAGCTAGCTATACAGCTTGTGTAAAGCTTGTGCGAAACCACAGAGGTGGTACCAATTCATATTGGTGTGGAAATGACTTGACACTCCAATTGGTCACTTGGTGTGTTCAAAATGGCACCCTATTCCCTATATAGTGTACTACTTTTGACCTGAACCCATAGGGAATAAGGTGCCATTTCAGACGCAGATAATGTTTTCAATGAGCAGTTCCACAATCCTTATAGCTAAGCAGTGCCTGCTGGTAAACGTCACCGCTCAATATGTGGGGCAGCAGGTAGCCTAGTGGTTAGAGTGTTGGACTAGTAACCGAAAGGTTGCAAGATCGAATCCCCGAGCTGACAAGGTAAAAATCTATCGTTCTGCCCCTGAACAAGGCAGTTAACCCACTGTTCCTAGGCTGTCATTGAAAATAAGAATTTGTTCTTAACTGACTTGCCTAGTTAAATAAAGGTACAATTATTATTTTAAAAAAAAATCAAATTAGCATGGCCAGACACGACCAGTAGAATTCAGCATGGGGGAAATGATCGATGAAGTACTATAGTAGAATATAATCCCCCCCAGTCATACTGACTGTGTGTTGGTTCCAGGCCCGGCACCGTGGCCCTGCGTGAGATCCGTCGGTACCAGAAGTCCACTGAGCTGCTCATCCGCAAGCTACCGTTCCAGCGCCTGGTGAGGGAGATCGCTCAGGACTTCAAAACCGACCTGCGCTTCCAGAGTGCAGCGATCGGAGCCCTGCAGGTCAGTGGCTGTGTGTGTATGTGAAGCTCTGTCCCCCTTAATCCAGATCCTGACCTAATTGGCCTACTGCACACACGGTAACAAAACAACATGCTCAAATTCTTTTTTGTATGCTGACTTATGCATATATATGTGTGTGTGTGTGTGTGTGTGTGTGTGTGTGACATTTCTTCTCTCTGTCTGTCTGCAGGAGGCCAGCGAGGCATACCTGGTGGGTCTGTTTGAGGACACCAACCTGTGTGCCATCCATGCCAAGCGTGTCACCATCATGCCCAAAGACATCCAGCTGGCACGTCGCATCCGCGGGGAGCGTGCTTAGCCCGCCCTCCTTTCCTTTTTCTCTTTAATGTTTCACCTCTATTCTCTTTGTTTCTTTATCTCTCACCGTCCTCACTCCCTCATTCGCCCCGCCCTTCCATCTTACCCCCCAGCCCCCTCTCCCTGTTTTCTTCTTGGTAGACTTTAGAGTAACCGTGATTATGATGAGAGAAACGTATTGAAAAGTCTCGTCTCTCATAGTTTTTGTCTTCAGCAGATGTTTTAGGGTACCTTTTTCGTGCATGTAGTAGGTGTCGCTGATCAGACACACACACACACACACAGGTTTGTGCGTCCTCAGCTCTCATAAAATAAAACTCACTCACATGCACAGGTGGGCAGACCAGAAGGGCGTCGCCCGGGGGCTAGTCTGCTTAAGGGGAGTGGCAACTTCCACAGCAGGGTGCTACTAAAACTAACCCCAGGGCTGTTGGTGTGTGGGTGTGTGAGCGAGCTCTGATCAGCCAAGCAAATTGTATTCAACAGCAAACAAGTATCATCTTGGTTACTTAAAAATAATTGATGATTACTATCATTGTGGATATTGTCTATTTTTTTTAATATATATATAATTCATACATATACACCTTTTCTTTTGACTACTGCCAGAGACATCAAAATAATAATAAGAAGAAAAAACAAAGTGATTGACGTTTGGCAAACTTCTGTTTTTACAGAATTATTTTTAAACCAATCAGAAAGAGCTTCTCAGTTTCATAAGAGCTACTGTTCCAATGGCAGCCACATGGGGGTGATATATACCAGCCCCCCTCCTATTTAGCTTTTTCTCACTATTATCTGTCATTTTCCATGATACTACTCTCAATCTCTTTACCCTATTTCCTTCTCTTAAGGTTAGTTGTGTTCGGCATTAGAGTTGTTACACCAGTATGAGTTGACTTTGTAGTAGCGAGAGTTACTCTTCAAGTTTGGGTTATTTTCTGACTTCTTTCTCTCACTTCCTTTGTATACTGAACAAAAATATAAACTTAACATGCAACAATTTCAACGATTTTACAGTGTTACAGCTCATACAAGGAAATCAGTCAATTGAAATCAGTTCATTAGGCCCTAATCTATGGATTTCAAATGACTGGGGGGGGGTCGCAGCCCTGAGAGGGCATAGATCCACTTGGGAGCCAGGTCCACCCACTTGAGAGCCAGGCCCAGCCAATCAGAATTAGTTTTTCCCTACAAAAGGGCTTTATTACAGACATAAATACTGTTTCATCAGCTGTCCAGGTGCTGGTCTCAGACAATCCCACAGGTGAAGAAGCTGGATGTGGAGGTCCTGGGCTGGCGTGGTTACACAAGGTCTGTGGCTGTGAGGCCGTTTGGACATACTGCCAAATTCTCTAAAACGACATTGGATGCGGCTTATAGTAGAAAAACTAGCATTCAATTTTCTAGCAACAGCTCTTGTGGACATTGCTGAAGTCAGAATGCCAATTGCACGCTCAACTTGAGACATCTGTGGCATTGTGTTGTGTGACAAAATCCCACATTTTAGAATGGCCTTTGCGCTGTGTAATGATCATGCTGTTTAATCAGCTTCTTGATATGCCACGCCTGTAGATGGGGCAGCAGCGTAGCCTAGTGGGTACAGTGTTGGACTAGTAACCGAAAGGTTGCAAGTTCAAATCCCCAAGCTGACAAGGTACAGATCCCACTAGGCTGTCATTGAAAATAAGAATTTGTTCTTAACTGACTTGCCTAGTAAAATAAAAAAATATCTTGGCAGAATAGAAATGCTCACTAACAGGGATGTAAACAAATTTGTGCACCCAATTTGAGAGACAAGTTCTTTGTGCATATGAACATTTCTGGGATCTTTTATTTCAGCTCATGAAACATGTTGCCTTTATATTTTTGTTCATTAAAGATCTGACCATAGAATCTGTCAGTTTCCTCAATTTGTGATAAGCAATATAACCTCATGTTTGTTTTCTTATATTTGTTCTTATTCCTCAAGATTTTCAGATGTTTAAGCTGATCTTTGTATTTTCCAAATTTCTCATATTATGGTGGTAATAAATAGATGTTACACAAAGTCTTTGTCAGTTTCCTTTTCTACAAATGTTTCACTCTTTGCTTGTGTGCATAGTCTGTAAGAGTTGTATGATTTTGATTGATGAAACATTCCAGTGGGCTACCTCTTGATTTGAAAGAATATAACTTCTAGATACAACTAGATTACCTTATCATAACCAAAGACCTAGAACTCGTGTTTTTGCAGGCAAACAAATTGCAAAGCTTCAAATCATGTTTTTAAAAAGTAATGTTACTCTCATGGAATGTCATTACAGAAACCAACTGCTGTTTGCATGTGAAACCAGTAGAATTTTGACTGTGCTTAACTCTTTTCCGTTAATTTTTTATCCTGAAAATCTCCCCAGTCCTTAACGATTACAAGCATACCCATAACATCATGCCCATAACACCACTATGCTTGAAATATGGAAAGTGGTTCAATTATGTGTTGTATTGGATTTTCCCCAAACATAACACTTTGTATTCTGGACAAAAAGTGAATTGCTTTGCCACATTTTTTGCAGTATTGTTACAAACAGGATGCATGTTTTGGGATATTTTTATGCTGTACAAGCTTCCTTCTTTTCACTCTGTCAATTAGGTTAGCATTGGGGAGTAACTACAATGTTGTTGATCCATCCTCAGTTTTCTCCTATCGCAGCAATTAAACTCTAACTATTTTAAAGTCACTTTAAACCCTGGGCGGTTTCCTTCCTCTCTGGCAACTGAGTTAGGAAGGACTGTATCTTTGTAGGGACTGGGTTTATTGATTTACTGCTCGACTGAGGGACCTTACAGATTATTATATGTGTGGGGTACAGAGGTGTTAAACTATTGTTCCACACAGAGTGAGTCCATGCAATTTCTGAACTTATTTAGGCTTGCCATAACGAAGGGAAGAAATACTTGACTCAAGACATTATAGCTTTTCATTTTTAATTCATTGTAAAAAAAAAAATCTAAAAACATAATTCCAATTTGACATTATGGGGTATTGTGTGTAGGCCAGTGACATAAACATCTCAATTTAATCAATTATAAATTCAGGCCGTAACACAACAAAATTTGGGAAAAGTCAATGGGTGTGAATACTTTCTGAAGGCACTGTATCAGAGATCTGTGTGCATACAGGTAGACAGGCCTGTTTTCTTTCCTAGTTCTTGTTGCAATGCCTGACCAGAGGGTGGAGAAGTTGAACAGCAGTAGATTCAGCACAGTTGTAGCTGTGTAAATTGAAGGTATGTTGAGCCAATGGCAATTTGAGCAAATATAAGTGTTTTTCCCCCCAGATGTAATGATTGGCATTATCGCTGGGATATGTTAAAAGTGTTAAAAGTGTAAAAAAAAGTGTATAATAGGTGTTAAGCCTGTGTCAAAAGATGCTTACAATTATTGTCATTGTATTGAATTGTGTTTGGGAAATAAAGATAGACATGGTTTTAAAAAGTATAAAATGGAAACTCAAATGGTAATGTATAGATGCATCACTGACTACACCAAAGTATAGCAATTATATTGTATTCACTAAGGCTTCATTTTCTGTTGCAAAACCATTTGATACTAATGAATATCACCCTGGTCCTGCAGAGTTGCAGGGGTTTGCTCCAGCCAACACAGCACCAAAATACCTGATAGAGCTTATAAACTCAAGGTATCAATAAACTGAATGAAGTAGACTTGTGTTGGGCTGGAGCGAAACCATCCACGTCCACTAGCTCTCCAATGATCACCATGGTCAGTGACCATTGCTTTACAATATAAAAAACATCAGTTTTATAAGGGTTTATGTGCAGTTGAAGTCAGAAGTTTACATACACTTAAGTCATTAAAACTCGTTTTTAAACAACCCCACAAATTTCTTGTTAACAAACTATAGCTTTGGCAAGTTGGTTAGGACATCTACTTAGTACATGACACAAGTCATTTTTCCAACAATTGTTTACAGATTATTTCACTTATAATTCCCTGTATCACAATTCCAGTGGGTCAGAAGTTTACATACACTAAGTTGACTGTGCCTTTAAACAGCTTGGAAAATTACAGAAAATCATGTCATGGCTTTAGAACCTTCTGATAGGCTAATTAAAATAATTTGAGTCAATTGGAGGTGTACCTGTGGATGTATTTCAAGGCCTACCTTCAAACTCAGTGCCTCTTTGCTTGACATCATGGGAAAATCAAAAGAAATCAGCCAAGACCTCAGAAAAAAAATTGTAGACCTCCACAAGTCTGGTTCATCCTTGGGAGCAATTTCCAAACGCCTGAAGGTACCACGTTCAATAGTACGCAAGTATAAACACCATGGGACCACGCAGCCGTCATACCACTCAGGAAGGAGACGTGTTCTGTCTCCTAGAGATGAACGCACTTTGGTGTGAAAAGTGCAAATCAATCCCAGAACAACAGCAAAGGACATTGTGAAGATGCTGGAGGAAACAGGTACAAAAGTATCTATATCCACAGTAAAACGAGTCCTATATCGACATAACCTGAAAGGCTGCTCAGCAAGGAAGAAGCCACTGCTCCAAAACTGCCATAAAAAAGGCAGACTTTGGTTTGCAACTACACATGAGGATAAAGATCGTACTTTCTGGAGAAATGTCCCTGGTCTGATGAAACAAAAATAGAACTGTTTGGCCATAATGACCATCGTTTTATTTGGAGGAAAAAGGGGGACGCTTGCAAGCCGAAGAACACCATCCCAACCGTGAAGCACGGGGGTGGCAGAATCATGTTGTGGGGGTGCTTTGCTGCAGGAGGGACTGGTGCACTTCAAAAAATAGATGGCATCATGAGGTAGGAAAATTATGTGGATATATTGAGGGCAACATCTCAAGACATCAGTCAGGAAGTTAAAGCTTGGTCGCAAATGGGTCTTCCAAATTAACAATGACCCCAAGCATACTTCCAAAATTGTGGCAAAATGGCTTAAGGACAACAAAGTCAAGGTATTAGAGTGGCCATCACAAAGCCCTGACCTCAATCTCATAAAACATTTATGGGCAGAACTGAAAAAGCGTGTGTGAGCAAGGAGGACTACAAACCTGACTCAGTTACACAAGCTCTGTCAGGAGGAATGGGCCAAAATTCACCCAACTTATTGTGGGAAGCTTGATGAAGGCTCCCAAAACGTTAGACCCAAGTTAAACTATTTAAAGGCAATGCTACCAAATACTAATTGAGTGTATGTAAACTTCTGACCCACTGGGAATGTGATGAAAGAAATAAAAGCTGAAATAAATAATTCTCTCTACTATTATTCTGACATTTCACATTCTTAAAATAAAGTGGTGATCCTAACTGACCTATAACAGGGCATTTTTACTAGGATTAAATGTCAGGAATTGTGAAAAACTGTGTTTAATGTATTTGACTAAGGTGAATGTAAACTTCCCACTTCAACTGTAGTATACATGTATCAGTTTACCCACTTTTTTATTTGTGTGAATAGGGTTTATTTTGTGAATACGTTTTTTTTTTTGCATTAGGTACCCACATCTATTACCACTACATATTGTCTGACCTAAATGACAAAGGTATCAATACTCTGTTATTCCATTTGGCTGACATCTCCATCATTGAGAAGTTAGGTTTGTCATTGGACTCAAAAGATGAAACTGATGTGACTAAGTGGTTGTGTTCCCTTATGCCCTAAAGAGAAAGAAATGCATTACTTTAAGGGGTCATGAATTGGTCATTTTGGTCTTATGTGGTTTAGGGTTTTGAGTTTGTAAGTATACTTCAGAGAGAAGAGTTGGGAACGGTCTTGGGTGGCCAGGGTCATGTTCATCAGGGCACAAAATGGGAAACATTTTAAAACACTTTGCAACAGATTTTGTTTTTCTTCAGCTATTCTTCACCTTGTGTCTGTTTGCTTCACTTTGGCAGCTAATGAAAACGACCCACATTGGGATATAATAAGGAACGCTGTGTGTCTCTATGTTCACCTTCCCCAAGGTCTGCTGGGTGCTGCTGTCCATCCCTCCCTCCCTTGCTCCATCCCTCCCCCACCACATCTGCTCCTTTTAGAGATTACCGGCAACATGTCTGTCTGTCTGAAACTATCCGTGCTGACGACCAGCAGATTACAACCGCACTGCACCCTCCGAAAGAGATTAACCAATCAGGACGCAGACAGAGACAGAGAGGGCAGGGATTAACCAATCAGACCACAGAGAGGGAGGGCAGAGGGATTAACGTGGCGCGGAGTGGGATTAACCCAGCGAGTTGAGTGGGTATGTCGTGTGCGTATTCAGTGCGCTATGGAAATCTCTCTAGTTTCCCTTTTACGTCTAAATACTATACTGTGTAATGCTTGTGTTCAAATTAACACTTCATCAGTTGAGGAAAATGGCAAATGCACTCCTATGTTATTCATTCCCAACATTGTTAGATACATTGAAGTTTGCTGCTCTCTGAAAAATAAAGTTATTCTATTCTATAAATTAATAGGGTATGTATTCATTTTTGGAGTCCCCATTTGTCCAAACTTAAAGTACCAAATTGTTAACCTGTCACCACATTAGAAATCTAATTATCTCCAGACACTGTCAAATATGTTATGGAATCTGTCTTTTGCCGAGTCTAGATTCCAACACACATTCATAATGAAGACGTCTTATGTGCAACGATAGGAGCATTGCTGCAGAGTAACTCAGTGAACTCAGTGCCCATCTCTGTTATGACATACACACACATCACATACACATCACGTACACATGTTGTACTCACAAACACTCACATACAAGTATACACACTCACACACATTTTCACTTGAAGTCAAATTACATGGCATGTAACCAGGTCAACTAGGGATTACTGGGTTGTCAGAAGAGGAGGGTGAGGTGGAGTAGTGGGTGTGTGGAGGGAGGCAAAAGGGGGGAAAGAGACTGGTAGGGATGGGGGAGAAGAGATGTGCTGGAGGGGAGGGGTTGCACATAGGAAGAAGGTACTGTACCCCGAGGGACAATAGACAATACTTTATGTCACAGATGAAATCCTTGATTGTTTTTTTGACATTGAGACATTAGTGGAAGGAAAGAAAGGGGAAGTAATTACATTGTCCTCCATGATAGCAGAGTTTGAATTCAGCTGTAATATGTTTTAACCATGGCCTGAGTGTTTCAAATCAGTTTCTAGTCAAGTCTTTTCCATATAGCATTATCATCAAGGGCATCGACCTTCCTTAATTTTATAGAGTATATGGTATACTTTGCCTGTTCAGAGAGAAGAGAAGTGATTGAGACCATTGGTGCAGAAGATTGAGAGACATGTAGACGGAGAGACAGACAAACAGGGAAAGAGACCAAGGCCGTAGCTACATATGAGGACACTGAGGTCCGGACCTCTGTACTTTAAAAAAATAAAAAAACAAAAACAAATATTTTCGGAACTCAATCAGGGTCTCAATTTACTATTGAAAGTTACAATAGTAGAATACTCAAGGTGCAATTTTGAAACTTGGTTGTGCATCAGCAGTTTTCCTCTTGTTATGTCACTCACTGACTGAGGGAAAGTGAGAAGGGAGAGGCAGAGGTGGGCAGTGAGAGACAGAGGGAGAGAGAATAAAGAGTTACAGAAATGGGAAAAAGACAGAAAGATGGTGACAGAAAGAAGGATGGGGAGATAGAGAGAAGGAAAGAGAGACAGAGGGGTAATCCTGACTAATTCACTTAGGACATTGCTGAAGGGATGGGAAGAGGATTGAGCCACTCCAGAATCAGATGAGCAAAAATAACCGACAGCAAGATGCACTGGAGAGCCATGTGGGCCAAGGTGGAAACACCACAGAAACTGTTAAGAAACACAATAGAAACCATAGCTAACTAACAACATGGTGACTGTTATCCTCAGAAGTCAACTGGTCACTTGTTTAGTTCTGGGTCAGTCATGTCCTTAAACTGAACTAATTTCGATTCCGAATACCAATACATGATGTACAGTACGTTTGAATGCAAAAAACCTGATCACTTCCTATAAATTGTGAAACCAAAATGTCACTCAAACTTGTAATCACAATTTTTGTTGGGCATAAATGTAGATTCAAAGTTAGCTCTAATATTTCACACAACAAAACATATCAATTTTTTTCTCCATCAAAATATAATAGCATTGATGCTAGCCTAACACTATAGTAACACTTTAGCTCCAAAAGCCTAAAAGTAACCAAATGAAAATCTAAATTGTAACATAGAATAACAATGACTAAACTCAAATTAACACTGACGGTCTTTCAGAACAAAAAAAGAAAGAGACTAAGAGAGTATCAAAGCTCTGTAAATTTGATCTATTGTTGTGTTTCTTGAAAACAAAACTCAAGCCATCAACAGCAGAAAACACACCAGAGGAACGATTGAGTTTAGCGTGGATGTATCAGTAGAATTCTCTTGAGGATGTCTTTCCATCACAGACCAATCAATGCATCTGAACCATGGCGTGTGTTTAAATCAGTTTCTAGCGGCGAGTCTTTCCCATACAGTAGTATGATCCTCAGGGGCATCCTTCCCTTCTACTGTATGAGAAAGTAAATGGACCTGATATCCTGCAATCACAGTCAGGGGGTATCAATAATGTCCCCTGGTCTCTCTTCTCCTCTCTACCCTGAATAGAAAACACATTCTACAGAGGTTGTAAAAACCAAGCTTACAAACGAGAAATGGAGAGAAAAAAAGAAGTGTTCAGTCAGAATCATTTGATCGTATTTGATTGTACTGTATATCTGGCGAGAGCCTCCTTCATTCACAACTCTTCACTCTTCTTCTTCTTCTTCTCACTCTCTCTACAGCACCTGGAACTTCCAGGAATTCTGGTCTTTGTGGTCCAGGCAGTCCATGGTGCTGAAGCCCAGCTTCCAGGCCTGCTGGTCTTTGTAGTCCAGGCAATCGACAGAGGTGAAGCCCAGCGAGGCGGCCGTGCCGTAGCCCTGGGAGGAGAGCGAGGCGGGTGACTGGCTCAGCGAACCCCCCATTGAGGGCACGGTGATGGGGCTGAGGGCACCGCTAGCCGACAGCTGCGAATGCATGGGCGACAGGTAGGCGCCGCAGTCCAGGCCCGTGAAGTAGGAGGAGGTGCCGGCATAGCCCTGGGCATAGCCCTGGGCGTAGGCCTGCGGCTGGCCGTAGCTCATCGGGTAGGCAGAGGGCCGCTGCATGCAGGGCGCCGAAGAGGCCAGAGGGTCAGGGAGTGGTGAGATGGCTGGGCTCCAGATGGAGACGGCTGCGTTGCCAGGGTTGTTGCCGCTGTGCGGCAGGGAGGGGCCCGATGGGGCTGGGGAGGGGCTGTAGGAACCAGGGGGGTTGTTGGCTGAGGGGTCTGGGCCGGCGCTGGGCTGGTCCTGGGCGGGCGACGCCTTCTTTTTGGGCGGGCGGGGCTTGGACTGGCCGCTGCTCTGCTGCTGCTGTTGGCGACACTTGGCGCGGCGGTTTTTGAACCACACCTGCAGAGACAGAGACACACAACACAGCTACTTAGCATAGAGACAGACAATATGTGGAAAAACTGTTATGGTGATAGTAAGTTGTTTGGTGGGAAGATGGCCCTATGTTACTACATCATTGTTAATATATCTGTCACTATGCCAATGTGCACCTATACTCTGTGATATAATGCAACTGTCAAAACCAGTTTTTGTACCAGATAGAACTGTGAGCCAAACTGTCATGGGTAGGGGATGTATCTGTCCAGAGCATTCAGTACATGTCCTTCTACAGTCCTTACCACAATACTGGTGAATTGTACTCTTCTATCTGAGAGCACTCTCTTACCTATGAAGGTGGACGTCCTATTTGTTTTACCACAACAACAATATTGTAACACTGTTTCGATTGTGTAGGTATTTCTTCCACTGTCCATGTTGTTATAACTTGGAGCCCTGATTGATAACATACATAGATGTAAATTGCACTAACTGAATAACCTGCATATGCCTACTCTCAGTGTACTTCTAAATCCATTACATTGTCATATAGACACCTGTTGGTGAGACGAGAAGATGAGACTAGAACCACTTATAAATGGAGCCATGTCTGACTAAATATTTTATATATATTCACATTACACCGTACCTGTACGCGTGACTCGGGGAGGTTGATCTTGAGGGCCACCTCCTCCCTCATGAAGATGTCGGGGTAGCGGGTCTTGGAGAACAAGGCCTCCAGGATATCCAGCTGGGTGCGTGTGAAGGTGGTGCGCTCGCGACGCTGCTTCCGCGGGGTGGCTGAGAAATCCAGAGACACAGAGACTGTGTGATAATAATGATAATGATGGAATGGCATTAATGGACAGCATCACTCCTCCTCCTCACTCCTTGACATTCACATTGCATTTCATTAGGCCTACAGTTCATTGGTAAAGGGTTTGGATATGTGTTGATAACAGTGGTATTGATTTCATGACCCCTCATGACACCTCTCTATAAGACAATAAGTAATTGTGCAATATCATATAGTTTATATGATCATTATGGTATTTTGAGATATTCATAGTCATAAAATAGTCGTAGCAGGTATTAGCCTAGTAATAGAAGAAAGGCCAAAGAAAAAAGAAAGAAAACTATAGGAAAATTCAGGTTTATGTGAAAACGAATCCTTTCCTGATTTAAAGACTGTGCTCATATATGGGAAGATGTGTGTTAGGCTAAATGATGATTGTCTGTCTGCAAGTTGAACAGGTGTTACAACTGGTGATGATGGTAATGGCAGATGCAAAAATACACATTTTGACAGAGAAATGCATAGTGGACTGTAAAGGCCCAGGCTACTCCCACATTTAGCCAATTTGGACTAGAATTAGCTAAACTGTCATCATTGTCTATAGATATGGTTTTCGTTTAATTCTCTATTCTTTTCAATGCTTACAATTATTTCATATTTTCTTTTTGATTAGGAATCGCTGTTATCTGACACTAGACTACCCTTGTTGAATAGGTTATTGTCATGGAACCAGTCACAGAATAATCTATTATTATTGATATTGTTGATATTATTCTTGTTGTTGTAGTTATTGTTATTAGTAAGCTATGTTATGTTGTAATACATTGTTAACGGGATTGAAAAAGTCATGGTGCATGGACTTTAAGCATGAACTGCCCACTGTTTTACGCATGAGCCGCGTTCATCTTTGGCCAATGTAGGCTAAAAATGCAAAATAAAAAAGCAAGTGGTAAATTACAATGAAAAAGTGGTAGTATTGCTATACTCACATGGGTATCCAGCCGTGGTGTGTAGCAGGTCCATCCCAGGCATGTTTAACCCATTCATGGCGTAATGGGGTTGCTTAATGTAGGACATCATCCTTGCGCCTTCTCGCTCACTTGGTCGTCTCTCTGAATTGACACACACGACCGGACGTTCTTGGGAGACTTTGCTATTTCCCACCAGTCCCTTTTGGTCGGTAAGTTTAGGTCTCGCTTCAAGTCAACCTCACCAAGTGCGTAAAAGTGACAAGGATGTCTTGATATCGGAAAGTTCTTTGTCTTTCTTTCTTTTTACTATTACTCTTTCTCACTTTACTGACTTGTCGAAAACACCAAACATTTCTAGTGCGCTCCTCGTGACAATTGCGCGCCGCAGTTTATGTCCAGGTAGATCGCGCGGACCCAGGAGCGCCAGGAGCAGGTTAAGAGGTGCGTGCTGCGGTTGAGCCGGGGTGATGCCGCTACACTGATTTATTTTACAGACACTGTGAGCTAATTAGAGGGACGACGTGGACTCATAGAAACCCCTCCTTCCTCTCTCTCTCCCCCCTCTCTCTTTCGCTTCCTATCTCTTTCCCTCCTCCCGCTATCTCTCTCGTCTCTGCCCATCCCATCACACATGTTCCTTTTATTCCGAGAGACATTTAGAAACAATTTTGCAGTTACGTCTACTTTTTCAATTGACCATGTAGAGGCATCAAATTTGTACAGCATTTATCACATTTTCATCAAATAATATAAACATTATATGTATAGGCTACAGTTAATGTAATCGTTGAAGGGTTGGTTAAAGAAAAAATATTTTTCTTACCCAACCTGTAAATCTTTTTCAAACTATTCATTTTCAGTGCTGTAGCAAAGAATAATATTTAGCCGTGTATTTTTTTTATTATTATTATTTTTTTTTAAATCGATAAACATTCGTTCTTTAACATTTGAAATCAAGGCATAAGATTATACATTATAGTCTCAGACATACATTATACTGTATATATAAAAGTATGTGGACACCCCTTCAAATTAGTGGATTCGGCTATTTCAGACACACCCGTTGCTGACAGGTGTATAAAATTGAGCGCACAGCCATGCAATCTCAATAGACAAACATTGGCAGTAGAATGGCCTGACTGAAGAGCTCAGTGACTTTCAACGTGGCCACTTTTCCAACAAGTCAGTTCATCAAATTTCTGCCCTACTAGAGCTGCCGATCAACTGTAAGTGTTATTGTTGTGAAGTGGAAAAGTCTATGAGCAACAATGGTGCAGCAGCAAAGTGGTAGGCCACACAAGCTCACAGAATGGAACGGAAAAATCGTATGTCCTCGGTTGCAACACTCACTACCGAGTTCAAACTGCCTCTGGAAGCAATGTCAGCACAATAACTGTTCATCGTGAGCTTCATGAAATGGGTTTCCATGGCCGAGCAGCCACACACGAGCATTAGATCACCATGCGCAATGCCAAGCGTCGGCTAGAGGTGTGTAAAGCTCACCGCCATTGGATTCTGGAGCAGTGGAAACGCATTCTCTGGAGTGATGAATCACGCAATACTGTCTGGCAGTCCGACGGACGAATCTAGGTTTGGCAGATCTCAGGAGAATGCTACCTGCCCCAATGCATAGTGCCAACTGTAACGTTTAGTGGAGGAGGAATAATGGTCTGGGGCTGTTTTCCTGGTTCGGGCTAGGCCCCTTAGTTCCAGTGAAGGGAAGTCTTAACACTACATCATACAATGACATTCTAGATGTTTCTGTGCTTCCAACTTTGTGGCAACAGTTTGGGGAAGGCCGTTCCTGTTTCAGCATGACAATTCCCCCGTGCACAAAGCGAGTTCCATACAGAAATGGTTTGTTGAGATTGGTGTGGAAGAACTTGACTGGCCTGCACAAAACCCTGACCTCAACCCCGACGAACACTTTTGGGGTGAATTGGAACACAGACTGCGAGCCAGGCCTAATCGGCCAACATCAGTGCCCGACCTCACTAACGCTTTTGTGGCTGAATGGAAACAAGTCCCGCAGGAATTTTCCAACATCTAGTGGAAAGCCTTCCCAGAAGAGTGCAGGCTGTTATAGCAGCAAAGGGGAGACCAACTCCATATTAATGCCCATGATTTTGGAATGAGATGTTCGACAAACAGGTGTCCACATACTTATGTTCATGTAGTATATTTGGCCTATAGGCCTATAATATTGAAATAAAAATGACTGAATTGAGTCCATGTTTAATATATTGCATGAATCAAAAATAATATTCCCATTCAATTCTAAGACAGGGAAATTCAGGAAGAGGGGGACATCATAAGAACTGTGACAGCTTAATCCTGACATGTTTATTATTTCTTGGTCTGACAAGAGAAAATCAAAACCATTATTACTAAGCCCTTGCAGAGAAACCACATGATCAAAATCGCCTCACTTTATTGGTGTGACATCATAAAGAGGGGCAGAGTAAGCTTAAAACAGGAAGCTCGCCCGTGAAGCACACAGTAACATCAGTGACAGCTTTTTTTCCATTATGATGTTAAGGTTATAAAACTGTCATAAATAATGCCCTGTGCCAAACTGTGATGTAAATGTGGATACTTATACTGGTGCATCAAAATACATAAAACAAGTTGCCAATATTATGTTTACATTTTGTAATTCTGTCATTTTTTTAGTTGCCCCGCTTTACTAACCATAGCTAGCTAAACTAGGACAGCATGGAGTAGCTAAATTGGGACAGACTTATAGGCTTTTCCAATGGAGGAAAGAGGTCCAGTTTACATTTGGGTCCCCCGGCTCTGGTTCTTGTAGTACTATAACCTGTTCATTTTTTCTTGTAGTACTGTCAGTGCTTGATTTTGGCAGGAACTCACCAGCACTGAGTACCGGCACCTCAAATGTTCTACTGCTTGAACTCCTGTTCCTCTTCATAGGTCAAAAGTATTGTGGAGCTCCTGCACTTAAATATAAACAGCACCTGCACCCAAAATGAGTACCAGAACCTATTTCAGTCAAAGTCAAGCATTGACTACTGTTATTTGTACTGTTATTAGAGTGAATTCAGAAAAAGTGGGACACTTTTTTCATTTCTGTCTTCTGTAACCTTGTCAGACATCTTTCCAACATGTTTGCCCAACACATGATACATTTCTGAAATCCTCAGATGTTTCCTAATCACATAAATCGACTTGAATTGTCAATCATTGGTGTACAATTAGGGCTATAATAATGGCCCAGTTTATCTAACCTGCTGTCCCAGTCTACCAAATGCGAACGGAAAATATGGTTTTAAATCAGTGTACACAAATGGGTGTGTCATGACTCCTGCCAATATGATATAAACATTCATTTTTTTGTGTGATTAGGAAACATCTTGAAGATTTCAGAAATGTATGTGCCGGGCTAATATGTTGGATAAAGGTTGAAAGCGGTTTCAGAAGACAGAAATTCATCCTAAAATTTTACCTTTCAATTTCTAATTAAAATTTGAAACTCAATGAGAAATGAGTTCAAGTTGATACACATATTTCTATTACTTTGGTCTCCAATTACAACGTAAAAACTATACTCAGAACCAAGATTTTATTGATCAGTTCTTTTGACTTTCGATTTTTTGTTATTTCATATTCATGTAGTTTGTTCTGTGACAAATACATATTTTTGCGAGGTTTTCAAGGAAGATATATATTTTTTGTAGAGTTATGTGGGCCTCCCTAAACTGCATTTTTATTGGGAATATTGTTGACAATGAACATTTTTACAATAATTTGATCAATTACACTAATTAAGCCACAACCAAACATGTACCTTCATGTGACACAAGGTTTAATGTAAATGTAAATAATTTAAAAATGTTCTGAGTCCCTGATTTAAAAAGGAAGATGATTGTGGCACAATCTGCAATATTTTATTCTGTTTAATTGTAATATCAATTATATACCCATTCTCGAAGAATATAACTTATGCTTTATGAGCATATTACAACTTGTCACCCAAATATCCAAAGTATATTTTTTGGTTTATAGCCTGGCTGAAACTCAGGATTGTGGCTTCAACTTTGATTGTAAATTGCATCTCAAGGTTTTCAATCAGTTATTGAACAGGTGCATCAATCAATGAATTGCTATTCATAAAATCAATCCTTTCACATATTCATTGACCCATCATCAAAAGATTACAGTGAGCTGTAATAAACCAGTGTAAAAACAAACACCTACACACAGACACACACCACAGACACACACACACACACACACACACACACACACACACACACACACACACACACACACACACACACACACACACACACACACACACACACACACACACACACACACACACAGATTCACAAACACCCACAAAGCTCATTTGATTTAGCTATCATAATATGCTTTATCTGAAAAGTATCTCATCTCCAGATAAAGGCAGGAAAGAGAGAGCAATCCATTCAGTGGCAGAGAGAGAGAGAGGATCGAGAGAATGAGCTATCAGCTAAAAGAGAAGTAGTCTACAGACAACTTGAACAGGGAGACAAAGAGACAATGGTATGTAAGTATAAAGACAAACAGACAGACAGGTGTTAAGATGTACAGACAGACAGCCATCCAGACAGACAGACTGAAATTAAGGAAAGATATATATTCTGCACATGCAACTCAAAACAACAAAAGTTACATCTAGACAATATTTCACAGAGATAGACAAGACCAATCACCAAACTCATGGAACGAGTAAGACGGAACAACCACCATGTTTTTGTGGACTAACATCATTGGCTTATGGAAATGGGAGAACTTAGTTAAGTGTCGGTGGAGAGATTTAGTTTGCTATTTGATGTTGATGTCTATTTTTTTTTTTTACCTTTACTTAACTTGGTAAGCCAGTTAAGAACAATGACAGCCTACCCCAGCCAAACCCTCCCCTAACCCGGACGACGCTGGGCCAATTGTGCGCCGCCCTATGGGACTCCCGATCACGGCCAGTTGTGATACAGCCCGGGATCAAACCAGGGTCTGTAGTGATGCCTATAGCACTGAGATGCAGTGCCTTAGACCGCTGCACCACTCAGGAGCCTTGTTTGTGTGTGTGTGTGTGTGTGTGTGTGTGTGTGTGTGTGTGTGTGTGTGTGTGTGTGTGTGTGTGTGTGTGTGTGTGTGTGTGTGTGTGTGTGTGTGTGTCAGTGCCAATGGGTTTGTCAACAGTTGAAGCCAAGAGAATATTAACTACGTGGTTCGGGCGGCGCTCGGCGGTCGTCGTCGCCGGCCTACTAGCTGCCACCGATCCTCTTTTCATTTTGTTTTGGTGAGGTCTGGTTTATGTGTGCACCTGTATTGTGTTAGATCGTTAGTGGGGGGGTTATTTAGTCTCTCTGTTTAGGTTTGGGGATTGTGCGGGATTGTTTTTGTCTGGTTTGATTAGGTTGGGGTTTAGGCATTCCCTCTGCATTTTGTGTGTTAAGGCATACGAGTTTTTCTGGGCTGCGCCCCTACTCTGTTTTCGGACTCTTACTGCTATTGTATTTTCACCCTGCCTTACATGTTGTTGGCAGTTTTGGACTGTTGCCTATTAAAACGTGTGTTCACAGACCTTGGTCTCCTGCGCCTGACTTCACCCCTCCTGCTGTTTTGAGTTCCTGACAGAATCCCGCACCACATAAATGGAGTCAGAGGAGCTGAAGCGCCAAACCCGTCCATGGAGGAACGGGTTGCCCAACACTCCACCATCCTCCATCGCCTGGGCACCGCCACGTACCAGGTGTTGGCGCGTCTGGAGAGCTGGGAGAGAAGCGCTCCCTCCCCCACACTTGTGGTTGCTCAACAGCCTGAGCCCCTACCAGCACCGACAGCATCCAGCCCCAGTAGGGTTAAACTCGCGCCCCCGAGGGAGTACGATGGGATGGCCGCTGGGTGTAAGGGGTTCCTACTCCAGCTGGAGCTGTACCTAGCGACCGTTCGCCCCCCTCCCTTGGGAGAGGAGAGCGTCAGCGTCCTCGTCTCGTGTCTCATGGGTAGAGCCCTGGAATGGGCCAACACCGTTTGGGATGGTCCGGACTCGGCCAGGGACCACTACCCGGAGTTCACCTGAGCGATTGTTCCACCTGAGACAGGAGACGAGAAGCGCGCAGGACTTTGCGTTGGAGTTCCGGACCCTGGCCGCTGGAGCGGGGTGGAATGAGAGGGCCCTGATTGATCACTACCGCTGTAGTCTGAGGGAGGAGAGTATTAGTCTCTTCCTCATTGATTCCCCGGCGTTTCCGGTGGTACTAGGGATCCCCTGGCTTGCCAATCACAATCCTAAGATTTTGTGGAGACAGAGGGATCTTAAAGGGTGGTCGAAGGAGTGCTCGGGCAGATGTATAGGGGTTTCCATCGGTGCGACTACGGTGGAGAGTCCAGACCAAGTCTCTACCGTGCACATTCCCTCAGAGTATGCCGATTTGGCTATCACCTTCAGTAAAACAAAGGCGACTCAATTATCACCTCATCGATGAGGAGATTGTGAGATAAACCTCCAGGTTGCCGCTGCACTTCCCAGGAGTCATGTGCATCCCCTGTCTCAGGAGGAGACAGTGGCTATGGAAACATACAGTGGGGCAAATAAGTATTTAGTCAGCCACCAATTGTGCAAGTTCTCCCACTTAAAAAGATGAGAGGCCTGTAATTTTCATCATAGGTACACTTCAACTATGACAGACAAAATGAGAGAAAAAAATTCCAGAAAATCACATTGTAGGATTTTTAATGAATTTATTTGCAAATTATGGTGGAAAATAAGTATTTGGTCTATAACAAAAGTTTATTTCAATACTTTGTTATATACCCTTTGTTGGCAATGACACAGGTCAAACGTTTTCTATAAGTCTTCACAAGGTTTTCACACACTGTTGCTGGTATTTTGGCCCATTCCTCCATGCAGATCTCCTCTAGAGTAGTGATGTTTTGGGGCTGTCGCTGGGCAACACGGACTTTCAACTCCCTCCAAAGATTTTCTATGGGGTTGAGATCTGGAGACTGGCTAGGCCACTCCAGGACATTGAAATGCTTCTTACGAAGCCACTCCTTCGTTGCCCGGGCGGTGTGTTTGGGATCATTGTCATGCTGAAAGACCCAGCCACGTTTCATCTTCAATGCCCTTGCTGATGGAAGGAGGTTTTCACTCAAAATCTCATGATACATGGCCCCATTAATTCTTTCCTTTATACGGATCAGTCGTCCTGGTCCCTTTGCAGAAAAACAGCCCCAAAGCATGATGTTTCCACCCCCATGCTTCACAGTAGGTATGGTGTTCTTTGGATGCAACTCAGCATTCTTTGTCCTCAAAACACGACGAGTTGAGTTTTTACCAAAAAGTTATATTTTGGTTTCATCTGACCATATGACATTCTCCTAATCCTCTTCTGGATCATCCAAATGCTCTCTAGCAAACTTCAGACGGGCCTGGACATGTACTGGCTTAAGCAGGGGGACACGTCTGGCACTGCAGGATTTGAGTCCCTGGCGGCGTAGTGTGTTACTGATGGTAGGCTTTGTTACTTTGGTCCCAGCTCTCTGCAGGTCATTCACTAGGTCCCCCCGTGTGGTTCTGGGATTTTTGCTCACTGTTCTTGTGATCATTTTGACCCCACGGGGTGAGATCTTGCGTGGAGCCCCAGATTGAGGGAGATTATCAGTGGTCTTGTATGTCTTCCATTTCCTAATAATTGCTCCCACAGTTGATTTCTTCAAACCAAGCTGCTTACCTATTGCAGATTCAGTCTTCCCAGCCTGGTGCAGGTCTACAATTTTGTTTCTGGTGTCCTTTGACAGCTCTTTGGTCTTGGCCATACTGGAGTTTGGAGTGTGACTGTTTGAGGTTGTGGACAGGTGTATTTTATACTGATAACAAGTTCAAACAGGTGCCATTAATACAGGTAACGAGTGGAGGACAGAGGAGCCTCTTAAAGAAGAAGTTACAGGTCTGTGAGAGCCAGAAATCTTGCTTGTTTGTAGGTGACCAAATACTTATTTTCCACCATAATTTGCAAATAAATTCATTAAAAATCCTACAATGTGATTTTCTGGATTTTCTTTCTCTCATTTTGTCTGTCATAGCTGACGTGTACCTGTGATGAAAATTACAGGCCTCTCTCATCTTTTTAAGTGGGAGAACTTGCACAATTGGTGGCTGACTAAATACTTTTTTGCCCCACTGTATGTCACTGAGTCCTTGAGGCAGGGATACATTTGGCCATCCAAATCACCTGTCTCCTCAAGCTTCTTTTTTGTGAAGAAGAAGGAGGGGGGTTTGCGTCCGTGCATTGACTATAGAGGTCTAAATTCCATCACAGGGGGCTTCAGTTACCCGCTACCTCTCATCGCCACGGCAGTGGAGTCATTTCACGGGGCACGCTTCATCACAAAACTGGATCTCAGGAGCGAGTACAATTTGGTGCGTATCCGAGAGGGGGACGAGTGGAAAACCGCATTTAGTACCACTTCTGGCAGTTATGAGTACCTCGTCATGCCATATGGGTTGAAGAATGCTCCAGCCGTCTTCCAATCCTTTGTGGACGAGATTCTCTGGGACCTGCTCGGTCAGGGTGGGGTGGTGTACATCGATGACATTCTGATCTACTCCGCCACACGCGCCGCGCATGTGTCTCTAGTGCGCAAAGTGCTTGGGCGACTGTTGGAGCATGACCTGTACGTCAAGGCCGAGAAATGTGAGTTCTCCAAACAAGCCGTCTCTTTTCTGGGGTATTGCATTTCCACATCCGGGGTGGTGATGGAATGTGACCGCATTTCTTCCGTGCATAATTGGCCGACTCCCACCACGGTGAAGGAGGTGAAATGGTTCTTGGGGTTTGCCAGCTACTACCGGAGGTTTATCCAGGGCTTTGGGCAGGTGGCGGCTCCCATTACCTCACTGATGAAGGGGGGGCCGGTGCGGTTGCGGTGGTCGGCGGAGGCGGACAGGGATTTTAGTCGCCTGAAGGCTCTGTTTACTGATGCTCCAGTGCTGGCGCATCCGGATCCCTCTTTGCCATTCATAGTGGAGGTGGACACGTCCGAGGCTGGGGTGGGAGCCGTGCTGTCACAGCGCTCAGGCGCGCCCCCCGAAGCTTCGCCCCTGTGCTTTCTTTTCTAAGAAGCTGAGTCCGGCGGAGCGTAACTATGATGTGGGGGACAGGGAGTTGCTGGCTGTGGTAAGTGCTCTGAAGGTGTGGAGACATTGGCTTGAGGGGGGCGCGAAACCCTTTTCTCATCTGGACTGATCACCGTAATCTGGAGGACATCCAGGCGGCGAGGAGACTGAACCCTCGTCAAGCCAGGTGGGCTATGTTCTTTACAAGATTCCAGTTCACGATCTCGTACGTACCAGGTTCCCGGAACACTAAGGCCGACGCACTGTCTCATCTCCACGACAACGAGGAACGGTGCACCGATCCCACTCCCATACTTCCAGCCTCCTGCCTGGTGGCACCGGTGGTCTGGGAGGTGGATGCGGACATCGAGCGGGTGCTGCAGTCAGAACCTACTCCCCCTCAATGTCCCGTGGGTCGGAAGTACGTCCCGCTTGGTGTCCGCGATCAGTTGAACCGGTGGGTGCACACGCTACCCTCCTCGGATCATCCAGGGATTGAGCGGACGGTGCGGGGTCTTAGTGGGAAGCACTGGTGGCCCACATTGGTGAAGGACGTGAGGCTCTATGTCTCCTCCTGTTCGGTGTGCGCCCAGTGTAAGGCTCCTAGACACTTGCCTAGAGGGAAATTACAGCCCCTCCCCATTCCACAGCGACCATGGTCCCACCTGTCGGTGGATTTCCTCACCGACCTCCCGCCATCTCAGGGGAACACCACGATCCTGGTCGTTGTGGATCGGTTCTCTAAGTCCTGCCGTCTGCTTCCCTTTACCCGGTCTTCCTACGGCCCTACAGACCACGGAGGCCCTGTTTACTCACGTCTTCTGGCACTACGGGGTGTCTGAGGACATCGTCTCTGATCAAGGCCCCCAGTTCACGTCCCGGGTGTGGCGGGCGTTTATGGAGCAACTGGGGGTTTCAGTCAGTTTGACCTCAGGTTTTCACCCCGAGAGTAATGGGCAGGTAGAGAGAATTAACCAGGATGTGGGCAGGTTTCTGCGGTCCTATTGCCAGGACTGGCCAGGGGAGTGGGCGAGGTTCGTGCCATGGGCCGAGATGGCGCAGAACTCTCTCCGCCACTCCTCTACTAACCTGTCGCCTTTTCAGTGTGTGTTGGGTTACCAGCCGGTCCTGGTGCCCTGGCATCAGAGCCAGACTGAGGCCCCTGCGGTGGAGGACTGGGTAAGACTGTATTTATTGTAAAAGATAAATGGAAAATATGTTGTGCTCGCTCTAAGGAGACCTGGAACGGCGTTCAAGAATCCCTTGAACGGGCCAGGGGATGACAAAAGGAGAGTGCTGACCGCCGCCGCAGTGAGGCCCCCGTGTTCACCCCGGGGGAGAGAGTCTGGCTCTCAACCCGGAACCTGCCCCTCCGCCTGCCCTGCCGGAAGTTGGGTCCGCGGTTTGTGGGGCCATTTAAAGTCCTGAGGACAATAAACAAGGTGTGTTACAGGTTAAAGCTTCCTTCTTATTATCGTATTAACCCCTCGTTTCATGTGTCTCTCCTCAGGCCGATTTCAGAAATGTATGTGCCGGGCTAATATGTTGGATAAAGGTTGAAAGCGGTTTCAGAAGACAGAAATTCATCCTAAAATTTTACCTTTCAATTTCTAATTAAAATTTGAAACTCAATGAGAAATGAGTTCAAGTTGATACACATATTTCTATTACTTTGGCCTCCAATTACAACGTTGATGTAAAAACTATACTCAGAACCAAGATTTTATTGATCAGTTCTTTTGACTTTCGATTTTTTGTTATGGGCCAAAATTGTTAAATTATTTCATATTCATGTAGTTTGTTCTGTCACAAACACATATATTTGCGAGGTTTTCAAGGAAGATATACATTTTTGTTGTTGTAAGGGTGCGTGCTGGTGGCAGGGAAGTCAGGCGCAGGAGATCGAACTTGGTATAAAACGGAGCAGTTTAATATGTGCTCAAAAACTCCGAAAACCAAAATGTACAAAATAATACAAGTGGGTACAAAACCCGTCGCGCACCAGAACATATCTAGCACAAAGCTTACAAACAAACAATCACCGACAAGGACAATGAGGGGGAACAGAGGGTTAAATACACAACATGTAATAAATGGGATCGGAACCAGGTGTGATACAAGACAAGACAAAACCAATGGAAAATGAAAAGAGGATCAGCGATGGCTAGAAGGTCGGCGACTTCGACCGCCGAACGCGTCCCGAACAAGGAGAGGGACCAACTTCGGCGGAAGTCGTGACATTTGTAGAATTCTGTGGGCCTCCCTAAACTGCATTTTTATTTAGAATATTGTTGACAATGAACATTTTTACAATAATTTGATCAATTACACTAATTAAGCCACAACCAAACATGTACCTTCATGTGACACAAGGTTTAATGTAAATGTAATGATATAAAACATTTCTGAGTCCCTGATTTAAAAAGGAAGATGATTGTGGCACAATCTGCAATATTTTATTCTGTTTAATTGTAATATCAATTATATACCCATTCTCGAAGAATATAACTTATGCTTTATGAGCATATTACAACTTGTCACCCAAATATCCAAAGTATATTTTTTGGTTTATAGCCTGGCTGAAACTCAGGATTGTGGCTTCAACTTTGATTGTAAATTGCATCTCAAGGTTTTCAATCAGTTATTGAACAGGTGCATCAATCAATGAATTGCTATTCATAAAATCAATCCTTTCACATATTCATTGACCCATCATCAAAAGATTACAGTGAGCTGTAATAAACCAGTGTAAAAACAAACACCTACACACAGACACACACAGACACACACAGACACACACAGACACACACACACACACACACACACACACACACACACACACACACACACACACACACACACACACACACACACACACACACACACACACACACACACACACAGATTCACAAACACCCACAAAGCTAATTTGATTTAGCTATCATAATATGCTTTATCTGAAAAGTATGTGTGTGCGTGTGTGCATGTGTGCGTGCGTGCGTGCGTGTGTGTGTGTGTGTGTGTGTGTCAGTGCCAATGGGTTTGTCAACAGTTGAAGCCAAGAGAATATTAACTACGTGGTTGTGGGTTTTGTCTTTTTGGAGATCATGGTGGACGAATATTTGGACAAAACAATCATTTTAAGGCAGGATATTTTGTTAAGAAAAAATGTGTTTTTGCAAAATTAAGATTTGATAAAATCAAATAGTAAACCAGTTCTGTTTTAAACTTTGACATTTATCATTTATTGACACTCAGCATATATTCAGTGTCTTTACTGTAGCCATACAGATGATAAAGACAGGCAGCCATGTTAGATTGTGGAACAGATAGTTCTGCAGCTTCAAGAGCAATTAGGGAATTGAGCCCCTGTAATCCTCGGCCACATGCTGCCATGTGCCCCCCCCCCCCCCACACACACACACATGCCAAACTACACTACAGGAGAGGTTTGGGATGAAATTGTTGAAGAATTGCATTAAATACAAAAGATTGTGCAGTTAGAGAGAGAGGGAAACAGAAACAGATTGAGGACAGAGAGAATGAGGTGATAGAGAGAGGGAGGGGGACAGGTAGACAAAAGTGATCAAAGAGAATCAGGTAAAGTGATCGAGAAAGAGAACGAGAGAGGAGGGGAGGAAAAAAACTGGCTAACTCTGAGAGATAGAGAGTTGGAGGGATGAAGAACAAGGCGACAAAGGGAAGAGGGGTAGGAAAGAGATGGGGTGAGGAGGGAGGGATGGAGGGAGGGATGGAGAGAGGGAAGAAGGTGAAGGGGTAGAGATGGTGGAGGAGGGTGCGGGCCATGTCCCCACTCCACTGACACACTGCAGTGGTTAATCCAGATTACACTGTCTAAAACGGGTTTGCTAAACCAGTAATACAGAGACTGCTGTCAGCCCCAATCACTCACACACACACACACACACACACACACACACACACACACACACACACACACACACACACACACACAAATCTCCTACGTGAAGACCTGGTGCTCAGCCACCAGCAGCTCAGCACAACAACCCCCCATTACCCCTGCACCCAGGAGATATACTGTACCAGCTGGCACCAACCCAGGAGCCCTACAGACTCTTCTAGAAGCAACGTCAGCACAATACCTGTTTGTCAGGAGCTTCATGAAATGGGTTTCCATTGCTAAGCAGCTGCACACAAGCCTGAGATCACCATGTGCAATGCCAAGTGTCGGCTGGCGTGGTGTAAAGCTTGCTGCCATTGGACTCTGGGGCAGTGGAAATGTTCTCTGCAGTGATGAATCACACTTCACCCTCTGGCAGTCCAACGCATGAACCTGGATTTGACGGATACCAGGAGAACGCTACCTGCCCGAATGCATAGTGCCAACTGTAAACTTTGGTGGAGGAGGAATAATAGTCTGGGGCTGTTTTTCATGGTTTGGGCCCGTGTAACAGTTTTGCTTCCATCCCTCTCCTCGCCCCTACCTGGGGTCGAACCAGGGACCCTCTGCACACATCAACAACTGACACCCTTAAAGCATCATTACCTATCGCTCCACAAAAGCTGCAGCCCTTGCAGAGCAAGGGAAAAAAATACTTCAAGGTCTCAGAGCGAGTGAGGTCACCGATTGAAATGCTATTAGCGCGCACCCCGCTAACTAGCTAGCCATTTCAAATCAAATCAAAGTTTATTTGTCACGTGCGCCGAATACAACAGTGAAATGCTTGCTTACAGGCTCTAACCAATAGTGCGAAAAAAAGGTATGTGTGTGTGTGTGTGTAGATAAGTAAAGAAATAAAACAACAGTAAAAAGACATTTGAAAATAACGGTAGCAAGGCTATATACAGACACCGGTTAGTCAGGCTTATTGAGGTAGTATGTACATGTAGGTATGGTTAAAGTGACTATGCATATATGATGAACAGAGAGTAGCAGTAGCGTAAAAAGAGGGGTTGGCGGGTGGTGGGACAGAATGCAGATAGCCGGTTAGCCAATGTGCGGGAGCACTGGTTGGTCGGGACAATTGAGGTAGTATGTACATGAATGTATAGTTAAAGTGACTATGCATATATGATAAACAGAGAGTAGCACCAGCGTAAAAGAGGGGTTGGGGGGGGCACACAATGCAGATAGTCCGGGTAACCATTTGGTTACCTGTTCAGGAGTCTTACGGCTTGGGGGTAAAAACTGTTGAGAAGCCTTTTTCTCCTAGACTTGGTACTCCGGTACCGCTTGCCGTGCGGTAGTAGAGAGAACAGTCTAGGACTGGGGTGGCTGGGGTCTTTGACAATTTTTAGGGCCTTCCTCTGACATCGCCTGGTGTAGAGGTCCTGGATGGCAGGCAGCTTTGCCCAAGTGATGTACTGCGCCGTACGCACTACCCTCTGAAGTGCCTTGCGGTCGGAGGCCGAGCAATTGCTGTACCAGGCAGTGATGCAACCGGTCAGGATGCTCTCGATGTTGCAGCTGTAGAACCTTTTGAGGATCTCAGGACCCATGCCAAATCTTTTTAGTTTCCTGAGGGGGAATAGGCTTTGTCGTGCCCTCTTCACGACTGTCTTGGTGTGTTTGGACCATTCTAGTTTATTGTTGATGTGGACACCAAGGAACTTGAAGCTCTCAACCTGCTCCACTACAGCCCCGTCGATGAGAATGGGGACGTGCTCGGTGCTCCTTTTCCTGTAGTCCACAATCATCTCCTTAGTCTTGGTTACGTTGAGGGATAGGTTGTTATTCTGGCACCACCCGGCCAGTCTTCTGACCTCCTCCCTATAGGCTGTCTCGTCGTTGTCGGTGATCAGTCCTACCACTGTTGTGTCGTCTGCAAACTTAATGATGGTGTTGGAGTCGTGCCTGGCCATGCAGTCGTGGGTGAACAGGGAGTACAGGAGGGGACTGAGCACGCACCCCTGGGGAGCTCCAGTGTTGAGGATCAGCGAGGCAGATGTGTTGCTACCTACCCTCACCACCTGGGGGCGGCCCGTCAGGAAGTCCAGGATCCAGTTGCAGAGGGAGGTGTTTAGTCCCAGGGTCCTTAGCTTAGTGATGAGCTTTGAGGGTACTATGGTGTTGAATGCTGAGCTGTAGTCAATGAATAGCATTCTCACATAGGTGTTCCTTTTGTTCAGGTGGGAAAGGGCAGTGTGGAGTGCAATAGAGATTGCATCATCTGTGGATCTGTTTGGGCGGTATGCAAATTGGAGTGGGTCTAGGGTTTCTGGGATAATGGTGTTGATGTGAGCCATTACCAGCCTTTCAAAGCATTTCATGGCTACGGACGTGAGTGCTACGGGTCTGTAGTCATTTAGGCAGGTTGCCTTTGTGTTCTTGGGCACAGGGACTATGGTGGTCTGCTTGAAACATGTTGGTATTACAGACTCAATCAGGGACATGTTTCACACCGGGTACACTAGACCCCTTAGTTTCAGTGAAGGGAAATCTTAACACTACAGCATACAATGGCAATCTAGACAATTCTGTGCTTCCAACTTTGTGGCAACAGTTTGGGGAAGGCCCTTTCCTGTTTCAGCATGACAATGCCCCTGTGCACACAGCGAGGTGCATACAGAAATGGTTTGTCTCAAGATCGGTGTGGAAGAACTTGATTGGCCTGACCTCAACCCCATTGAACACCATTGGGATGAATTGGAACGTCGACTGCGAGCCAGGCCTAATTTCCCAACATCAGTGCCCAACCCCACTAATGCTCTTGTGGCTGAATGGAAGCAAGTCCCCGCTGCAATGCTCCAACATTAAGTGGAAAGCCTCCCCAGAAGAGTGGAGGCTGTTATAGCAGCAAAGGGGGACCAACTCCATATTAATGTCAATGATTTTGGAATGGAATGAGATGTTCGATGAGCAGGTGGTTTGAAATCAATGTTATTTGCTTGGCATAAACATTTTAAAGGGAAAAAGTGAGTCTCAGCGTCACTCTGTTACTGTGGAATTGCCCCTACACCCCCCTACATTTGAACCACAGTTACCCCACGCATGTTCATGTGTGTCAGTCTTTCAATCAATGTGTCATTTTGGAGTAATTTGTATTGTAAATAAGAATAGAATATGTTTCTGAACACTTCTACGTTAATGTGGATGCTACCATGATTAGGGATAATCATTAATGAATCGTGAATAATGATGAGTGAGAAAGTTACAGATGCACAAAGATCATACCCCAAAACATGCTAACCTCTCACCATTACAATAACAGGGGAGGTTAGCATTTTATATCATACCTCCAAGACATGCTAACCTCTCACCATTGCCAATAACAGGGGAGGTTAGCATTTTATATCATACCTCCAAGACATGCTAACCTCTCACCATTGCCAATAACAGGGGAGGTTAGCATTTTATATCGTACCTCCAAGACATGCTAACCTCTCACCATTGCCAATAACAGGAGAGGTTAGCATTTTTTGGGGGGTATGATATTTATGCCTCTGTTGCTTTCTCACTTACAACTATTCACGATTTATTCATGATATGTAATCATGGTAGTATCCACATTAATGTAGACGTGCTCAGAAACATATTAGACTCTTATTTACAATAAAAGTTACTCCAAAATGACACAATAAATTATTGACCATTATTTTATATTGGGCACAACATAATCTGAAACGTAACCAAAACAAACTGCAAATGCATCCAACAAGTTTGTAGAGTCACAAGCTTGATGTAGAAGTTGCTTACTAGGAATATGGGACCACGTACTAAACTTTTTGACCTAATTTAACACGCTATAAGTGAATTTGTCCAAATACCTGTGATACCTTCAAATGGGGGGAATAGATACATAGTGTTTTAATTTTTCAACGGTGAAACAGATATGTATGAAAATACCCTTTAATAAAAAGTGACATTGTGTGTGTGTGTGTGCGTATGCGTGTGTGTGTGTGATGAGTCAGAGGTTGCTGTCTGAGGTGACAATGTGGTTGACTGATTACAGTGGACAGTAATCCTGCCAGAAGATTACCCAGGTGGTATTATGGGAACTGGGAGTTTGGCACAAGCTTTTCCTGAACTGGGAGAATATACTACCACAGGTGATATCACTGTCTGTACGTACAATATATCTACAAGACCCAATGACACACATTACACATTTTCTCAGCAGGAATTGTCCAATGTCCAACATCTGTTTCCTGCTTTATCCCAATCTCTCCTAAAGAGACATATACACACAGAGGGTTTTGTAGTAGATATAAGATATATTTTGTAGTAGATACAAGATACAAGAGCTTTCAATACTATTGATCATGAAATATTGTTTCAAATGTGTCTCAAGTTTTAACCACTGCATCCAAAGTGAATGCATGAGATACTACTGAATAACCAAACAATGTGTAGATTAGATGTGACCTGTGAGGTATGCTCTGTTTAACAAAGCCAGTGAGATAAAAAAAAATGTAAAACACAAAATAAAAACGCCTGCTCAGAAGAGGACCCGCAACAATGATGACCTAGCAAAAGGCCTCCTGCGGGGACGGGGGATTAAAGAAATTATATATATAGGACAAAAGACACATCACGACAAGATAGACACCACAACACTACATAAAGAGAGCTAAGACAAAAACATAGCATGGCAGCAACACATGGCAACACAGCATGGTAGCAACACAACATGGCAGCAGCACAACATGATAGCAGCACAAAACATGGTAGAAACATTATTGGGCACAGACAACACCAGTAAGTGTCCACACAAGTGAAAAGTATTAGAGGACACTAAATCCAATAAGTCAATATATAAACTGAACACACAAACAGATTACTTTTATATTCCAAGCCAAGAGACTAGTATGCATGCCGTTGTTTTGCTTATGGATGTTCATATTTATAGGCGCAGACAGGAACACCATGGATTTGTTTATAGAGTTGTTGCTGACACTTAGTGGTTGACGTTTACGTACTGCACTGCAGCGACTGAACTGCGAAGTGAAGTGATTGGTTGAAAGACATCCACGCTGATTTGCTAGAAATCGTGAATTTTTTTTCCTATTGGATCATTTTACTCGTAGTTCCTCCCACACCCGGATGTTGTGTTTTGGGGCTGCTCGAATGGTGATGGAGGATTTTGGATTCTTGGCATAGGCTGGTGTTTTGCACAAGTTTAGGCAAATTCGGATTAAATTAATTGTATTTACTACGTCACGAGGATGCGAGAGGGGAAAGAAGCGTGTCCATTCATGGAGGACAGTTTCAGCCGCTTTCTGTCCCAAAGTAACATGTACGGACTCTGTCAGGCTGGAGAACAAGAGTTACTCGCCGCTACTCTGAAAGGCAAAGTGGTCTGTTTCAGGTACCAAGACCTCCAACAGAAAATCAGACCTGTTGCTAAAGAGGTACAGTTCACCTACATCCCAGGTGAGGATAAGATAACTAGCTACAGAATTGATCCTGCTACTGTTGCATTCTTGCTATAGCTGCATGCATTGCATCGATTCATGTGTTGTGTATACAAAATGTGTTGCTACTGAACTTGCTAATGTGTGTCTGTCGTTTTCTGTCTCCTCAGTTGATGCAGAGATTGTATCAATTGACGCTTTCAACAAATCTTCACCGAACAGGGGGCTGGTCGTGGGAATAACGTTCATCAAGGTATGCTTATAACCCCTACCCTTCTCCTAGTGAACACATCTGTACTCATACAGTGCCTCCGGAAAGTATTCAGACCCCTTGACTTTTTCCAAATGTTGTTAAGTTGCTGAAAAAACAACAACATATTTAATCCAATCTACACACAATACCCCATAATGACAAAGTGAAAACAGGTTTTTAGACATTTCTGCAAATGTATTACAAATAAAAACAGAAATACCTTATTTCCATAAGTATTCAGACCCTTTGCTATGAGACTTGAAATTTAGTTCAGGTGCATCCTGTTTCCTTTGATCATTGTTGAGCTGTTTCTACAACTTCATTGGAATCCAGCTCTGATCAATTCTATTGATTGGACATGATTTGGAAAGACACAACTGTCTATATAAGGTCCCACAGTTGACCGTGCATGTCAGAGCAAAAACCAAGCCATGAGGTTGAAGGAATTGTCCGTAGAGCTCCGAGACAGGATTGTGTCGAGGCACAGATCTGGGGAAGTGTACCAACAAATTTCTGCAGCATTGAAGGTCCCCAAGAACACAGTGGCCCCCATCATTCTTAAATGGAAGAAGTTTGGAACCACCAAGACTCTTTTTAGAGCTGGCCGCCCAGCCAAGCTGAGCAATCGGGGAAGAAGGGCCTTGGTCAGGGAGGTGACCAAGGACCCGATGATCACACTGACAGAGTTCTTCTGTGGAGATGGGAGAACTTTCCAGAAGGACAACCATCTCTGCAGCACTCCACCAATCAGGCCTTTATGGTAGAGTGGCCAGACAGAAGCCACTCTTCAGTAAAAGGCACATGACAGCCCGCTTGGAGTTTGCCAAAAGGTACCTAAAGGACTCTGACCATTAGAAACAAGACTCTCTGTTCTGATGAAACCAAGATTGAACTATTTGGCCTGAATGCCAAACGCCATGTCTGGAGGAAACCTGGTACCATCCCTACGGTGAAGCATGGTGGTGGCAGCATCATGCTATGGGGATGTTTTTCAGTGGCAGGGACTGGGAGACTAGTCAGGATTGAGGCAAAGATGAATGGAACAAAGGACAGAGAGATCCTTGATGAAAACCTGTTCCAGAGAGCTCAGGACCTCAGACTGGGCTGAAAGTTCACCTTCCAACAGGACAACGACCCTAAGCACACAGCCAAGACAATGCAGTAGTGGCTTTGGGACAAGTCTCTGAATGTCCTTAAGTGGCCCAGCCAGACCCTGGACGTGTGCATTAGCCCACACAGTAGCAAAATTGAAAATGAGTGTTTCACATGGGCAAGTTCAGATAGTACCTCTCTGTTTTGGGATGTTTTCTTACGTTACGTGTCTACTGAATGATACGACTAGGATCACTTTTCTCTCTCTCTCTCTCTCTCTCTTTGGTAGATGAAAGTGTGTTCACACATCACTGTATCCATAACACTTGTCTTCACTCCTCCCCCCCAGGACTCTGGTGACAAAGCCACTCCATTCCTCAACATCTACTGTGACTACGAGCCTGGCTCAGAATTCAACCTGGAGTCCATTGCACGTGAGTCATCGCATCACCTGCTGCAGTAGAGTCACATAGAACACACATTCCCTTCTTGTAGTCACATGGTTTTACAGGGTTGTGTTCATTAGGACCACATATTAAAGTGTTTCAAAATGTTGTACGATGGAAAACAAAATAGTTCAGATAATACCTCCCAATTTCACCCTGTTATGAACCAGTTTCTTCTGTTTCGTGCCTAGTGAACATGACCCTGATTACAGCTTGTTTCTTTATCCTCTTCTTAGAGAGCTGTCTGAACCTGGAGCTGCAGTTCACCCCCTTCCAGCTTTACCACACAGAGTAAGTACTGTACACACTACAGTGGGCCCCTATCTAACTGGTCTACACAACTTTAGACATAGTTTATTCTTCTTTGACTCCTTTCAAGGCCTACCACACATTTTAGGTGCACAATGCACTTTCAAGTTTAAAGTTTTAATGTCATGTGCACAAGTACAGTGAAATGCCTTTCTTGCCAGCTCTAACCCCAATGTAGTAATCAATATCAATGCAGTACTAAAAATAACAAAGTAGAACAAAACAAAGACTGAAATAAGAAGAACACGAGCAGTAAGTAAGCTATATACAGGGTCAGTTCCAGTACCATACAATGTGCAGGGATACTGCAGTGATAGAGGTAGACATGTATAGGGGTAAGGTGATTAGGCATCAGGATATATGATAAACAGACTAGCAGCAGCGGATATGATGATTGTATGTGGTGCGTATGTGTGGAGTCTGTATAAATGTGTGTGCATGAACGACCCAATGTATGAGTCGAGATTTTAAAATTGAATGTGTAAAAAAGCCTGGCATGACGATAGTGTTTATCACTTCCTTACATTGTTAATGACATGAATAACAACAGTATGTCACTGTTCCAGAGTGCATTGCGAAGATGGATGCAGTGAGACAGTGTTTCTGCTCAGTGGTCATGATCAGAGGATTCATCTTTACAAGGAGGTAAGCCTATGTACCTGTGTGTGTACAGTGAGATTTGTAATGTTTGGTGTGGGAGTCTAGTAAACGTATCTTCTCTGCAATAGAACGCCTCCCTTCACCAATTTGAAGAGCAGCCAGTTGAGAGACTCTTCCCTGAGCTACAAGAGCTGCCCAGCAAGTTAGTTTGTGTATCCTCTGTCTGCTGTTCTCTCCCAGTTGTGCGTGTGTGTGTGTAATCACTGTTCCCTCTCTTTGCAGTGTGTTGTGGCTGGATGTGCTGAGTATCCCCGGTGGTCGTCGTCTCTCAGCCTTTGGCTGTCAGAACGGCTGCGTTGGGCTGGCTCTGGTGGACCAGACTGGACCTGGTGAGGACGGCCTATACACAACATTCACTAAATCACAATAGGTATGCATCCCAAATGGCACTCAATTCCATATTTAGTGCGCTATATTCGATCACAGCCCGTAGGGCTTTGGTTAAAAGTAGTGCACTATATATAGGAAATAGGGTACATGGGGAATAGGGTTTATATGGGGAATAGGGTGCAATTTGCGACACAACCTATGATTTGCATGTACTTTCCTTTCTGTGTTTTCACATGCGTCCGCGTGGATTAGAGATTGTGCAGAGTTGGCGGGTTCAGCAGGACAGTCCCATCTCCACCGTGCTGCTCTTCCCTCTGCATTCCCGGGCAGAGCCGGCGGACCCTGAAAGGGCAGGAGAGAAGGGAGGGGACGGTATGGATGAGCAGCACCGATATGACCTCTGGATATTGTTGTGCCCAAATGGCAGTACATTCCCTATGTAGTGTTCTAATTTTCTCCAGTGCCCATAGGGCTTTGGTCAATAGTACACTATATAGGGAATAGGGTGCCATTTGCGACATAACCTATGATTTTTGGCTGTACTTTCCTTCCAAAACTCTGGATGTGTTCAAGAGCATCATTCTGCTCAGTCGCTGATCGCAGACTGACTGATCTACATATAATCACAAGCAGTTATTTTGGATGCAATGAGATTTGTAGATCTGTGTTTATGCTCCGTGTGACAAAATGATTAGATCGGAGGAGAGAGCATTTGGTCAGAACCATTCCCTAGCCTACCAGTGGACTAGGTGGAGCTATTGGTATATTGCAAATTCTATGCAGATGTTACACCGTCCTACAGTTACCCTACACATAACAACAAATACATTCAGATTATACCCTAAATAGCAGCCTACCTGTTGGCTTTTGGTCATTGTAGCCATTCTTTCTCATTTCACTTTTAATTCTGTCATTTTAATTTAAGCTTCCATTGATTAGATATCCCCTAACTTGCTTGCCACACAAGCAGAGCAGCAATGCAATTGTCTTTCTTTCTCCGCGTCAAGTGCAAGGATCAGAGCACGTACCTTTTTTGCAACTTTTTCCAAATCATCAATATAGAGTCACATCATGCAGCCCTTATGTTTTGATTTCTAGAACATTCCCAGTTTTATAGGCCTAACACAAGTAAATCAACAATGGATTTTATTGTGATCGTGTAGGCTAAATTATTAGATTTTGTTCAACTTTTTAAAATGTAGCTGTTCCAAAGGCATGCATCAGCAGCTTGTTTGCATGGAAGCCCGTAGATGCTAAACATTTGCTCCATTTGTAATAGATTTACCGTCTGATAACATTTCATGACCGCCACAGCCATAAAAAAACTACATTTTTGTCTCCACACTTTTCTCAGACATTGAGATCGTTGGTTACAACCTCCTGGTGACCAGCAGTATAGAGATGGCCGTCGTGTACAGGTCAGTATCACAGGCCTATTAGAGACTAAGAATACATGAATAAAGAATGCAAGCCATTTGCGAGAGGTGCTTACTAATATAACATTACCTCAGAAATCTTATTGCAGTGGTAGAATGCCAGTCATTTGTTGAAAAAAGCTTGTTGATACCTGTCGTGGTCAGTAAGGATATTCTGTTTTGTCCTAGTCAGTGTTGTGTGTTCCCTGTGTGGTCCGTGCTCTTTCTAGTCTTCGGTCAATGTGTGGTCAGTTAGGTTTCTATGGTCAGAATGGTCAGTACATTGTGCTCTCAGGGATGTCCAGGAGTATGGTGTGAGTTGCCATGCGTGCCTCTCGGAGAGTGACCAGTGTGACGCAGTGCTCTGTGCGCTGGTCACAGACCTGGACTTTGATGGACAGAAGGAGCTGTTACTGGGAACCTATGGACAGGTAAGTTTGTGGGGCTTCTCATAAGGGGCAGAAATACAGTGCATTTGGAAAGTATTCAGACCCCTTACCTTTTTCCACATTTTGTTATGTTATAACCTTATTCTAAAATGTATTAAAAAAAAAAAAAATCTACACACAATACCCCATAATGACTAACCGAAAACAGGTTTTTAGATGTTTTTTGCACATTTATTAAAAATAAAAAATACAATAATTTATTTACATAAGTATTCAGACCCTTTGCTATTAGACTCAAAATTTAGTTCAGGTGCATCTTGTTTCCGTGATCATCCTTGATGTTTCTACAACTTGATTGGTGTCCACCTGTGGTAAATTAAATTAATTGGACATGATTTGGAAAGGCACACACATCTATATAAGGTCTCACAGTTGACAGTGCATGTCAGAGCAAAAACCAAGCCATGAGGTCGAAGGAATTGTCGGTAGAGCCCCGAGACAGGATTATGTCAAGGCACAGATCTGGGGATGGGTATCAGAACATTTCTCCAGCATCGAAGGTCCCCAAGAACACAGTGGCCTCCATCATTCTTAAATGGAAGAAGTTTGGAACCACCAAGACTCTCCCTAGAGCTGGCCGCGCTGCCAAACTGTGCAATCGGGGGAGAAGGGCCTTGGTCAGGGAGGTGACCAAGAACCCGATGGTCACTCTGACAGAGTTCCTCTGTGGAGATGGGAGAACCTTCCAGAAGGACAACCATCTCTGCAGCACTCCACCAATCAGGCCTTTATGGTAGTGACAAAGATGAACGGAGCAAAGTACAGAGGGATCCTTGATGAAAACCTGTTCCAGAGCGCTCAGGACCTCAGACTGGGGCGAAGGTTTACCTTCCAACAGGACAACGACTCTAAGCACACAGCCAAGACAATGCAGTAGTGGCTTTGGGACAAGTCTCAATGTTCTTGAGTGGCCCAGCCAGAGCCAAGACTTGAACCCAATCTAAACATCTCTGGAGAGACCCGAAAATAGCTGTGCAGCGACGCTCTCCATCCAACTTGACAGAGCTTGAGAGGATCTACAGAGAAGAATGGGAGAAACTCCCCAAATACAGGTGTGCCAAGCTTCGAGGCTGTAATGGCTGCCAAAGGTGCTTCAACAAATTACTAAGTAAAGGGTCTAAATACTTAGGTAAATGGGATATTTCATTTTTTTAATTATTTTTTTATGAATGTGCAAAAATTCTAAATCTGTTTTTGCTTTGTCATTTTGCTCCCGTGTGGCGCAGTGATCTAAGGCACTGCATCTCAGTGCTAGAGGCGTCACTACAGACCCTGGTTCGATTCAAGGCTGTATCACAACCGGCCGTGATTCGAAGTCCCATAGGACGGTGCACAATTGGCCCAGCGTCATTAGGGTTTGGCTGGGGTAGGCCATCATTGTAAATAAGAATTTGTTCTTAACTGACTTGCCTAGTTAAATAAAAGAAAATACAATTATGGGTTATTGCGTGTAGATTAATGACGACATAAAAAAAATATATATTTTAGAATAAGGATGTAACGTAACAAAATGTGGAAGAAATCAAGGGGTCTGAATACTTTCCGTTCGCACTATACATACCCCTTGATGAGATTAGTACAAAAATCTAACCTGATCATAACCGAAAACGAATGACTGATTACTCCATTGATTTACTCCATTTGTCAATTTTTATAATTTTGTTTTCACTTCTCTCTTGGATGTTAGTCAGTGTGTTTTTAAAACTTCTCCTCCAAATCATGATTCAAATCAAATGTTATTAGTCACATGCGCCGAATACAACAGGTGTAGAACTTAGTGAAATGCTTACTTACAAGCCCCTAACCAACAATGCAGTTTAAAAAATGCGAATAAGAATATGAAATAAAAGTAACAATTAGTTAAAGAGCAGCAGTACAATTACAGTCAATGTGCGGGGGCACCGGTTAGCTGATGTGCTGAGGGTTTCCTATGCTTCTGCTCCTATACCTCAGGAGCTGCTTTGCTACAAGTTCCAGCAACCAATGAGAGGGGCAGAGGAACAGTTCCAACTGCTGTGGAGGCGGAGCTTCAAGAGCCCCTTGCTGTCCATCATTTACTTGGATTTGACTGGAGATGGGCTGAGAGAGCTGGCGATTCTAACACTCAAGGGGCTACACATACTACAGGTGCATTATCATGGAGGGCCATAGCACGGAGTGTAGTCCCTATAATACATTTTACGTTTACATTTTACACTACCGTTCAAAAGTTTGGGGTCACTTAGAAATGTCCTTGTTTTTGAAACAAAAGCATGTTTTTTTGTCCATTAAAATAACCTAAGATTGATCAGAAATACAGTGTAGACATTGTTAATGTTGTAAATTACTATTGTAGCTGGAAACGGCAGATTTTTTATGGAATATCTACATAGGCGTACAGAGGCCCATTATCAGCAACCATCACTCCTGTGTTCCAATGGCACGTTGTATCTAATCCAAGTTTCTAATTTTAAAAGGCTAATTGATCATTAGAAAACCCTTTTGCAATTATGTTAGCACAGTTGAAAACTCTTGTCCTGATTTAAAGAAGCAATAAAACTGGCATTCTTTAGACTAATTGAGTATCTGGAGCATCAGCATTTGTGGGTTCGATTACTGGCTCAAAATGGCCAGAAACAAAGAACTTTCCTCTGAAACTCATCGGTCTATTCTTGTTTTGAGAAATTAATGTTATTCTATGCGAGAAATTGCCAAGAAACTGAAGATCTCGTACATCGCTGTGTACTACTCCCTTCACAGAACAGCTCAAACTGGCCCCAACCAGAATAGAAAGAGTGGGAGGCACCGGTGCAAAACTGAGCAAGGGACAAGTACATTAGAGTGTCTAGTTTGAGAAACAGACGCTGCACAAGACATCAACTGGCAGCTTCATTAAATAGTACCCGCAAAACACCAGTCTCAACGTCAACAGTGAAGAGGCAACTCTGGGATGCTGGCCTTCTAGGCAGAGTTCCTCTGTCCAGTGTCTGTGTTCTTTTGCCCATCTTAATCTTTTCTTTTTATTGGCTAGTCTGACATATGGCTATTTCTTTGCAACTCTGCCTAGAAGGCCAGCATCCCGGAGTCGCCTCTTCACTGTTGACGTTGAGACTGGTGTTTTGCGGGTACTATTTAATGAAGTTGCCAGTTGAGGACTTGTGCGCCGTCTGTTTCTCAAACTAGACACTCTAATGTACTTGTCCTCTAATGTACTAGTCTCTAATGTACTAGTCTTATTTACTGCCTTTTTAAAAAACATATCTGATATGGCTGACTTGCTTAAACACATGTGGTTTCTACTGACAATTGAGATGTACAAACTATGGCATAAGTGGATGACGAGCGGATAAGAGGCAATCCGTAATTTCGATTAACATTAATGAGCGAGCTAGGATAGACATAGTTATATTGACTATTTGTTCTGCACTTTTTTTAAATATACAGCGACAGAATTCAGAACATGGGCCGTTCTTACAGTATTCTCCCTGTACACCAAGTCAGAACTGTAGGATAAATAAAGGGGGCATATAAGCAAACAATGAAAGCGTATTTTCTCAGTCAGAGCTCGTTTTTTCCCCTTGAGTTCCCAGTTGTCTTGAACTCACTGAAGTCTGAGATTTCCGAGTTTCCAGTTGTTTTGAGCGCGGCAGAAGTCATGCTGGATTGAAATCATGGCCAATGTTGAATGTTTATCCTTTTAAGTTCGGAAAAGAGGCCCTTAAACCCAGACTTGGACCACACACCCACTCCACAGAATACAGGCTAGTGATTGCTTTGCAATGCTTGCAGTTAGCAACTGATTCCTTCCAAACCACTCATTGTTGAAATTGCGATTTCCAACTTGTTGTGTAATGTTTATGGCGTGAGCACCGATACGTTTTATCTATAATTTCTCATCATTATTTCTCTTCATATGACAAGGATTGAAAAGGATTTGCCAGTAGGTTGTCAACTTGATTCATGATGATGACTGCTAGCTAAGATTTTGAAAGTATATTGTTGACATGATCAGTCCAATCAAAGCTACTGTAGATATAATGTGATTTGATGTCATTTTATCTGTGGCCAATGACCTTGAGCCTTCTTGGATGGGAACTTCTAATGTAACTCTATGGCAGTACCTAAGTGGCTTGAATTTTTTAGCTCTACCCGTAGACTTTGCGGTGACGTAGTGTCCCCATGAGTGACAGAACACCGAGCCAATCATGGCGCAATTAGAGAACATTACCAACCCCTATGCTCCGTATTTTCCACTGGTTGCCCCACTACCATTGAAAGCACTGAGCAAAGTTAAAACACGTGCATTTTGGAGCTGCCTTACTCAAGAAATCAGTTTAATGCGACTTTAAATTCAATTATTATTTAAAAAATGGTTTTACATTGTTTGCAAACTGATATGTGACACGTATTAATGCCAAAGTAACATGCTAAAAAAATTATAAACAGGTGGGGCTCAAAACAGGTGGGGTTCTGCCCCACCTGCCCTGAATGACAAGTCGCCACTGACTGTATAATCTCTTTCTCTCTCCCACTTTCTCTCTTTCTCTTCTTTCCATCTGTTCCCCTCTCGTCCTCTCTCCAGCACAGTCTGACCAGCACTGCTGACTTGGTCCTTCAGCGACTGGCCGACAGGGGGTCAAAGCTGACCCCTGGCTCGGAAGTTCAGCCAATCCCAGAACGGAACACTGAAGAGAGGGATGCTGTGACCAATGAGGAGCAGAGTGCCCCATTAAAGTGAGAGCCAGCTGTTTAAAAAAAAAAAAAAAAGTGATTTATATTTGAACCTCTTATTTAACTAGGCAAGTCAGTTAAGAACAAATTCTTATTTACAATGACGGCCAAACTTGGAGGACACTGGGCTAATTGTGTGCCGCCCTATGGGACTCCCAATCACGGCCGGATGTGATACAGCCTGGATTCGAACCAGGGACTGGGGTGGCGCCTCTTGCACTGAGATGCTGTGCCACCTGGGTTACCTGCGCCAATAATGACAGTTCTACCATGAAGTATCTACACTTACAACATCATGATAAAAAAAACAATTGGGATGTTGCCTAACATGTAATATTGCCCATATATGTACACAATAAATGAACTAAATACATTTTTTGCATTATTGTCAAGAAGCTTGCATTTAGGTCTCCGTAATTTTGTCAAGACCTGACAGGACTGAAAAGAGCTAAAACAACAAATTCACTGACAAGGTCTCATTTTGTTCATGAAGTAAGTATTTAGTAATTTTATGGTGTCATACAGCACATTAAAGCAGATCATTTTAATGACTAGGCCAGGAATTTCATGCACCCACCTGGAATGGGTCAACATATAAAAAACATGGTTAAGTAAAATCATTATTAGTCCTAAATGAATGAAATCCTGTATTGACTTAGAGCTAGTATATTTAGTTACATTATTTCATAACTCAATGCAAGTTCACACCTGTCATTTTGGTATATGAAAGTTGGTGTAAGAAAGTATGAAGACAGTACATTTAAAGTGGTTTGGTCCATTTCTGGGGTGAACAAAAGCGTACCTCCATTTTATTTGTACATATTTTATTCACCTGCACCCGACAAGCTGCACGATGAACTTCACCACCTTGGGTACGGCTATTTTGTTGGTAAAAGTGTGTGTTTGCTCCACTCCGGTTAGAAAGTAGTCAAACGTGTTCCATGTGAACTTTTCATGTTTCAGGTCAAAATGTGCTTTATTTATCCTATGCGCGAGTTGGCTATCAGAAGGATCACACTATCAGGTAGCCTAATTCATAAGTAGCTTTAGGGCCGATTTACAAAGTCGTATTTTTTTTTTAACTTAATCAATTAAAAGCAGCATAATTTGGCTGATATTTGCATTTTGTTTGAATGTGCAAATGTTGCAAGCTTGTTGCCATTTTGGACCAGAAAGACCATAGGACTGAAAAAGTGGATGCTGAACCACGTGACGTCAGCTTGTCCTCTGACAACCTTTCGGTTGAAGAAGATGTCTGGTGTCTCGTTGACTTCATCTCTCACCGGTCAGCGGCAGTGTGGTCTACCTCAGAGCTTCCAAAGAATATTTCCCTCATGTACTTCAAAGTCAATAACTACAGCTGAACTGCCGTGGACTTACTGTACATGTTTATCCCAGAAGATGGCGTGAAGATGACTTAAAAAAGATATATTTTTCCCGGGCTATTCTTCGCAAGTCTTTAAAATGTTTATCTTTTTGATAGGCTAGTTCATCAGTGTCACTACTGACTTACGGCATTATTTGAATGCACCTTGGTGGACTATTGCGTATGAATCACGGGCAAGAGAACACCCCTACTGAACACAAAGCTTATGAAGTGACAGGCTAATGAATGCATTTCACTCAATGGATTTTTATATTTAGCTTTCTGTGACGCTCTATCAGCCAACTGCAAGTCGAGAAGAACAAGCAGGACCGAAGGCGCTGTGTTGCCTGTCATTTTGGTGTTCTCAAAGAGGAAATCGGAGACATTTTAAGTCAAGAAGGAAAAACTTGGATCATTTTGTGAGAACTCGCATACATGTAATGTGGTGAGGGCGTTGTGGAATAACGCAAATAGGCCTATACAAACTGGTCGGAAAATGATGGCCGGTGGAGCAGTTGAACAAAACGGGATATTCTTGAATCCTCTTCATCACAATCAACAGCCCCACATGGAGTCAGATCCCCCCGACTCTCGTAAACGACCACTAACTCCGACGGAGGAGGACTGTTGTACCAAGCGCACAAACACGGGAGGTAAGACATTGCACACCCACCGTAGGCTACATTGTCTTCAGCGTGATCAAGCAGTAACTAATGTTTTATTCTAATGTTTTAGTTACTGCTTGATCACATTCGCTCTTATCCAAAGCAACGTGCATGATCAATTAGGGTTTCGACATATTTTTCACCTAGTTGGCTCGGGGATTTGAACCAGCGACATTTCAGTTATTGGCCAAACGCTCTTAAACGCTAGGCTACCAGTCGCAAACATTGGGATCCTATAAATACATGGAATGACATCTGATTGACATACTATAAAATAGTTGCCATAGATCAGCAGTTTCTAAGGCCCTCAGTGAATGTAACATGTCATCAGCCCATTACATTTGACAGAGAACTTAGAAACTGCTTATCTATGGCAACTATTTTCTAGTATGTCAATCAGATGTCATACCATGTATTTATAGGATCCCAATGTTTGAATGCATAAGATTATACAACTTTTGTAGCCTATGATTCGCAAGCATGCTCTGACTTAAGTTTCAAAGCACATTGCATCAATGTATATAAATACTTATTGTAGCCTAGTTATTGGTCTCGCTACTTCCATAATTACATCAAATACAGTGACCCATTTGGCACCTGTCAGGTTTGAACCCAGTCACTCCATCATGTTGCACATCTGGAGATTCGTTATGACATTTTCCATTGAGTGGAACATTTTATGTTGCAGACTCATGGGACCTCAGAAACATAGTAAATGAGATGGTCGCTGATAGTTCACTTCAGAAAAATACCACTAAGGAAAATAATTGATATGTTTTTCTTTAGAAATGTGATCTGTGAACATCCATAATTTGAAACTGTCACAATTGACTATCAGTGAACAACAACTTGTAATACATTATGTACCTGTCATAGCCATTTACTTAGAAAGCCATGGTTTGTTTCTGCAGAAATAGTCTCAATAAAACTAACACAATTTACCAACCACTCCATAACACACAATGAAATCTTTACACCCCAGAGCACCCAATGTAATTCACTTATCGGCTACACGCTAAAATAGGTTACCTACGTAGTCGTAAACTGGTAGACAACCACATAGAGGATGGAAAAACAAACGGAACTGATCCACAACTATTCAAACACACTTTTGTGTTTTCTTGTGAAAACACAAAATGATGTGATTGCGGCATGTTGATACAGCATTTAAAGCATTCATTTGAATCTTTGTTCAGGGGTAAAACAAATAGCCTGCAATGTGTTGCTCACACGTTTGCAATATGACTCATCTAAAACGCTAGTGACATTTCAGTAATATCATTGAGGATGGTGCTGTTGGTGACGGCAAAAACATTACTCCTTGTTTAGGCAAGTCTTTTTTCCCCCCAATTTTTTCTAATAAATGTATGAGGTAGAAAGGGTTATTCTAGACCAGCACACAGGGACCACTTATTCCATTAGTTGGAATAGTATGGTAATAGTGCAGTATGTCTGCAGAGAATAGGCTGTTTACTTTTCACCAGCTGGTGTAGACAAAGCCAATTGGTAGGCTATCTTTAGATGTTACTGTGTAAGGCACCAATAATGTAATATCGAACAACAAATAATGTCAATCTGGAAAAATAAAATGTAATCGTGGGGTTTAAGTTTAATTAGAATTGATAAAATATATTTTCCTCCACGAGATAATTAGACTATCTGTGATTTTCTTCACTGCAATAATTTCAAACGCAAAATGTCCACATTGCATTATCCGTAGAACAGTCAGAATGTATATGTTTTAAGGTTCATGTGTTCTTGGTTGTATTAGAATTGTATTATCATCAGTTTTCATGTCATTTAGGCTGTTTAATAGATGATACATATACGTAATATGTTTTTTTCTTGGGGATTCTCAGCCATCTTTTTCATTACATTACACATTGTGTCTGATATTTATCACATCATTCCTGTTGATCATTAACATGACTGCCAGTTACCATAGAAAAAGGAGTAAGATGCTGGAGGTTTTACTGCTGTGTGCTTATTGTGCATTTAGGATGGCTGGAGAATTACGGCCCAACTCCAGGAGGAGGAGGTAACCTATTTCTTTTTCCTTTAAAAAAAAATCAGCAACACCCCTCTCCTCAAAACGAAGATTTTTCATTCATCGCTCATGCAAATTTAGCCTGTAATTACCCATGTCCTGGATTAGGTATGATATGGTAATGTTGCTAATGGAAAGGTTGGCAGAGGAATGTGAGCTGGGTTTTTTGGGGGGGAGAAGGACACAGGTGCCCTTGCAGAGCAATGTGACGTGAGCGGACTATGAATTTGCCAGGTGGCAGAGGGAGAGAGGGGGAGCCTACAGAGAGACCATGCTTATGTAGCCACACCAGTGAGTCCTGGTGACACAATTAATGGTTTATTGGTATCATTTACTGGAAGACGGTCGCAAAGATGTTTATCTGCCTCAGTTATTACCCCAGTTTGCTCTATGATTTAAAGACATTGGAAATGTATCTAGAAAATGAACAAAGCGGCTAGGCAAATGGTACTAGTATTTCTAGAGGTTCCCTGGAAATTACTACTGAGCGGAGCACACACCCCCCCACACACACACACACATAGTATACCGCTCTCTATAGTCTATACGATTTATAGGCGTAGTGATTGGCTTCGTCGCCCTCCTCCCCCCACCTACACCATTCTGCGGCACTGCCATTTGCAGTGGTTGATGAGCCCCCCCCGCTCAAACATGGCCGTCTGAGGGAAGAGGGGTGGGAGAGATTGGAGAGGGGTTGTACGGAGCACAGTCTCAGATCACTCCTCTCCTCCTCCACCTCCTTCATTATCCACTCACTGCATCTACACACCTTTTCAATCATCCCTCAAGGTAACCCCACGCTCTCTCCCATGAAACGCACAAACCAACCCCACTACCTGTTTCACTTTTGTCATTTTCAACGGAAAAAGAAATTGAATGGGCCGCTACGCTTTATAGTGCTGCGTCAAAAGAGGCGGACTGGGGGAGAAAATCTAATTTTTTTGGGACAGGCATTGGGGGGTGGGGGCATGACGTGCTGGGGGAGGAGGCTGCCCATTGGCCAGACGGGTTGTCAGTCGTCCACGCTGCTGCAGACGGACGGGCCACTCGATGAATATGGATGAGAGCAGTGAAAAGGGTGATGCGGCAGGGAAGACCCCCCCCTTCAAACCGGTGCAGGCTTGAACAATGCGTGGCGTCTTTCACTGAAAACACTGAGAGCCTGCATTAGCATTTTGTCAGACAGTTGAGGCTCTGGCCAGCTGCAGGCATGACTTGGATGTTGCGGTGAAATCTTTTTTTTTTAACCCACTAATGTATTAGACCTCGGTGAAAAAGGTTGACTGGCCGCATTCCTCAACGCCACCATTTCACCTATGACTAGCCTAACGTTAAGGTACCCTTAAGAGATTGTACCCCGGCATTGATGGCGATCTGACAGAGGATTTTACCAGCAGATCTCAGAATGGGTAAGAGCCAAACTGTTTTTGTTATGACTTGTTGAATTCATTTATCACACTCAACTCTTTCTATTTGATTAGCTGAAATCTCATCTGCTCATTATTGCCCGTTTTGTTCCATCGTCCTTGCTGCCTGTCAGCGGCAGGTTGGTCCATTGACATGCAGAGTGGGTATTTGGAGGGGGGGTGCAGAGTGGGTATTTGGAGGGGGGGTGGGGGCCCACCCCGTTGAGTGACTTCACTAAACACGTTTGGCTCGTTGTCTGTGTCTCCAAGCTGTCCCCCCAGTATTAGATGCATGGGTTTGAACTCAACACCCTCGACTGGCTTAACGTTAGCTCCCCAACCTGCCCCATACTGCTCCCATTCCCCTGGCGGACTGCAGCAACAGATTGCCATGTTTACTCTACCACATGACACTATTGAAACCTGTTACTGTGATTTTTCAGACACTAGGACGGAATTAATTATTGACTAATGACAAAACGCTGCTGTGAGGGCAATGGAGGGAATCTCAATGGTATGTTCTCCCATGCTGGGTTCACCCTGGTTTTAAGACACATAGAAACGGGGACTTGTACACTCCTGCCACCACAGGTCTAATAGAGGGCATTTCCACTGTTCCATTCTTATTGTTCAGATTGCCCTGTGTGGAGAGATGTAGCAACATTTGTCCTCTGACTGACAGTAGAAAAGAGCCTGTAGCTCCATGAAGACAATGTCAATGTCTGAGCAATGGTCTTTACTTTTTCATCAAGGTCATCTATCATCATGTTTCTCTGAAAGGGGAAGATGAGCAGAGTAGAAAGCAGAAATCCAAGCAGAAAAAGGGCCTTGGCTAATGATATGGTTTGTGTCAAGAGTGTAATGCCGTCATAATCTCTCTGATTGATAAAGGAATGACAGATGTTCTCAGAAAGGCTAAATCATTCATCAGTGTGATTTACAATATAGATGTGTTGACGGACTAGACATGTTGAATGTAAATGTTGGTTCCAGTAGTTCTAGTAGTGTGAGCAGCGAGGAAGTTCCTTTAGTCCGAGGTAACAGAATGAAGTCTAATTGACTTTGGATTTGAGAAATCAACATGTCATGACTGTATTGAGAGACCCAAATGGAACATGAGGGGCATTTTAAAAGAATCAGTAGAGAGCTGACAGGGAGAGGGATTGTGAAGTCCCTAGATGTCACAGTGCCACGGTCATTATGATCAGGATCTAATGATCCCATTTTGGAGGCAAACAGAAGGTCAGTCTTAGAACAGTGACATCGATGTGTGCAGAGCTTTATCCATCCATCTTCCCTGGACAAGCCTGCAGATCCATCCCCCTGCATGAAGCTATACGACGACGACACAGGCAAACACGCATCTTGGTGTTGGCACCCAAAATCACCCCTAAAACGAACAACAATGTTGCGATATGGTCATTATATTTTTGTGCTGGTCTGTATTGGAAACACGTTTGCATGCATATATGAACAGTTCTCTGAACGTGCCTTCTTGACAGAGTGACGTCATCCGTGTTGCTGGTTGAGGCATTGAAGAGGTCCCAAAGTGACGTCATTCATTGAAAACGTATGTTATAAATAATAGATGATATCTGAAAAAACATATTAGATCATTTTTGGGTCACACCAGCACAGATATTTGAAGAATGATGTAGGCTACTATTATCTAATTGATTTCAGGGGTGATATTGGGTACTTATTGTGCCCACAGGTTCATACATAGGTCACATGTCTGTCTCCCCTGTTGATTACTTATGTCTGGAATAGCACAACCAGGTGTTGGTTGGTACAGAGATGGAAGAGGATGTGAGTCATCCCAGTTGCTCATTTATTCTGGTTAATATAGGCCTACAGTCAATGAACTAAACAGACCAGACCCAGCAGCTATCGCATTGGTGTCTATGGGAGAGCTACCCCTTAAGCAGACCGGTACTGTGACCATTTTTTTCCAATGGTAAACTGCCTGAGTGGGACATCTTCATTTATCCACCATCTTTGGGTTGGTAGTCACAGTAATTGTCCAAAAGTGTCCAATCCCAACATTAGGTTGATTGCTCTTGTCTGAATTTAGCCTACCAAATCTGGATTGGTTTGGATTGACACACACTGCTAGTGCTCACCTGGGTGATGGTTACAGTAAGTATTTTTCATTAGCCATTACGTGTATGGAGGGGAACATTCTGAATTAAGAGGTTGAAGAACAAAAGGTTTGGTCGGTCAATTCTTTGAGCCGACACGATATCAATCACTGACTGAAACAAGACAGTGTTGTAAAGCCACTGAACTCCCTTTTAAATGGGAGGATATTGAGTTTGTCTTCTTGGAAGTATCCAGTTTGATCAAATCTGAGGGATTTCAGTCCCTTAAGCTTGCATCCCTAACATTCATTACTCAGGATCACACTGGGTTGGATTTCATGCACTGCAAGCATATGATTTAAGTGTTTTGACATAGTCCTGTGTGAGTAAAATTCAGAGTAATGTTATTACATTCTATAATTTTCACATTATTCTGATGTTGTTTATGTTCCGCTTTGTCTCTTGGATTGCGAAATGAATGATAACATTATGTAGGAGTTGGCTTGAATTGGACCGCAAATTAGACATCTTGTCCGAAGATTCTGATAAAGGATACTAAAACTCCTTGAAAACAGTTAAAATTAGACCTCTGCAAACTGAAAAGGAGGTCAGCATTTACTCAACAGGAAATCTGGGACAGAATACAGAACGTGTCACCAAACTCTGATGAAATGTGGGACTAGAGGATACAAAAGAATCACACTCCGAAATGAAAACCCCTCTCTAGATTCCTACCTACCAAAGCCAGTCTGACAAGAAGATATGTGGCTAGCTACCTATTCAAGTGTATGCATCTGACACGTACATGTTCCTATTGTGAATGATTGAATGGACCCAGAAGGGATACATTGTGAATGTGAATTGTAGTCTACTCCATGCTGCAGGCGTGTATCGGCTGAGGTGAATGGGTTACTTTCAGTATAGTGTATATAATGTGTGTAGACTAGAGCCTCTTTACTAGCTCTGACCTCCTGTCTGTTTGTCTCTGTCCCTACAGAAGAGGGTGAGTACTTCCTGAAGGTGCTGATCCCCAGCTATGCGGCCGGCTCTATAATTGGCAAGGGCGGCCAGACCATCGTACAGCTGCAGAAAGAGACGGGCGCCACCATCAAGCTGTCCAAATCCAAAGACTTCTACCCAGGTAAGTGGACCTCACTTTGTCCATGATCACATTGTCCAAATGTAAAGGCTTTAGGGTTGACCCCATTTAGTTGACTGGTCGATTGTTTGGTCGATAGGCTGTTGGTCGACTGAGATTTCTTTAGTCGAACAGTCAGTCGCAAATGTTTGAGTTCTTTTCATGGTGCACAAGACACTTGTCTGAGTTGCACCTGTCTCAGTGGACTAATCCATTGTGGAGGCCGTGGGGATGGCACAGTCCATCACTGTAAGACGTGCTACTGAAATTGTATATGGCTATATTATGTAAGAACAATGGTGAAACACTAAGAAAAAGAATCAAATTTTCTAACAAATGCGCTTTCTCCCCCGTTGCGGTCTGTGGTTGTTAAACATCAGTATGCTGTTGTGTTGGTGCCTTTTCCTCCACCATGTTGCTATGTGCATAATAGCAAAGTTATCCACTATATTGGTGTTGAGAACAATGGCAAGGCACCAGCGGAGTCAGGAGATGAGACAGCCCTTGACTTAATTGTCTAAGAAAAGTAAGGAGAGAGGAAACTCCATCTTAATTAGGTCTATAATCAATAGCCTAACTGTTGAATGTGCCTGGTTTTATAAATCATCCATATTTTTCTCCAGAAATAAGACAGATCCTGCTTCTGTTGCCTGTTTGAGTGTTTGTTTAATAGCCTACTGATTCTGTGATCACCAAGCCTCATGCAACCACAATATGTCGGATAAAGCAATTTCACAAATTCGTCTGTTTTTAATCTTTGCTATGCTGTAATAAAGGGTTTACACTTTTTTTTGTTAGAACAGCCTCTCGCTCCTATACCCTCCTTTTTCTTGATCTCCTTATTGTTATTATTACAATTATTATTATTATTATCATCATTATAATAATTAGTAATCTCATTATCATTATCATCATCCTGTTTAGCTGTCTTAATACTGTAACTTCCTTAGGCCTATATGTGATATATATATGTATATGCTACTGTATAAACCAATCATTCATTAGTTCATGTCATCACACAGCATACGAGTCATTCATGATTTGAAATGCAATCAAGCATTTTAGTTTTAAAATGAAATAACAAAGGGAGCATTGAATAATTAGCCTAAACTATAAATAAACCGTTCCACATTGGAAATTGCATTCACAAATGCATGGGACTGTTTTTAGTCTTGCCTGTAATAAAGTCTTTACAAAAAAGATAAGCTAATAATGTATTCAGTGTTGTTTACACTGTTCCAAATAGTCAGAAAAAAATAATATTGTAATCTAACAGCACCTGTTTGGCACACATAATATGCACGCAGAACTTGCTCCTTTCCTTCCTTCTTTTTCTAGATCTCTAGTAGTTTCCACAACTAAGTCAAATGTCCTCCACACAACTGACTTCCCATTTCCTTCCTGAGCAACCAGTAAAACATTCCTGTTTCGAGTTTCTTTTTCACGTCCATTTTGCCGTCACGAGTTTATAACCAATTTATTGATGTGATTATGATATGCTATAGGTCAGGCCCCATTGGTCACGTGCATGTGATGCATACATTTGTCACGTAAAGAGAGCAAGGGTTGAGAGAATATGGAATGTTTTTCCTAAACAAAGTAAGGATTTCGGTAGCAGAACTTTTCAGTCAGAAATGGCTGTAATTATGTTTCAGCTTCAGCAACACGGACAGCGCGATAAACACTGTTCATGTTCTGTGGTGGTCGCTGCAGCAGGGAGGAGAGAGAGACAAGGGGTGCTAGTCACACGGGCACTCACTGTCTGAGCCTGGCCCAGCGCAATCAAATCAATTGTGGTCGGATCCCTTTAGAGTCATAAGTGTGTCTAAATTATTTCATCAAACAGTGAGCTTAAAGCATCAGACAAGCTCAGTGCATATAGTATATTTTATTGTGTCTTTATATGGGAAAAATACATGTTTTAACATTTTTAACAATATATTGGTCGAAAGACAACTCTCAGTAGAGCCAGAATTGTTGTTGTTGTTGGGGACAGCCCTAAAAGGTTTACACACAAGTAAGAGCACCAAACCCATGGCACTCTCTGAATCCAAGTTCAGTAGAAGACTGTTATTTGTTGGTTATGCTGCAGTTTGAATTCCAACTGGGGAACAGTTGCAGTTTGATCTAGCCTTCCAAATGCACAGTATTTGTACCCAGACAAAAGACCCATGCAGATGATACAGCTGCTATTGACGCAGGAGTATCATTTAAAGATGCAAGCAGTTTTTCTTTCAGTTTGGCTGCGCTCTTAGCAGGGAGCTGATCCCATTTCTGTGCAAAGTCTGTATTCCCCAGAAGTACTATCATTCTTCATTCTGCTACAGTGCAAAGACCGCATTTAATCAATTTCCCTCTTAGCTGCCTGGCTGCCATTTTACTCCAAGATGGAGAGAGCACATTGTCTAATGTCAAGGACATGTAAGGTACACTGAAAGCACTAGTCGCCCAATAGGGCCTTGTTAAAAAACATGTCAACATGGAAAAAATGCTCATGTTTTCCCCAACGACCCCACACTGATGGAGGTCACTGCACTCTCTGGTTGGTGCTGAAGCATCTTGTCCTCGGAAGAGAAATGCCCGAGCCACAGAAAAGTATCTGCGTTTGTCCTTCATGGCTAAGGAAGCTTCAGTTTGCTGAAAAATAATAGGTGTTCAGCGGCTCACTTTTAATTAAGTCCAGATCTCTTTTGTTATAACTAATTGAACCAAATGATCTTATTTATTTTGTACTGATCACCTATTTTCAACACATAGGCAATGGACTGTGGTATTGTTAAACTGAACGCATTTCTGTACCATACAGATGCATAAATGGAAAGGAATGAATGTACTGGCTTTTGTTCCTTTTTACAATATATGGCTTATAGTAAATTCTGTGATTGCCTCAAGCAACCAATTATAGATGAGCTACATGTAGAAAATAAGGATTAAACTGCCTGCAGAAAACAAAAAGGCAGTATGGCCCAAATATAGCCTATTTTCTGCTAAACGGAAGGTATGATATACTGCACCTTGACTAAACATTGTCAAAGATGAATAAACCTTGTCAAAGAATAGAAGTACAATAAAATGTCATTTTAGTGGTATCCATTTCTTAGCCAGTCTCCTGTCCCTTGCCCTCCCCCACTTCTGCAATATCTGGAAAAACTGGATTCATGGATGGTAACCATGACACGCTGAAAATGAACTCTAGTAATGGCTTACTGTTGCATATCATGTATCAGCACTACTTTCTTTGTCTACCTAGAAAACACACATTGAAGCAGTTGTGCTTTTGTATCCTGCTCCTCTCTCTGGGTGGTGGATGGGATGTTGGGGCACCACCTGCTCTGCCCCTCCCCCTCCTCATTATTGCGATGAGTGAGGAGATCAGGGAGATGGTACTGGCAGCGATTTGATTGGGTGCTGCTAGGGCCCCCCAAAGTAAAATGAAACTACAACACCATCTCACACAATGGGCCAGAATTTCTCTTCCAGAAACGTCAATATACGAGGCATTTGTACCTGTACAAAGTTTACACCTGTTATTTTCCTAAGGAATTAAAAGACAACAAACAAAGCTAATCAATTGAATGTAATTTTTACAACATTTGTTGTTACCGCAAGTCTATAACCTTAATTTTTGTTCTACGTTTTGTGATTTATTCCCTACTGAACTAAGTGTAAACACATCGTAAATTAGGCCACAATATTTGATCTAACATGTGTTTTTAATGAAAAGGGTAGGCTATACCATTGCAATGACTTTTCCTTCTATCTCCATTCTGTGTTCAGCTATGAGAGGACTGTGCTGACATGTCATGTTAATACCAATACGCACAGATCACCTCTTAATCTGTAACACTGCAGCTGCCTTGGCTTACCCTACCTACAGCACAATGAGGACACAGACAGACAGAGCTATTTCCCCTAGCAATCCGCTCAATAGTGATAGCCGCGGTTAGAACAATCCCAGCACCTCCCGTCTCCCATCCGCCAGTGTAAGACATGAAATCATGAATGGGGGAAGGCCTCGATGGGAATGGGATCTGTACGACTAGGCCCTGCTGTGGCAGCCAGAGATAGATGACTGGAGATAGTGAAGGGTGTGGATGATGCATGATTGTGTGTGAGGGGAGGGGACAGGAGGGCAGGCCCAGAAATAACCTTTCACAATCTCTCTCGCTCTCTCTCTGGAAGTGACCCTGCCCCAGCTGTACTCAAGATGCTCTCTCACTACGCCAAGTTTCCTCCTCCCCTCTCTCCCGAGTTGGTTTTTCTCATAGCATTTGCTCTTAAAAGTTTTGAAGTTTGATCCAGATTAGATGGCATCGTGCTGTCTCTTCTACAAAGTTTTGTTTGCATAGTAAAGAATAGCCCAAGACCCCTTTTTGTGATCCGATCGCATCCTTACTGATACCTTACATGACAAAATGATCCTACACCAGTATGTAAACAACATACTGTTCACTCATACTGTACACACACGTGTGTACGCAGTCACGTACACACACTGTTCACAGCAGCTGCAAAGGAAGCTGAGAGTCCCTGGTAAGGGAGCAAAGATCTTACAACCAAAACTCCAGACTCCCTGCTTTGTGCAGCTGGCCATCAGCCCAGCTAGCATATAAAGTTACACACTGTGCTGCATGAACAGATAAAATTGATATGATGTAATATACCATAGGAATATGGTGCTGATGTTTTCCATTAGCTGAAAACATAAAGACTGACCTCACCCTGAAAAACTACACCAAGTCAGTCCATTTTGTGTGAGGTAGTTACATCAAAAAGCAGGTTACAACATTAAGTAACCTCATTGAAATGCTTTGAAGACAGCCTTTTAGTATTCAGAGTGAAATAAAGATGGTTGTTAACACTTTATAGCCCTCTGCAGTTAAAGATCTGCAGGGAAAGGCTTTGGACTGACGCAACTGGACTACAGAATCAAGGTCCTTCTTCATTCTGCCTCAGGAACTGCTGCCCTGTGTGCCAGAATTCCCTCTAAGATTAAACACACTGTTATTAAAATTTGTATTACACACATCAGAACCTACATTATAGCTTCTCCTAATAACGCTGTCAAGTAAACCAAGCTCCCAGAGAACCTCAATCCCACCCAAATTGCCTGGAAAGAAACAATTGCAGTTCTTAATCAGTCTCAGTCTTGAATGCATGACAGCACTTTGAGGCACAGGTATACATAAACCCACAATGCAACTTACAGTAGTAGCTCCATACGGACTATACTCTGTCCATACTACATAACATAACTAGTGAAAGCCAATACAGTTGAATGTCTTTGCTCCGGACTCTAAGATGGGAACAGTGGCGACCAGTCAGGGTTGGTAGTTGGATTGAGTTCGAGTGAGATCCTGGACCGTCCCCAGACTTTGTGGCCTGTGTGTTTTGATAACTCTTGATGGATATTTCCTGAATGTCAACAGGTGCTTCTAGGGGCAGATGTGTGTCACCCAATCCTGTAAGGGGAAATGGAATCACATTAAAAGGAAAGGAACACAAATGGCCCGGGCTGGCTTGAGTGGAGCAGTATCGCCCGTTAAACTAACAGGCCAGTCTCAATCAGCAGGTCTTCCTTATAGGAGGGTACTCCTTATAGGAGGGTACTCCCCTGAGTTAAAAAGTTAGGATGACTCTTAGTTGTCACTAGCATTGAAGAAATGTTTCACTTATTGGATTGTTGGATTTGATCAGATTGCTGTCATTTCACAATTCGATTAATTCATTTGTATTTGTGTTTTGATAGACATAACACAATGTAGTGTTTATTGTAAGGCTGGTGGTGTGAGATTGAATGAATAATGTGGGTATAGAAGTATTTAAATGTGCAAAGGAATGAAAGAAAGAGAGCAAGGCAGACAAAGAGAGAGAAATATAAACAGTCAAAGGAAGAGAAGATGCAGGCTGTAGAAAGGACATGCGATTGCATCACCTGTTCCTACGGCGCAGCTCCTTAACCATGGCAACAGAATTCCGGTAGGGCCGACAAAGGGGGTGTAGAAAGATGCCTCAATGAGGGAAGGACGTGTGGAGTCTATGGAGGAGGTAGGGGGGCGAGGACAGGCCCAGAATTCCAGGGCCCTGGAAGAGTTACATCATTTAGGAGGAATCCTTTGTCCCCCCCAGTGGTTTGTTACCCGAGCTTCTCTTTCAGCTGCTCTGTTTTTGAGCTCCTATATGGGGGGGAGTATTATTGGATAGGTTGGCTGTTAGCACCGCTGCATAAAGAAACTGTTATCAAAACTCAAGCATTATTTTTTTTCTGCAAATAGTCACTGCATAAGTAGCTATTCAGTTATAAATGGGGTTGCTTTGCAACACTACTTTTTGTCAAATAGATCCTTTGCAAAAACATGTTTCATCCAAGAAATCCTGTTCCTTAAATTGAACAAGGAAGCCTCTTGTAAGTGATATGCTACAGCCACAGCAGACGCTGACCCCAAGGCACAATAATCTACGTTTTCACAAGACTGTGATGCCGAAGTAAGGGAAAACTTAGTCAGTTGCACAACTGAATGCATTCAACCCAAATGTGTCTTCCACATTGAGCCCAACCCCTCTGAATCTGAGAGGTGTGGTGGCTGCCTTAATCGACATCCACGGCACCCGGGGAGCAGTTATTGTTGGAGGTTAACTGCCTTGCTAGAGGGCAGAACGGCTAATTTTTCCACCTTGCCGGCTCAGAGATTTGAACCAGCGACCTTTCGGTTACTGGCCCAACGCTCTTAACCGCTAGGCTAGAAACTACCCACCCTTAAAAAAAGACTATAGTATACTATAGTTATATACTATAGTTTTCACTATAGTGTTTTTACAGACTTTACTGTAGTTTTGCGGACATGACTGTAGTACCCTGTAGTATTTACAGCTTACTAAAGTATAAATACTGTTGGCCATATACCACAAACCCCCGAGGTGCTATTATAAACTGGTTACCAACATAATTACAACAGTAAACAAGTAATTTTGCATCACAACCGTGGTATATTTAAGAAATAAGGCCTGAGGGGGTGTGGTATATGGCCAATATACCATGGCTAAGGGCTGTTCTTATGCACGACGCAACGCAGAGTAATAATGTCGTATTTATTGTAGTGGTTTTGCGGACTGTCATATACTGAAGTATTTACTCTATGGTTTTTGTGACGTTACTATAGTGTTTTTTTTATTTGTTATATTTCACATAGCAATGAGGGCTTTGTCTTTGAGGAAACCACATTTTCCATAAACTGTAGGTTGGTAAGACTGGAGTCAGATCGGACAGTTTAGAGCTTTTACTCTTTTCTATAACTTGTAGGGAACACAATATATGGTCTATACTTGACATGTCAGTTTCTCACTTATGGGTGGCACAAATTGGGATGTATGGGAGGGGAATGGGCAGGGTATATGCAAATGAAGTATTTACTGTAATGTTTTTGTGGTCTGATGTATACTGTAGTATTTACTGTAGCATTCTACAGTATACTACAACATTCCATAGAAAGTGTTAGTAAGCATTTCGTTGGACAATTTATACCATGCGTATAACATGCGTATCCCATACATACGACTAATAAAACTAGGAAAAAAATATCTAAAGAAAAAAATACACATTATTGAGGTATACTACAGTGTGTAGTATAGTGTACTAGAGTTTACTATAGAATGATTTAGTACTGTAGTATTCTAATAGTAAACTGTAGTATTTTTTCATGTGGGTAGTACTGATACACTGTGATGTTTCTTTTTTGTTCTATCCCCACAGGAACCACAGAGCGGGTGTGTCTGATACAGGGTACGGTCGAGGCGCTAAATGGCGTCCACAGCTTCATCGCGGAGAAAGTCCGCGAGATGCCCCAGAGCGCCCAGAAAACAGAGCCAGTCAGCATACTGCAACCACAGACCACTGTCAACCCCGATCGCGTCAAACAGGTGAGACACGGTCCGTTAGTCAGCCATCCCTGACACGGAAGAAGAAACAGGCTGCGCACTCGCGACATCGTGCATACATTTAATTTGTCCCCCCACACCAAACGCGATCACGACACGCAGGTTAAAATATCAAAACAAACTCTGAACCAATTACATTCGTTTGGGGACAGGTCGAAAAACATTAAACATTTATGGCAATTTAGCTAGCTAGCTTGCACTTGCTAGCTAATTTGTCCTATTTAGCTAGCTTTCTGTTGCTAGCTAATTTGTCCTGGAATATAAACATTGAGTTGTTATTTTACCTGAAATGCTCAAGGTCCTATACTCTGACAATTCTACACATAAAATGGTCAACCAAATAATTTCTAGTCATCTCTCTTCCTTCCAGGCTTTTTCTTCTTTGAACTTATATGGTGATTGGCATCTAAACTTTCATAGTATTACCACGACGACCGACAACACAGTTCGTCTTTCAATCACCCACGTGCGTATACCCACGTGCCATCTCCTCATTGGTTTATAGAAGCAGATACCCACGTGCCATCTCCTCATTGGTTATCTGCTTCTATAAACCAATGAGGAGATGGGAGAGGCAGGACTTGCAGCACCTTCTGTGTCACAAATAGAACTGACTTCCATTTTAGCCCTTGGCAACGCAGACACTCGTTGACACACACGAGCAGTGTGTGTGCGTGCAATAATATAGATTTCTAAATGTATTTTGCAACGCTCGCGCACGCAACGTGAGCGGCGTAGTCAGGGTATGACCGGCCACCATACTTAACATAACCATGTCGTGGACAATGACCTATCAGATATAGAATACGACCGATCAAAGCATGTTACCTCCCTACCTACGATGATCTGTCTGACATGTCAATAGTGTAGACATGCAGAATCATAAGGGCACGTGGTCAGCACATGGCAAGAACACAGTCACACTTTGTCTCACAGGGGCATCTGCCCCACAACCTGAGCCCTGGCAGGGTCAGGAAAATGTGAGGGCATGGGGTTATTTTTACCAGCCGCCTGCCCGCTAGGTCCTCCACAGTGCCACAGAGCTGGACGGCAGCTGCAGCCTTAACCCCTGGGATTAACACATCGCTGAGTAAAGCAGAGGGCTGGGATAGTAGAATGACTCAGTGAGCGATATCTTTCTCTCGTTCTCTCTCTCTCTTTCCTACTTTTCAATCTCTCTTTCTCCCTCCCTCCCTCCCTCCCTCCCTCCCTCCCTCTGCAGGCTAAGTTAATAGTGCCCAACAGCACGGCTGGGCTGATCATCGGTAAGGGCGGGGCCACAGTCAAGGCGGTGATGGAGCAGTCGGGTGCCTGGGTGCAGCTGTCCCAGAAGCCCGAAGGCATCAACCTGCAGGAGCGCGTGGTCACGATCAGCGGGGAGCCCGAGCAGAACCGCAAAGCCGTGGAGATCATTGTGCAGAAGATCCAGGAGGACCCTCAGAGCAGCAGCTGCCTCAACATCAGCTACTCCAACATTTCAGGCCCCGTGGCCAACTCCAACCCCACCGGTTCCCCCTACGCCAACTCGGCTGAGGTCCTTCCCAACGCCGCTGCGGCTGCCGCCACTGCCTCCAGCCTTCTAGGCCAGGCCGGCCTGGCAGGAATGGGCGGCTTCCCGGGAACCATGTCCAGCTTCTCTGGCAATGACCTGCTGGCCATCACCTCGGCCCTCAACACACTGGCCAGCTATGGCTACAACACCAACACCCTGGGCCTGGGCCTCAACCCCGCCGCTGCCTCCGGGGTCCTGGCCGCCGTGGCTGCTAGTGCTAACCCAGCTGCTGCTGCCGCCGCTAACCTCCTGGCCTCCTATGCCAGCGATGCCTCCGGCTCCGGCCATCCTGCTGTTGGCCTGGGGGGCTTCTCCCTGGGCTCGCTGGCCGCCGCCACGGGGGCCTCCAACGGCTACCTGAATGCCTCGTCCCCACTGATGGCTTCCTCCCTGCTGGCCGCAGAGAAGCTGGGAGACGGGGCCAAGGACGTGGTGGAGATTGCTGTGCCCGAGAATCTGGTGGGCGCCATCCTGGGGAAAGGCGGGAAAACGCTGGTTGAGTACCAGGAGCTGACGGGCGCCCGCATCCAGATCTCCAAAAAGGGAGAGTTCATACCCGGCACGCGGAACCGTAAAGTTACCATAACAGGGTCACCCGCGGCAACGCAAGCCGCCCAGTATCTGATCAGCCAGAGGATCACGTATGAGCAGGGTGTGCGTGCCACCAACCCACAGAAGGTGGGCTAAATGGGGAAAAAAGGATGTAATAAAGGAAGGATGGAGACAGAGAAAAGAAAGGGAATCAAGGGTCACGGAGAGGGGAAAAAAACGTCCAAATATCCATTCAATATTTCAGTATTAAAAAGAGAAGGTGACAAAGAAGGAGGTGAGGCAGAGAGAAAACCAGGATACGTGTGTGTGATATGTGATTGTGTTTTTAGGACTGAGGTTGTGATGTTTTTTAAAAGTGGTGTCGAGTCCTTTTGATGACGAGTAAAGCTGAACTGGTCCACTGCCAAGCAGCAGATTCAGGGGTGAGTCCACACGATTTCACCCCCTTCAAAAACCTCACAGCTGGGTTTGTTTTGAGTTTTGTTCTCTTCCGTTTTTCTTTTCTTTGGCTGTGTTGATTTTTCAGCTTCAGTTGTAGATCTCCGCTCCCGGTGAGTTGAGGTTCCGGACAGGCTTAAAGAGCAGAGATAGCGTTTTGCTCATGCCTTTTTGCTTTGATGTTAACCTCGCTCCATGTGAACAAAGCAAAAGGCCTTGTTTACATGAGAGAGGTAAAATGACGAGCACCAGAGGTCATCCAAGACCACTAAATTCTTAATGGATATCAGAATATTAATGACATGCCACTGTATGGTTCATATCAAAATTGAGGTTTTAACAATTCGGTTGTTATCCTTTTTATTTTCCTCAATTATTTATTGAAATATGGTCTCATTCAAACACATATAGATGATTTAAACCTGTGAATTCGGGTTGATATGAATGTAAAGACATTATTATTGTTATTTTGTTATTAACGAGGATCAAATGTTGAGTTGCAGTGACAGATATGTATAGTTTTAACCCAGAACTGCACAGTAACTAGTGTAGATCAGGGGTCAAATGTTCAATGTGAGAGGATAGAGGAGACACGCAGGAATGTACACATTCACAGGAACAGACACACATTCATACATGTTTACCGCCACCCACACACACACCACTTTTGGTGCTACGAAAACATAACTACAGATAGCTAGGCCTATATTACCTGTATCACCGAAATTGAAAATCCCTTTGGAGATTGCTCTCCCTCTCCTTGATTGTAAGATGCCAAGCATTGTTCACTTATCTGTAGTTTACAGGATCTAGTTCTGCCTTTATGTAAGCAAAGACTGGATTTCATGCTATGTTGAAGGTCAGTCTTAATATTTCACCCCGCTAGTCCTCCTTCAGCTGCCATGGCAAACTGTATCTTGTGCCACCGTGGACAGTTTAGATCCCAATAACATAGTTACTGGTTAAAAATACTTTTTATCCTATTGTCATGAATTAGCCCTGTACTTTGAGTTTGCCAGCCGATATTGCGCCTTGGGACATGCTCCTATGTAGAAATTTGAATAAGCCCCCATGGGACAGAGCATCATACCCGAGAGGGAAGACAGCACTATACACAGCTTGAGGTATCTTACATTACCTTTTCAATTGAAGAATCTAACCTGAAGAGTCCCGAAGAGAACGAAGCACTACAAAGCAGTCTTGTTAAGAAAAGCAGTATTGAACGTTATCTGTGAGCGAGGAGACGATTGCTTTATATCAGGATGGCTGGTAGTCAAGAGAGACACTAATGAGAAAGAAATGGACTCACCATGAAACACATTTGGAGTTTTCTGTGAACCATTTTTCTCAACCAGAGTCAATACCAATATGGAGTCAAACAGTTTATGCAGGCAGTTAGTCCAACCTGTTATCTTGCCTAAAGCAGACATTGACCCTAGCTTACATTGGCAGTAGTGCATAAAGCGTTGCCCAAACATTTATCTGACATTCTGTAAGGATAATTGTTTGGCAAAAACGCAGGGAGGGTAATTGTCTTCTAGAACATTCTCAAACACAACGATTAACTTTGCTTGCTTCTGCGCTGCTATCCATTGGTTTTCATCCGAGTACACTGGGTCTCTTATGACTGCACTGTGAGACACAACAAAGACACAACGCAAAGTGTCTGTCCCTTCTTGAGCCAAGTGATCATATTTTGAAGAACATATCCAGGATATAGGCCTACAGCTGGTGCATGTTCTAGAGCAGGGATGGGCCACTCCAGTCCTCGGGGGACAGAGTGGTGTCACACTCCCCCCATCATCCCTAGCAAACACAGTTGATTTAAACTAATTACGTTGTAAACTGAAGATCATGATTAGTTGATTATTGGAGTCAGGTGTGTTAGCTGGGACTGGGACAAAAGTGTGACACCAATCAGGCCCCAGAGGACTGGAGTTGCCCATCCCAGTTCTAGAGCAAAAACAGTTGAGCAGCGAGATAAGGAACATCTCCACATAAACATCCATAATGTGATGTCTTGGAGATATTTTGGTTTACCAATAATATTGCACAACAGAAAGCTGCTAATGGACGTTTTTTCTACTGATCAGTCCAGAGTCATCAGTCAACCATATTGTCTTTTATTAAGGTCCGTGCTATCCGGGATCCTTGGCATGTCCCTACCCCATTGAAGTTGAAATGCAAAATGGTTAAGGTAAGTGTAGGGGTTAGGGTAGGGTAGGGACATCCCAAGGATCCCGGATAGCATTGACCCTTTTATTAACCCAAATGACTCCTATGACATTTATTTTCCTGCACAGCAGTCCCTGAATCCTATTCTGACCCTCTTTTCCATTTCACAAATGTATCCATAGACTTATGTAACCAGAGCTCTGGGATCGGCTTCCAATAATACAGGACCGGGAACGATAGTGTCAGAGAAAGAAACAGCAGCACTCCCTTTTCAGTGAAATGACAAGGCTCCTTCTTGAGAAAGAATTTACCTTTACCCCACCTAACTAACAACTCTATGTTTGAGCGCTCCGCATGGCATGGCACCAGCCACGAGCCCCATTACCTTGACTCACTGAATACACGTTTCCCTTTCATTGTATTTCTGACGGAATGTGCTGTGACTTTTAACAGTAGTCAACGGTACACTAGTTACTTGAAATGAAATGGCACTCCAGTTAAAGTATCTGTAACTTCTTTCACCTGTGGGGTTCAAAAACCTTCATATTTTAGCCCTAACCTCACAACATTTTAATGCTGATTTAAAATACAAGCACAAATCAAGGTGGATTTAATAATAGAAGCAATGCAACTACGCTTGGTTTAGAGAGAGACTACTCCAGAGCTGTCTGATCTGTACATTGTACCAACTCCTCTCTCTCCATTCATTACTTTTCCTCCTCTTTAGACATTTCCCCACCCTACATATGCTCTTTTTGGTCTATTTTAAAGTCCTCCTATATACAGATGACCTTTTCTCTCTCGTCTGCACTGCTCCCCCCCTCTCTCCTTCTTTCTGTCTTGTCTACTCATAGGCGCTGACGTCTGGGAGTTGCAGGGAGTGCCGAAGTGATTGATAGGAGTTATGCACTATAGGTCATAAGGGTATGCAAATATTTTCACAGCCCATAGAGTTCACCAGTCAAAAATGCACAGATAACACCTGCCTCCAAACTGTGACAACCCACAAGACCAACCAGCAACATTGGTTCAAACTACGGTATCAAATTCCCCACTAAAAGAAGAACTTGTAGGATTTAGACAGGCTTACACCGTGATCTATGACCTTCTAGGGGAAGGGAAAGCAAAATATGAAGGCGAATCTTGGTTGAATGAGAAAATGTCTGTTGGTTGACCAAACAGCTTCTATTTCAGCCTCATAACAAAAGAAAGCAGGAGTTTATTTAAAAAAAGTAAATGAGAGAGAGCGAGAGAAAGGTGGGAACTCGTTCGTGACCTCATGCTGAAACAGTGACATCCTTTATGCATATCCTCTTATCTGAAAAATGACTAGAAATTCATTTCTGTGGAATATGTCATGTCAACATGATCTATATGTACTTAATTGTAGCTATTCTAGTTTGTAGTCCAAATGCAGTCCAGCGTCGTCGATACAATGTGAAACTCTATGTTATCTTTGTGTGGATGATGAAGAGTGCCAACTAACCCTGATTAAGATTAGCTTTGCGATTTGTTTGTGCATTACGATGACTCATCATCGACAGGTGGCGTCCATATTTCTGTTATTGATAATTTAGTTTGACCGTAAGAAAAATTTAAAGAATATTGGAAGCAATATAGTAGCATGTCCTGTTTTGTGTTTTTATTATGTCTATTGTATGAACCTTTGAAATTACTAAGATTTTGAATGAATAGGTTTACATGTACTTTTTGTAAGTTATGAAAATGCTGCTATTTGATAAGTAAAATATAAAAAATATTTTAGTTGAAAATATGTCTGGTCTGTTGATAAGAAACATGCTCTAAAAGACAGGGGCGTAAAACGAGGTGTATAGAATACTATACAGTATTGGTAAGATAGTAACAGTAATAATTGTACCTGTGCCAAACTAGACCTCTGCAGCTTCTGAAATTGTAGATGTGCGATCAAATGTTAGATATCAATAACTTGTTTAGAAGTGCTGATCAAGTGCCAATAAAACAATGTTTTTCAGTTAAGAAATGATAATCATATACATTACTTAAGAAAACAATGAACAAATAACTATTTTGTGCATTGTTTTACCCCATAGCTACATAGAGTAAGAGATAAAGATTGTGATTTTTATGGATCCATGTTGTTTTACACTCCATGCATCCCCTGTGTGTTCGTTTGACCTGTGGCTTAAGCACTGCTGTTTTTCACAAATGTCTCTATAGGCCAGCATGGACTAAGCATAACATGTTATAAGCATTCATAACATAGTCATTAACAATCAGACAAAATGTGTTTTGTGGAGTTAGGTGTTATCTTTTTGCACGTCTTCTATTGCATGGTATCAAAGTGAAAAACTGAGGGAAAAAACTAAATGAAAAAAAATTGTGAGGTTTTCTCACAACATTCAAAGACATAAAGTTGCATGCAGTCAGTTGTAGAACACTTAAGTTAAAATCACCTCATATTTAAAATGTTGTTTCATGTCGTAAGTTGGGAGGGAGCCCATTATTGTCATGTTGGCCCAAATACAACACATTTCAGATCAAATTCTCATACAGTCCATCTCTTTATATTATAACAGACCAGGTTTTGTTTTCTTAAGGTACCATGAGGAGTATTACAAATGTGAAACAAGCAAACGCGAAAATGTTATTCAGTGTTATTCTTGAGTTTTGCTTTCTAGAATACCAGGCATTTTTTAAATCAGGTTAAACCTCACAAAACCTGTGTAATAGTTTTTAAATATTTTTTGTACCACAGTTTGAATGCCCAAATCTAATCTATGAATGTAATCCCATTTGCTCAGTTTTTCAGTTGAATGTTTATCAGTCTTTTAATGTGAATTCAGGGCTGGAATTTCAACTACATGTAGAGTTAACATATTATGTCAAGAACCAATTTCAGCTATAGTCAGGTAGGCCATAGTCATAACCCAGATATGTTTTAACAACACTTCCGATTCGCTGTCAACATTGTCCTGTTTGTTTGGTGTTGCATAAATGCACTTTACTGATCAATGGGTCATACCTTTTTACAAAATTCCATCTCCTGTTATTGGATGTGAAACAAAGCAAACCATGTTAACGTTCAGCCGTTTTTGTCATTCTTTGCTGTTGCTCTGATATTGTTTGTTGAGGGGGTTTTTTCTGATCTTTTTGGGTCTCTGTGTATCAGACTTCTCTGAAAAGGTGGCACCCGAGTCCACATAATATGGTTTATCCATTTCCTTTTGAAAATATTTGTGTAAATCACAATGAGCGAATCTTCTTTAAAAGAGGGAGAGGGAATTTAGAGTGGAGCTGTTCCATCTTGTCATGTTGCATTCTGCTGCCTTGAAGTCTAGAGGGCGGAAGTATTTTTATGAACAAATTGGCATTGAAAGCACGGTAAACCTCATACAATGTCTCTATGTGGTGTTATCAGAGAGTACACGTTTGTTACGTTACAGAATGCAATCCCAAGGTCTTGCTGATATCATTTTAGATGGGAGACAAATACAGCACCAGCAAAATTCGATTGCCTCGGTCATACCGCTGTCAGTGTTGGTGGATTGGACAATTCAACCCGTAAGAACCCTGTGTAACCTAAAATTACTTTACCACTGCATGCTATGACTTTCTGTCGTCTCCTTCTGCCATGCACTGCTACTAACCCCCACCACCCTTCTAACCCCTCCACTACTGAGTGCCAAACTAAGTCAACACCATTCCAAACCTTCAGTTGTTTTAAATATGATGTAGTCTGGACATGCATCTGACCCTCCAGGATCTTCCTAAGGGGGATTCTATCGAACTATCAGACAGGACTAAGCCGGTTAAGGCTGCTTGCCCCCTCTTCTCCTCAACTCTCTCCATCTTTTCAGCCTACATGACATTATGATTATGTGTGCCGTTCTGTCTGGCACCTGTCATTGTATTCACCCATTGAATGGAAAATGATTCTGAGCCCATTCCTCTGAATAGTGGGAGAAAGACAGGATTTTTACCAACCAGCCACGACGCCATCTCTTATCTTTGACCCTCCCATGAACTAAGTTGACCTTATCCACCCTTTGCGTGCTCATCTGCGTGTTTGGATTATTTTGACCCCAGGTTTATTGCCAAAATTTGCTGAGACTACAACTGTATGAATTTTCATTTGGTTTTAATTGTTTGTTTGTTTTCTTGTCATCCGGACAATTCTGCAGGGTTGAAAGCTAACAAATCTTGTCTGAAAAAAGCATGAAAATGCCCTGCACACCTCTTCGGCTCCATTGTAAATATTATTTTGGGTTAGGTTTTTAATTTTGTAAAACTATTTTTGTTTTTCCATCTTAAGAAATGGACTGTCAGCATATGTAATATGTTATCCTAAACTAAAAAGAGTTGGGTCAATTGGAATGACAAGTGTCTATATTGAGACAGAGAAGATACCATTTCAAAGTCCAGGCCTCACTTGTCCTTTGACTGAAGCATTTGCTTCGATGCCTTTACACAGACACAGTCTCAATCTTAAAGATACAAGGGCAACATTGTCTTTCCTTGTGCCATGTCAGTGAAGTACGGGTGAGAGCCTTTTATTGAGATATTTGCCAATACGAGTGCCAAATGAAATCGGCACTGAGCCAAAAGCCAGCCAGCCTACACACTGAAGCTGTGGTAGCAATGGGATGTTTCACTTCCCAATCCCATATCCCCCCCAAAACACTTCATTGTTTGGCATTTGACTTGACATGTCACTATATTCTATGCTGCCAGTCAATTTCCTGCTTTCCTCAGTGAAACATCTCAGAAGCAGTTCCTTTTACAACATTACACTGTTGATCAATGACAACAGCAACTATCAAAAGGGAATGAAAGTGTATTTTTATTATTATCAGTATATCTGAGCATCATCCATTAATAGATTTAAGGGTAATGACTATTTAATGTAACTGTAGTATTGTGTTTGTTAAAAAAAAATCAGTGAGTTGTGTTTGATGACTCGTGGACTACCAGTGAAGTCAGCATTTCAGTGTTAATATATTGAATTGTTTTTTAAAGATTATTTTTGCGACGGCAACAGCAACAAAGAGTCATTATAAATGTTCATTTTAGCATCACTTGTCTTCTGTTCCTTTATTCTCCTCCATCTCTACTCTCTGTCTCATTGGAGTGAAAGGTCTTGAGTTGATTAAAGTGCATGCGATATGCTCACGGAAAAGTTCATTTTCTAAATGGGGTGCTGAATCTTAGCTTATGAGGTAGTCCATTAACAATTAATATGACAATACTCTCCAAATCATGACTGCGGTTTTATTGTGCATGTTCTGTCTGAGTGTTGTTCTAGTTGTTGTTCAACGTCTTGAGTAAAAGCCAAAGTGAGCGTCTAAGCTAATTAGTAGTTCTAGTCCAGTGGTGTGTAGGCAGAATGTTGTAGTGTTATCTGTTTTGTGGACCTGTGAAGTTCTTCACAGTCCAGAACCAGTTTACATTTACATTTAAGTCATTTAGCAGATGCTCTTATCCAGAGCGACTTACAAATTGTTCAATTAATCTTTCCTTGATTTTTTTGCATCCTCTCTTCTTGCCTCCTTCTCAAAACCCATTGGAGAAGAAGGTCAGAAGGGGGACCGGGGACCTTCTCCAATACAGTTGAGAAGCTCCTGAGTGGCGCAGCGGTAAAAGGCACTGCATCTCAGTGCTAGAGGCGTCACTACAAACCCTGGTTTGATTCCAGGTTGTATCACATCCGGCTGTGATTGGAAGTCCCATAGAGCGGTGCACAATTGGCCCAGGGTCGTCCGGGTTTGGCCGGGGTAGGCCGTCATTGTAAATAAGAATTTGTTCTTAACTGACTTGAGTGGTTAAATAAAGGTTAAATAAAAAATAAAGGAGGTAAGGAGATAGGATACGAAGAGGATTCACAGAAAGACAATTGGGATAGAGCCATAATCCATCTCTGTCCCTCCAACATCATTCTTCCTGCACCATGTGACATCCTCCATTAACAATAACTTCTAAAACCAGAGTATAACAGTAATTGGTTTAAAAAGCGGTTTTCATTACATCTCAAAGTGCTAATTGTTACTGGCGCTTGAAGATTTTGTAAGACAACACAGAACAAGGAGGGGCACCTCCTACTAGGAAGGCACCTCCTGTATAGGTGCGTTTTGAGGTCAGATTTGAAGAGCCGAGTTCCCTTGAGGTGGACGGCGGTGAGCACATTCCAGAGGCGAGGATATGTGGTCTAAAATGGCTAGCTGCTAGCTTTTCTCATAGGTCAACCCGGCACAATAGGCCACTATGCTGAGGACAACCAGCTGAGAACATAATTATATCCGGTAACAGAATAACGAATCAACCGAGCAGTGACCTTACAGGGTAGAGCCACCATCCAATCGCATTTGTTAAACAGGTCAACTTGTCCACCAGAGGGATATTATAAAACCTCCAACTTCTAAGTAAGTGTTTGAAACCCTTGCCTTGGTCTAAAAGGTGGAGTGTGACAATAAAAATGGCATGATGCTTCCTTATTGGCTACTGACGTTACACAAAATTCAAAAGGCACGTTTTGCATATATGACCAAATTCAAAGTTGTTGCTTACCATTTCACATGCATCCATGTGCTTTTACAGACAAAAAAACATGGAGGATTCTACATTTATATTTGTAGATACATTGTAAAAAAGGTGTTCCTAATGTTTGGTATACTCAGTGTATATGTTATATATATATATATATAAATACTGAACAAAAATATAAACGCAGCATGCAACAATTTCAAACATTTTACTGAGTTTCAGTTCAAAAAAGGAAATCAGTCAATTGAAATAAATTAATTAGGCCCTTATATGGATTTCATATGACTGGGCAGGGTGCAGCCATGGGTGGGCCTTGGAGGGCATAGGCTCACCCACTTGGGTGACTGGCCCACCCACTGGGGAACAAGGCCCAGCCAATCAGAATGAGTTTTCTCCACAAAGGGATTTATTACAGACAGAAATACTCTTCAGTTTCATCAGCTGTCCGGTTGGCTGGGCAGCAGGGTTGAGTAACCGGTTGGTAGCTGGCTAGTAACAGTGACTAAGTTCAGGGCAGGGTACTGGTTGGAGGCCAGCTAGTGATGGCTATTTAACAGTCTGAAGGCCTTGAGATAGAAGCTGTTTTTCAGTCTCTCGGTCCCAGCTTTGATGCATCTGTACTGACCTCACCTTCTGGATGGTAGCGGGGTGAACAGGCCATGGCTCAGGTGGTTGATGTCCTTGATGATCTTTTTGGCCTTCCTATGACATTGAGTGCTGTAGGTGTCCTGGAGGGCAGGCAGTGCCCCCAGTGATGCTTTGGGCTGACCGCATCACCCTCTGGAGAGCCCTGCGGCTGTGAGCGGTGCGGTTGCCATACCAAGCGGTGATACAGCCCGACAGGATGCTCTCAATGGTGCATCTGTAAAAGTTTGTGAGGGTCTCAGGGGACAAGCCAAATTTCTTCAGCCTCCTGAGGTTGAAGAGGCGCTGTTGTGCCTTCTTCACCACACTGTCTGTGTGGGTGGACCATTTCAGATTGTCAGTGATGTGTATGCCGAGGAACTTGAAGCTTTCCACCTTCTCCACTGCTGTCCTGTCGATGTGGATGGTGGCGTGTTCCCTCTGCTGTCTCCTGAAGTCCACGATCAGCTCCTTTGTTTTGTTGACGTTGAGGTAGAGGATATTTTCCTGGCACCACTCTGCCAGTGCCCTCACCTCCTCCCTGTAGGCTGTCTCGTTATTGTTGGTAATCAGGCCTACTACTGTTGTGTCATCTGCAAAGTTGATGATTGTTACCGGTTATAAATATGTGCTGGGCTGGTCATACTTAGGCCAACCTGGCTCAATTAGCCAATATGCTATGAGAAAAGCTTGCAACCCCTTGACTTTTTCCACAGCCACAATTTAAAATCGATGATTAAATTGAGATTTTGTGTCACTGGCTTACCCCATAATGGCAAAGTGGAATTATGTTTTTAGATTTTTTTTTACATATGAATTAAAAATGAAAAGATAATCTATTGAGTCAATAAGTATTCAACCCCTTTTTCTTATGGCAAGTTCAGGAGTAAAAATGTGCTTAACAAGTCACAAAATTAGTTGCATGGACTCACTCTGTTTGCAATAATAGTGTTAAACATGATTTTTGAATGACTACTTCATCTCTGTACCCCACACACACAATTATCTGTAAGATCCCTCAGTCTAGCAGTGAATTTCAAACACAGATTCAACCACAAAGACCAGGGAGGTTTTCCAATGCCTCGCAAAGAAGGGCACCTATTGGTAGATGGGTAAAAACTAAAAAAGCAGACATTGACTATCCCTTTGAGCATGGTGCAGTTATTAATTACAGTCACTACAAAGATACAGGCGTCCTTCCTAACTCAGTTGCTGGAGAGGAAGGATTTCACTTAGGGATTTCACCATTAGGCCACTATATATGTGCAAACCGATCTCATGTGCTTAGGGCATAATATCAAGGAGAAGGTCTCCCCAACTCCCCACCTACACCCCATAAAGTTATAGCAAGCAAGTGTGGTACCATATATTTCAAGACATTCCCAGCAATCCGCAGTCTTATCTGGCTCTGTAGAAGCATTTGATTCCCTCTGTGGGAGAAGGTAGTGGTGGGCTAGAATGATAAAATCATGTTGTCAAGGTAACGGGTGGTACCGAGTACTTTAGTATGTCACACTGGGGATGCTCTTGCAAGGATTCAACTTGTAGACCTGGCAACTCCTGAACAACTCAAGATCTGCAATGCACCACCATCAGGGCGACCAGGTAAGTGCAAGCTGTGGTGATATTTTCTATTTAAATCAATGAAAATGTTCAAAACCCACGGCAAGGTGACTCGGGTCAAAGCTATTGCAAAGAATTATTGGTGGCCCCATTTTTGTCATTTCAAACCCTATCACTGCAGCACACAGGCAGATTCTTAAGATGGCACTGTCTTGCAACATGGTGAAAGGAAAATAAAGGTGGAGAAACTACTGCAGAGTCAAGAGGCAGCCCTTAACATGGCTCCTGATGTAACCATGGAAACCTTTATTTCATGGTTAGAGTGATTCTTTGCTGGAGTGCGATTGAAAGGGTAGATATCTCTGCAGAGCCATTGTAATACATTATATTTTACATGGTTCTTCACAATACTTATTAAAATTATTCAAACTCGAACTTCTGTCCAGATACAGTATTATATCATCATCCCTAATTGTCTTTATACATCCAAACTTGTCCTGAATTTATATAATTTTGATTGTTTAATATGAGCAATGTATGATGCTAAATATATGATGCATGTGTGTTGCGCATAATGGTAGTATGGTAACTTTCAGGCAAATCAATATGAGATAAAAAAACAAACAACATAGCCTAGTTCTAGGAGGTAACCGATAGCCTAACACACGCTAGACGTACTGCACTGAACCACTGAGCTTGAGCAAATAAAAATGTAGACTTCATAGCAAAAAATAGGAATGACCCCATCTCTGATTGAACAACTGACTGTCGAGTGCATGAGCCCTTCTCCTTTGCAATATACTCCAGTGCCGTAGGGAGGACTATTTCGCTACATATGGATTGAAGTCAGATGTTCAATCTTCAGAAGAAGAATCTGATATCAGAAGAAATGCTTAAACGCTAACAAATACTCTTTATATAACATGACTGCTTTATGTTCATAGTTGCTACAGTTAATTCTTATTTATTCTGATATTATGACTAGTACAGGTTCCAGTTTGGTTACTAGCTAACATTAGCTACTTCCTTTCGACAATCACAACATTCCATGTTGATTTTCAGGAGGGCACTGCGGTGTATAAATGCCAAAGAATGGGACATGTGGCTGCTCAGTGTAAAGGAAAGATGTGCCAAGTGTGGAGAGGAACATGATAACGGTGAATGTGGAAGCAATGTGAAGGTTACGTGCTGTAATTGTGGGGGAGAACACAGTGCAGGATTTGGTGGATGCCAGGTGCAGAGAGAGGCTAGACAGACTCAGATATATAGGATCAGTCATGACGTACAGTATCATATGCAGAGACTGTAAAACAGATTGGTAGAACTACAGTGCGGACTGATGGAGCTCTCATGGATGTACCTGTAGTAAGTGAACCTACTGTCTGGGCTGGTGCTTCTGATGGTCCTGGCATGGTTTTGAGGACTGTTCAGAAATCTTGTGTGCTCATGAATGTGCGGTGTCAAAGCACACTTTGATAATGAATAAAGTTGACTTCATAGCTTTTATTGGTGAGGTTATCAATACGACTCGGGTTGTGGAACGCAGAAATGCCTGGTTGAAGGTTATTGTGGAGACGCAAAATATATATTGGGGTAACAGATGTTACTGTTGAAATGGTTGTTGACATGCTGAACAATCCTAAGGGTGGAGTGTTTCAGCATTATATAGATAATGTTGAATAGGTTGGGGAGGGGGGGGTGGTAGAAGTTAGTAGGGATTTATTTTCCACGTTTTGTTACATTACAGCCTTATTCTAAAATTGATTAAATTAAATGTGTTTCTCATCAATCTACACACAATAACCCATAATAACAAAGCGAAAACAGGTTTTTATACATTTTTGTAAATGTATAAAAAAGTCAAACAGAAATACCTTATTTACATAAGTATTCAGACCCTTTGCTATGAGACTCTAAATCGAGCTCCGGTTTATCCTGTTTCCATTGATTATCCTTGAGATGTTTCTACAACTTCATTGGAGTCCACCTGTGGTAAATTCTATTGATTGGACATGATTTGGAAAGGCACACACCTGTCTACATAAGGTCCCACAGTTGACAGTGCATTTCAGAGCAAAAACCAAGCCATGAGGTCGAAAGAATTATCCGTAGAACTCCGAGACAAGATTGTGTCGAGGCACAGATCTGGGGAAGGGTACCAAAACATTTCTGCAGCATTGAAGGACCCCAAGAACACAGTGGCCTCCACCCTTCTTAATTGGAAGAAGTTTGCATCCACCAAGACTCTTCCTAGAGCTGGCCGCCCGGCAAAACTGAGCAATTGGGGGAGAAAGGCCTTGGTCAGGGAGGTGATCAAGAACCCAATGGTCACTCTGACAGAGCTCCAGAGTTCCTCTGTGGAGATGGGAGAACCTTCCATAAGAACAACCATCTCTGCAGCACTCCACCAATCAGGCCTTTATGGTAGAGTGGCCAGATGGAAGTAAAATGCACATGACAGCCCGCTTGGAGTTCGCCAAAAGGCACCTTAAGGATTCTCAGACCATGAGAAACAATATTCTGATGAAACCAAGATTGAACTCTTTGACCTGAATGCCAAGTGTTACGTCTGGAAGAAACCTGGCACCATCCCTATGGTGAGGCATTGTGGTGACAGCATCATGCTGTGGGGATGTTTTTCAGCGGCAGGGACTGGGAGACTAGTCAGGATTGAGGGAAAGATGAACGGAGCAAAGTTAAGCGAGATACTTGATGAAAACTTGCTCCAGAGAGCTCAGGACCTCAGACTGGGCTGAAAGTTCACCTTCCAACAGGATACTGACCCTAAGCACACAGCCAAGACAACGCAGGAGTGGCTTCGGGACAAGTTTCTGAATGTCCTTTTTTATTTTATTTTTATTTCACCTTTATTTAACCAAGTAGGCAAGTTGAGAACAAGTTCTCATTTACAATTGCGACCTGGCCAAGATAAAGCAAAGCAGTTCGACACATACAACAACACAGAGTTACACATGGAGTAAAACAAACATACAGTCAATAATACAGTAGAAAAATAAGTCTATATACAATGTGAGCAAATGAGGTGAGATAAGGGAGGTAAAGGCAAAAAAGGCCATGGTGGCAAAGTAAATACAATATAGCAAGTAAAACACTGGAATGGTAGATTTGTAGTGGAAGAAAGTGCAAAGTAGAAATAGAAATAATGGGGTGCAAAGGAGCAAAATAAATAAATAAATACAGTAGGGGAAGAGGTAGCTGTTTGGGCTAAATTATAGATGGGCTATGTACAGGTGCAGTGATCTGTGAGCTGCTCTGACAACTGGTGCTTAAAGCTAGTGAGTGAGATAAGTGTTTCCAGTTTCAGAGATTTTTGTAGTTCGTTCCAGTCATTGGCAGCAGAGAACTGGAAGGAGAGACGGCCAAAGGAGGAATTGGCTTTGGGGGTGACCAGAGAGATATACCTGCTGGAGCGCGTGCTACAGGTGGGTGCTTCTATTGTGACCAGTGAGCTGAGATAAGGGGGGACAGGGTCTTGTAGATGACCTGGAGCCAGTGGGTTTGGCGACGAGTATGAAGCGAGGGCCAGCCAACAAGAGCGTACAGGTCGCAGTGGTGGGTAGTGTATATGGGGCTTTGGTGACAAAACGGATGACACTGATAGACTGCATCCAGTTTATTGAGTAGGGTATTAGAGGCAATTTTGTAAATGACATCGCCGAAGTCGAGGATCTGTAGGATGGTCAGTTTTACGAGGGTATGTTTGGCAGCAGGAGTGAAGGATGCTTTGTTGCGAAATAGGAAGCAAATTCTAGATTTAACTTTGGATTGGAGATGTTTGATGTGAGTCTGGAAGGAGAGCTTACAGTCTGACCAGACACCTAGGTATTTGTAGTTGTCCACATATTCTAAGTCAGAACTGTCCAGAGTAGTGATGCTGGACGGGCGGGCAGGTGCGGGCAGCGATCGGTTGAAGAGTATGCATTTAGTTTTACTTGTATTTAAGAGCAGTTGGAGGCCACGGAAGGAGTGTTGTATGACATTGAAGCTCGTCTGGAGGTTAGTTAACACAGTGTCCAAAAAAGGGCCAGAAGTATACAGAATGGTGTCGTCTGCGTAGAGGTGGATCAGAGACACCAGCAGCAAGAGCAACATCATTGATGTATACAGAGAAAAGAGTTGGCCCAAGAATTGAACCCTGTGGCACCCCCATAGAGACTACCAGAGGCCCGGACAACAGGCCATCCGATTTGACACATTGAACTCTATCAGAGAAGTAGTTGGTGAACCAGGCGAGGCAATCATTTGAGAACCCAAGGCTATTGAGTCTGCCGATGAGGATGTGGTGATTGACAGAGTCGAAAGCCTTGGCCAGGTCAATGAATACGGCAGTACAGTATTGTTTCTTATCGATGGCGGTTACGATATAGTTTAGGACCTTGAGCGTGGCTGAGGTGTACCCATGACCAGCTCTGAAACCAGATTACATAGCGGAGAAGGTGCGGTGGGATTCAAAATGGTCGGTAATCTGTTTGTTGACTTGGATTTCGAAGACCTTAGAAAGGCAGGGTAGGATAGATATAGGTCTGTAGTAGTTTGGGTCAAGAGTGTCCCCTCCTTTGAAGAGGGGGATGACAGCAGCTGCTTTCCAATCTTTTGGAATCTCAGACGACACGAAAGAGAGGTTGAACAGGCTAGTAATAGGGGTTGCAACATTTTTGGCAGATAATTTTAGAAAGAAAGGGTCCAGATTGTCTAGCCCGGCTGATTTGTAGGGGTCCAGATTTTGCAGCTCTTTCAGAACATCAGCTGACTGGATTTGGGAGAAGGAGAAATTGGGAAGGCTTGGGCGAGTAGCTGTGGGGGGTGCAGTGCTGTTTACCACGGTAGGGGTAGCCAGGTGGAAAGCATGGCCAGCCGTAGAAAAATGCTTATTGAAATTTTCAATTATAGTGGATTTATCGGAGGTGACAGAGTTTCCTATCCTTAGTGCAGTGGGCAGCTGGGAGGAGGTGTTCTTATTCTCCATGGACTTTACAGTGTCCCAGAACTTGCAGGAAGCACATTTCTGCTTGAAAAAGCTAGCCTTGGCTTTTCGAACTGCCTGTGTACATTGGTTTCTAACTTCCCTGAAATGTTGCATATCACAGGGGCTGTTCAATGCTAATGCAGAACGACACAGGATGTTTTTGTGTTGGTTAAGGGCAGTCAGGTCTGGAGAGAACCAAGGGCTATATCTGTTCCTGGTTCTAAATTTCTTGAATGGGCATGCTTATTTAAGATGGTGAGGAAGGCATTTAAAAAAAATAATCAGGCATCCTCTACTGATGGGATGAGGTCAATATCCTTCCAGGATACCTGGGCCAGGTCGATTAGAAAGGCTTGCTCGCTGAAATGTTTCAGGGAGCGTTTGACAGTGATTAGTGGAGGTTGTTTGACCGCTGACCCATTACGGATGCAGGCAATGAGGCAGTGATCACTGAGATCTTGGTTGAAAACAGCAGAGGTGTATTTAGAGGGCAAGTTGGTTAGGATGATATCTATGAGGGTGCCCGTGTTTACGGCTTTGGGGTGGTACCTGGTAGGTTCATTGATAATTTGTGTGAGATTGAGGGCATCAAGCTTAGATTGTAGGATGGCTGGGGTGTTAAGCATGTCCCAGTTTAGGTCACCTAGCAGCACGAGCTCTGAAGATAGATGGGGGGCAATCAGTTCACATATGGTGTCCAGAGCACAGCTGGGGGCAGAGGGTGGTCTATAGCAGGCGGCAACGGTGAGAGACTTGTTTTTAGAGAGATGGATTTTTAAAAGTAGAAGTTCAAATTGTTTGGGTACAGACCTGGATAGTAGGACAGAACTCTGCAGGCTATCTCTGCAGTAGATTGCAACACCGCCCCCTTTGGCTGTTCTATCTTGTCTGAAAATGTTGTAGTTAGGGATGAAGATTTCAGAGTTTTTGGTGGACTTCCTAAGCCAGGATTCAGACACGGCTAGGACATCCGGGTTGGCAGAGTGTGCTAAAACAGTGAATAAAACAAACTTAGGGAGAAGGCTTCTAATGTTAACATGCATGAAACCAAGGCTATAACGGTTACAGAAGTCATGAAAAGAGAGCGCCTGGGGAATAGGAGTGGAGCTAGGCACTGCAGGGCCTGGATTCACCTCTACATCATCAGAGGAACAGAGGAGGAGTAGGATAAGGGTACGGCTAAAAACTATGAGAATTGGTCGTCTATGACGTCCAGAATAGAGAGTAAAAGGAACAGGTTTCTGGTGGCGATAAAATAGCTTCAAGGTATAATGTACAGACAAAGGTATGGTAGGATGTGAATACAGTGGAGGTAAACTTAGGCATTGAGTGATGATGAGAGAGATATTGTCTCTAGAAACATCATTGAAACCAGAAGATGTCATAGCATGTGTGGGTGGTGGAACTGAAAGGTTGGATAAGGTATAATGAGCAGGGCTAGAGGCTCTACAGTGAAATAAGCCAATAAACACTAACCAGAACAGCAATGGACAAGGCACATTAAGGAGAGGCATGCTTAGCCGAGGGATCATAAGGGTCCCGTGAGATTCAGACAGCTAGCCGGGCCATAGGTAGCAAGCTAGCAGAAGATGGAGGGAGGTCTGTTTTTAGCCACCTCGTGCGTTTCCGTCTGTAGATTAGTGGGGTTCCGTGTGGTAGGGGGGACCAGTCCAATTGGCAAAATAGTTATAGTTAGAGTGGCCCAAAAAAATTGTCCCATAGACCTATTCAGATAGCAGCCGATAAGACAGCTAACGATTAGCGGGCCGCAGATGGGCGTTCAGGTTACGTCGCGACGGAGGGGCCAGTTGGATAACTCCCTCGGGCAGATAACGTCGGTAGTCCAGTTGTGAAGGCCCGATGGGGCTCCGCATCGGCAGTAAAACGGGTCCGGATAGGTGATTGTAGCCCAGGAGTGGCTGATGGAACTCTTTAGCTGGCTAGCTCCGGAATATTTGATGTTAGCTCCGGGACCGACGTTAGCCAATAGTCACTCGGGTAGCAGCTAGCTAGCTGCAAGATCCAGGTGTAAATGTCCAGAGCCTGCAGTAGAAATCCAGGGATATAGAGAGAAAATAGGTCCGGTATGCTCTGGTCTGAGTCGCGCTGTACAAAACTGGAGATAGCTTTTCGAGCTAAGGGTTAGCTGATGACCGCCAACCGTAGCTAGCTGAACACCAACGTTAGCCAGTGAACTGGCCAACCTCTGGCTAACCGCAGGCTAGCTTCTGTTGTGGATTTCAGATTTCAGATTTGAGGTAAATAATACTATTTAAAACATTTTTTTACAAATAATTGGTGAGGCAGGTTGCAGGAGAGTGTTTTGAGGTTGAATTTTTAGAAGAAAAAAATATATAAAAGATATGCGAAGAAAATATGTAAATATATATATACATGGGACACGACAAGACGAAGGACAAAGATGTCTGACTGCTACGCCATCTTGGATACCTATGAGTCCTTGAGTGGCCCAGCCAGAGCCCGTACTTGAACCCGATCTAACATCTCTGGGGAGACTTGAAAATAGCTGTGCAGCGATGCTCCCCATCCAAACCAACAGAACTTGAGAGGATCTGCAGAGAAGAATGGGAGAAACTCCCCAAATACAGGTGTGCCAAGCTTGTAACATCATACCCAAGAAGACTCGAGGCTGTAATCGCTACCAAAGGTGCTTCAACAAAGTACTGAGTAAAGGGTCTTAGTACTTATGTTAATGTGATATTTAATTTGTTTATTTGTTTATTTTTTGCCAAAAAAATCAAAACATATGTTTTCACTTTGTCATTATGGGGCATTGTGTGTTGATTGAGGAGGGGGAAAAAATGATTTAATCAATTTTAGAATAAGGCTGTGTCATGACGTTGGCCTGTGGGTAAGGTTTATGACCCCCCCCCATAAATACCTTTCTCCCTTCCCCTCTCTGACCCTACTGAAGGACTGCTGTCCTGTTAAATATAGAGAGTCTGGGAACATCAAACAAATGGGGAAAGGAACCATATTTTGGTAATAAAACCAGTTGGAAATATGCTTTGGAACGTAATGAGTATGGATGTCAGTTCGGTTGTCATCTGAGACATTATGACTGATGACAGGACGACATAAACTGTACCTGGGAAAGTATACACCCTCTAGTTATCAGAGTCACATGGAATTGTTATGCAATTGAAATGTTTGATATTGAAATTGTTTGTTAGGAGATTAAATGTAATTTTAGCTTCCAAATGAGAGAATTGGGTTTTCATAAGGAAAGTGCCCTGCTTGATCAGTGGCCCAACCCTGTGAAGAGACAGGGGTTATAAACGATGAAACACCTCCTTCCCCCTCTCCACTATATAAGCCTTTGATGAAAAGATAACCAGGTTGTTCCAGTACGTGAGGTCTGCAGCCTCTACGTTAGAAGGACACACATGTCAACTAAGCCAACCTCGGCGTGAGCTTTGGTGGCGAATGGTATGAACTTTGAGCTTATTCACTACAGAAGTGATACTTCCTAGCCGTTGAGTTAGCAGCGGCCGCTGTAGACGTGGGCTAGGAAAGGACGGACGACGGATCCAGTCTAACAGACGGACGAAGATACCACCACGTATCCAATTTACCACCAGAGACATTCTTCCGAGTACAGGAAGATCTGTTGACCAACCCGGCCAGCATCTACGACCAATATACCGAAGCGCAGCTCAGAGTAAATATTTATTGCATTTTCCTTTTCCAAATGGCCGGTAATTTAGAATGCATAAGATAATGTATTTACGATAGCATAGCTGCTGTTTGTTTGTTCCTAAGTCTTCCCGCTCTTTCATTCAAGCCCAACCCCCTTTCCTTTGTGTAACCAGCCGTCATATCTGTTCCGTCCACCGGGACGTTTCTGTATGACATCATTTGTATTCTGTGTATTTGTAATTCTGTGTGATTAGTTTAGGTATTTAGTAAATAAATAATTAAACCCAATTTTGTATTGCTGATTCAACTTGTTAGCCAGGGTTCGTGAAGATAGCCAAGAATTTACAACTTTCATTATGAGACTGAAAATAAGATAAGGGTTAATATTGACTGCTATCGATGTAAAATATTACTAAGTATTTTAAGAGTTTATTCGGAAGATAACGGCTCTATAAACGTTCTTCCGTGGTGCCCCGACTTTCTAGTTAATTACATTTACATGATTAGCTTAATCAAGTAATATTAATTACAGAGAAATAATTTTATAGGTTAGCATGTCATATCACTTAATCCGGCATAGCCAAAGACACGACAGCTGTAATGTAACAAAATGTGGAAAAAGTCAAGGTGTCTGAATACTTTTCGAATGCACTGTATAGCAGGGATAGGCAAAAAGATTCAGCTGTGGGACATTACTGGGCCGGTCCATAACTTTAATAATTTGGATATTGCAAATTTACCCCAATTTAGCCAAACTTAGCCCAATAAAAGATTGTAATAATCATTTCATGCCTTGATTACATTGAGACATGATCACATATCCCACTGGGCACAGACGTCAATTCAATGTCTATTCTACGTTAGATCAATGTAATTTCATTGAAATGACGTGGAAACAACGTTGATTCATCCAGTGTATGCCCAGTGGGATGTCTATTTTTATTTGTGGGAATACTTGGGAACAGATTTCCTAAAGACAATTTTTTGGTCGCTAAATTCCTGGTGATTTTAGTCTTTTTTTTTCTTCTAAAAACTAGAATCGCATTCTTTTGTTTAAAAATATAAAAATAGAAAATAAACTTTGGGGGGCCAAAGCGACCTCTGATGTATAGGTATAACACCAGGTATGACATCATGAAATGCCTTTATTCTAATGCTGTTCCAGGTGTATAAGACACCAAAAACAAATTGGATGCAGTTATCCAACAGAAGTCTCTAGGACTGGGGTATGTCAGTAATTAAAATTGAATGTGAGGTGCATTTGTGAATATGGCCCAGTACATTACTGAGGCCAAGCTTCCTGCCATCTAGGACCTCTATACCAGGCTGTCAGAGAAAGGCCCTAAAAATTGTTAAAAAGACTCCAGCCACCCTAGTCATAGACAGGGCGGCAGGTAGCCTAGTGGTTAGACTGTTGGACCAGTAACCGAAAGGTTGCTAGATCAAATCCCAAGCATTTCACTGTAAGGTTGTATTCACTTGTTTAATTTCACCTGTTGTATTCGGTGCATGTGACAAATACAATTTGATTTGATTTGATTTGAAATGATATGACAGCTGGATCTATGCCTTGATACTTGTTACAGGTGGGCTGCCTCGTCTGAAAGGGATGCTTGGAGAGAAGCTTCCTAATTTGCTGTTGAAGTACTGTGAGAGAATTGCTGCTCTTGGTGCATTTGCTGGGAAGACTGCCAATCGTGTGCTTGGGAACGAATACAAGCCAGGGGAGGGGATAATAGTACGGCCCTCAACATCATGTTAAGTCATTAGCACTGTGTGGTAATAACACTGCTATTATTGTGCACCTTTGTGTGTGAAAATAAGTGTTCAAGGCATTCCATCGGGTGCAGTACTGCTCTGCTTTTGTGTCATTGTGTTAATGTTGTATGTGACCAACACCTGGTAGAAGGTAGTGATTTGGTTACTGGTTACTGTGTCACAGCCCCATGAGGACTGGCCTCTGTACCACCCCACAGTTACGACTATACACCTGGGCTTGCTCCCACACATTGCTGGACTTCTACAGGCCCATCAGCGCCCAGGAGGTGAGCTCCATAACAGGTTATTGTCCTGCTGAAAGGGGATTTCATCTCCCAGTGTCTGGTGGAAAGCAGACTGAACCAGGTTTACCTCTAGGATTTTGCCTGTGCTTAGCTCCATTCAGTCTCTTTTTTTATCCTGGAAAATCTCCCCATATCTTAACAATTACAAGCATACCCATAACATGTGTGAAAAATGGCGCCGACAGAGGGCTGCCGTGCTTCTAACTCTACAAGCATTTCGCTACACCCACAATAACATCTGCTAATGTAACAGTGTAGGTTCCGTCCCTCTCTTCGCCCCAACCCGGGCTCGAACCAGGGACCCTTGCACACATCAACAACTGACACCCCACGAAGCATCGTTACCCATCGCGCCACAAAAGCCGCGGCCCTTGCAACGCAAGGGGAAACCCTACTTCAAGTCTCAGAGCGAGTGACATCACTGATTGAAATGCTATTAGCGCGCACCACCGCTAACTAACTAGCCATTTCACATCGGTTACACTCACCCCCCCTTTGACCTCCTCCTTTTCCGCAGCAACCAATGATCCGGGTCACGGCACCAATGTAACAGTGTAGGCTCCGTCCCTCTCTTCGCCCCAACCCGGGCTCGAACCAGGGACCCTTGCACACATCAACAACTGACACCCCACGAAGCATCGTTACCCATCGCGCCACAAAAGCCGCGGCCCTTGCAACGCAAGGGGAAACCCTACTTCAAGTCTCAGAGCGAGTGACGTCACTGATTGAAATGCTATTAGCGCGCACCAACGCTAACTAACTAGCTATTTCACATCGGTTACACTAAACACATGTATGTGACCAATACAATTTGATTTGACATGATGCAGCCACCACAATGCTTGAAAATATGGAGAGTGTACTCAATAATGTGTTGTATTGGATTTGCTACAAACATAACACTTTGTATTCTGGACAAAAAGTTTATTGCTTTGCCAATTTATTTGCAGTATTACTTTAATGCCTTGTTGCAAACAGGATGTTGTTGATCCATCCTCAGTTTTCTCCAATCACAGCCATTAAACTCTGTAACTGTATTAAAGTCACCATTGGTCTCATGGTGAAATCCCTGAGTGGTTTCCTTCCTCTCCGGCAACTGAGTGAGGAAGGACGCCTGTATCTTTGTTGTGACTGGGTGTATTGATACACCATCCAAAGTGTAATTAATAACTTCACCATGCTTAAAGGGATATTCAATATCTGCTTTTTACATTTTTACCCATCAACCAATAGGTGCCCTTCTTTGTGAAACACTCCTTGGTCTTTGTGGTTGAATCTGTGTTTGAAATTCACTGCTCGACTGAGGGACCTTACAGATAATTGTATGTGTGGGGTACAGAGATGAGGAAATCATGTTAAGCACTATTATTGCACACATAGTGAGTCCATGCAACTTATTATGTAACTTTTTAAATTAATTTTGCTCCGTAACTTATTTAGGCTTTCCATAACAAAGGGGTTGAAGACTTATTGACTCAAGACATTTCAACTTTCATTTCGTATTAATTTGTAAACATTTCTAAAAACATAACCCCTCTTTGATATTATGGGGTACTGTGTGTAGGTCAGTGACAAATCTCAATTTAATAAATTTTAAATTCAGGCTGTAACACAACAAAATGTGGAAAAAGTCAAGGGATGTGAATACTTTCTGAAGGCACTGTACTGTATACAGACACTGTAGATGACATGCAGACTTACAGTATTACAAGAGTTTAGTATTACTAACATCTTGTCACTCACTGCGTCCCAAGCCGGAGGTTCCACAGACTGAGGAGAGCCGCTACCTCCTGTCTCTGCTGGTGCAGAGCCTTCTCATCCTCCAGAAAACATGTACAAGCTCTTCCTCCACTGCATCCAGGGGACGCACCATGACTCCCTCACTGGCAGGGTGGCCAATCTTCTCGCTGCTGGGACCCTGACAGTGGCCACACTAACCCTAAGCACCAGGGTGACCCTCACCATGCGCCAGTGCCCAAAGTCACGAGGGCCAACCTAAGGAAGTAACCTTTTAGGACTTGGAGTTCTGCACTTGGGAAAAAATTTACACCATGATACAGACTGATTTCACTGATTTGATTGTCATTCATTGCCTGGATCCTTTATAAAATGTATGAATTATAATGCCAAAAGGCACTACAAAATACAAAACCCTAAGATCTGATTAACCTTGGTTACCTTGATTCATGGTAACCTATTGTATGTACAGTACAGTATGTTTGATCAGGTGAGGTGTTATCCAAGGCTTCATGCAGCAAGGTCACATTTTCTGCACTTTTAGCTCTCTTTGTCTTAAAAAAATACAATTCCTCACTGTTTCACATGAGGAATATGTCTTATTGAGCAAGGGATGCTGTTGAATGTACTAATGTACTAATCTTTAGGCAGCCTGTCAATATAGTGACGTGTTGGTCCACACTTTGCACAGTTATAATCAATCACCACCTCTCACATTGTCAACGTTGTGTGAAATGTTGCTGACAGTTTCCCACGTCAAATCATCCTTTCAGGTTTTACTAGAAACTTGCTCACATGTTGTGCAGATAAGTATTTGACATGTTTCAAGAGAAATGTTCCATTGTTCTTCATTAAAAAAACATCTTCATATTTTTGTACAGATAACCATACACATATGTTAGAGATGATAGTATTTAATTTGTGGTTTTATCAGGCTTGTGGCAAAGATTTTCTTCTTGTGGTCAAGTTATGCTTGGCGGTAAAGACAGCCCTTTTCTTTTCATTATCCACTCAGGGTCGGGGGGACATGTCTATCGAGTTTGATTGACAGCGTCAGTGGGCGTTTACTAACTTGGTTAATTTGGGTAACATCCTTCTTTCTATTTACAAGTTCACTCACTGGCACAACCAAGTCTTGGTAAGTAAATACCCCTAACGTGTTGATTACGTCGGTGTTATTATAGTGTTAGTGTAGCCTCGTTTGCTAATATAAGATTTACCTACAAACAGTGAATTAGCGCACTGCTAGTTAACGTTAGCTGCTTCCTGTCCAGGAAGCTAGCTGGTTTGTAGGCTTGCAAAAAAAGGACATACATTTCTTCATTGTACTTTTTAAGCAGACCAGACAATTTGGAAACGTAAAAATTGTCTGGAGGGCATTTTATTGGCAAGGCGTCGTTGGGTGAAATATTTGCAGTGGGTGTGTCAACACTGAGTCATTAGCCTACACTGTTAGGCTTCCGTTATTCTTGAGATTGCCATATTATTTCCATTATGGGTATTTATGACTCTATAAATTAATAATTAGTGCTATTTCAAACTACTTTAGAAACGAATACTTTTCTATCTGTTTTTCCCCTTCTACAGGTTGACTAACTTGATTAAAGATGTTTCTGGCCAAAGGACTCATTGGTGGCATTCTTGATGTTGGAAGGTAAGGATCTGGCTATAGTACTAAGGACCTCTTCTAAATCATTTGCGCTTATTATGTATAAACAATGTTGGCTTTGCCGAATGGGAAGGGGGTTGAGGCTTTTTGGGTTGTGTGGGTGCAAGGGGAATGAAAGTTGTCTAATCTTAGAACCATTTTAAGCACTGCCAAAGTCCTATCATTGCATAGACTTTCAGGTATGGATAATATATTATCACTGTGCTGTTTTAATCAGTTTGGAATCAAGAGAGAATACAAGGTGTTAATTGTTTAAGCTATGTTGGACAGGAGCATGATTCTTCAGCTAGCAATCACTGCAGCTATTACCACTGACCAAGTCAATCAATGTCTCTATATCTCTGCATAGCTATCACTCTTAGGAGTGCTACCCAGTGACTAACCTATTCATCTCCCCTTCAGCTATATTGATCCAGCTGCTTTTGTGCCCTCTGACCCAGTGGCATTGCTATTTCATAATTTATCACCAGAATACACAGTTGTTATGGATAATAGTAACCTGAACAATAAATGCCTAATTTCCTAACGTTGTTATCCTGCAGCCCGCACCACGAAGGCCACTTGCGTACGCAGAGTGAGAGTGACGAGGAAAGACAGTTTCACAAACTCTTCCAGCAGTTGGCTGGAGATGTGAGTACGATATTTCCTTGCTACTACTCCCTCACCATATTCCTATTTTGGTTTAACTTCGTAGTACCTCTGTAAAAGTAAACACCTTGTGGCAACCATACACATTGCCTTTAAAAAGGCACTGTGACTGCTGAAATGCCTTTCATGCAGGATGATCTTCATTTAATGGCTCAAATTCATTGTTGAATACTGTTAATAGATGCACTATGCATGCTATGCTTCGATGTTGGGAATAATTAAAATGAATAACTTTTCCTTCAGGACACAGAGGTGAGCCCCATCGAACTGATGAACATCCTGAATAGAATTATTTCCTAAGTCAGGGTTCTATTCTGTCTATTTGTGTGGCTCTGCCTGGATGTACATGCTTGCATGCTTTAAGCAAGTCTCTACGTATGCCTGTTTATTGACAATCCTTTTCTATCCCAGAAAGCCATGTTTGAGATGTAATATTCTTGATGAATTTCTCAGTGAGGCTGATATGTATTTGTGAGTGAGTAAGGGGAGTGATCTGGCTGCTTTTTAATTTCAGATGGTGACTTGAAGACAGACGGGTTTAGCATAGAGTCCTGCAGGAGCATGGTGGCAGTCATGGATGTATCCTTCCTGTCATGACCTGTTTGTGGTGGGGGTCAGGGTCCAGGCTGTGACTTAACAAAATGTGGAAAAAGTGAAGGTGTATGAATACTTTCCGGAAGCACTGTAAGCGTCAGGTTTTTGTTAACCTTAACTATGTTGCAGAGTGACAGCACTGGAAAGCTTGGATTTCATGAGTTCAAACACCTCTGGAACAATATCAAGAAATGGCAGGTGAGTATTTCATTTCCACCAGCTTGGTAAAAACTATTTGTCTCATTATTTCTTGATTTGAATAATAAAGTAGTTTGAGAGTATTAGCACTATTAGAAAGTATGATAGTGTGTAACCATGGAAATTGAATCAAAGATGTATTATACTACATATAAATGTATTTCAAAATAAAGGTTTTTGTTTTGTTTTCAGGGTGTGTATAAGACTTATGACACTGATGGCTCCAGGGTTATTGGTGCAGATGAGCTTCCCAATGCTTTCAGGGTTGCAGGTTAGTGATATCATACAGCACAGAAAGATTTATATCACTGTTTGGCAGACACTTGTTACAGCTCATATGTTCTTAAAACATTGCACTGTGATATGAATACATTTTGAATGTCAAAACTTCTTAAGTGGTGTTTGAGATTGCAATCCTCTGTTTCTAGCTTCATAGTTAAAGGTTTAGATATCAGCATTTCAGTTTTGACCAAGGATATTCATAAAACCTAAATATGTATGTCTATGGTTTGGACCCAGGCTTCCGCCTCAACGACCAGCTGTTCCAGATGATCATCCGCAGATACAGCGAAAAGAATGGGGACCTGGACTTTGACAACTATTAATTGGCTGTCTTGTGAGACTGGATGCTATGTGTCGTAAGTCTTGATTCCCTGCTATTTTCCATATCGTCGTCATGGTAGGGTTCTTTTAGCTCTGTATAGGGTTTAGATATAAAAACCATATGCATTAACCTTTTGATACGTGTGTCAGCACAACTAATGGTACTCTTTTTGAAAATAATGGGGAACATAATCATTGGAATATTTTATTGCCAGTTTTCTCTATTCAAAAAGCAGTCGCACATCTGAGCTATCTTTTTTTGCAGGTGCATGGTAAGTTGATAAGATAAGAAACCTGCACACTGCTCTTGATAGTATCACTGCTCTTTAATAAGCTTTACGTGTTGACCTCAAGGCCTTCATTAGAGCTGCCTTTTGAATAGAGAAAACGGCTTTGCCAATAAAATATTCCAATGATTATGTACCCCATTATTTTCAAAGGAGTACTATCTGTTGTTGTACCATCTGTTGTATCTTCCTGATTTCAGTGCCTTCAACACCTTAGACAAGGATAACAATGGAACCATCAAGGTCAACGTTCAAGAGGTAAGCATGTCACACTTACAAGCTGTACCAATGAGATGGTTTTCTGAATGTAAATAGCCTAGCAAAGCTACTTTGGTCATCGGCATCACTGTACAATGTGTTCCTATCACACAAGAGGTCAAAACCCACCATTGTATCAAATAAAATCAAATTTATTTATATAGCCCTTCGTACATCAGCTGAAATCTCAAAGTGCTGTACAGAAACCCAGCCTAAAACCCCAAACAGCAAGCAATGCATGTGAAAGAAGCACGGTGGCTAGGAAAAACTCCTTGGGAAAAACTCCCTAGAAAGGCCAAAAACCTAGGAAGAAACCTAGAGAGGAACCAGGCTATGAGGGGTGGCCAGTCCTCTTCTGGCTGTGCCGGGTGGATATTATAACAGAACATGGTCAAGATGTTAAAATGTTCATAAATGACCAGCATGGTCAAATAATAATAATCATAGTAGTTGTCGAGGGTGCAACAAGCACGTCCGGTGAACAGGTCAGGGTTCCATAGCCGCAGGCAGAACAGTTGAAACTGGTGCAGCAGCATGGCCAGGTGGACTGGGGACAGCAAGGAGTCATCATGCCAGGTAGTCCTGAGGCATGGTCCTAGGGCTCAGGTCCTCCGAGAGAAAGAAAGAAAGAGAGAATTAGAGAGAGCATATTTAAATTCACACAGGACACCGGATAAGACAAGAGAAATACTCCAGATGAAACAGACTGACCCTAGCCCCCCGACACATAAACTACTGCAGCATAAATACTGGAGGCTGAGACAGGAGGGATCAGAAGACACTGTGGCCCCATCCAATGATACCCCCGGACAGGGCCAAACAGGCAGGATATAACCCCACCCACTTTGCCAAAGCACAGCCCCCACACCACTAGAGGGATGTCTACAACCACCAACTTACCGTCCTAAGACAAGGCCGAGTATAGCCCACAAAGATCTCCGCCATGGCACAACCCAAGGGGGGGGGGGGGGGGGGGGCCAACCCAGACAGGAAGACCACGTCAGTGACTCAACCCACTCAAGTGACGCACCCCTCCCATGGACGGCATGGAAGAACACCAGTAAGCCAGTGACAACAGCCCCTGTAATAGGGTTAGAGGCAGAGAATCCCAGTGGAAAGAGGGGAACCGGCAAGGCAGAGACAGCAAGGGCGGTTCGTTGCTCCAGCCTTTCCGTTCACCTTCACACTCCTGGGCCAGACTATACTTAATCATATTAAAGTCACTGGCTTACTGGTGACCTACTGAAGCGATAAGTCTTCAGTAAAGACTTAAAGGTTGAGACTGAGTCTGCGTCTCTCACATGGGTAGGCAGACCATTCCATAAAAATGGAGCTCTATAGGAGAAAGCCCTACCTCCAGCCGTTTGCTTAGAAATTCTAGGGACAATTAGGAGGCCTGCGTCTTGTGACCGTAGCGTACGTGTAGGTATGTACGGCAGGACCAAATCGGAAAGATAGGTAGGAGCAAGCCCATGTAATGCTTTGTAGGTTAGCAGTAAAACCTTGAAATCAGCCCTTGCCTTAACAGGAAGCCAGTGTAGGGAGGCTAGCACTGGAGTAATATGATCAAATTTTTTGGTTCTAGTCAGGATTCTAGCAGCCGTATTTAGCACTAACTGAAGTTTGTTTAGTGCTTTATCCGGGTAACCGGAAAGTAGTGCATTGCAGTAGTCCAGCCTAGAAGTTACAAAAGCATGGATTCATTTTCTGCGTCATTTTTGGACAGAAAGTTTCTGATTTTTGCAATGTTACGTAGATGGAAAAAAGCTGTCCTTGAAACAGTCTTGATATGTTCTTCAAAAGAGAGATCAGGGTCCAGAGTAACGCCGAGGTCCTTCACAGTTTTATTTGAGACGACTGTACAACCATGAAGATTAATTGTCAGATTCAACAGAAGATCTCTTTGTTTCTTGGGACCTAGAACAAGCATCTCTGTTTTGTCCGAGTTTAAAAGTAGAAAGTTTGCAGCCATCCACTTCCTTATGTCTGAAACACAGGCTTCTAGAGAGGGCAATTTGGGGGCTTCACCATGTTTCATTGAAATGTACAGCTGTGTGTCGTCCGCATAGCAGTGAAATTTAACATTATGTTTTCGAATGACATCCCCAAGAGGTAAAATATATAGTGAAAACAATAGTGGTCCTAAAATGGAACCTTGAGGAACACCGAAATTTACAATTGATTTGTCAGAGGACAAACCATTCACAGAGACAAACTGATATCTTTCCGACAGATAAGATCTAAACCAGGCCAGAACTTGTCCATGTAGACCAATTTGGGTTTCCAATCTCTCCAAAAGAATGTGGTGATCGATGGTATCAAAAGCGGCACTAAGATCTAGGAGCACGAGGACAGATGCAGAGCCTCGGTCTGACGTCATTAAAAGGTCATTTACCACCTTCACAAGTGCAGTCTCAGTGCTATGATGGGGTCTAAAACCAGACTGAAGCGTTTCGTATACATTGTCTGTCTTCAGGAAGGCAGTGAGTTGCTGTGCAACAGCTTTTTCTAAATTTTTTGAGAGGAATGGAAGATTCGATATAGGCCGATAGTTTTTTATAATTTCTGGGTCAAGATTCGGCTTTTTCAAGATAGGCTTTATTACTGCCACTTTTAGTGAGCTTGGTACACATCCGGTGGATAGAGAGCCGTTTATTATGTTCAACATAGGAGGGCCAAGCACAGGAAGCAGCTCTTTCAGTAGTTTAGTTGGAATAGGGTCCAGTATGCAGCTTGAGGGTTTGGAGGCCATGATTATTTTCATCATTGTGTCAAGAGATATAGTACTAAAACACTTTAGTATCTCCCTTGATCCTAGGTCCTGGCAGAGTTGTGCAGACTCAGGACAATGGAGCTTTGGAGGAATACCCAGATTTAAAGAGGAGTCCGTAATTTGCTTTCTAATGATCATGATCTTTTCCTCAAAGAAGTTCATAAATGTATTACTGCTGAAGTGAAAGCCATCCTCCATTTGCGAATGCTGCTTTTTAGTTAGCTTTGCGACAGTATCAAAAAGAAATTTCGGATTGTTCTTATTTTCCTCAATTAAGTTGGAAAAATAGGATGATCGAGCAGCAGTGAGGGCTCTTCGATACTGCACGGTACTGTCTTTCCAAGCTAGTCGGAAGACTTCCAGTTTGGTGTGGCGCCATTTCCGTTCCAATTTTCTGGAAGCTTGCTTCAGAGCTCGTGTATTTTCTGTATACCAGGGAGCTAGTGTCTTATGACAGATGTTTTTAATTTTTTGGGGTGCAACTGCATCTAGGGTATTGCGCAAGGTTAAATTGAGTTCCTCGGTTAGGTGGTTAACTGATTTTTGTCCTCTGACGTCCTTGGGTAGGCAGAGGGAGTCTGGAAGGGCATCAAGGAATCTTTGGGTTGTCTGAGAATTTATAGCACGACTTTTAATGCTCCTTGGTTGGGGTCTGAGCAGATTATTTGTTGCAATTGCAAACGCAATAAAATGGTGGTCCGATAATCCAGGATTATGAGGAAAAACATTAAGATCCACAACATTTATTCCATGGGACAAAACTAGGTCCAGAGTATGACTGTGGCAGTGAGTAGGTCCAGAGACATGTTGGACAAAACCCACTGAGTCGATGATGGCTCCGAAAGCCTTTTGGAATGGGTCTGTGGACTTTTCCATGTGAATGTTAAAGTCACCAAAAATTAGAATATTATCTGCTATGACTACAAGATCCGATAGGAATTCAGGGAACTCAGTGAGGAACACTGCATATGGCCCAGGAGGCCTGTAAACAGTAGCTATAAAAAGTGAGTGAGTAGGCTGCATAGATTTCATGACTAGAAGCTCAAATGACGATGTGTGAATACAGCATTTTCATACAACAAAAGAGGAGTTGTACAGGGTTGATGTCAAACAATTGTTTTAATTTGTTTCTTTGCAGTGACTCCAGTTGACCATGTACTCCTGAGCTTAGGACATGCCTACAGGTGTTTACAAAACCACTCCATTCCTCTCTACTTCATGCTGTGCTTTAGACCACTCCATGGACCCCCTGTGCCAGTCAACCAGTCCCCCAGTGTATGCAGGTTTCCCTACATTATTTGCAACCTACACAATGTGAATACAGCATTTTCATACAACAAAAGAGGAGTTGTAGACTAACGTGGGAACTAAAACCTGCACACACAGTGGTTCTATGGGCTGACATTGGGAACCTCTGGGCCACTCATTGCTGGTCTTGCATTCAACCAAGAGTATCTGCTTGTTTTCCTTTTGAATTGAAGAAAAGACAGCCATAGCCTCCTGTGTAGAGGTTCTTTCCAATAGCTCTCAAATGGTAATCATTTACCAATCATCTTTAAGCCAGTTCTGAAATAGTCTATAGCTGTGACACATACATGATGTAGCTACACATAATTATGCCAGCACAATGTTCGTTTTTATGTCTAACAAGAAAAATGTGGTTTGTGCCATTGCTTCATGAAACCAACAGATGCCATTTAAGGATTTGGTTACTGTCTTTGAAATGACCAGTGTCATTTTGTATGGAATTAAAGTAATCCTAACAATGTGGTGCGTGTTATTTAAACACCTCAAGCCTACTCATCTACAAAGTTGTATTAGTCATATGTACAGGATAAACAATGAAATGCTTATTTACAGGTTCCTTCAACAATAGAAAATAATAAGAACAAAGTAAATGGCTCAACAGAATAAGCATTTTAGCATAATACAGGAAGGCACAATTTATAGTCCAATATTTACAAGTGTTTAAAAATGGTGCGGTATTTAGCAATAACATGTCTGGTAGCAGCAGTTGTGATGTGTGTAGCGTGAATGTATGTGCTAAAGTGCAGGTGGTCAGCCCAGTTCAAGTGTTCGGCAGTCTATGAACCAGTTGATATCGGACTTCATGCCCCGATACCATATGCCCGACAGTAAGGGAGTGAACAGCTCATGGCTGGGGTGTGTGGGGTCCTTGATGATGCTGTGGGCTTTCGTTTGAGAAACGTTATATGTCCAACATTTCATCATTTTGTTTCACCCATGCTCTGGGAATAAGGGCTGATGCGTTTACCTGATGGCTGGATTAATACACGTGTATCACCCGTCGTGGTTAACTTGACCACTGTTTCTTCATCATGATAAAGCTTATTAGCTACTTTTATATTAATAGTATTTTAGGTGCATGGGAAAGTTAAGTGATTTCAACAGCGCCATCGCTCGAGCATTGTGGTCAGTCCCAGGACTTCTCTCACAGCAGAGAAAACACGTACTGAGCTTGCGTACAAACTAGCGCGAGACATCGGACTGTGGCTAGCTAACTACGAAGTTTTCGGACTAATCGCAGAAATCACAACCTTTCTTTCCCTCAAAAGGTAAAACTATAATGTATAGCAATATTACAAATATCTAGCCTATTTTGGTGGTATTTTTTTGTCTCGTAAAATGAATGAAGAGGCGACAATGCGTGCGCAAACGTTTGCTAGCTACAATCTTGTTAAGACGTGACTAGCTAACATTAGCTAGCTAGCTTACTTGTTCACGAAAAAAAACGCCCAAAATGTGAACAATGAGCAGTAACGGCATTTTTGATGTTAAGGCATTGTGTTTTTAAAAAGTGCAAATATGTTACCATATCGCAGTTACTAACCGGTTTCACCGCTATCGCATAGATAACATCCTAGTTAGCTATAGCTAGTTAACTAACAAGTACATTTTTGGGGTACGGGTAAGTTAACGTGAACTAATGTAGCTAGCTAGCTAGCAGTCTAGCCCGTAAACCGAGCTAAATCAAGAGAGCACTGACTGCTGTCTGACGATGATACTCGGGTTGCGTCTGTCTTCTTGGCAAGACAGGCTGATGACTGGTCAACAAAGGGATTGCGCTTGACTCTCAGACAGCTGTGCAAGTAATTTATAGGGTGCAAGGTTTGTATTCATGATTCTGTCATGCAATGTTGTGATTGGGGGAACCAAATTGAATTCAATTAACTAGCTAATGAGTACAGACGCTCATTCACGGACACACTTTACTATAGCTGAATTTAGATGCACTTGCTGATATTCTTCATCTTATCCACCTTATATTATCAATCAACAATTACTCAAATTATGTTATTTTGGAATCTGATATTTGTATTCAGTATCAAATGTTTCCTTTTAGTTGTACGCTGTTTGGTATTTGATAGAGGTCCAGTGATGTATTATTATGAGTTACATTTTTGGCTCCAGAAGAGCTAGTAGTATCCCTACTAGGAGGACTGAAGGCAGATACCAGAGAGAAAGAAGCAGACCAGAGAGATAAGAGGCATTGTGGAAGATGTCTGCCTCACACTTCTTCAATGAGGACAGTGTCACGCGGTTCAAAAAGAGAAAAGCTCGCTTTACCTTCAGTGAGGTCCACATCCTCCTGGATGAAGTGAAGAAGAATCGGCACATCGTTGTCGGTATGTACCTCTGTACCCTGCAGCACTTCATGTTGATGTGATGATAAAAAAAATGTTTGTTTAAAACTCATGCCTGTGTTTCTTTTCAGAATTTAGACACGTGGTCATGCTTTAATTTTGCAGATGCACAGTAACTCTTGTCTTATGCTCAAGTACTGGCTCCTCTTAGACACCAGTATGTATGGCCAACCAAACACCAGCATCTGATCCTTTTCTTATTAATTGTCCCTCTGACTCTTATAGGGAAGTTTAACCGCGGTGTACCAACGGATGTGAAGAAGCGCGTGTGGGCGGAGATCACGGCCAGTGTGAATGAAATCGGGGAGAGCCAGCGTGAGGTCATCGAGATCATCAAGAAGTGGTCTGACCTCAAGTGCGACACCAAGCGCAAGGTGGCCGCCATGCGGTCGGGGGCCAACTTCAAGGGGATCAACTCGCGGCTGTCCCGCGACCTCAGCCCCACAGAGAACATTGTGCATCAGATCTTGGAGCTGGATGGGAAGCGAAGCCGGGTGCCAGGTCTCCATTATGGGGCTTTCAAGGAGGGAGATGATGATGAAGGACCAGAGGAGGAGGACGAGGAAGAGGACATGGCGGGGATACACAGTTACCCCAATGAAGGAATAGATGTCTCAATGCCACCACCCTCCACGCTTTCCTCGGCCATGCCCATGTCCTTTTCCATGGGGATGCCCATGCCGGGCCCTGGCCACACACCCATACCCCCGGTTCAACCCAAAGATGACCATTCTATGCCAACCTACAGTGGCTCGTCCAGTGAGTTATCTACTTTGAAACTGGAAGGCTCTGGGTTGTTCAATTTATACACCACACACACCTTTTAAGGTGAGGGGTTATCGAGGGTGCATATTCACATATTAGATTTTCTGTTGCAGGAGATTCGTCACATCCCTCTTATGAAATGCAGTATGAGATACCCACTGCTGAAGGTAAGAGTGTATTTGCATGCATGCAGTGTGGTGCGTTAACCCAACATTCAACTCTGTTTATTTGTCTATAGGGTCTGATTTGTCTGGTATTGCAGTACTAGAAATACGCTTGTGAAATACTGCCGGATGTGTGGTATAAGGGCTGGGAATTGCCAGGGACCTCACAATACGATACTTGTGATACGATATGTATTGCGATTCGATGTTCCAAACATACTGCTCACCATGCAGTGCCTTCAGAAAGTATTCACACCCCCTTGACTTTTTCCACATTGTATTTACAGCCTGCATTTTAATTGGATTAAATTGAGACAACACATCACTGAGTACCACTTCATATTTTAAAGCATGGTGGTGGCTGCATCATATTATGGGTATGCTTGACATTGGCAAGGACTATGGATTTCCAAAAATATTTTTTTGGGGGATAACACAAAAAAAGGGAATAGAGCTAAGCACAGGCAAAATCCGAGAGGAAAACCTGTTTGTCTGCTTCCCAACAGACACTGGGAGACAAGTTCACCTTTCAACAGGACAACCTAAAACACAAGGCCAAATATACACTGGAGTTGCTTACCAAGACGACATTGAATCTTCCTGAGTGGCCTAGTTACAGTTTACTTAAATCGGCTTAAATCTATGGCAATACTTAGATGGCTTTGTAGCAATGATCAACATCCACCTTGACAGAGCTTGAAGAATTTAAAAAAGAATGTGCAAATATTGTACAATTCAGGTGTGCAAAGCTCTTACCCAGAAAGACTCAGCTGTAATTACTGCCAAAAGTGATTTTAACATGTATTGACTCTGGGTGTGAATACTTTAAGAGTTATTTCTGTATTTAATTTAATACATTTGCAAAAAATTTGAAACATTTTTGCTTTGTCATGGGGTATTGTTTATAGATGGGTGAGGACAAAAAAACACAATTTTATCCATTTTGAATTCAGGCTATAATCATGTGGAATAAGTAGAGGGGTATGGATATTTTCTGAAGGCACTGTATGTCTGCTGCAGAGGGACAAGAGCCATGAGAAAACTACTTTTTATCAGTCATGGAAATAAGTGCTGAAAACCTATTTAAAAAGATGGAGAACAAGCTATGAATAAAAAATACCGGAGTTTTGGTACAGTTACAGCCAACTAGCGCAAAAATATTGCGATAGTGTCAATACGATATCGTAAAAATGTATATCCTTATGTAACTATCGATTTTCTTCCCCCCCCATCACTATGTGGTATGTGTAACCTCAAACACACGCACAAGTTCAGTGTCACCTCTTGCCTTTCCCCAGACACTGAGAACCAGTTTGGGCAGACAGACGACGAGCGTCAGGACGAGCTGCCCCCTTCCACCTCACAGACGTCCAGCCTCACAGAGGACAACCAGGGGAGCGGCCCACACCCCTCCACAGGCACCCAGCCCTCACCCTCATCGTTTTCCGCCGCACCACCTACAGCAGGCCAGCCACCTCGGAACGCCAGGGATAGCATGTTGCAGAGTGCCTCGCTGAGCATTCAGGAGCAGCACGCCACCAACACCGCGCTAGAGACGGTGTCGCGCTCCCTGGAACTGCTGTCCGAGTCGGTGCAGCAGCTGGCCGAGACGCAGCAGGAGTTTGTGCGCGAGTCGCTGCAGCTGCAGAGGGAGACGATGCACATACTCCGAGACTTCACCAGTGGGGCCCTGGCCCTCATGCATGACAAGCTCAATGGACGCCCGGCCCTATAGCCCAGACGTTGCTGCACTATCTGCCCCTCCTGTGGAGCTGGACGGGTGTGTTCCTTTACACTGGGTACAAGGTTGTTCCATTTCTTTCATTGAGTCATTTACTCCAGACATTTTTAGTGGGTTGTGTTCCAAGTTACTGTATTTTATAGGAGTAACCCTGTCTGCGTAAATGTTTAAATTATGAACTGTGTGTTATCCCTCCAAGGGAAATACAGAAACTCAAAGCAGAATTAGGGGTTTCTTGCACAAATTAAGAGCCTATTTGTTTCTTCCCCCATTTCTCAGATCATTAAAATGGAGTTAGTTTAAGGCTCAGAGAGAGTCTAAAATTTGCCTAATTTTAAAGTGAGGTAATAATGTGTAATGTTTTCTAAAGTGTCCTGTTGTATCATGTTGAAAACAGGTTCTATCTGATAAACATGTTAGAGCGATAAGGCCCCGTCATTTGTAAAGGTGGGCATACTTCTTGAGATTATGGACTGATTTCTGTATGTTCATTTTTTATGTGAGACAGTTTTAAATGAATTCTCCTTTTGTCTACTATGTTGATGTAGTCTCCTTATGTACTATTGTACGGAGATATTGTAGAACATGTAAATAAATATGATTGCTAACTGCTGTAAACTGACTTTAAATTGCTCTTATTATACAGTAGGACCTCAGCGATACAAACACATCGGGAATGCAGGTCATTCAGAACCCCTTAAATGTTTAACTTTCTAATAGCGGAGGTTCATAAAGTTGATGGGCAAATAAATGCCTTGTTTACCCAAATTTCTGTATTGTACATTGCTCTGTTATATTTTTTGTGAAGTCATTAGCAATTGCCAATTTTGGCTTCAAGACGTAGGCCATTTGAAAAACCAAAAAGTAAATGGTGCCGATTTATTGGCACATTGAACCATGTCGCACGCTGTAGATAACTCCATGGATAGTAGTAAAACCATGACATATTGAGACATCATACACTACATGACCAAAATGATGTGGACACCTGAACATCTCATTCCAAAATCATGGGTATTAATATGGAGTTGGTCCCCCTTTGCTGCTATAACAGCCTCCACTCTTCTGGGAAGGCTTTCCAGTAGATGTTGGAACATTGCTGTGGGGACTTGCTTCCATTCAGCCACAAGAGCATTAGTGAGGTCAGGGAATACTGTTGGGCGATTAGGCCTGGCTCACAGTCGGCGTTTCAATTCATCCCAAAGGTGTTCAATGGCGTTAAGGTCAGGGCTCTGTGCAGGCCAGTCAAGTTCTTCCACACCGATCTCAACAAACCATTTCTGTATGGACCTCGCTTTGTGCACAGGGCATTGTCATGCTAAAACAGGAAAGGGCCTTCCCCAAACTGGTGCCACAAAGTTGGAAGCACAGAATTGTCTAGAATGTCATTGTATGCTGTAGTGTTGACATTTCCCTTCACTGGAACTAAGGGGTCTTGCCCGAACCATGAACAGCCCCAGACCATTATTCCTCCTCCACCAAACTTTATAGTTGGCACTGCATTCAGTTCTTGTGCTGACGTTGCTTCCAGAGGTAGTTTAGAACTCGGTAGCTACGTGCTTCTGCGGTCCCGTTCTGTGCGCTTTTGTGGCCTACGACTTCACAGGCTGAGCCGTTGTTGCTTCTAGACGTTTCCGCTTTACAATAACAGCACTTACATTTGACAGGGGCAGCTCTAGCAGGGTGGAAATTTGACAAACTGACTTGTTGGAAAGGTGGCTATCCTATGTCGGTGTGCTACGTTGAAAGTCACTGAGTTTTTCAGTAAGGCCATTCTATTACCAATGTTTGTCTATGGAGATTGCATGGCTGTGCGCTCAATTTTATACACCTGTCAGCAAAGGGTGTGGCTGAAATAGCAGAAGGGGTGTCCACATAAACTATTTATACAAAAGTATCTTTATGCACCTTTGCCATTCACTTAAAATACATATGGACAATTTCGATTGCATATTTGTTTTTTGATCCTTTAGCCAGACACTGTCTTTAGCACATCTAGGTAATGTTTAAAAGGCAAAAGTCATTTACTTTGTTATTGCATATCCTGGTTTGATATTGCCCGTTCGGTTAAACGGTCAGTCTATCTCCATTGATTCTTGAAGAATATAACTTAAATGCCTCATGAGCTTAGTTCAACTGTCAGTCATACACCATGAGAACCCAAAATATAAGCTTGTTTTTCTTCAATATTTATAAACATTGTAAATGTAAACAAACACTGTATAGCCTCATAACATGGTTAAAACAATAATGTTAATATCATGGATGGTCAGTCCTTGCATCCATAGCTTTGTCTACTAATCTGAGAGTGGTTACATCACTCAGCTTTCTACCAAAACAGAGCCAGAGTGACCGTTTTATTGTTTCATCTGTAAATGTGCCCTTTAAACAGCTGCATATTATCAAGATAAAAAGTGTCACCAACAAAAAGGTAAACAATAGGCCTATAGCAAATGCAGCATAGGCATTCATTTTTCACATGTAAATGGGACTTTTCAGTAGTGCTCAAAGCATGCCATTCCACGAGAGCAGCATTTATTTTTCAACTCGAATCAATGAGCCCAGTCAGTTTTCCATGACAACAAAATCATAAACAACAGTGTAGGGCTGGCTAATAAGTCCTTCGTTTTGGGGTCATGCTCAGGTAAAACAATTTGGCTAATCTCTACTTCCATATTTCCAAGTTCTATTCTTGAAGATCAAGGGGTATAACGTTTATTGGAATGACTGGAATTCTGATAGACTTCGGTTTTTAATGTAAAGGTATAATTTAATCGTATTATATGTACTACAGTAGAAACGATGGGTTAGAAGAAGCTTGGCAGCCTTAATTTAGCATTCAGTCCCCATAAAGTAAAATATATCATTGTAATGTACTTTATTTTTCTGCTTCTTGACTTTCAAAATAGCATCAGACTAAACATTACTCACTCTCCCCACAGGTGTGATTACTACCTCTGAGGGTTTAGCGCTTGAGGTAGTCACCTCATACAAGTACATGGGAGTATGGCTAGACGGTGCACTGTCCTTCTCTCAGCACATATCAAAGCTGATTCAGATGACCATCCTACCCATGCTAGATTACGGAGACATAATTTATAGATCGGCAGGTATGCTCTCGAGCGGCTAGATGTTCTCTACCATCTGGCCATCAGATTTGCCACCAATACTCCTTATAGGACACATCACTGCACTCTATACTCCTCCGTAAACTGGCCATCTCTGTATACCCGTCGCAAGGCCCACTCCCCCCTATCTGAGATATCAACTGCAGCCCTCATCCTCCACATACAACACCCGTTCTGCAAGTCCCATTCTGTTAAAGGTCCCCAATGCACACACATCCCTGGGTGGCTCGTCTTTTCAGTTCGCTGCAGCTAGCGACTGGAACGAGCTGCAACAAACACTCAAACTGGACAGTTATCTCAATCTCTTCATTCAAAAACTCAATCATTGACACTCTGACAGTTGTGGCTGCTTTGCATGATGCATTATTGTCTCTACCTTTTTGCTGTTGTCTGTGCCCAATAATGTTTGTACCATGTTTTGTGCTGTTACTATGTTGTGCTGCTGCCATGTTTTGTTCCTACCATGCTGTGTTGTCATGCGTTTCTGCCATGCTGTGTTGTTGTCTTAGGTCTCTCTTGTTGTGATGTGTTTTACAAAAATAAAAAAATGTATCCCAGCCCCCATCCCCGCAGGTCTTTTGCCTTTTGGTAGGCTGTCATTGTAAATAAGAATTTGTTCTTAACTGACTTGCCTAGTTAAATAAAGGTTAAATAAATAAAAACCAACCCACTACTGTTCAAAGGTTTTGGGTCACTTCGTTTCTGGCTATTTTGAGCCTGTAATCAAACCCACAAATGCTGATGCTCCAGATACTCAACTAGTCTAAAGAAGGCCAGTTTTATTGCTTCTTTAATCAGGATAACAGTTTTCAACTGTGCTAACATAATTGCAAAAGGGTTTTCTAATGATCAATTAGCTTTTTAAAATGATAAACTTGGATTAGTTAACACAACGTGCCATTGGAACACAGGAGTGATGGTTGCTGATAAATGGGCCTCTGTACGCCTATGTAGATATTCCATAAAAAAAATCAGCTGGTTCCAGCTACAATAGTCATTTACAACATTACCAATGTCTACACTCTATTTCGTATCAATTTGATGTTATTTTAAATGGACCAAAAATGTGCTTTTCTTTAAAAACAAGGACATTTCTAAGTGACCCCAAACTTTTGAACGGTAGTGTATGGCCAGCTATGCAAACTTTAACATTGATTTATCCTGCAATAGATGTCATTCAATTGATAGCATACTGTTGTCTTCTTCTAATGCCTCTTAAGAGGAAAGTAATCTAAAAGTAATGGAATATAATCCGATTACGTTAATGAGTTTGGGTAATCCAAAAGTTACATTATCGATTACAATTTAGGTAACTAACAGATTACATTTAGAAAGAAACCTACCCAACCCTGCCTATACATTTTGATCGACGACAACACTAACTAGAGCTGAGTCGATAAACCGAAAATTACCGACTGACTTTGCCACCCTCTTACCGAAGTAATTTTGCTTCCTTTGTGATTAGGCTACACAATTTTCCTGCAGAATTTTTGGTTCTAAAACCATTATTTGGTCAATAGTAATGTGCATTAACCTGCTTCCTGCAATGAAAGTATCTGCCCTGTCCCTGTTTTGCTGCTGGCTCTCACTCCCCTCTTTGCACAAAGTGAAGGGAGAGATGCACTCTGATGAATGCAATCATACTGATAGTTGAGCAACATTTCAAAATGTACAGTAATTGCGGGAAAGACAGTTTAAAACAACTACTGTTACTGATAAAAAAAAGTACATTTGCAGTGAATACGTCAAGTAGCCTATATAAACCTGCCAATGGAAAGTTTTTGTGGGACATAACATTTATTGTTGGATCAATTGCATGGCTATCTAGTAACAAAATCATATTTAGAGTTAGCAAACTAGCTAATGTGTTTTGAGTTCCCACTTCCTCAGGTGGCAAATTACATAGCATATAGGCATAGCCTAGGCCAATATGCACAAATTACATGCAGGTAAATTAATCTCTAAAGAGCCAAAAATATATAGTATTATTCTGGATCCTATTTTGGCATGTTGCACATCAAAGTATCCATCATGCATTCCCAGAATGTTAGATGAAATGGCTAACTTTTCCTGAAAAAAATATAAAAACGCACCATACAACAATTTCAAAGATTTTACTGAGTTACAGTTCATAGGCCCTAATAATGTATGGATTTCACATGACAGGGCAGGGGTGCAGTCATGGGTGTGCCTTGGAAGGCATAGGCCCATCCACTGGGGAGCCAGGCCCAGCCAATCAGAATGAGCTATTCCCCACAAAATGGCTTTATTACAGACAGAAATACCCCTCAGCACCCGCCCATCAGACGATAGCGCAGGTGAAGAAGCCAGACGTGGAGGTCCTGGGCTGGCGTGGTTACACGTGGTCTGCGGTTGTGAGGCAGGTTGGACGTACTGCAAAATTTTCTAAAACGCAGCTTATGGTAGAGAAATGAACATTCAATTCTCTGGCAACAGTTCTGGTGGACATTCCTGCATTCAGCATGGCAACTGCACCCTCTCTCAAAACTTGAGACATCTACATTTTATATTTTAGTCATTTAGCAGACGCTCTTATCCAGAGCGACTTACAGTAGTGAGTGCATACATTTCATACAGTACTGGTCCCCTGTGGGAATTGAACCCACAACCCTGGTGTTGCAAACACCATGCTCTACCAACTGAGCCACACGGGACATCTGTGGCATTGTGTGAGAATATTTTAAAGTGGCCTTCTATTTTACCCAGCACAATGTGCACCAGTGTAATGATCGTGCTATTTAATCAGCTTCTTGATATGCCACACCTGTCAGGTGGATGGATTATCTGGGCAAATGAGAAATGCTCACCAACAGGGATGTAAACAAATTTGTGCACAGAATTTTACAAATAAGCTTTTTGTGCATATGGAACATTTCTGGGACATTTTATTTCAGCTCATGAAACCAACACTTTACATAGTGTTTATTTTTGTTTTGTGTATTTAATGTCTTATTTGGACTGGATAAAGTCAGTCAAGCCCTCCTGTTTAGCTACCTTGCTTTGAAGTATAGCCATTTTATACCTGATTCATTGAATGAGGGAATAATTTTATTCGACTTTTTTGTTGTACGCTAATGTTACAGCATAATACCTCCAGGAGAGCTACTGGGTGTGCAGACTTTTGTTCCAGCCATACGCCAACACACCAGATTCTACAACTCAACAGGACCTTGTTAAACTGACTCCGATGTGTTTGAGTAGTACTGGATCAAAAGGCTGCATACCCAGTGGCCTAGCTCTCCAAATAGAGTTGACAACATGTTTTATACAGGAACACTGCTGTATATTTTACCAAGGCATTTTTCCGACAGTGGTACTGATACGGTATGGAGTATCATTACACTAAGCTGGTATTGGTATCGAAGCCAAAATTCTGAACACTTGAGTTTGATCTAACTAATGATCAGCCCATTGGGGTAGCCTAAACAAATGAAGATGGGCAACCCCATGCTTCAGCCATCTATAGCTTAGGCACTATGCTACTACATCCATTAGGCTACTACATCCATTAGGCTACAGCCTGATAATATGAGCCATCTAGGCTATAGCCCTAGGAATCCTACTTTTTGCCAACACGGGCTCATTCTTGGAGAGGAATATTAACAGGTGTCTGGTGCGCGGAGACCCAAAATTGGTATTCAATTGCACTCTAAGAGGCATTAAAAAGGTCTTAAATTCATGGGACCTGTAAGTAAGCCTTGTCCGAGCCAGAACCGCTCATAGGGCAGTTGCGATTTTCCTGATTCTGTAGCATGAAGCAGCTTAATGCACAAGTACACACCCTGGACAGGACTTTAGTCTATCACAGGGCCAAGTTTTAGTTTTCATGCTCACCTTCAATTCAAGATTTAAATCTGATTAACTTCAGAGTTGTCTTTATTTTGCACATTATTGAATACTTGATGAAAACAGAACAGGGAGACATACCTGTCAAACTTAGCACACAGCGTGCAATACTGCTTATTTGAACATAAGAAAACTCAAGGGGAATACCTTTAATGCAGAAAGTAACAGACACCAACCGCTTCTGTCCTTCAAAAGAAACCCTTAGTAATGGACCCCCGTGCCACCCTCCACTCTGAGGGGCTCAGGGACTGAAGCTGTCCACCAGGTGTTTAGAGTTCCATGGACCTGCGTTGTTGGACAGGAACTGCTGGTTGACCACGGTCTTGGCATTCTGGTAGGAGTGAGCCTCCACCTGCAACAAGGTTACACAAATCATTCACCACAGACTACATAATGGCTCACATTCATACTTTCAAAAGAAAAAGTCAAATCGTCAATCAAATAATCCAGCATTACATGATAAATGACACATCCCTGCCAATTATAAATCTGTTCATTCAAACTGACAGAGTAGCTTACACAATTCAGGTTACATTTTCAATGATTAGCAATTAACACACAAACACACTTTGGCACTGTGGTACGTGGGGAGATCCTGTAGGCAGCGGTATCCTCCTAGAGTTGCAATTTTGCGGAAGTTGCTGTAGAGGGCCCTCTTGCATAGCCTGCTGGAGAAGCCAGAGCCACTCACAAACGGGGAACTGAGGAACAGAGAGAAGTCTAAAAACATTACCATCCCTGAGGCACCAAAGAAAACTCTCACCACAATGCAGATGTCTAAAGTACTAATCTATAAGTAGTAGAATGTAAATATACAAGCCAAGGGGATGTATTCAATAGGTGTTTTTAGTGATATGAAAGATTGCAGATAGAAATGTAATGAATTGAGTTGGTGCTTCAATCATATATCTACACGAGACATTTATATTCTGAACGTTCTATAAGATTACACCCTACTGAACAGGCCCCAGTTCTGTGTCCTTTGCCCTGATATAACCAACATCCCAGGCCCGGGACCTGCTCTGCTCTGACTTACCCGTCCACAGTGAAGCCGTTGGTGCTGTCTAGGACCTCGATGCTGGCGTCCCCGAGGCACCAGTTGATGCTGAGGTCTGTGCAGTGGGCAGTGCTGAGTGGAGGCCCCACCCCCTCACTGCTGAGGAAGAAAATCCTCTTCCTGCTGAATGGCGGGGCCAGCAGCTCCTCCCAGCCCCCCTCGCCCAGGCGCTTGTTGATGGTTTCCGACACCTTCTCAGAGTACTGGCTGGAGTCACCTGAATAATAGAGACCAGTACATCTACGTTTTTCATTTCTTTGGGTCTTTCTTTTTTCAATTTTAAAGCCATTGGCTTTATTCAGTTCCAAAATGTTTACCCAGCACCACACTGGTGATATACAGTGGCTGGACGAAGTGGCTAAGCAGCGCGCCCTGAATCCCAGTGACAGTCCAGCGGCACAGCTTGTCGCTGTCGGACATGCAGCAGACGCGGGCGCCCCACACACTGGGGTGGAGGAAGGCCACAGGAATCAGGGAGCCCTTGGCGTGGCACTGCAGCTTCAGAGAGGAGTAGCTGCTGCTCAGAGACTTCCTGTGGGGAGACAGATAAGAGTATGTACAGGACATAGTTAATAGAGATGGGGTGGGGGGAATCAATACATTAGAGTATCAAGAGAGAATTGATATATTGTCAAATAATAATACTCCAAGTAATGATCATCTTAGGTCTTCCTATAAATAATGGGGCGGACGTGTGACATTTGGATAAAAAATTCTAAATGGTTTGAAACAAAAAAATATTTTCATGCAGTTCCACATGTATACTTAGAGAAATAAAAGTGAATATATGCAAATTGACCCATGACTCCACCTACACAACAATATAGGCCTAGGACTATACAGAGCCTTCAGAAATATACACTGAAGTTGCTTACCAACACTGAATGTTTTTCAGTGGCCTAGTTACAGTTTTGATTTAAATTGGATTGAAAAATCAATGGCAAGTCTTGAAAATGGCTGTCTAGCAATGATCAACAACCAACTTGACAGAGCTTGAATAATTTTTTAAAGAATAATATGTGAATATTGTACATTCCAGGTGTACAAAGCTCTAAGAGACTTACCCAGAAAGACTCACAGCTGTAATCGCTGCCAAAGATGATTGTAACATGTATTGAATCAGGGGTGGACATACTTATGTAAATTATATATTTCTGTATTTCACTTCAATACATTTGCAAAAATGTCTAAAAACATGTTTTCACTTTGTCATTATGGAGTATTGTGTGTAGATGGGTGAGAAAAAAACCTATTTAATACATTTTGAGTTCAGGCTGTAACAACATGGGGAATAAGTCAATAGGTATGAATACTTTCTGAAGCAAGGACTTCCAGAGACTTTTTCAAGAACTTAATTGTAATTTTCAAGGATCTCAATATTATACAATTGTTTCATTTATATAATTGTACATATAGGGCCTAATATAGAACCCCCCCCGCCCCCAAAGTGTAAAAAAAGTAGGCCATTACCACTTTTTTTTACCAAGACATTGATATTCAATTTATTATTACATTCTAAAATATGAGAATAATGTGGACATTGCCTGACTAAATAGATTTTTCTCTAGCCTATGTGGCCAACGCAGGCACAAGTAATAAAGCCAAGGATAGCGGTAGCATTAATCTCACCATCATTGATTTTATAAAGGGAAAGTGACCAAAACCCAGGTTAATTTTTTAATAGAAGGATTTGTATTGGAAAGCCAAGTTGACGCCAACATTAGAAGTTGTCGTCCTCAAAATAACCGTACCGCCCTTCAATTGAAGTGAAGGGGCCACATCTCTCACAAAATCTGTGAAGGGGCCACATCTCTCACAAAATCTGATAAAAAATGACTTTTCAAGCACCAAATTGAGGAAATGTCTGATTTTCAAGGTCAGCCTATTCCAGTACTTGATTTTCTGAGCTCCAAATTCAAGTAGGCTACTTTAAGGCCCTTGTATTGTTTAAAATTGCAGGTCTAACATGGAAGACATGTATTTGTCATGTTATTTCATTACCAGATCATATTGTGAATAAGCCCACTAGGCCATGTAATTTGTTGTCATTATATCCTGAATAATGTATAGGAATAGCATTGGGTGTTGCGCGATAGCCTATCCTACAAAATTAAGCACTGCAGACTGTCCAATCCGAGGCACAAATACATACGAAAATATGAATTTGTTACCTTAATGCTTTCCTGTTAAATGTAATGAGACCCTGCTGTAAATCAAGCAGACTACAGATGATCAACACCAATTCGCTAGGGATATAGATCAACGTGGATCCAATCACAACTGTCTTCACCAGAGTAACGAACGATACACCAAAATATTCTGGACATTCCTCGTGAATACCTTTTTTCCAGCACCTCGGCTGTTGTTGCGTCGCATGCGCTATCACAACAGCTGTTCGTCACTTGACTGTCATTAAGAAAATTCCTTCCTGGATCACATGGTGTGTGAAAATATCAAGGCTGGAATCAGCTGGAATCAAATGCCTGCACATCCAACAAGTATTATGCATAATTATTTAAGAACCAGTATCAATTTAAGTATCAAGGTACGGTGACTCTTTTGGTTAAAAGCATTCGATTTTGTAATCGCATTTATAATTTTGTATTTGTGTGCCCATGAAAACTGTTTTCACCCCGTAACATAAGAAGACACAAAATGTTAGGTCAGTGGGAAGGAAACCCTGTTCCTGGACAGCCGCAGGATTTTGTTCCAACTAGGTACCACACCTGACCAACTGAGCTAATTGATCAGTTCAGTGATTGCCTAAATTCAACACAGCTGGTCTTCCATCAGGGCCAGGGTTGCCTACCCCTGTGTTAGGTAGTTACACTGCATTTCTGAGATCTCCATACAACAAAAACTGTCTGACAGCTAGATCCAGGATTCTTACAAGGTTCAAGTTCAATGTCTAATTTAGCTGATTAATGCTTAATATATGATATAAGGACACCTTACACTGCCATAAATGCAAGTACAGAAAAGTTGTTATGTCACAATTTTGAACAAATCCTTCAAGACACCAACCATGATAATGGGTTAAACTCGTGAATTTTATTAAATATAGCTATGATCCCCTTTACTTGTTAATGTAATGACATGAAAAAAAATTGGCAGATTATTATCAATGACTTATCAGCAGCTGTAACAAGTTGTACTGTGTAGGAAATTGTCACTGGTACCCTAGTTTATAGAAAGACCCACATACAGTACCCAAAAATGTATACACGCACTTTGACGTGAACAACACACTTACATGAGGATGCACTGAGCGGCGCCTTTCGGGGTCTGGTTGGTGTAGAGGTGCAGGTAAATCTGGGGCTTGAGCTGGAGGAGGTGGCTGTCGGAGGTGCTCTGGTAGATGGAGCGTTCCTTGTGCTTGGGGTCGTGGCTGAAGAACAGCAGCAGCTGCTTGAACAAATACCTGTACATAAAAAAAGGAATATTAACATTATTTCCTGATATCCAGTAATAATGGCAACACTGAACTCAAAAAGAAAAGACAATGGATTATCAGAGGGATCCTATTAGGGTTGTGTTCATTAGGGCACAACGGAAAAGAAAAATTAGCGTTTCGAATTGGACAAGTCCAGGGAATCCCTCCCCGTTTCAGTTTGTTTATTCCATTTGTTGCCTAATGAACACGGCCAGGATGTAGTCTACCTTTGGAGAGCCCGTCTGGCGATGACGATGGCATGACAGTCATGCACCACGGTGCCACTGAAGCAAAGCCAGCCGCTGTAGCTCGACTGGCCTGTGCCCAATGCCACCACCTCATAGCGCTCACAGGACTGGCCCCCGGTGTCAATCAGCTCTGAGGATACACCAACAATACACCCCATAGACACACTGTCGATGTAAGATTAGGCTGAACAGACGTTCACCCAATGTGAAAAATGCAGTGGGTCATATTTTGGGGTGAATTCTAATTTTGGGTCTGGAATGAGACCTATAGTGAGCAGTATGGGAGAACTCACCTCTCTCTAGGACAAAGGCAGCCAGGTGGCTTTTGCAGCTATGGAACTCTGGACACTCCCTCAGGAGGCGCTCAAACCTCTCGCTGCACACTGCTGCCATTCGATGTTTATGCCAGTCTGTGTAACCCACTGGAAACACAGCTTGAGGAGATGTTCATTAAGATCTTTCTAAAGTGTGCTTAAAGGAATACTTCTGGATTTTGGCAATCGGGCCCTTTATCTAGCTACTTACCTTGAGTCAGGAACTCGTGGATACTATTTTTATGTCTCTGTGTCCAGTATGAAGGAAGTTAGAGATTTCGCGAGCCAATGCTAACTAGCGTTAGCGAAATCGCTGGAAGTTTATGGGTATCTGATAGCATACAGATACCCATAGACTTCCAGTGTTAGCGCAACTACCTCTAACATCCTTCATACTGGACACAGATACATAAAAATGGTATCCACAATTTCATCTGACTATGGGGAAGTAGATAAAGGGCCTCATTGCCAAAATCCTGAAGTCTCTTTAACTATGTGTGCCTTTACAGGGAAGTAGCCTGTTCCCTCTCAATTGTATTTATCCAGGAAGTCCCACTGAGGTCAGAAGACCTCTTTTACAAGGGACACCTGGCCCCTCACCCACCTCCAACCCTCTTGCCTCTCTTGGGGCTGCTCTCCAGGTTGTCCAACTGGTCCAGGACCCCTTGTTTGAGGAAGCTGATGTCCCCCTCGGACCGGGGCGGTGTGCCTGGGAGAGAGTACCCGTCACAGTCATCGCTAAAATCCTCCAGGTCAGCTGGCATCAGCCTGTGGCTCTGCAGAGGGAGCCTGGGGGAAGATGACCCCTGGACGGGTATGCAGTCTTCTGTCAGCAACGGCCCCAGCAGGTTTGGGGTCCTGGAACCACCACCATCAATACATAGGGTTTTGTCGAAGCCCAGAGGGTCACCGACATCACAGTCGAAATCTCGACCCATGGCCCCACCACTGCTGCTGATCCGGTGGCGCATCCCCATCGCGGGCTCGCCCTCTGAGGGAAAACGCTTCAGCAGAGAGGCCGCCATTCTCGGCAGCCGCTTGTTCACAACGTTATGGTCCACCATTGTATGAGACCTGCTGTAGACTGAAAGGCAACGCCAAAAATACTTAACACATCCGCCAAGTTAGGGCCGGATTTCTCTGACTACAGCCCTATGTATGATCAATGCATGATGAATGGCCATATAACGAAAGTGAGCTAGGTCGGAACTGTTATTCATCGTCCTTGGACATTACAGGAACCATATAAAAAAAATCTAACTAGTAACTCAGTTAAGTTAGTGAAGCAAGATAGGTCGAAGTGTTCTCTATAGTGAATTTGCAAGCCAAACGATTCACCTGACCTTATCCAACAGGTTAGTGAATTTGCAAGCTAAACCATTTACATGTCCTTATCACTTTCGTTATTTGCACAAGAGTTCTGCAACGACAAGTTGTAACAAGCCTCGTTTGGCTTCCTAATGGATAGCAACTGCGAATCTTTCAATTAATTAGTGACATAGCGTTACTTTCACATTAAAGGTTCTAGCTGTGAACATAAAACTTAAATTGTTACCGTCACCCCGAAATGTCAATTGAAGGTTGACGTTCCCTCGATGGATTTGGACACGAGCAGAAGCTTATGACGTGTTTGGGATAAAACAATAGTGTTGCTGTTTAGCTAACGTTACACACATCTACAATCTTGATGGTGAGTCGTCGTTGAAAGGGAAATGTCAAAAATGTTCTACTTCATATTCATCATCTCCACCCCATCAATATGAAAATTGCGCGTTTCTATGTGCAATACAATAACTTTTTTCTTCTTCTCGTTTTGTGTTTGTTTGTCTAGAAATGTAGACTCCTGTATGCGGTGGAGCTGGGCTATCGCTAGATGGCATACATCTCGTCAAGTTGAATTGTTTTGCATTTTAGCTAACCTTAACTATTTTCCTAACATTAACCTAATTCTCCTAACCAGCTACGAGTTGTGAATTCTGACATAAGATGTATCCCATGCCCATCATTGAGGCTGGTCTGTATGGAGTGGCATCTCTGGCATGTGTTTGAATTTGCAGGCAAGTGGTGTACAAAATCTAAATGCATGCCAACGCAAATACATTGATTGGTTCATTTATTGATTATGGTTATATTTGTATTTATTATGGATCCCCATTCAGCAGCTACTCTTCCTGGGGTCAAGCAAAAGTAAGGCGCATCACAATACATTCACAGATTTCACAACACACTGTGTGCCTTCAGGCCCCTACTCCATCACTAGCACATATCTACAGTACTTAAATCCATGTGTATGTATGTGTGTGTATAGTGCGCATTTTATCGTGTGTGTATGCATGTGTCTGTGCCTATGTTTGTGTTGCTTCATAGTCCCTGCTGTTTCATAAGGTGTATTTTTATGGGTTTTTTAAATCTAATTTTACTGCTTGCATCAGTTACTTGATGTGAATAGAGTTCCATGTAGTCATGGCTCTATGTAGTACTGTGCGCTTCCCATAGTCTGTTCTGGACTTGGGGACTGTGAAGACCTCTTGGGGTATGCATGGATGTCCGAGCTGGGCGCTTGCAGTTCAAACAGACAGCTCGGTGCATTCAAAATGTCAATACCTCTCATAAAAATAAGTAGCGATGACGTCAATCTCTCCTCCACTTTGAGCCAGGAGAGATTGAAATGCATATTATTAATATTAGCTCTCTGTGTACATCCAAGGGCCAGTCGTGCTGCCCTGTTCTGAGCCAATTGAAACTTTCCTAAGTCCTTTTATGTGACACCTGACCACAAGAACAGTAGTCCAGGTGTGACAAAACTAGGGCCTCTAGGACCTGCCTTGTTGAGAGTGCTGTTGAGAAGGTAGAGCAGCACTTTATTATGGACAGACTTCTCCCCATCGTAGCTACTGTTGTATCAATATGTTTTGACCATGACAGTTTACCATCTAGTGTTACTCCAAGCAGTTTAGTCATCTCAACTTGCTCAATTTCCACATTATTTATTACAGGATTTAGTTGAGGTTTAGGTTTTAGTCAATGATTTGTTCCAAATACAATACTTTTAGTTTTATATATATTTAGGACTAACTTATTCCTTGCCACCCACTCTGAAACTAACTGCAACTCTTTGATAAATGTTGCAGTCATTTCAGTCGCTGTAGTAGCTGACATGTATAGTGTTGAGTCATCCGCATATATAGACACTCTGGCTTTACTCAACCAGTGTGGCATGTCATTAGTAAAGATTGAAAAAAGTAATGGGCCTAGACAGCTGCCCTGGGAAATTCCTGATTGTTCCTGGATTATGTTGGAGAGCCTTCCATTAAAGAACACCCTCTGTGTTCTGTTAGACCGGTAACTCTTTATCCACATTATAGCAGGGGGTGTAAAGCCATAACACATACGTTTTTCCAGCAGCAGACTATGATCGGTAATGTCAAAAGCTTCACTAAATTCTAACAAAACAGCCCCCACAATCTTTTTATCATCAACTTCTCTAAGCCAATCATCGGTCATTTGTGTAAGTGCTGTGCTTGTTGAGTGTCCATGCTGAAATTCTGTTGTCAATTTGTTTACTTGAAATAGCATTGTATCTGGTCAAACACCATTTTTTCCCCCAGAAGTTTATTAAGGGTTGGTAACTGGCTGATTAGTCAGCTATTTGAGCCAGTAAAGTAGGCTTTACTATTCTTGGGTAGCGGAATGACTTTTGCTTCCTTCCAAGCCTGAGGGCACACACATTCTAGTAGGCTTAAATTGAAAATATGGCAAATAGGAGTGACAATATCTTCCGCTATTATCCTCAGTAATTTTCCATCCAAGTTGTTAGACCTCGGTGGCTTGTCATTGTTGATAGACACTAATAATTTTGTCACCTCTTCCACACTCAGTTTACGGAATACAAAATTACAATGCTTGTCTTTCATAATTTGGTCAGATATACATGGATGTGTAGTGTCAGCATTTGTTGCTGGGATGGCATGGCTCAGTTTGCTAATGTTGCCAATGAAAAAAATCATTAAAGTAGTTTGCAATATCAGTTGGTTCTGTGATGAATGAGCCATCTGATTCAATATGTTTGCCTTTTTTCCCAAAATGTCATTTAAGGTGCTCAAGCTTTTTACTATCATTCTTTGTCATTTATCTTTGTTTCATAGTGTATTTTCTTCTTCTTTTTATTCAGGTTAGTCACATGATTTCTCAATTTGCAGTTTGTTTGCCAATCGGTTGTGCAGCAAGACTTATTTGCCATTCCTTTTGCCATTCATCTCAACCATACATTTTTTTTTTTTAATTCCTCATGAATCCATGGAGATTTACGTTTTTAAAGTCATTTTCTTAATGGGTGCGTGCTTATTAGTAACTGGAATAAGCAATTTCATAAATGTGTCAAGTGCAGCGTCTGTTTGCTCCACATTACACACCACAGACCAGCAAATATTCTTTACATCAACAACATAGGAATCACTACAAAACATATTGTATGACCTCTTATACACTATATTAGGCCCAGTCTTTGGAACTTTGGTTTTCCTAGATATGGCTACTATATTGTGATCACTACATCTGATGGATTTGGATACTGCTTTAAAGCAAATATCTGCAGCGTTAGTAAAGATATGATAAATACATGTTGATGATTTCATTCCTTTACTGTTTGTAACTACCCTGGTAGGTTGACTGATAACCTGAACCAGGTTGCAGGCACTAGTTACAGTTTGAAGCTTTATCTTGAGTGGGCAGCCTGATGAAGGCCAGTCGATATTTAAATCACCCAGAAAGTTAACCTCTTATTCTATGTTGTGAATGTGTCGTAAGATTTGTATTTAAGCAGTAGATACATTGTTTAGAGGTTGCATGTGATTTTGTGGCCCACTGCCTGCCTGTCAAGGCAGGGGTGAAGATGACATAACATCGTCTGCACACTAGATGGAAGCAAAGTAGCAATGTAAATTAGCAACCTGAGCTGCAGTGTAGGCTCTTCTGCAAGAGTGTAGGTTTTCATTTCAGCAATCACCCCATCAAAAGATTAAGAAACTATATAAACAATTCCAAAATGGTGCTGAATGTTGCAGCATGCACATGAGCATTTTAACACACATTGGCCCCAATTAAAAGCAATCTGCATAAACAGGTTCACTGTTATATCCAACTCTAGCTCACAGCTTGCCTTTGTGGCGAACAACCAGGCCTCATGCTAAATTCCTGGAAATAATTTTTGTAATTTGTTCCTTAAGTTAATTATCAACTTCAAGTCAGTCAATTAGTCTTAACTATTAGAAATAGGAGCCGCCACCCCCCCCCCCCCCCACACACACACACACAGCGGCAGTTAACACAGCATTGCCTTGTTCTACAGCTCTTGTCTGTCTCAGTGGGCTAGTAAACAGCTGTCGGGGCTGGCTTATGGGGGGGAGGGAGGAGTAGTATGGATGGTGCGGCCTGGAGGATTTGGTGGTGGGGGGTTTCTATTCCTAATAGCTGAGGGGAGGGGGAGTCTGCTGGGGGGCTGACAGGGGCCTCTGAATGTGCAGCTGTATTCATCACTGTTGTTGGATCCCTTCTCCTTTAATTTTAGTAAGATAACTCAAGCCAGAGTGGTAAACATGTCTGTCCCTGGATGGCATGTTTATAAAGCAATACACTGATGAAATACAGCTTGTCAACCTTGGCATCGGTATTCTAGCCTTTTTACATCTCTTCTTCTGGCTATTTGTTTAGACATCCGATCAGAGTAGTGAAACAGAGATTCTTGACTTGTTCTCCTAAACTGGATTGAGAAAATATGTTCAATACTTATTTACTTTGAACATGTTATGGGTTCCAAATGGACGCTTCCTTCCTGCCAAGAAATGATACTAAATGTTAAATTCCTTCCAATTTCCCTGAAAAAATTCACTACTCTGGTCTTGCTGATAGCATTATGGGGCCCAGCCTCATTCAAATGAAGGGATTAAATGATGTCCCTATTCAGCCAAGTCAGACATGCAGCGGGAGGTAATGTCTGCACTGGCATAACAAATGTACAACCTTTATAGTCACAGGAAGATTCAAAAAACATTGGTGAGGGCCATTGCAACCTGAACCTAAGATATGTTACATTAACTTTACCATTCCAAGGCAACATTGTGTGTGAGCTCGTAGATTTCCAGTTGACCTCTCAAAAGAAGGTCGCCACTGGGCTATAGAGTTAACTGACATCTGGTGAAAAGAGTTGTGGATTTAGAGAGGCCAAAAGAAAAGTAAAATTGACCGATCGATCTCTCCTCCTCAAGTACCCTCCCCCGTTTCTTTTAGCCCCTGTTGACCTCTGCCCTATTCTTTCTTCTCATTTCACTCCCACCTGTTCCTGCCCCGCCTTTCATCTCCCATCTGCCAGAGTAGCTCCAGGAGGAGAGCGAGGGATATGGGGAGTGAGGGACAGGAGGAGGGATATGAGGAGCAAGGGACAGGAGGAGAGGGAGGGATATGAGGAGCGAGGGACAGGAGGAGAGGGAGGGATATAAGGAGCAAGGGACAGGAGGAGGGATATGGGGAGCGAGGGACAGGAGGATAGAGGGAGGGATATGGGGAGCGAGAGACAGGAGGATAGAGGGAGGGATATGGGGAGCGAGGGACAGGAGGATAGAGGGAGGTATATGGGGTGTGAGAGACGGGAGGGATATGGGGAGCGAGGGACAGGAGGATAGAGTCAGGGATATGAGGAGCGAGGGACAGGAGGAGAGGGAGGGATATGAGGAGCAAGGGACAGGAGGAGGGATATGGGGAGCGAGGGACAGGAGGATAGAGGGAGGGATATGGGGAGCGAGGGACAGGAGGATAGAGGGAGGGATATGGGGTGCGAGAGACGGGAGGGATGTGGGAGGGATATGGGGTGCGAGAGACGGGAGGGATGTGGGGAGCGAGGGAGAGATATGAGGAGCAAGGGACAGGAGGAGAGGGAGGGATATGAGGAGCGAGGACAGGAGGAGAGGAAGGGATATGAGGAGGGATATGGGGAGCGAGGGACAGGAGGAGCGAGGGACAGGAGGAGTGAGGGAGGGATATGGCGAGGGAGGGATATGGGGAGTGGGGGACAGGAGGAGAGAGGAAGGGATATGGGGAGCGGGGGACAGGAGGATAAAGGGAGGGATATGGGGAGCGAGGGACAGGAAGAGCGAGGGAGGGATATGGGGAGCGAGGGACAGGAGGAGCGAGGGACAGGAGGAGAGAGGGAGGGATATGGGGAGAGCGAGGGACAGGAGGAGAGAGGGAGGGATATGTAGAGGGAAGGATATGAGGAGAGAGGGAGAGGAGGAGGGGGGGGATATGAGGAGCGAGGGACAGGAGGAGGAGAGGGAGGGATATGAGGAGCGAGGGACAGGAGGAGGAGAGGGATATGAGGAGCGAGGGACAGGAGGAGGAGAGGGAGGGATATGGGGAGCGAGGGACAGGAGGAGGGGAGGGAGGGATATGGGGAGCGAGGGACAGGAGGGGAGGAAGGGATATGAGGAGCGAGGGACAGGAGGAGAGAGAGAGAGAGAGAGAGGGAGGGATATGGGGAGCGAGCGAGGGAGGGATATGGGGAGCGAGGAACAGGAGGATAGAGGGAGGGATATGGGGAGCGAGGGACAGGAGGGACAGGAGGAGCGAGGGAGGGATATGGTGAGCGAGGTAGGGATATGGGACAGGAGGAGGAGAGGGAGGGATATGGGGAGCGAGGGACAGGAGGAGGGGAGGGAGGGATATGGGGAGCGAGGGACAGGAGGAGGGGAGGAAGGGATATGAGGAGCGAGGGACAGGAGGAGAGAGAGAGAGAGAGAGAGAGGGAGGGATATGGGGAGCGAGCGAGGGAGGGATATGGGGAGCGAGGAACAGGAGGATAGAGGGAGGGATATGGGGAGCGAGGGACAGGAGGGACAGGAGGAGCGAGGGAGGGATATGGTGAGCGAGGTAGGGATATGGGACAGGAGGAGGAGAGGGAGGGATATGGGGAGCGAGGGACAGGAGGAGGGGAGGGAGGGATATGGGGAGCGAGGGACAGGAGGAGAGAGAGAGGGAGGGATATGAGGAGCGAGGGACAGGAGGAGAGAGAGAGGGAGGGATATGAGGAGCGAGGGACAGGAGGAGAGAGAGCGGGAGGGATATGGGGAGCGAGGGACAGGAGGAGAGAGAGAGGGAGGGATATGGGGAGCGAGCGAGGGAGGGATATGGGGAGCGAGGAACAGGAGGATAGAGGGAGGGATATGGGGAGCGAGGGACAGGAGGAACGAGGGAGGGATATGGTGAGCGAGGTAGGGATATGGGACAGGAGGAGAGAGGGAGAGATATGAGGAGCGAGGGATAGGAGGAGAGGGAGGGAAATGAGGAGCGAGGGACAGGAGGAGAGGGAGGGATATGAGGAGCAAGGGACAGGAGGAGGGATATGGGGAGCGAGGGACAGGAGAGAGAGAGAGGGAGGGATATGGGGAGCGAGGGACAGGAGGAGAGAGAGAGGGAGGGATATGGGGAGCGAGCGAGGGAGGGATATGGGGAGCGAGGAACAGGAGGATAGAGGGAGGGATATGGGGAGCGAGGGACAGGAGGAGCGAGGGAGGGATATGGTGAGCGAGGTAGGGATATGGGACAGGAGGAGAGAGGGAGAGATATGAGGAGCGAGGGACAGGAGGAGAGGGAGGGAAATGAGGAGCGAGGGACAGGAGGAGAGGGAGGGATATGAGGAGCAAGGGACAGGAGGAGGGATATGGGGAGCGAGGGACAGGAGGATAGAGGGAGGGCTATGGGGAGCAAGGGACAGGAAGATGGAGGCAGGGATATGGGGTTCGAGAGACAGGAGGATAGAGGGAGGGATATGGGGAGTGAGGGACAGGACGAGAGAGGGAGGGATATGAGGAGCGAGGGACAGGAGGAGGGAGGAATATGGGGAGCGAGGGAGAGGAAGATGGAGGCAGGGATATGCCCTGCCTCCATCTTCCTCTCCCTCGCTCCCCTGCGAGAGACAGGAGGAGCGAGGGAGGGGTATATGGGGAGCGAGGGAGGGATATGGGGAGCGAGGGACAGGAGGAGAGAGGGAGGGATATGGGGAGAGCGAGGGATATGGGGAGAGAGGGAGGGATATGAGGAGCGAGGGACAGGAGGAGAGGGAGGGATATGAGGAGCGAGGGACAGGAGGAGAGGGAGGGATATGAGGAGCGAGGGACAGGAGGATAGAGGCAGGGATATGGGGAGCGAGGGTCATGAGGATAGAGGCAGGGATATGGGGAGAGCGAGGGACAGGAGGAGAGAGGGAGGGATATGAATAGGGAAGGATATGATGAGAGAGGGACAGGAGGAGAGGGAGGGATATGAGGAGCGAGGGACAGGAGGATAGAGGCAGGGATATAGGGAGGGCAGGACAGGAGGATAGAGGGAGGGATATGGGAAGCGAGGGACAGGAGGATAGAGGCAGGGATATGGGGAGCGAGGGTCATGAGGATAGAGGGAGGGATATGGGGAGAGGGAGGGACAGGAGGAGAGTGGGAGGGATATGGGGAGCAAGGGAGGGATATGGGGAGCGAGGGACAGGAGGAGAGAGGGAGGGATATGAGGAGCGAGGGACAGGAGGGGAGGTAGGAGTGAAGACTGGCAGATCTCGCTATAGGCTTGTCCTGTATTAAATTATCATCATGCTACCACATGAGACAAAGATGATTGTGAGTCACATTGTAAAATTGATGTCTGTTCCTCAAGCAGATAAACCATTTAATGTTATGTATTTCACCGCATTTGTTTATGATAACAATTATATACAGGAAGTGATTTGTCTGTGGAAGTTTAGACTTTTTGGAAACGGATAGTTTAGGATAAAAATATTTAAAGACGGGGAGGGATATCAATGTATTTAGCCATTGTTTTCTTGGACATTGCAGATGCAAAATGAAAAGACTAGAGACTTGCACATCCATGCCTCAAATACACAAATTACCCTTGTTGATACACGCCTTACAATATCTGACAATAGAGATATTGTTATTGGGATTGTGGTTGGGGTGTTCGTCTTTGGGCCAAGCAATAAGAGTTTGTGGCCCGCAAGGGACCTCATATTACAGTATCATAAGACAAGTACCATGTCCTTACACACACATGAAAAATAGCTATAACATCACAGACACACACATACTTACCCTACATAGACTTATCCCACATGCTTGCACATGAGCAGCATATCAATGAGCACAACCTACCACACCCAGCCACATGCTCCAGCACAACCCACACCCCTCCTTTTGTCCCGTCCCACAGTCAGACTGCAGTCTGGGGGTAGGGAGGTAGGAGTAGTGGCCACAACAGCCTGGCTTTTCCCCTGAGGGTCTGGGGAACTTGGCCTGATTCTCCCCCAACTCTCCCTTTAGGGAAAGGGTCTCTGGGCAGCTGTATTGTGAACCAGGCAGATGCTTGTCCTTTTGATGGGAGGGCAGGGGTAACTCTGTGAATCCTCTTCCCAGGTTCCCATGCCCCATGACAGGCTTGTGTCACACCCCTCGAGGGGATACAAATGAAACAGCACCAGAGAGGGAGCGAGACCAGGCACACAGTCCATCTGCTCCTTGACACAAAGACCTCTCAGATATACCTATAGATATGCACAGCATTGGTCCGCATACAAAGACAACAGGTATGCTAACTTACTGGGGAACAGAGTGCGATATTGAGTGAAGATTCTTTGACCTACTACTACTATATGATGAAAATGTAACTATAAAACATGGTATGAGAGAGTAAAATAGAACCATCATAGGACTATGTAATAACCAGAGAAATAATAACCAGAGAAAACAATATAGAAATGGTTATGGTAATGTATTAAAAGCTGGAGTTAAACTAACTGGAAGCCTAACTTGTATTCCAGGAATTACAAAACATTAGGAACACCTTCCTTTTTTGCCCTCAGAACAGCTTCAATTCATTGGGGCAAGGACTCTGCAAGGTGTTAAAAGCGTTCCACAGAGATGCTGGCCCATGTTGACTATAATGCTTCCCACAGTTGTGTCAAGTTGGCTGGTAGTGGATCTCTACTCCGAATAGCTCGTTCCATCTCATCCCACAGATGTTCAGTTGGATTGAGATCTGGTGACTGGGCAGGCCACTGCAGTAAGCTGAATGTACTGTCATGTAAGTGGATCCATTCCTGGACAATCCTATCCTTGTGGCATTGGGCATTATCCTGCTGAAGAAATCAATTTGCAGATGGATATACTACTGCCATGAAGGGATGCAGCTGATTGGCAATGTTCAGTATCAATGATGTTCAGATATCTATAGCATAGATCAAAGTAGGCTAGTCTTATCTGGTTAATATCCAGCACTAGTTTTGGGGCTTTTTTAGGAGGTAGTTGCTATGTTTTAAGGCATTGGAGGCTAATCTTTATTAAAGAACCATCAAATGTGGCATAAACGTACTGTACAAAACATTAGCACATCCTGCTCTTTCCATATCATAGACTGAACAGGTTATTCCAGGTGAAAGCTATGAACCCTTATTGATGTCATTGTTAAATACACTTCAGTTTGTGTAAATCAAATCGAATTTTATTTGTCACATAAGCCGAATACAACAGGTGTAGACCTTACAGTGAAATGCTTACTTACAAGCCCTTAACCAACAATGCAGCTTTAAGAAAAATGCCTAAAAAAGAAAATAAATAAATAAAAGTAACAAATAATTCAAGAACAGCAGTAAAATAACAATAGCGAGGCTATATACAGGGGGTACCAGTACAGAGTCAATGTGCGGGGGCACCGGTTAGTCAAGGTAATATGTACATGTAGGTAGAGGTGTTAAAGTGACTATGCATAGATAAGAGGGTATCAGCAGTGTAAAAGTGGGGGGCGGGGGAAGGGGGGGGGGGGGTAATGCTAATAGTCTGGGTAGACATTTGATTAGATGTTCAGGAATCTTATGGCTTGGGGGTAGAAGCCTCTTGGACCAAGACTTCGGTACTCCGGTACTGCTTGCTGTGCGGTAGCAGAGAGAACAGTCTATGACTAGGGTGGTTGGAGTCTTTTTGACAATTTAGGGCCTTCCTCTGACACCGCCTGGTATAGAGATCCTGGATGGCAGGAAGCTTGGCCCCAGTGATGTACTGGGCCGTACGAACTACCCTCTGTAGTGCCTTGCAGTCGGAGGACGAGTAGGTGCCATACCAGGCAGTGATGCAACCCAACAGGATGCTCTCGATGGTGCAGCTGTACAACCTTTTGAGGATCTGAGGACCCATGCCAAATCTTTTCAGTTTCCTGAGGGGGAATAGGTTTTGTCGTGCCCTCTTCACAACTGTCTTGGTGTGCTTGGACCATGATAGTTTGTTGATTATGTGGATGTCAAGAATGGGGGTGTTCTCAGTCCTCCTTTTCCTGTAGTCCACAATTATCTCCTTTGTCTTCATCACTTTGAGGGAGAGGTTGTTGTTCTTGCACCACACGGTCAGGCCTCTGACCCCCTTCCAATAGGCTGTCCCGTCGTTGTCGGGGATCAGGCCTAGCACTTTTGTGTCATCGGCAAACTTAATGATGGTGTTGGAGTCGTGCCTGGCCGTGCAGTCAGGAGTGAACAGGGAGTACAGGAGAGGATTGAGCACGCACCCCTGAGGGGCCCCCGTGTTGAAGATCAGCGTGGAGGATGTGTTGTTACCTACCCTTACCACCTGGGGAGTGGCCCGTCAGGATCCAGTTGCAGAGGGAGGTGTTTAGTCCCAGGGTCCTTAGCTTAGTGATGAGCTTTGAGGGCACTATGGTGTTGAGCTTGAGCTGTAGTCAATGAATAGCATTTTCACATAGGTGTTCCTTTTGTCCAGGTGTGAAAGGGCAGTGTGGAGTGCAATAGAGATTGCATCATCTGTGGATCTGTTGGGGCGGTATGCAAATTGGAGTGGGTCTAGGGTTTCTGGGATAATGGTGTTGATGTGAGCCATGACCAGCCTTTCAAAGCACTTCATGGCTACAGACGTGAGTGCTACGGGTCCGTAGTCATTTAGGCAGGTTACCTTGGTGTTCTTAGGCACAGGGACTATGGTGGTCTGCTTGAAACATGTTGGTATTACACACCGATTGGGAAAGGTTGAAAATGTTAGTGAAGACACTTGCCAGTTGATCAGCGCATGCTCGGAGTATAGGTCCTGGTAATCCGTCTGGCCCTGCGGCCTTGTGAATGTTGACCTGTTTAAAGCTGACAAGGTAAAAATCTGTCGTTCTGCCCCTGAACAAGGCAGTTAACCTACTGTTTCTAGGCCATCATTGAAAATAAGAATTTGTTCTTAACTGACTTGTTAAGTTAAATAAAGGTAAAATTAAATTTAAAAAAAACATTGGCTGCGGAGAGAGGGATCACACAGTCGTCCGGAACAGCTGATGCTCTCATGCATATTTCAGTGTTACTTGCATAGAAGTAATTTAGCTTGTCGGGTAGGCTTGTGTCACTGGGCAGCTCTTGGCTGTGCTTCCCTTTGTAGTCTGTAATAGTTTGCAAGCCCTGCCACATCCAACGAGCGTTGGTGCTGGTGTAGTACGATTAGATCATTCCTTTTGCTAGTCCTGTATTGATGCTTTGACTGTTTGATGGTCCGTCGGAGGGCATAGCGGGGTTTCTTATAAGCTTCTGGGTTAGAGTCCCGCTCCTTGAAAGTGGCAGCTCTACCCTTTAGCAGATGTTGCCTGTAATCCATGGCTTCTGGTTGGGGTATGTACAGTTGAAGTTGGAAGTTTACATACACTTAGGTTGGAGTCATTAAAACTAGTTTTTCAACCACTCCACAAATTTCTTGTTCACAAACTATAGTTTTGGCAAGTCGGTTAGGACATCTACTTTGTGCATGACACAAGTAATTTTTCCAACAACTGTTTACAGACAGATTATTTGACTTATAATTCACTGTATCACAATTCCAGTGGGTCAGAAGCTTACATACACTAAGTTGACTGTGCCTTTAAATAGCTTGGAAAATTCCAGAAAATGATGTCATGGCTTGAGAAGCTTCTGATAGGCTAATTGACATCATTTGAGTCAATTGGAGGTGTACCTGTGGATGTATTTCAAGGCCTACCTTCAAACTCAGTGCCTCTTTGCTTGACATCATGGGAAAGTCAAAAATAAATCAGCCAAGACCTCAGAAAAAGAAATTGTAGACCTCCACAAGTCTGGTTCATCTTTGGGAGCAATTTCCAATCGCCTGAAGGTACCATGTTCATCTGTACAAACAATAGTACAATCTATAAACACCATGGGACCACGCAGCCGTCATACCACTCAGGAAGGAGACGCGTTCTGTCTCCTAGAGATTAACGTATTTTGGTGTGAAAAGTGCAAATCAATCCCAGAACAACCGTAAAGGACATTGTGAAGACCCTGGAGGAAACAGGTACAAAAGTATCTATATCCACAGTAAAACAAGTCCTATATCGACATAACCTGATAGGCTGCTCAGCAAGAAAGAAGCCACTGCTCCAAAACCGCCAAAGAAAAGCCAGACTACGGTTTGCAACTGCACATGGGGACAAAGATCGTACTTTTTGGAGAAATGTCCTCTGGTCTGATGAAACAAAAATAGAACTGTTTGGCCATAATGGCCATCGTTATGTTTGGAGGAAAAAGGGGGAGGCTTGCAAGCCGAAGAACACAATCCCAACCGTGAAGCATGGGGGTGGCAGAATCATGTTGTGGGGTTGCTTTGCTGCAGGAGGGACTGGTGTCAGGTGTGGTCTGCACAACGCATCACCGGGGGCAAACTACCTGCCCTCCAGGACATCTACAACACCCGATGTCACAGGAAAGCAAAAAAGATAATCAAGGAACATAACCACCTGAGCCACTGGCTGTTCACCCCGCTTCCATCCAGAAGGCGAGGTCAGTACAGGTGCATCAAAGCTGGGACAGAGAGATTGAAAAACAGCTTCTATCTCAAGGCCATCAGATTGTTAAACAGCCATCACTAGCACAGAGAGGTGGCTGCCTACCTACAGACTTGATATCATTGGCCACTTTAATAAATGGAACACTAGTCACTTTAATAATACCACTTCAAGAATGTGTACATATCTCCATTACTTATCTCATGTATATACTGTATCCTACACTATATATTGCATCTGAGCCGCTCTGTCACTGCTCATCCATATATTTTATATTTATATATTCTTATCCCATTACTTTACTTGATTGTGTGTATTAAGTTTTGTTGTGGAATTTGTTAGATATTAGGTTTTGTTGTGGAATTGTTAGAGATGACCTGTTAGATACTGCTGCACTGTCAGATCTAGAACCATAAGCATTTCGCTACACTCGCAATAACATCTGCTAACCATGTGTATGTGATCAATAACATTTTATTTGAAAGGAGGATACCTAGTCAGTTGTACAACTGAACGCCTTCAACTGAAATATGTCTTCCGCATTTAACCCAAGGTCTTCCTAATGTTTTGTACACTCAGTGAATACCATTTAGCAGACGCTTTTATTCAAAGCGAATTAGTCATGCGTGCATACATTTTACGGGCCGGGAATCGAACCCACTATCCTGGCGTTGCAAGTCCCATGCTCTACCAACTGAGCGACAAAAGACCTTTTTTAAGCTTTTAATATTTATTTCTGTTGAACATTTCTTTATATTTCTATGCCGTTGAGGACTCCTTTCATTATGCTACATCTGTTGATTGATCTGTCCCCAACTTCACGGTTTGACGTGAATTAGTGTTTTAGCATAGAAGTGTGCCAGGGATAATGTGTGGTTCATTGCCGCCACGCGCCCCTCGCTCGTTAGAATATTAATGTACGAGCGAACAGCAGTGGCCCTTCCCCCTCTAAATCACACACACACACTTTGGAGTGAAGCAATTTTTATGACTCTGCTTGAAAGAAGGGTTTGTTCTCAATAAACTGGTTACTTCAACATCTCTGCGCAATTTATAAGAACAAATAATGAATCTATTCTCTGTATAAAACGCACTCGGCTACCCATATTATTGGTAGGAGATTATATAGTAGGCTAATAGTTAAATTGACTATATAGTCCAACATCCCATAGTAACTGTTTGAATATTAAGGTTATTGAAGTGCATGGTCTGAAGTAACGTATAGCTAAACTAGCCCACTGGGCACAGACGTCAGTTTTTTTTATTTTATTTGGTTGAGATGTCAAACAACGTGAAATCAACCAAAAAATGCCACCCTGTCATTGGATTTAAGTTAAAAGTTGCATGACAAAAATACGTAATTCCCTTACTTTGATGACTTTTTGCTAAATCAGTTTCCACGCTGATTGAACATCATCACATTTAATTGTTTTGTTGAAATTACATTGATTCAACCTGTTTTTGACCAGCGGCAGGCTACTGCCACTCAATATTTTGCAAATGTCCAATGTTAATAGACGCTATTGGGCAGATGATCATTATTAATAGCCTGTGGTATGCATTTGAATCGTTCACCCCCCTAATACAGTTTATGAAAGAATGATGTAGGCCTATAGGCTATACTGGCAAAAGGCCCATGCACGACAGATGCTGGAAATACCACTGTTGGTGCCCCCTAAATCAATATGCATTAAGAAAGTAGTGCGCAGTTGGGAAGGATGGTTCGAGAAAACAATAGTGTGTGGGGACACTGCACCGTAGACCATGTGCCATTGATTACCATACAGCTGTTCGCATGGAGTTCACACAAAGGCAACTGCCATGATATCCAAAACTCTAGCGCGAGTGCCCTCCCCAATTCAACCACTTAACAATAGACCCCCGAATATCCCCGAGGCGCACAATGAAAGGTCTTATCCGTAACCTGTCTGCTTTTGTCGGCTAGCACGCGTCTGAGCAATTATTTTGGGTCTGAAGAAAGGGCAGACCATGCAATTCTTCCCTACTGCCTTCAGATCGATATTTAGCCTACCAAAAAAACAATAAGGGCAATGAATTATAATGCCAACGTTTTGTGAACTTATTTGGAATATAAATTATAAGCCTAAGTATATAGGCTGTATCAAATAATAGGTTATAACCACCTATAACCACAAATGTAGCCTAGTCCGTCAGGTGATACTGTCTATCAATTAATAAACCATTTATTTAATACCGGTTGGCTAAAGTTCTTAAATTAACAACTTTCTCTTTACATGTTTCCAATTTGGTATTTTTTTATGTCTGATAGAAGTTGAATAATTAAATATGTAGGTCTAAACATGCCGTTTTAGATGCAGGTGTCATATTATTTCCATAGGCTAGCTAGCCCACATATCTCCAAATTAGTGGACATTTGGCTATTCGTATTACTGTATAAAAATCGTCTTGGTCCAATCACACTTTAAATATGATTATGGTCGAAGTATAGGCCTTGTGCCTTCACATTTTGCTGACAAATTTAATCAGCACCAAATCCACACGCATCCCACATCTACTGGTTGTCCCTTGGGTCTTCCCCTGTCCCGCCTCCTAACGCGTGAAGGGGGCGCATCAGGGGTATAAAACCCAATCAATCTCATTAAGCACCAGAACCAAAACAAGTGAAAACCACGACCAGGGAAAAGGAAAGAGCGAGGACTTTTTTATGCCTTTTCACACTTATTTTATGGTGTGACTGCAAGGATATTTTTCTACAGCTTTAGCCATTTGATTTTTTGGGAATAAGCGCGTGTCACTTCTATTGGACACAACGAATGTATACACCTGCGGATTGTTGTATAGCTACCAACCAAACAACTGCCATAAATGGCCTCACTACCTTTTAGATGTGTCTTGGCTTTGGTTGTAATGCAAGTGGTAAGTACGAAAGGTAACAATAAGGAACCATTCAATATTGCCTTGCTTTACACACGGCTTAAATATGATTTCTAATGTCCAATTCGTTCTTCTCTTGGCAGGTATCGTCCTCAGGTGTGTTCGAGCTGAAAGTCCATTCGTTCAACACTGCCCACCGCATATGCAGAAGGCATAGAGACTGCCACATATTTTTCCGAATTTGTCTAAAACACTCGGAGGACGTTATTCATGCGGAGCCACCGTGCACGTTTGGAACCGGACACACCAACGTCATCCGCGCAGATCAGACCTCGATTTCCAGCAGCGCTCCAATTAGAATACCGTTCCATTTCAAGTGGCCGGTAAATAACCGTTTATACATAAATATTAAATGTTAGACAAGGAAATACAAATTATGTTACTGTATATCATTATTGCGTAAACTTTAACCCAGGATTTACCTCTATTCCAGGGAACATTTTCGCTGATAATTGAAGCATGGAACGCAGAAACCCCTACAGAATACACAGGTAAGGTGTTGTTGCAGTAGACATATTATAGCCTGTCTTAACAGCCTACCTAAGTTCAAACATTCAATATGACAATAGGCTACTAAAATACAAATGTTATTGTATATTTCAGACAACCAAAACAACCTTGTCAGCCGCTTGGCAACCAGAAGAAGACTGGCCATCGGCGAGGACTGGTCTCAAGACGTCCACTTCGGAGAGCAGAGCGAGCTGCGCTACTCCTACCACGTATTCTGTGACGAGTACTACTTTGGCGACAGCTGCGCGGAGTACTGCAGACCCCGCGACGACGCTCTGGGCCACTACACCTGTGACGAGGAGGGGAACAAACACTGTCTGGAGGGCTGGAAGGGCAACTACTGTTCTGATCGTAAGTACAATCGAGTAAACGTCAATGACTTTAGGCTACGTTACTGTCCAGACTCAGATGCTGTCAACCAGTTTGGACGGACTGCACTGTACAGGCCTATTGTGGGTAGACTGCACAGTGCACGCAATTATTAATTGATCAATGAGGCTAATGTTAGAATTGGCATTCTCCTTGGTGAAAACACAATTAATACTTTTTAAAGGTATCACAGGGACAGCATATAGGCAGCATTTAGACCTGAATGATTGGTGACAATAATTATTACATACAGGCCTAATCACAATAATTATTACATATAGGCCTACACAATCACACCAACAATGAAGCATGTGCAACACTTTAATTCACCCATGTTTTATGAAAATGTTTGTGTCAAGTTATTTCTAAATTAAGATTACGTCTCCCTAAATGATTTCCCTTTAATCCTTTAACCAGCCATTCTACTATTTTAGACAGGCATAATTGCAGGAGTCTTAAAGGGGCAATCTGCAGTAACTACATCAATTTTGTACCTATTGATTCTTGAAGAATATAACTTAGAAATGCCCCATGAGCTTAGATCAACTGTCGTATCCCTCTGAAACCAAAATATCACCTTTGTTTTACTCCAATGTTTGCAAACAAAGTAAATGTAAACAAACACTGTATAGCCTAAAAAAATTAAACCTATAATTTTAATACCATGGATGGTCAGTCCTTGCATTTATAGCTCTGTCTACGGATTTGAGAGTGCTCCATTTTGGTGAAACAGTAGTAGGGAGTAGCTTTGTTATTGTTTTAACTGCTGATTGCTTGTGGAGTTCGAATGCTTGTGGCGTTCAATCTGCCTTTTGTTCCCCTGTAACAAAGGGAGAAAGAACCGTGACTGCCAGGGACACATGTTGGAGATGCTGTGTGTCTGTGTGTTGCGGGTGTGCGTGAGGCAGAGGGAGAAAAGAAAGATCTGGCTTTTGTTCCTGCGGTTGTGTGCTCACCAGCTGCTTGGTTTAATACTTAAACAGTTGAAGTCTGAGACGGGGCTGGGGGGGAGCAGACAGGGTTGGGTGTCTGTGTGTGTGTGTGTGTGTGTATGTTCTGTGATGTAAAGCGCAGGGGGGGGTGCCCAATCTGCCCATTCATTGTAATCACCCTCCCATTTCTCCCCTCCTTCCTCCAGCCATCTGCTCGGCGGACTGCAGCGAGAGGCACGGCTACTGCGAGGCCCCTGGGGACTGCAAGTGCAGGATGGGCTGGCAGGGGCCCTCATGCAATGAGTGTGTGCGTTACCCAGGCTGCCTCCATGGCACCTGCGGCCAGCCATGGCAGTGTGACTGCAAGGAGGGTTGGGGCGGCCTCTTCTGTGACCAGGACCTCAACTACTGCACCAACCACCGGCCATGTGCCAACGATGCCACCTGCACCAACACAGGCCAGGGCAGCTACACCTGTACCTGCCGCCCGGGCTACAGCGGCACCAACTGTGAGCTGGAGACCAACGAGTGTGACAGCAACCCCTGCAAGAACGGAGGCAGCTGCAATGTGAGTAATATTTCTGCTTGCAGGAAATAGGCGTTGTTCAATATTGGCTAGTTTAATTTAATTGTGTTAAACAAACTTATTTTAATTAACTTGGAATGCCATGTTTTAATTTTTTATTTCAACTTAATTGTCCATTTGAGGGTAAAATGGAAATGTATCCTTGACACAAACACAGTGTAACAAACACATTCTAGTAATAAATATGTTAAAATAAGACAATGTCAGAAACATGATCAGTAATCATGGATCATCTATGGATTGTAAAAAGCCAAAGCCCAGTCTAGGTGTCTCTCTAACAACAATACTCTCTCTCTTTAGGACCTGGAGAACGACTACTCGTGCACCTGCCCCCAGGGCTTCTATGGGAAGAACTGTGAGATCATTGCCATGACGTGTGCTGACGGGCCTTGCTTCAACGGGGGCACCTGCATGGAGACGCTAACGGGGGGCTATACCTGCCGTTGCCCTCCCACATACACCGGCTCCAACTGCGAGAAGAAACTGGACCGCTGCAGCAACAGCCCCTGTCTGAATGGTGAGTCTGACTGTATTGTATCAAGTTCAAGTTTTTTACATTTGCAAGTATTAAAGTGCAACTGAAGGCAATAAACAACTTATCTGGAAAAAAGCCTGTGGCATCGATGTTATTCAGAAACATTTATTCCAGTGTCAAAATTGACTACAAAGTGTGAATAGTATAATTTTGTTCATAAAGTCAGTCTTGTCCAAAACAAAGTTTTGTAAGTGAGTTCGTCATGACTCACTTGAGGGTTGGGTTTTGATTTCGACAATGCTCTCTTGACCACCAAGTGAGCATTGAGCATTGTGTGGCTGGGGTACCACACTGTCTTTTGGGCTCTAGTGCGGAATCTGTCGGCATAGATGGCCTCGATGGAGGGGAGGGTAGTGCCAATGATTCTCTCTGCATTGAACACTACCCTCTGAAGCCTTTTGTGTCTTGTGTTGGTTTACCATACCACACGGTGATGGATCCAGCCAGGATGCTCTCTACCGTGACTCCGTAGAAGTTGACTAGAGTGCCTGTGCTCATGCCAAACTTCCTCAGTCGCCTCAGGAAATAGAGGCACTTGTGTTGGCTGACCATGTCAAATTGGACGAGATGGTTAGGAACAGGAACTTAAAACAGTTCATCTGCTCCAAATAAATGTGGAAGCAGGTGAAAGTGGATGGAGAGGAGCTTGTCTTGGTTCTGATGACCTTTATTGGTTCAAGTATGCACCTGCTGGTAGTACTTGCTAATGAAGTACTGGACTTGGCTCGTTGAACAATGAATGAATACATGTTTGCAAAGTATATCAATGCACACAGCCTAAGCACATCTTCCTGGAGAAAGTCAATAAAATATTTATTATCGGAAACACAGAACTAAAATCTTGTGTAATTGCATCATATGGTTGATTAAGTTCTGGGGGGAGATGTGTTAAAAAGATACCAGAGCGAGGAGCGTAAGCTCAACTCCCTCTCAGCATGTTCGGGGAAAGTCTATGGGCCAAATGTCCCCAAATGTCCCCTTCTGAAATTTGAAAGATGCGAGCACCTGCGAAATTGTGATTTGTCCAAATGATTAGTGACATGGGAACAAAAGTTCCTCGTTAGTCATCGCATCCCAGTCTGTTGACAGAATCATGTTATTTTGATAAAGACAGACGCCATGAAGACTTAAGTGGCAACTGCGTGATATCCCATGTACCCCATCTTGTACTACTTCAGAATGTGGTAGGCTGCAGTGCACTAAGTGGAGCCGTGTCATATGTTGTCTTATAGGTGGTGAGTGTCTAGACCTGGGTCAGAGCGTGCTATGCCGCTGCCGCTCCGGGTTTACCGGTGCCAACTGCCAGATCAACATCGACGACTGTGCCTCAGTACCCTGCCAGAATGCTGGCACCTGCCAGGACAGCGTGGACGACTACACATGCTCGTGCACGTTGGGCTACGCCGGCAAGAACTGCAGTGTGCGTTCGGACGCCTGTGGCCGCGGTGCCAGCGCCCAGCCCTGCCAGAATGGTGGCACCTGCTTCACCCACTTCACGGGTCCTGTGTGTCAGTGTCCGACAGGTTTCATGGGACCTAGCTGTGAGTTCACGCTGCAGCTCAGCTTCCAGCCCGCCTCCCGACTGACAAATAAGCCTTCCTCCGCCACCCTCACCGCCTCTTGCATCCTGGCGTTACTTGCCCTTGGCCTAGCGGCGGGCATCGTGGTGCTGCGGCGGCACCGGCTGCGTAGTAGGAAGCAACTGAGCGACACAGCGGTGTTTAACGACCTGGAGACGGTGATCAACCATTTCCCCTGCGAGAGAGAGGCTTTCCTGGGGCCCAGTGGCCTGTTCAAGATCAGCAATAGCGACCCGCGCCTCAGCTTGGCATCGCTCGTATCGCTAAGCCCCCCAGATGACAGGACAGGCCGGGGACTTGGGGGGGAGCACCATTCTCTTTCCCCTGGACAGGACTACCTCTGGAGGGGGGAGAGTGGGGCTGGGCTAAGATGAGCCACTGGTCTGGACTCAAGAAGGACAGAAAGAGGATACAGGACAGCCACGCACCTGGGTAAGGAGGGTGGGACAGGAATGGGGAGGAAGAACGGGATCGTTAGCACTTCTTTTTTTCTCTTTTTATGAAATGATAAGTGAATGAAGAAAAGGACAAATGCTACGAATGGTTGGATTCCTGTCATAATTTTTACGTTGCAAATTTAAACAAACAAAGAAAAAAACATGTTGGAAAACAACCTCTCATCATGAAGAACAACAGTAAGTGACCTCTTGAAGTTCGGGAACTTTAGGAAATCTCCTCAGAGAAAGGTCTTCCACGTCAAATAACCCAAAGAGACGACTACCAATACCACATGACCACTTACGTTGGACACTGACCTATCATTTCCCTTGCTGCAACACAGTCATATTCACCAAATGACTCGAAGAACCATTTAAACCAAATACAGGAAGACCTAATTCTCTGACCTGTATGTTTTTGGAAGACCAGTGCACAATAAAGACTTATCAATGACCTTCAAGGAGAAGATATATTTTCTGGATTGACTTAACTGTGTTTTTGATTGTTTGCACATTTCACCAGAACTCATTTGAGCAATTCCAAAAGATAAAACTTTTTTTTTTTTCATTGAAAATGTACTGTGATTTCTTCTAACATACAGTAGTACATACATCAGTCGGTATACCATCATTTTATTTGTTATTTATTTATTATGTGTAAAATGTTTGTCAAATCTTCACCTTTTTTGCCACAAATCCAGAGATATATTTATGTGATCCTAAATGAACAACTTGTAATGGATGTTCTGCATCTTTGTGTGTTGCTGTGTATTCTAAATAGCCCATGAATACTCCAGGAAGAAACACAAAATTGATTTATGACCTGAAATCAATGAACATGTAACTTTGATACACAGATCATGACATAAGTATTGTTGTTTCTGAAGAACAGCCAGTGTAATTTTATGTTCATGCCAAAGTTTATGTTTTGTCTGGCATTTGCTCTGTTCTTTTGTTGTTGTGTTTGTAATGTGTTGAATAAAGACTATAAAATCATCATCGATTATCAACATACAGTACGTTGGCCATATGATATAGGATTAAATGTTATTCAGTTAAAATGGTTTTCATAGGGGTTTACGTAAGACAATATAGTAGAAACAAGCGCTATTTTCATAAGAAAATACAAATTGGGCATGAACTAGTATTTCACCGCCTCTCAAACCTGAATCTGTGGCCCCATTCTTCCTTGCTGTCCTCACTATCAGAGGGTATGATCCTAACTGCTCCATTAGGCTACTTTCACCCATAGAATGTCCCTGTGTCCATTTGCCTGTGAATGTTAGTGGATATGTTGGCAAAAACATTGACCAAGGCCATCATTTTACATGTCTTCCATTTAGCATGATATTGCCCTGTAAAGTAACCTAACCGCACAACATTGCCCTGAGGCAAAAAAAATAAATATATATATATATATATATATATATATATATATATATTTTGTGTACACTATATATACAAAAGTATGTGGACACCTCTTAAAATTAGTGGATTTGGCTATTTCAGTCACACCCGTTGCTGACAAGTGTATAAAATCTAACACACAGCCATGCAATCTCCATAGAGAAACATTGGCAGTATAATTGCCTTACTGAAGAGCTCAGTGACTTTCAATGTGGCACCGTCATAGGATGCCACCTTTCCAACAAGTCAGTTCATTACATTTCTGCCCTGCTAGAGCTGCCCCGGTCAACTGTAAGTGCTGTTATTGTGAAGTGGAAACATCTAGGAGCAACAACAGCTCAGTCGCGAAGGGGAAGGCCACACAAGCTCACAGAACGGGAACACCCAGTGCTGAAGCGCGTATAAATCGTGTTCCAAACTGCCTCTGGAAGCAACGTCAGCACAAGAACTGTTCGGGAGCTTCATGAAATGGTTTCCATGGTCAAGCAGCCGCACACAGTGGTGTAAAGCTCGCCGACATTGGACTCTGGAGCAGTGGAAACGCTCTCTCTGGAGTGATGAATCAGAGCGCGACGTATGTTTGTTGTTGTTGAACGCTGAAACTGAAACCTGTCGAAAGCTGAAACCTGAACTAAAGACCTCGGTTTAAAAGCTGAGTGTTTTTATATACTTTTATTTTATTTTGAATCCTGCGGCTCTGTTGGGCTAAATTGCTGTGAGCGCTGCTATCTGTCCTGGGAACCTGCCAGATTCCGTATAGGGGAAGAGATGCGAAAGCCCAGCTAGCCTAGCTGGCTCGGCGGTCTCAAATGGAGGCCGCTTTTGAATGTTTCCAGCGTTGCAGGAGCTGTGTTTACTTTGCTTTGTTCTGGGACAATGTGGACCACGCTGACTTTCAATGTAGCAACTGCTTGCTTGCGGAGGACTACAGGAGCGAAGTAGCTACTCTTAGCAAGCAAGTAGCAAACCTACATATGCTACTGGGGAACCCACGCCCACCTACTTTTTATTTTTCTTCCACCCCAGTAGCCGGACGCCGCTCTGGTCTGGTGGAAGTTGAACCACCATGTCGGCTCTCCACAGCCGACTGGCCAGTGCTAGGCAGGGTTCCTACCCCGATGGGGTCTCCCACTTCCCTGGAGAACAGAGCTGATCTCGACCCAACCAACCAGCCATGGAGGTACGTCAATTGCCATGGAAGTCAAAGAAGTCGTCCTCTGGCAACGGGGGTCTCCATGGAGATGTTGAGCCTGGAACTGACACAGACCAGAAACAGCTTTGCTGCCCTGGATTCAGAGATTCCTGAGGCCTTCATCCTTTGTGGCTTCCCAATCATGATCGGATCCAGAGGTACCTGCGTCTTCGTCCTTTGCTCTGTCACCCTCTCTGGTGGCTTCTACCTCGGGTTCAGATCCTCGGAGCTCCCAGCCTCACCAGACCGTGAGGCTGCCTGAGAGAACCGGCCCATTCAACATCACCAGCTGTCATTATAGGCAGGTCTATAGTGAGAAACATCTCGGTCCCAAAGGCAAGAACCCTGTGCGACCCAGGAGCACGATTACAGGACATAACAATGCTGCTTCCGACTGTTCTACCACAGATGCCGGGAGCTGACACTGTCGTAGTCCATTTGGTGTCAAACGACATCAGGAGGGCTAGCTCCGGAACATTTGAAAATGGATTTTAAAGAACTGATTTTAGCATTAAAAGACTCCAAAAAACAGTCAATAATTTCAGGTCCAGTACTGTAGCTCTGCTGGAGTCACTTTTATTGATAACTTTGACAACTTCTGTAAACAGAAGATACTCTACAGGAATGACGGAGTCCATCCAAATCATCTTGGACCCTGGACTCTGTCCACGCATTTCAAGGATGCGTTGAAACAATGACTGGTAACTGATCCAAGACCAGCTCAGTTAATCCCTACCATTGTGACAATGAGTCTTCATAATGCTGCATCAAATGTACATGATCTTAGGGGCATTGGCAAACACAATGTAAGTAATGTACCCCTAATTGCACCGAATACATCTGTTTATCCAACAACTATTGTAAGCAGTAATCATGAGCCTATAACCCAGAGTTACACTGTTAGCACTGAGGCGGTGTGCAATAGTTGGAAGACCACTTAGTGCAGGGTGAACTGCATAATCAGCTCCAATGTAAATAACATGAGTAAGTCTACCTCTGATAAGCTTCCCAGAAGCTTTAAAAACAATCAAGCGACCCAGAAAAGTGCTAAAAACAGCCCATATTAACATATGTAGCCTAAGAAACAAGGTCCATGAAGTCAATAACTTGCTTGTAACAGATGACATTCATATTCTGACTATCTCTGAAACTCACTTAGATAATACCTTTGATACAATGGTAGCAATACATGGTTATAACATGGTTATAACATCTACCGAAAAGACAGAAATGCCAACGGAGGCGGTGTTGCGGTCTATATTCAGAACCACATTCCTGTAAAGCTTAGAGACGATCTAATGTTAAATACTGTTGAAGTAATATGGCTACAGGTTCATCTCCCTCACCTAAAGCCCATTCTTGTGGGAAGCTGCCATAGACCATCAAGTGCTAACAGTCAGTATCTGGATAATATATGTGTGAAATGCATGATAATGTATGTGATATCAACAGAGAAGTATATTTTCTGGGTGATTTAAATATTGACTGGCTATCATCAAGCTGCCCACTCAGGAAAACACTCAGTCAACCTACCAGGGTAGTCACAAACAGCACAGGAATTAAATCATCAACATGTATTGATCACATCTTTACTAACGCTGCAGATATTTGCTTTAAAGCAGTATCCAAATCCATAGGATGTAGTGATCACAAGATAGTAGCCATATCTAGGAAAAACAAAGTTCCAAAGGTTGGGCCTAATATAGTGTATAAGAGGTCATACAAGAAGTTTTGTTGTGATTCATAAGTTGATGATGTAAAGAATATTTGCTGGTCTGTGGTGTGTAATGAGGAGCAACCAGACGCTGCACTTGACCCCTTTATGAAACAACTTATTCCAGTTACTAATAAGCAAGAAAATTACTGTAAAAACTGTTAAATCCCCTTGGATTGATGAGGAATTGAAAAATTATATGGTTGAGAGGGATGAGGCAAAAGGTATGGCAATTAAGTTTGCCAGCCCAACTGATTGGCAAACATACTGCAAATTAAGAAATCATGTGTCTAAACGAAAGAAAAAGAAACTACAATATGAAACAAAGATGAATGATAGTAAAAGGCTTTGGGGCACCTTAAATGAAATTTTGAGAAAAAAAGTCAACTCGGCTCCTTCATTCATTGAATCAGATGGCTCATTCATCACAAAGCCCACTGATATGGCAAACTACTTTAATTACTTTTCATTGGCAAGATAAGCAAACTTAGGGATGACATGCCAGCAACAAACACTGACACTACACATCCAAGTATATCGGACCAAATTATGAAAGACATGAATTGTACTTTTGAATTCCGTAAAGTCAGTGTAGAAGAGGTGACAAAATTATTGTTGTCTATCAACAATGACAAGCCACCGGGGTCTGACAATCTGGTTGGAAAATGACTGAGGATAATAGCAGACGATATTGCCACTCCTATTTGCCACATCTTCAATTTAAACCTACTTGAGAGCGTGTGACCTCAGGCCTGGAGGGAAGCTAAAGTCATTCCGCTACCCGAGAATAGTAAAGCCTCCTTTTCTGGCTCAAATAGCCGACCAATCAGCCTGTTACCAACCCTTAGTAAACTTCTGGAAGAAATGGTGTTTGACCAGATACAATGCTATTCCACAGTAAACACAATTGACAACAGAATTTCAGCATTAACACTCAACAAGCACAGCCCTTACACAAATGACTGATGATTGGCTGAGAGAAATTGATGATAAAATGATTGTGGGGGCTGTCTTGTTAGACTTCAGTGCAGCTTTTGACATTATCGATCATAGTCTGCTGCTGGAAAAACTTGTGTGTCATGGCTTTACACACCCTGCTATAATGTGGTTAAACAGTTACTTGTCTAACAGAACACAGAGGGTGTTCTTTAATGGAAGCCTATCAAATATAATCCAGTTAGAATCAGGAATTCCCCAGGGTAGCTGTTTAGGTCCCTTGTTTTTTTCAATTTTTACATTTACATTTTAGTCATTTAGCAGACGCTCTTATCCAGAGCGACTTACAGTAGTGAATGCATACATTTCTTTCCGTACTGGTCCCCCGTGGGAAACGAACCCACAACCCTGGCGTTGCAAACACCATGCTCTACCAACTGAGCTACTAACGACATGCCACTGACTTTGAGTAAAGCCAGAGTGTCAATGTATGCGGATGACTCAACACTATACACGTCAGCTACTACAGCGACTGAAATGACTACAACACTCAACAAAGAGCTGCAGTTAGTTTCAGAGTGGGTGGCAAGGAATAAGTTATCCCTAAATATTTTTTAAACTAAAAGCATTGTATTTGGCACAAAACACTCACTAAACCCTAAAGCTCAACTAAATCTTGTAATAAATAATGTGGAAATTGAGCAAGTTGAGTTGACTAAACTGCTTGGAGTAACACTAGATGGTAAATTGTCATGGTCCAAACATATTGATGCAGTAGTAGCTAAGATGGGGAGAAGTCTGTCTATAATAAAGCGATGCTCTGCCTTAACAACACTATCAACAAGGCAGGTCCTACAGGCCCTAGTTTTGTCGCACCTGGACTAATGTTCAGTCGTGTGGTCAGGTGCCACAATAAAGGACTTAGGAAAATTGCAATTGGCTCAGAACAGGGTAGCACAGCTGGCCCTTGGATGTACACAGAGAGCTAATATTAATAATATGCATGGCTGAAAGTGGAGGAGAGATTGACTTCATCACTTATTTTATTTTTGAGAGGTATTGACATGTTGAATGCACCGAGCTGTCTGTCTAAACTACTGGCACACAGCTTGGACACCCATGCATACCCCACAAGACATGCCACAAGAGGTCCCTTCACAGTCCCCAAGTCCAGAACCAACTATGGGAGGCACACAGTACTGCATAGAGCCATGACTACATGGAACTCTATTCCACATCAAGTAACTGACGCAGCAGTAAAATTAGATTTAAAAAAACCTTATGGAACAGCGTGGACTGTGAAGCAACACAAACATTGGCACAGACACATGCATACACACACACACACGATAACATACACATGGATTTAGTACTGTAGATATGTGGTAGTGGTGGAGTAGGGGCCTGAGGGCACACAGTGTGTTGTGAAATCTATGAATGTATGGTAATGTTTTAAAAATTGTATAAACTGCCTTAATTTCGCTGGACCCCAGGAAGAGTAGCTGCTGCTTTGGCAGTAGCTAATGGGGATCCATAATAAATACAAATACAAATCAAGCTTCACCATCTGGCAGTGCGGTGGACAAATCTGGGTTAGGTAGATGCCAGGACAATGCTACCTGGCCCAATGCATAGTGTTAACTGTAAAGTTTGGTCAACATTAACCGGCACAACTACCTAGTAACGTTAGCTTGCTAATGATTGCAACAGATACCGTTGGGTGCGCGAGTATGGGCGGCATCGATTATGCTGAGTGTCATTATTGTAACTTTTATAACGTTTTCACGTCAGATTTCAATCGTTCAGGCGACGGAATAATGCTGGAGTCCAAAGGCGGAAAACCGGGAGAAGCAGGTTGATAACTATGAGGGATTGCCTGATCGCTGACCCTACCATCCGGCAGCTGAACAGGATAGGTACATTTTCCCTATATCCATGTAGTACATGAGGACACAGTGCGATGCACAGTGCTTGCTTTGTAAGTAAGCTAGGTGTGAATCTATCTTGTGATTAAACATACTTATTGTAGGTTATTTTACTGATTTAAAGATCATGGATTATTTCCGTTTTATATTAGGATACGTTTTATTAGATTTAAATGTTTCCATATCTCAGTATCTTTAGAGTATCCTGTGAGGCAGATCAAAGTACCCTATGGTCAGGAGGAGAGCAGCTTCTTGAAGGTTTTGGGGGAAACATTCCCCCAGATGAATCCAAATGTAGAGGCCTTTAAGACAGACAGGAGGAGGCTAGTTCCCCAACACAAAAAGGATTGTTGTCAAGACAATGGAGGACAGAGATGGTGTGGTTGAATTGGTGGCTCAACAATTTGTCCAAGGGAGCATGCAGGTGGCCTTGGAGCAGTAAGTCAACTCTGTCATAAATCTGTGAAGTACTTGTCATTACCTCCTCTAACATAAGTATTTTTAATCAGTCCACCCCCCTAAATCAATACACATCAATATATTGTCCTTAACACTTATTTTAAATATACATACTGTCTCTAAACCATAACAGGTTCAAATATGGTCTCAACTCTCTTGGGCTGCTCGAAGCATTGGGGAATCACCCGGACAGCTTCCGGGCACTTTTTGTGGACTCCATAAAGCCTCCCAATGCCAGGGACCTGTTTAAAGTAACCTATTCCATACCTGGCGGCAACTGGCGGTATTTGGAGAGCGACACCATCTGCCACTGGTTTAACTGGCTGGCTGAGGTGCAAGGTAAAATAGTAAATTGTTCAAGTTTATCAGTAACTGCATATTATTCAATTTTGTGATTTAAATATGTATTTTAATGTTTTACTGTGTACTCCTCAGATGGAGAATGTTCTCTAACAGTGGCGATGGTGGTGGAGTTTGCTACAGGGACAACGGTTTGCCACCCCTTGGGATTGAGGACACCCCGAACATCGAATTCCTCCACACAGCGCGAGGGCATCTCGCTGGGCAGCAGAAGAAAAAGTACCCAGAGGCAAACACGTGTGCTGTGAATACTAAGGCTCCCTCTTCATAGCACCTACAATGCCTTTAGGGAATTCATTACCTCCGGTATTGTGAATTCCCCACATTTTGGTGTTGCATAAAAACATTTTTACGATACATAATTGTATCTAGTAGCACTAAATTACAGTAGCAATTGAGTGTTTGAAAATGTAACTGCACATCAACATTTAAGCATTTATCTACTTACATCTGTATTGTTTGTACAGTGCATTCGAAACGTATTCAGACCCCTTGACTTTTTCCACATTTTATTACGTTACAGCCTTCTTCAAAAATGGATACAATAATTTCCCCGTATCAATCTACACACAATACCCCATAATGACAAAGCAAAAACAGGTTGACATTTTTGCAAATGTAAAAAAAAAAGAGGAAATATTACATGCATGACCCTTTACCCAGCACTTTGCTGAAGCACCTTTGGCAGCGATTACAGCATAGTCTTCTTGGGTATGACGCTACATTTTTATTTAATACATTTTAGAATAAGGCTCTAATGTAACAAAATGTGGAAAAAGTCAAGGGGTCTGAATACTTTCCAAATACACTGTATTTCCATATTGGCCGTTATTGTTCACTTAATGATCATTAATATTAAATTAAACAATCCATATTGCTTGTCTTGGTGTTAAGGTTTAGTTTTTTTAGAAACACTTTACTGACACTTCACTAATAACCGATATCCTTTACTGATATTGACTGAAGTACTGCTGCCATATTGCAGCCAACTCATCCAAATCTGATCATTTGATGTCCTACATTAAGAACAAATTAACTTCAGCCATTATCAGCTCCACTTCTGGGAACTGCACCTTCGTAGTGACTTATTGAATTTCAAATGCATTGATGTAAGAACTAGATCCATTAGTCCTAGGCTCTCCAACCCTGTTCCTGGAGAGCTACCCTCCTGTAGGTTTACATCAGGGCTCTCCAACCCTGTTCCTGGAGAGCTACCCTCCTGTAGGTTTACATCAGGGCTCTCCAACCCTGTTCCTGGAGAGCTACCCTCCTGTAGGTTTACATCAGGGCTCTCCAACCCTGTTCCTGGAGAGCTACCCTCCTGTAGGTTTACATCAGGGCTCTCCAACCCAGTTCCTGGAGAGCTACCCTCCTGTAGGTTTTCACTCCAACCCTGTTCCTGGAGAGCTATCCTCCTGTAGGTTTTCACTCTAACCCTGTTCCTGGAGAGCTACCCTCCTGTAGGTTTTCACTCCAACCCTGTTCCTGGAGAGCTACCCTCCTGTAGGTTTTCACTCCAACCTTGTTCCTGGAGAGCTACCCTCCTGTAGGTTTTCACTCCAACCTTGTTCCTGGAGAGCTACCCTCCTGTAGGTTTTCACTCCAACCCTGTTCCTGGAGAGCTACCCTCCTGTAGGTTTTCACTCCAACCTTGTTCCTGGAGAGCTACCCTCCTGTAGGTTTTCACTCCAACCTTGTTCCTGGAGAGCTACCCTCCTGTAGGTTTTCACTCCAACCCTGTTCCTGGAGAGCTACCCTCCTGTAGGTTTTCACTCCAACCCTGTTCCTGGAGAGCTACCCTCCTGTAGGTTTTCACTCCAACCCTGTTCCTGGAGAGCTACCCTCCTGTAGGTTTACATCAGGGCTCTACAACACTGTTCCTGGAGAGCTACCCTCCTGTAGGTTTTCAATCCAACCTCAGTTTTAACTAACCTCATTAACTTATTAAGCAGGTAATTATTAAAATCAGGTGCACTAGATTAGGGTCAGAGTGAACCTACAAGACAGTAGCTCTCCAGGAACAAGGTTAGGAGCCCTGCACAAGTCCATCTTCAACCACATCATTTGAGCTGTCACAATGTGTCAATAATGTTATGTTACTAACTGTAATAGGTTGCTGTTAATCACAATTATATAAAATGTAACGGGGGCGAACCACTATCTTCAGTTTATTTTTTTAACTATAGGGCGTTCTCCACACAATTATTTATTTTAACAATTTATAAAAGTCCCAATTGGGCATTACAAACATGTAAGTTCTGTTTTAATAATGTCCATTCAGAATGTTCTGTTGTCCTCCCACAGCATGCACACTCTGAAGGCTCCAATCCAGTGCTTACAGTAGGCCTCTCCTGGGTCGTGTTGTACTGAGTGGAAGACAAATATTGTGTCAGAAGATGGAATGCTGTGCTAAAGCGCCATAAAGCAAAATACAATAACCATAGGCCGTATATCTTAACAGTACCTGACTTTCTCCAAATATGGCCAGACAGAATCGTACTGGAATGGGGAAGTACTTAACTTTTATTAAGGCCACCTGTGTCTAAACTCTGGTCCCCATCCGTTTAGAGTTGAAGATGTCTATCGTACCTTTCTAGAGACCGAATCATAGAGTGTCTGAAAGAGGGGGAATGTTAGTATTACAAAATGTATAATAGTATTATAAAAATGAACTGATTCAAAGGAACGAGTGGCGCTGAAGATATAGCGTCCAATCCCTCATCCCAGTAGGGGAGTATCAGGGGTGTATGTAGTAAGTCAGGTTGGAGTAGGAACGAGTGGCGCTGAAGATATAACTGCCATAACCCTCTGTAGATTGTCAACTCCCAGGCTGCCTCTGGGGCCTTCCAATGGAATTACTGTCCGCAACAGTTTCATCTGTGTGTTGCTGATGGTGAACTGGATTTGTGGCACAATCACCCATTCCGACCAATAAAAAGCTGCGGCGCCAGTTGTTGGGGGAGCTGAGCTGGTGGTTGGAGGAGCTGAGGTGGTGGCTTGAGAGCTGATGGTGGTTGAATTTGGGGCGAACAAATCCCTTACTGCTGTCAGATTGGCCCTCTGCATTGCCAGGGAACCCGAGACGAACGACTGCAGAGGTGACTGCCGTTGTTTAGTCCTCAGCCCATGGTGGTTCCACTGACTGGCAAACACAGTAAGATCTCTGTTCACCGTGGCAGGAACACAAAGTGCAGTGCCCACAGGTGCACCTCATTGTTGATGTCGATGATCTGCTCCGTCCAAGAAGGTGAACAGGTCATGGTAAACGTTGGAGACTCCATGACAGACGTCCCCCCACAGCTGCTCTATCTGGTTGTGAGTGCTACTTCCTCTGAGGGCACTTCCCCTCACCACCCCTGAACTGCTCCATGAAGGCACAGATGCGGTTGTTTTCACCACCCGGTCACATCTCACCCGGGATGGTACTCCGTAGCTGGTGATGGCTGCTTCCAATGACTCCATGACTGTGGCAGTCCTGTTGTTGTCAGAGGCCTTCAGAAACACAACAAGTCTGCTGTAACCATCCACAGCACCATGGATAACAATCCTCCACCTAAAAAACAAGACATTTGTTTTACAAAACCATTGTTTTCTCTTATAGTGACACCATTCTGTTTTTATTGATATCAGCTCTTTGATCCTCTCATCCAGCTGAGCGTCTGACAACAGTGAGTAGGATCTGAAAAGCTGAAAATGACTAAAAACAAAAATAACACAAAAACTCAAGCTGCTTCTTGGTGATGTGATACTGCCTTCCCTCCAAAGGCGCTTGTTGGATGTCATTTGCCTCTTGTAGGAACTCCTCTGCAACAGCAATTAGATTGCTGGCCATCTCTTCATCAATCAAATGACCGCTTGCCCAGACCGCAGACCCGATGGGTCCAGTGACATTTTATCTGTATGTAGTTAACAACCCCTAAAGTGTTCTCTTGTCTAAACTGTCCCAACTCTGAGCCTCTGGCCTATGAAGACAACCGTGCATTGACAGGCGATGCAGTTTTAACTAACGTACTGTAATGACCTGACTAGATCATAAAGGAACAATTGTCCAGACAGAGGATGGCGTTAACGAATTGACGGTTTATTAACCCAACTTAACACAGGCTACTGTTTGGCCGTAGCCCACGCCAAATAAATGAAAGGTACCCTACAAACCAACCGTGACCTTCTCTTGTGTAGTCCAGACGTAAGCGAGCGAACAATGGCTAAACCCGGTCTTAACTTCCAATGCTCCATCCCCCTGCCCAACCCCCCTCCACGCCACTCCGCCAACCACCAGGCTGCCCGGTATCAGAACATTCCAGGCATTCCCGTGATTGGCAGATAGCAGGTTGATTGGCATGACCCCGCGAACACTGGGAAGTACGACACAACCCACTAATAGCCTAGCACATAACCCACAGCTGTCTGTGCGGGTCGCTACAGTACTTTAGCTACAAACTAGCTAAAAAAATAAGTATCTTCATTCAACATCGCTAGCTAGCTAACGTTACTGTACAGCAGTAACTAGTTAACGTTTTATAGATTCCATAATTAACGTTTGATTATGAACAATTAACTTTAGCTAGCTATCTTGAGTTCAGTTAAATATCAATGGCAGGCAGATATAACGTTAGCTAGCTAACACCGTTGGTAGTTAGGTAACGTTAGTGTTATATTAAGTAGTTACTTTTTTTGCAACTGTTACACCACTCACTCTCAACACCTACGTTAGATAGCTAGCTAACATTAAGTTAACGTTACCTGGCTATTGATGGTTGAAGTCCATCTCTTCTGTCCGCGAGCAGCAGTCTGGTGCAATCAGAGATGGTAGATTTACAATTTTCGAGAAATTGGGCTGCCATTGTTAGCTAATTTTACCTCGGAAGGACAGAAGTTGAGTGAACGTCTTTCATCAGTACCTGAGACTTGGGCGGAGTCCAAACGACTTTTATGCAAATGTCATCATCAGTGCCAAAATCTATGACTCATAGCATACGTATCGGTGACATATGAAATACGAGTGAGAGTGTAATCAATGTGTAATAACTACGTACAAAATTAATGAACGTGTTAAATTATTGTGTGACGTGGAGTCATATTCAGGTCCTGATTGGTAAAGAAGCTTATTTATATAATATGTCAAATAGTGTTGTTTGATGCGCCAAATAGTGTTATTTGATGTGTATCTTTTTGACACGCAAAGACCCAAACGGCGTTCCATAACGGCGTTCCATAAGTGGAAAGCCTTCCCAGAAGAGTGGAGGCTGTTATAGCAGCAAGGGGGGACCAACTCCATATTAATACCCATGATTTTGGAATGAGATGTTCGATGAGCAGGCATCCAACATACTTTTGGTCATGTAGTATATATAAAACGTTATATATTTAAACATGCAAAACAATGACATGTATCTCACCCTAAGCGCACACCATGCTCTTACCATGTGCTCAAGTTGCTCTGCTTCCTGAAAGAAGGCCCCTGACCCAATTAATACATCATACCAACGTTTATTTAACAAATTATTTTTTGGGTACTTTTTACCCCATTTTCTCCCCAATTTCGTGATATCCAATTGGTTGTTACAGTCTTGTCCCGTCGCATACAAACGTCTGCACCTCATTGGATTGTTTACAGACAACCACATACTGTCATGTGTTGGGTGGGAAGTCAATCTCTGGAAGTCACCCTCAGAGTTCTGTCAGCAACACGTGACTACGGAGGGCGCTCTGAGAGAGATGGGATTGAAATAGTGAGTCCGTCTCCATTTAGCTTGGGAACCAGTCAGACCAGACATGGCAGCCAACAGGGTCGGAAGAACGCACGCAGATGAAGTCCACTCGTCAGATTTGGGAACGTCTCCGGAACGCGGAGGCAACCTTCAGAAGAGACAAGCTCGAGTTACTGTGAAATACAACAGAAAAGAGCTGCAGAGACGACTAGACGTGGAGAAATGGATAGACGACTGTTTGAACGAGCTGTACTTGGGCAAGGTAAGTGCCGTCGTATCCCCTTGGACCATAAACAAGGGCCACACAAAAGCTCCGTTTATACCTGTGTCCTGTACTTTTCCGCATTCCGATTGTGCCCACATTTTTATTCAACCGGTCTAGACAATTAAAATACACTGATCGGATTGTGCTTCAAGAAGCACTCAAACATACTTGATCTAGCTGATCTATCTATTGTAGGCTCAATTAATTTTTAAATAACTTTTTATTTTGCTTAACAAGTGCTTTGAGATTATGTCTAATGAAATGCGCTATAAACGTTTTAATAATGATTTATTATTGGTATTATTAGATATTCCTGAACACATCTGGAGGTTGTCAGGCACACATTGTCTGGATATCAAACAGATCTGGATGGTCAAACCATTTAATCATACTCATAATGGCCTCAGGTAGCACCATTAAATTATGGCATCAGTAATTGTCCTAAAATAAATAAATTCATATTATTTTGAAAGAATATCTGTTAAATAAATTGTATACAGGGAGACACTAGCTAATCTGGTCACAATGTGGATGGGTAAGAGAGACTTTTTAATACAATGTGTAGACGTGACAAACCTTGATCAGATACTGATTGGATCATATCGATCAGATCATGAAACTCGCATGTTAGCGCAAAGTGTAAACAAGGCTAAAGTGTTGCGTAAAGAGATTTTAGGTATATGGCAAGTTCTTAACTTTTTAATCAGGCAGTACTATCGGAAAGTTTCCCTTCCTTTAAGAATGAGAACTTTGCTCTTTCACCATTGCCTGAATCAATTGAATTGGGGAAAAGGCTTTATGTAAAAAAATAAAAAAAGACTTTATGTAAAAAATAAAATAGAGGCTTAAGCTTTGAGTTGGATATTCATGTAGAAAAGGCCTGTTAAGACACTGTACATGATACATGAATCTTAACATTACAGATGGACACTCCTGTGAGACACAAACAATGTAGAATAAATACTGTAGTGTATATCAACACAATAACTTGCACTCTGTCGAAATTACAGAGGCATTTCTAAACCAACTCTTCTGCATAGTCCTCCTTAACAGGACTAAACAGACTTCCGTGTGATATGAAATGTATATAAAAGGTGTATACAAAATGGATGTTATGAGAGTGCACAGTGTCCGTTAAAGGACTGGAGAAGGTGTGAGGTGCACTGTGGACTTAGGCTCCATCCAAAATGGCACCCTATTTCCTATATAGTGCACTACTTTTGACCAGGGCTCTATGGGTAGTGCACTAGGGAATAACGTGCCATTCCGGATGTAGCCTAAGTCTTCAGCCACTGCAGCAGCCTCCTTACAGAGACATGGTGGCTAGGGAATTCTAACTCACTGCCTTACATGGCCACTTGGAAAAAGGGAATTGAACAAGAATGAAGGATGAGAAACAGGAAGGAAGATGTGGAGAGAAGGGAGAGTACTCCAGGGCCCAGGGTGGGGCTAATGAGTGATGTGTGCAGAGAAGGGAGAGTACTCCAGGGCCCAGGGTGGAGCTAATGGGTGATGGAGTTAATACTCCCTGAGGGGGTAAACATACTGCAGCTGGCCATGTGACATCACTAGCTAGATGTTCTGCTCTCCTGGGATGTTTGGGAACACATACTGCTTCCAGTTCTTGTCTGCATCTGAAATGACACCCTAGTCTGTATGTAGTGCACTACTTTTGACCAGAGCCCTATGGTCAAAAGTAGTGCACTATGTAGGGAATAGAGTGCCATTTTGGATACACCCTTTGTAATAATACTGCATTGATATATTGTAGTACAGTACCAGTGTAAAGCAGGAGACTCAACCCTATAGGGCGACAAATGCACCGTGGTGGCCTGTGCCGGATCTCAGCTGAGCATTTGATCAGAAGATCAATAACCGTCACCAACGACAGGGGAACCAGTCGGATCATTTTAGGAACTGTCTTCAAAATCCAACCCACCAGATCATTTTAGGAACTGTCTTCAAAATCCAACCCACCAGATCATTTTAGGAACTGTCTTCAAAATCCAACCCACCAGATCATTTTAGGAACTGTCTTCAAAATCCAACCCACCAGATCATTTTAGGAGCTGTCTTCAAAATCCAACCCACCAGAAGTTGAATGTGTGCCAGGCAGGCAGGGTGATTCTTCAGACGACAAAGAGAGGAGGCTGATCTTCTACTGGTCTGGAGCTCGGTTCTGACTTGCCAGGCAACTGATCCAGTTGGATACATGGCCAGTGTTGTTATTATCCAACCAGAAGCCCTCTGAATGAATCCTGTCAAATGTTCCATTTGGAAATGACATGTAGTAGGACTCAAAGCTCAACTTAATATGTACAGACATAACTCAAACTTTTGCATAAGTCATGTATTGAGATTTGCACAAGCTTTTCCACTCTAATAATATACAGTATACGTGTGTGTTTTTAATGTGTTTGTGTTTTGCAGGAGGAAGACGTGCCAGATGAGGTAAACATTGATGACCTGATAGACCTGCCTAGCAATGAGGAGCGAGTGAAAAAGTTACAGGTAGGCCCCGCCCACCCAATGTTGTTCTGAACATGTACTCAGACCAACCTGACTTTGCTAGAGAATTTAACTACTGGAATTTTGATACAATGATTTCTCTTCTCGAAACTCTGTTCATCATCAGGAGATCCTTCAGACATGCAGCAACAACACTGAGGTATGTTTTACCATAATTTAGAATGATATGGAAGAATGATGCATATTAAGTCATACATTTTTATTTAGTCTCTGTACACACACACACACACTGTATTGGCTTCCAATAGGAGGCAGCGGTGTCTGACACCTTCCATTGTCACGCCACATGCCTTACAATGGCCGTCTGTCCTGGCCTTCTCTCGCTCTTCTCTCCTCCCTCTCCTTTCTCTTCTCTTTCCCTCTGTTCCCTGCTGCAGGACCTCTTTTGACAAAGGACAGGGCTCACAGTGGCTTGCATAGACACACACACACACACACACACACACACACACACACACACACACACACACACACACACACACACACACACACACACACACACACACACACACGAGGAGGCTGGTGGGAGGAGCTACAGGAGGACGGGCTCATTGTAATGGCTGAATGGAATAGAGGGAACGGTATTAAACATATGGAAACCACATGATTGACTCTGTTCCTTTATGCCATTACAATGAGCCTATCCTCCTATAACTCCTCCCACCAGCCTCCACTGAGACACACATATATATATACACACACACACACACACACACACACACATACACACACACACACACACGTTGGACACATGTTGGTTTCAAATCAATATCACAAAAGATTGAAGAACACTAAGTGCTGGTTTCCTGGACACTGATTAAGCCGAAATGTCCCAATGAACATGCTTTTTAGTCCAGGACTGGGCTTAAATCCAGGTATTCTAGAGACCAAAGTTAGAGCGACTGGGGTTGAGGCTTCAGAGTCCTCTATTTTCAGTCTCCCCCTCTCATTTCTGTCTATGTAGTATCTAATGTGAAGGGGAAAAATACAAAACATTAGCTATATGATGCTACTGTGTGTCCCTCCCTGCCAGACATTCATCGGCGAGCTGTTGGTCAAGCTGGAAGGCCTTCACAAGCAGGAGGAGCTGGCTACAGAGGGCATTGAACACCCCTCCCTTTGCAACCACCCCCAGCACCGCCATGAGCCGTACCACTTCAACGACCCCCACTGCCCCCGCACCCACACCCACACCCATCAGACCCTCTGACCTCACCACACAGCTGACCTCTGACTAGGGGTGTAAAATTCTTTCCCAAAATTACCTGGTTTTCCATAAATTCCTGTTGGAATATTTCTGGAATCAGGAGGGAATAAGCAGGGAGGAAATCCTCCAACTGTTCCCGGGAATCTTCCAATCGGGATTGCTGAAAAACCTGGGAATTTGGGGAACGTTTCTGGACTTTTGTTTCCCAGCAACCCCATTTCATCCTTTCCCCAACACACACACCTTCGGACCACCCTCGGACTCTATTCACACACTGATCTTAGCATGCCACATGAACAACATCTGTTGCCATGTTGTCACAGCACTTTGGATCACATCCCACTGGGCACACTTCGTCATTTCAACAGAATTGGGTATTTGCTAGATATGTTGATCAATGAATGAGCATTCAAATTATTTTGAAAAAGACAGCCAAAAGTTTGAATTCCCATCTAAAAGCACAACCAGATTTATTTAGTTTAGTTTATTTGTCACCTAAATGTGTTATCACTTCCTTTTTAACCATTTAAAAGCACAACAATGCTAAAATAGTTTATTTATAAAACAACTTAATGTGTTATCATTGTGCTTCATCTAATAGCACAACCAAATGACCTGGATTCCAGTTGATGACATTAAAGTACACGGTGCAAGTGATCAATGCCGTTTGAGATTCTGTGCAGATTATTATAGTAATTGTGAAGATTGTCTATTTTTAGTTGAATCCTGGGCTGAATTTAAATAATAGCACTTGATGACTTCCCAAATGCTATACAGGCCTAAATAGCCTCATTGATGATATAGGATTGATAAAGTATGGTTACATTTCGTTTGCTCTGTTCAACCACCCTTTGGAATGACTTCAATAGCAACAGTGAATCTATTAAGGCCAGGCACCACACCCTCATAGGGTAGTTTGCCCCACTTAATCATATTACAATCAACTTTTACCAGTTGAATGTACACACAATATAATGTTTCTGAAATATTTTATTAAAATGTGCAAATGAGGCAATATCTCATTAAATATGACATATTTGCATGTCGCGCAAATCCATTTTTCTGGACACCGGATGAAGTAGGCCTAAATATTTATTTTTCATTTTGTTAAAGAGATACTTTATTTTGGCAATGAGGCCCTTTTATCTACAGTACTTCCCTAGAGTCAGATGAACTTGTGGATACAATTTTTATGTCTCTGCGGGCAGTTTGAAGGTAGTTAGCAACTTCCTTCATGATATCCACGAGTTCATCTGACTCTGGAGAAGTACTGTAGATAAGGGCCTCATTGCCAAAATCCCAAAGTATCACTTTAAGACATTCCAGGACTGGACTTGTCCAGAGTAGGTAAATTACTTTTTCATCTTTCTATTTGTAAAATACTAAAGACATTTTTGGTGCATTTTTCCAAAGAAAATGTTATCTAGAATAAAAAACCATAAAAGCTGTAGACTGATCAACTGTAGTACTGTAGGAGGTGCTGTCCAGCCTATTGTTTTTTTCTTATAGTGGATATTACATTGAAGATCTTGTTGTTTCAAAGGTACAAATTCAACATATTTTATTCAAGGTTTCTCTATGTTGAAATCCTGTGCTTGAAATGTTACCCTCAAAAGAAATGCTATGTTTTTTCCACATAGATTCCAATTCACAATACGTTGACAAATTACATTGAAACAATGTTGATTTAAGCAGTTTGTGCCCAGTGGGATATCGATCAGGTCACTTTTGAGTAATGTATGTCCGAGTTGCATCCACCAAGTAAAGTGATTCTTGAGTACTTCATTATTTATTGTTGTCATGGCAAGAAATGAGGATGGGATGAGATGTACAGTTGAAGTCGGGAAGTTTACATACACTTAGGTTGGAGTCATTAAAACTCGTTTTTCAACCTCTCCACAAATTTCTTGTTAACAAACTATAGTTTTGGCAAGTCGGTTAGGACATCTACTTTGTGCATGACACAAGTTAATTTTCCAACAATTGTTTACAGACAGATTATTTCACTTATAATTCACTGTATCACAATTCCAGTGGGTCAGAAGTTTACATACACTAAGTTGACTGTGCCTTTAAACAGCTTGGAAAATTACAGAAAATCATGTCATGGCTTTAGAAGCTTCTGATAGGCTAATTGACATCATTTGAGTCAATTGGAGGTGTACCTGTAGATGTATTTCAAGGCCTCTTAGTGTCAGTGCCTCTTTGCTTGACATCATGGGAAAGTCAAAAGAAATCAGCCAAGACCTCAGAAAAAAAATTGTAGACCTCCACAAGTCTGGTTCATTCTGGAGAGCAATTTCCAAACACCTGAAGGTACAACGTTCCTCTGTACAAACAATCGTACGCAAGTATGAACACTATGTGACCACGCAGCCGTCATACCGCTCAGGAAGGAGATGCGTTCTGTCTCCTAGAGATGAACGCACTTTGGTGCGAAAAGTGCAAATCAATCCCAGAACAACAGCAAAGGACCTTGTGAAGATGCTGGAAGAAACGGGTACTAAAGTATCTATATCCACAGTAAAATGAGTCCTATATCGACATAACCTGAAAGGCTGCTCAGCGAGGAAGAAGCCACTGCTCCAAAACCGACATAAAAAAGGCAGACCACGGTTTGCAACTGCACATGGAGACAAAGATCGTACTTTTTGGAGAAATGTCCTCTGGTCTGATGAAACGAAAATAGAACTGTTTGACTATAATGACCATCGTTATGTTTGGAAGGAAAAGGGGGAGTCTTGCAAGCTGAAGAACACCATCCCAACCGTGAAGCACAGGGGTGGCAGCATCATGTTGTGGGGTGCTTTGCTGCAGGAGGGACTGGTGCACTTCTTCCAAATGGACAATGACCCCAAGCATACTTCCAAAGTTGTGGCAAAATGGCTTAAGGACAACAAAGTCAAGGTATTGGAGTGGCCATCACAAAGCCCTGACCTCAATCCCATAGAAAATGTGTGGGCAGAACTGAAAAAGCGTGTGCGAGCAAGGAGGCCTACACACCTGACTCAGTTACACCAGCTCTGTCAGGAGGAATGGGCCAAAATTCACCCAACTTATTGTGGGAAGCTTGTGGAAGGCTACCAGAAATGTTTGACCCAAGTTAAACAATTTAAAGGCAATGCTACCAAATACTAATTGAGTGTATGTATGTAAACTTCTGACCCACTGGGAATGTGATGAAAGAAATAAAAGCTGAAATAAATCATTCTCTCTACTATTATTCATTTCATATTCTTAAAATAAAGTGGTGATCCTAACTGACCTAAGACAGGGATCTTTTTACTAGGATTAAATGTTAGGAATTGTGAAAAACTGAGTTTAAATGTATTTGGCTAAGGTGTATGTAAACTTCCGACTTCAACTGTATCTCTGAGAAGGGCTGGCTTAATGGCCCACCAAGCCAGTAGGGGGCCAGAGAGGCAGAGAAAAACATGAATCAACTTAAGTTTTTTACCACAGGAGGCTGCTCTCAATGTTCAAAATACACCAGAGAGCATAATTTTGCCACAAAGGATCAATAGTTTCAAATAAAAGAATAACAACAATTATATCACAAGCACATATAGGTAACTGCCAGAATAAAAGGAAATGCCAACATAAAGCATCTTTAATAGGTTGTTGAGCCACCACGAGCTGCCAGAACAGCTTCAATGCACCTTTTCAAAATACAGTAGTTTGGAAAGTAAATAACGACTGCTGAAAAGAAAACACATCTGTCTGTGCAACCAATATACTTATTTTTTTCTAAACTCCCTTTTTGAGAGAACAGCAGCACTGTTTTTCGAAGTAGCTCATCTTGAGATATTGTCTCCTATGAGTGCATCGGCCATCACCGGTGAGTAGCCTATGGAGTCTTTATCATTGGGTGTGTCAGTCTACCACTGGGAAGTTGATTTAGTAGCCAACTCCAGTGGTGTAAAGTACTTAAGTCGTTTTTGGGGGTATCTGTACTTTACTACTTATATTTTTTACTGCTTTTACTTTTACTTTACTACATTCCTAAAGAAAATGATGTATTTTTGACTCCATACATTTCCCCTGACACCTAATAGTACTCGTTACATTTTGAATGCTTAGCTAGACAGGAAAATGGTCCTATTCACGCACTTATCCCTGGTCTGCCTCTCATCTGGCGGACTCACTAAACAAACATGCTTTGTTTATAAATTATGTCTGAGTGTGCCCCAGGCTATCCATAAATGTATAAGAACAAGAAACGTATGCCATCTGGTTTGCTTTATATACTTTTGATACTGAAGTATATTTTAGCAATTACATTTACTTTTGATGCTTAAATATATTTAAAACCAAATACTTTAAAACTTTTACTCAAGTAGTATTACTGACTTTCACTTTTACTTGAGTCATTTTCTGTTAAGGTATCTTTACTTTTACTCAAGTATTACAATTGGGTACTTTTTTCCGCCACTGGCCTACTGTAGCCTATTAAAAACGAATATTAATATATTTGTTTTTATATATACATACACAGTACCAGTCAAAAGTTTGGACACACTTACTCATTCAAGAGGTTTACATTTTATTTTGACTAATTGAAGCTTTCTACCCATATCAGATATGTCTATGTCCTGGGAAATGTTCTTGTTACTTACAACCTCATGCTAATCACATTAGCCTACATTATCTCAACCGCGGGGTGGGGGGGAGTGATCCTCTAGAAGTGTTTAAAGTAATGATGGACTGTCGTTTCTGTTTGCTTATTTGAGCTAGTCTTGACATAATATGGACTTGGTCTTTTACCAAATAGTGCTATCTTCTGTATATCTCCCCTACCTTGTCACAACACAACTGATTGGCTCAAATGCATTAAGAAGGAAAGAAATTCCACAAATTAACTTTTAATGAGGCACACCTTAATTGAAATGCATTCCAGGGGACTACCTCATGAAGCTGGTTGAGAGAATGCCAAGAGTGTGCAAAGCTGTCAAGGCAAAGGGTGGCTACTTTTAAGAATATATTTTGATTTGTTTAACACTTCTTTGCTTACTAAATGATTCCATATGTGTTATTTCATAGTTTTGATGTCTTCACTATTATTCTACAATGTAGAAAATACTAAAAATAAAGAAAAACTCTTGAATGAGCAGGTGTGTCCAAACTTTTGACTTGTACTGTGTGCATATATATACAGTGCATTTGGAAAGTATTCAGACCCCTTGACTCTTTACACATTTTGTTATGTTACAGCCTTATTCTAAAATTGATTAAATCGTTTTTTCCCCTCAAACTACACACAATACCCCATAATGACAAAGCAAAAACAGGTGTAGACATTTTTGAAAATGTATTAATAAAAAATAGAAATTACATTTACATAAGTATTCAGAACCTTTACTCAGTACTTTGTTGAAGCACCTTTGGCAGCAATAACAGCCTTGAGTATTCTTGGGTATGACACTACAAAGTTGGTACACCTGTATTTGGGGAGTTTATCCCATTCCTCTCATGCTCTGTGAGGTTGGATGGGGAGCGTTGCTGCACAGCTATTTTCAGGTTTTTCCAGAGATGTTCGATCGGGTTCAAGGCCGGGCTATGGTTGGGCCACTCAAGGACATTCAGAGACTTGTCCCGAAGCCACTCCTGTGTTTCCTTGGCTGTGTGCTTAGGGTCGTTGTCCTGTTGGAAGGTGAACCTTCGCTCTGGAGCAGGTTTTAATCAAGGATCTCTCTGTACTTTGCTCCGTTCATCTTTGCCTTGATCCTGACTAGTATCCCAGTCCCTGCCACTGAAAAACATCCCCACAGCATGATGCTGCCACCACCATGCTTCACCGTAGGGAGGGTGCCAGGTTTTCTCTGACGCTTGGCATTCAGGCCAAAGAGTTCAATCTTGATTTCATCAAACCAGAGAATCTTGTTTCTCATGGTCTGAGAGTGTTTGGGTGCCTTTTGTCAAACTCCAAGCGGGCTGTCATGTGCCTTTTACTGAAGAGTGGCTTCCGTCTGGCCAGTCTACCATAAAGGCCTGATTGGTGGAGTGCTGCAGAGATGGTTGTCCTTCTGGAAAGTTCTCCCATTTCCACAGAGTAACTCTAGCTCTGTCAAGAGTGACCATCGGGTTCTTGGTCACCTCCTTGACCAAGGCCCTTCTCCCCCTATTGCTCAGTTTGGCCAGTCAGCGAGCTCTAGGAAGAGTCTTGGTGCTTATAAACTTCTTACATTTAAGATTGATGGAGGCCACTGTGTTCTTGGGGATCTTCAATGCTGCAGACCTTTTTTGGTACCCTTCCCCAGATCTGTGCCTCCACACAGTCCTGTTCCTGAGCTCTACGGACAATTCCTTTCACCTCATGGCTTGGTTTTTGCTCTGATATGCATGGTCAACAATGGGACCTTATATTGACAGGTGTTTGCCTTTTCCAAATCATGTCCAATCAATTGAATTTACCACAGGTGGACTCCAATCAAGTTGTAGAAACATCTCAAGGATGATCAATGGAAACGGGATGCACCTGAGCTCAATTTCTAGTCTCATAGCAAACAGTCTGAATACTTGTGTAGATAAGGTATTTCTGTTTTTTATACATTGCAAACATTTCTAAAAATATGTTTTCTCTTTGTCATTGTGTGTAGATTGCTGAGGGAGAAAAAAATATTTAATCAATTTTAGAATAAGGCTGTAATGTAACAGGTCTGAATACTTTTCAAAGGCACTATATATCCTCCTAATATTTTACAATCTGTGTGTCGCTTCATTGGCTTAGGCTATTGTTTTAATTTAAGACCAGATCATTTTAATTGATCTCAGTTTGTCAGTGTCAGAGTAGCCACTCATTTTGTTAATTTGTGTGGTATTAAACAATATTCTACGAATGTAATGTCTCTGCAACTGGATTCTGGACATCCTGATGTGCCACACCCAGCCGGTGAGGGTTGGCAACAACACATCTGCCATGCTGACCATAAACAAAGGGGCCCCTCAGGGGTGTGTGCTTTGTCCCCTCCTGTACTCATACATACTTACACTAACACCCCAACACACACTACATATTCCCACACACACATAACATGAGCACACATTCATACTGATGAGACACACACAAACGACAAATGCTGCTGCTACTGTCTATTATCTATCTTGTTGCCTAGTCACTTTACCCCTACAGATATGTACATACTAGCTACCTCCCATGGGGCCGATGATTTCTTAATCCAGCCCTGTCTCTGAGTCATCCCTCTCGGAGTAACACTGATTATTCCTGTAACCTAGCTACTATAATTATAACAGTTTTGAGTTTGTTTACCTGTACCTCGTTTTTTGCCTAAATATTATGCAGTGAATATACACCTAAGTCAACTACAGTGAGATGAATTGTCATCAAATACCTTCATTAATGTATTTAGTGTTTAATTGTTTGTCCTCTTGGTTTGCACTGCCAACTTTATTTTTGAGTGATTTTAAAATATATAAAAAATAGAAGTAAATAAAATATGTAAATCGCTATAGGACCTGTGTTGTCGTTGATGTTATTCACAAAGGTGCTGTAGATAAACTGCTTAGACAAGGTTTTAAAGGAACATCATGCCTAGCCTGGTCCTAGGGCCTGTATTCATAAAGCATCTCAGAGTAGTAGTGCTGATCTTGGATCAGTTTAGCCTTTTAGATCATAATGAATAAGATTACATTGACAGAGGGACCTGATCCAAGATCAACACTCCTAGTCTTGGACGGTTTATGAATACGGGCCTGGAGATCTGTATGTATTTTAGCCAACTGCCAAAGGGGGTGGAGTTGCAATCTACTGCAGAGATAGCCTGCAGAGTTCTGTCATACAGTTGTGGCCAAAAGTCTTGAGAATGACACAAATATTAATTTCCACAAAGTTTCCAGCTTCAGTGTCTTTAGATATTTTTGTCAGATGTTACAACAAGCATTTCATAAGTGTCAAAGGCTTTTATTGACAATTACATGAAGTTGACGCAAAGAGTCAATATTTGCAGTGTTGACCCTTCTTTTTTAAGACCTCTGCAATCCACCCTGGCATGCTGTCAATTAACTTCTGGGCCACATCCTGACTGATGGCAGCCCATTCTTGCATAATCAATGCTTGGAGTTTGTCAGAATTTGTGGCTTTTTGTTTGTCCACCCGCCTCTTGAGGATTGACCACAAGTTCTCAATGGGATTAAGGTCTGGGGAGTTTCCTGGCCATGGACCCAAAATATCAATGTTTTGTTCCCCGAGCCATTTAGTTATCACTTTTGGCTTATGGCAAGGTGCTTCATCATGCTGGAAAAGGCATTGTTCGTCACCAAACTCTTCCTGGATGGTTGGGAGAAGTTGCTCTCGGAGGATGTTTTGGTACCATTCTTTATTCATGGCTGTGTTCTTAGGCAAAATTGTGAGTGAGCCCACTCCCTTGGCTGAGAAGCAACCCCACACATGAATGCGATGCTGGATGCTTTACTGTTGGCATGACACAGGACTCATGGTAGCGCTCACCTTGTCTTCTCCGGACAAGCTTTTTTCCAGATGCCCCAAACAATCGGAAAGGGGATTCATCAGAGACAATGACTTTACGCCAGTCCTCAGCAGTCCAATCCCTGTACCTTTTGCAGAATATCAGTCTGTCCCTGATGTTTTTCCTGGAAAGAAGTGGCTTCTTTGCTGCCCTTCTTGACACCAGGCCACCCTTCAAAAGTCTTCGCCTCACTGTGCGTGCAGATGCACTCACACCTGCCTGCTGCCATTCCTGAGCAAGCTCTGTACTGGTGGTGCCCCGATCCCGCAGCTGAATCAACTTTAGGAGACAGTCCTGGCGCTTGCTGGACTTTCTTGGGCGCCCTGAAGCCTTCTTCACAACAATTGATCCGCTCTACTTGAAGTTCTTGATGATCCGATAAATGGTTGATTTACTGGCAGCAATATCCTTGCCTGTGAAGCCCTTTTTGTGCAAAGCAATGATGACGGCACGTGTTTCCTTGCAGGTAACCATGGTTGACAGAGGAAGAACAATGATCCCAAGCACCACCCTCCTATTGAAGCTTCCAGTCTGTTATTCGAACTCAATCAGCATGACAGAGTGATCTCCAGCCTTGTCCTCGTTAACACTCACACCTGTGTTAATGAGAGAATCACTGACATGTCAGCTGGTCCTTTTGTGGCAGGGCTGAAATGCAGTGGAAATGTTTTTTGGGGGATTCAGTTCATTTGCATGGCAAAGAGGGAATTACCAATTAATTGCAATTCATCTGATCACTCTTCATAACATTCTGGAGTATATGCAAATTGCCATCATACAAACTGAGGCAGCTGACTTTGTGAAAATTGATATGTGTGTCATTCTCAAAACCTTTGGCCACGACTGTACTATCCAGGTCTACGCCCAAACAATTCGAGCTTCTACTTTTAAAAATCCACCTTTCCAGAAACAAGTCTCACACCGTTGCCGCTTGTTATAGACCCCCAGCTGTGCCCTGGACACGATATGTGAATTGATTGCCCCCCATCTATCTTCAGAGTTTGTACTGTTAGGTGACCTAAACTGGGATATGCTTAACACCCCGGCCGTACTACAATCTAAGCTAGATGCCCTCAATCTCACACAAATTATTAAGGAACCTACCAGGTACAACCCTAAATCCGTAACCATGGGCACCCTCTTAGATATCATTCTGACCAACTTGCCCTCTAAATACACCTCTGCTGTCTTTAACCAGGATCTCAGCGATCACTGCCTCATTGCCTGCGTGTGTAATGGGTCCGCGGTCAAACGACCACCCCTCATCACTGTCAAACCCTCCCTAAAACACTTCAGCGAGCAGGCCTTTCTAATCAACCTGACCCGGGTATCCTGGAAGGATATTGACCTCATCCCGTCAGTAGAGGATGCCTGGTTGCTCTTTAAAAGTGCTTTCCTTGCCATCTTAAATAAGCATGCCCCATTCAAAAAATGTAGAACTAAGAACAGATATAGTCCTTGGTTCACCCCAGACTTGACTGTCCTTGACCAACACAAAAACCTGCTCTGGCGTTCTGCATTAGCATCGAGTAGCCCCTGCGATTTTCAACTTTTCAGGCAAGTCAGGAACCAATATACTCAGTCATTTAGGAAAGCTTTTTCAAACAGAAATGTGCATCCTGTAGCACTAATTCTAAAAAGATTTGGGACACTGTAAAGTCCATGGAGAATAAGAGCACCTCCTCCCAGCTGGCCACTGCACTGAGGCCAGGAAACACGGTCACCACCGATAAATCTACAATAATCTAGAATTTCAATAAGCATTTTTCTATGGCTGGCCATGCTTTCCACCTGGCTACCCCTACCAACAGCTCAGCACCCCCTGCAGAAACTTGCCCAAGCCCCCCCACTTCTCCTTCACCCAAATCCAGACAGCTAATGTTCTGAAAGAGCTGCAAAATCTGGATCCCTACAAATCAGCTGGGCTAGACAATCTGGACCCTCTCTTTCTAAAATTATCTGCCGAAATTGTTGCAACCCCTATTACTAGCCTGTTCAACCTCGTTTTCGTATCGTCTGAGAGCCCCAAAGATTGGAAAGCTGCCACGGTCATCCCCCGCTTCAAAGGGGGAGACACTCTAGACCCAAACTGCTATAGACTTATATCCATCCTGCCCTGCCTTTCTAAAATCTTCGAAAGCCAAGTTAACAAACAGATCACCGACCATTTTGAATCCCACCGTACCTTCTCCACTCGGCAATATGGTTTCCGAGCTGGTCATGGGTGCACCTCAGCCATGCTCAAGGTCCTAAACGATATCATAACCACCATCGATAAAAGCCAACGCTTTCGACTCTGTCAATCACCGCATTCTTATCGGCAGACTCAATAGCCTTGGGTTCTCAAATGACTGCCTCGCCTGGTTCACCAACTACTTCTCTGACAGAGTTCAGTGTGTCAAATCGGAGGGCCCGTTGTCCGGATCTCTGGCAGTCTCTATGGGGGTGCCACAGGGTTCAATTCTCAGGCCGACTCTTTTCTCTGTATATATCAATGATGACGCTCTTGCTGCTGGTGATTCTCTGATCTACCTCTCAGACGTCACCATTCTGTATACATATGGCCCTTCATTGGACACTGTGTTAACAAACCTCCAAACGATCTTCAATGCCATACAACACTCCTTCTGTGGCCTCCAACTGCTTTTAAATGCTAGTAAAACGAAATCCATGCTCTTCAACCGATTGTTGCCCACATCCGCCCGCCCGACTTGCATCACTACTCTGGATGGTTCTGACTTAGAATATGTGGACAACTACAAATACCTAGGTGTCTGGTTAGACTGTAAACTGTCCTTCCAGACTCACATTAAGCATCTCCAATCCAAAATTAAATCTAGAATCGGCTTAATATTTCGCAACAAAGCCTCTTTCACTCATGCTGCCAAACATACCCTCGTAAAACTGACTATCCTACCAATCCTTGACTTCAGCGATATCATTTACAAAATATCCTCCAACACTTTACTCAGCAAACTGGATGTAGTCTATCACAGTGCCATCCGTTTTGTCACCAAAGCCCCATATACAAACCACCACTGTGACCTGTATGCTCTCATTGGCTGGCCCTCGCTTCATATTCGTCGCCAAACCCACTGGCTCCAGGTCATCTATAAGTCTTTGCTCAGTAAAGCCCCGCCTTATCTCAACTCACTGGTCACCATAGCAACACCCACCTGTAGCACGCGCTCCAGCAGGTATATTTCACTGGTCATCCACAAAGCCAACTCTTCCTTTTGCCGCCTTTCCTTCCAGTTCTCTGCTGCCAATGACTGGAACGAATTGCAAAAATCACTGATGCTGGAGTCTTATATCTCCCTCTCTAACTTTAAGCATCAGCTGTCAGAGCAGCTTACTGATCACTGTACCTGTACACAGCCAATCTGTAAATAGCACACCCAACTACCTCATCCCCATATTGTTATTTACCCTCTTGCTCGTTTGCACCCCAGTATCTCTACTTGCACATCATCATCTGCACATCTATCACTCCAGTGTTAATGCTAAATTGTAATTATTTCACCTCTATGGCCTATTTATTGCCTTACCTCCCTAATCCTCTACATTTGCACACACTGAACATAGATTTTTCTATTGTGTTATTGTTTATGTGTAACTCTGTGTTGTTGTTTTTGTCGCACTGCTTTGCTTTATCTTGGCCAGGTCGCAGTTGTAAATGAGAACTTGTTCTCAACTGGCCTACCGGTGAAATAACAAAAAACTCCTCTGCCTATGATTGTCATGCTTACATGCACTGTTGTTAGCAGTTAATCTATGGCCCTAGTTCAAAGAGAGGCAACAGTGTTACTACTCTGGGCATGCATGTGACGTAGTCTATAGTTCGTCATTCTTCTGTACAGGTTTGTCTGCATGACAGGAAAGGGCTGGGTCAGGGTAAAATGAGAGGAATGCTACCGTTACTATGTAAGTCACACAATAGAAGGGAGCTGATTGGCTTAGAAAACAAACCTCTGTTCCCTATCAGTGTTCTGGCTGGCTTTTGTAGAGTCAAATCAAATCCAACTTAATTGAAAGCACATTCAAAGGACACTTTACATGCATGTGTACTAGGTTAGGGCATACTGAGACTCTACAGATGAGAATTCTATGGAAGTCGGACACCTCATTTTAATATATTTGGATATTAACTCTAAAAACAAAATACAGGACCTTGACTTAACAGGCAGTTCAAATATTGTCTTTGTATGATTGTTAGACACTGGTCTGAGACAGCTGCGTTCTTCAATTAAATACAACTATATTTACCCAATCAGGTGCAATTAAGAAATCCATAGCCAGATTATATCAACATCCTCAACTAAAAAAAACATCACCTGCCGCAATACATCCCCCTTTCTGTTGGTTATGTAGGAATGGAGCGATGGTCCACAATTCCACCACTAGAGGGCACAGGGGGACAAAATGGATCCCTGGTGGTCCAAGAGTTAGAAGTCACTGCTTTTGAAGTTTGCATGCATGGAATCTATTAGTGTTGACATGCTAAACTGTAAGTAGGCACTAAAGTGAACTCTCCACTGTAAAGGTTTCTAAGCAAAGCAACCATCTTAAGAAATGTAACTAGTATCTTTGAATATGAGCTAAATATCAGTTCTAGATGTCTGATTCCTGACGCACTGTGGGCCTCAAAATACTTTTGATTTGTCATTGAAGATATCAAACACACCAGCCCATTATCTGTTCACATGATCTCTTCGAGATCTATATTACAAACAGCTTTTGACATTTTCCGGAATATTGTATATGTTAGACTGACCGCATGTCGAAGCAGTGCAGGCGATTGTTTAAATGCTTCAGAGTAAATTTGCTTGGAAGCCATTGAAGATATTCTCTGTTACTCAGGTCAATTCAGAATGTAAAAGCACCACACAGACTTATCAACTGAAGCTCAGACAGACATTAATACAACACACACACACACACACACACACACACACACACACACACACACACACACACACACACACACACACACACACACACACAGTTTCCTCAGGAAAAAGCATCATTTTCAGCTACAATACAACCAGTCAGGAAGCCGGGTGAGCACAGTGCTCTCCTGAGCAACAGTGGAGATACACACACTGGGATGACATTCTACTGAGACACTGTGCATTAACTACACAAGGTAAGAGGAATTAAGATCTTATTATCTTATTATGGTGCACCTCTGATTGCTGTGCCTCTTGCTGTCCTTTCTCTAAATCTTTAAAGCCGATACAATAATGCATATAGCTTTGCATTACCGTTGTGATGGTGTGTTCTGGTTTGCTCTAAAAAACTGTCTCTGAGAGTTCATGAGATATCAAAACGTTTGATTGAGAAGGATACCCTACTGTAGTCTGTCTGTCATAAGTATTATATTGTATCTTCAGAAAGTCCTTTAGATTTATAGCTCATAAAGTCTACCTTGTTACAAGGAAAGAAAAAATTAAGTATGTGCCACTGTGGATTGTTTTGTTGTTCTTCAGAAACAGGTAGATGTTTGTTTACAATCATCTATGGTCTATGCTATAAGTACTTGAAAATAACAAGGTAATACTTTGTACTATTTGTTTGGTACTACAATTTGGTAACTAAATCCTAGGATTTGGTACATACAGGGTCATAATGGACAATTTCAATGTAGGCCTTTTCAGACGCTGACAAGGTTTCTAAGGAACAAAAAGGGAAAAACAAGTTTTATAACCAATATTATATATTTCTAGACAGGGCTAGTAATTCAATTATTTTCATATACCTTTAATGTTTCCATTTACCAGGACTTTAAGAACAACTAGTTACTATGCATTTGCATGGTTATTTCTGGAGAAAAACCTCTGTGTTCCACTTTATAATAAGTGTGGCTATAATACCTGTGCATTATACAGTAGTGTATGAGGACACATTGTTACATAGTAGTCTACAGTACTTAGTGTAATTACATGCAGTGTCAGCAAACTAGTGTCCCAGGTAGCCAAGCACTAAAACCACTTGACCCAATCAATTCTTTCACCGTGAATTTGGGGAGGAATTTTAAGTGATTTCATCAAGACCGATGTTATACCAAATTGTTTATATACTTAAGTGCTTTAGTGAAACAAAATAATGTAGCCAGCCACAGACAGACACCACTTTTTATTTCCTGAGTTAAAAAGAGGGACTTTACATCAAATCTCCTCATAGAGTGGATATTAATTGTGACATGTGCAACATCATTTCCTCCTGTAACGGCTTGTCTGTGGTGTGGCGGAAAGAAGCGCAGGAAGCAGCGAACACGGTGTGGTAATTTTAATCAAACCACAACGTACAAAATAAAGGGCTCCCAACAACAGGGAAAAATACAACTAACAAGCACAGTCGAACAAACAGCTGTCGACACACAGAAAGACAATCCCGCACAATAGGAAGCGGGCCAGCTGAACTAAATAGCCCTCCTAATGACTAACTCAGGGCAGGTGAGAAAACATAAAAAAAGGGAAAAACAAAAAGGGAATCGGTGGTAGCTAATAGGCCGGTGACGACGACCGCCGAGCGCCACCCGAGCAGGAGGGGGCGCCACCGTCGGTAGGAATCGTGACAGTACCCCCCTCCTGACGCGCGGCTCCCGCAGCGCGCCGACACCGGCCTCGAGGCCGACCCGGAGGACGAGGCGCAGGGCGATCCGGACGGAGGCGGTGGAACTCCTTCAACATGGATGGGTCCAAGACGTCCTCCGTCGGCACCCAGCACCTCTCCTCCGGCCTGTACCCCTCCCAGTCCACGAGGTACTGCAGGTCCCCCGCCCGGCGTCTCGAGTCCAGAATGGCCCTTACGCTGTACGCCGGGGACCCCCCGATGTCCAGGGGGGGTGGAGGGACCTCCGGCACCTCATCTTCTTGTAGGGGACCAGCCACCACCGGCCTGAGGAGAGACACATGAAACGAGGGGTTAATACGGTAATAGGAAGGGAGTTGCAACCGATAACACACCTCGTTTATCCTCCTCAGGACTTTGAAGGGCCCCACACACTGCGGCCCCAGCTTCCGGCAGGGCACGCGGAGGGACAGGTTCCGGGTCGAGAGCCAGACCCTGTCACCCGGTGCGAACACCGGCGCCTCACTGCGGTGGCGGTCAGCACTCCTTTTCTGCCTGGCACTGGCCTCCTTCAGTGAGTCCTGTACTGCTTTCCAGGTCTCCTTGGAGTGCTGAACCCAGTCCTCCACCGCAGGAGCCTCGGTCTGGCTCTGGTGCCATGGGGCCAGGACCGGCTGGTACCCTAACACACACTGGAAGGGTGATATGTTAGTAGAGGAGTGGCGAAGTGAGTTCTGGGCTAACTCTGCCCAGGGAATATACCTCGCCCACTCCCCTGGCAGGTCCCGGCAATACGACCTCAGGAACCTGCCCACCTCCTGGTTCACCCTCTCCGCCTGCCCATTGCTCTCGGGGTGATAACCGGAGGTTAAACTGACCGAGACCCCCAGCCGCTCCATAAACGCCTTCCAGACCCTGGATGTGAACTGGGAACCCCGATCAGAGACAATATCCTCCGGCACCCCGTAGTGCCGGAAGACGTGGGTAAATAGGGCCTCCGCAGTCTGCAGGGCCGTAGGGAGACCGGGCAAGGGGAGGAGACGGCAGGACTTAGAAAACCGATCCACAACCACCAGGATCGCAGTGTTCCCCTGAGAGGGGGGAAGATCTGTCAGGAAGTCGATAGACAGGTGCGACCATGGTCGTTGCGGAACGGGGAGGGGCTGTAACTTCCCTCTCGGTAAATGCCTAGGAGCCTTACTCTGGGTACACACCGAACAGGAAGAGACATATGACCTCACGTCCTTAGCCAAGGTGGGCCACCAATACTTCCCCCTTAGACTCCGCACTGTCCTCTCCACACCAGGATGACCCACCGCAGGTAGCGTGTGCGCCCACCGAATCAACCGATCGCGAACATCGAGCGGCACATACATGCGCCCCTCGGGCACCTGCGTCGGCGCAGGTTCCAACACCAGTGCCCGCTCGATGTCCGCGTCCACCTCCCACACCACTGGTGCCACCAGCCTTGACGCTGGAATGATGGGAGTTGGATCGATGGGTCGGTCATCCGTGTCATACAGACGGGACAGCGCGTCGGCTTTAGTATTAAGGGAACCCGGTCTATATGAGATGGTAAACCTAAACCGGGCGAAGAACATGGCCCACCTTGCCTGACGTGGATTCAGTCTCCTCGCTGCCCGGATGCACTCCAGGTTTCGGTGGTCGGTCCAGATGAGAAAGGGGTGCTTAGCCCCCTCAAGCCAGTGTCGCCACACCCTCAAGGCTTTGACTACCGCTAGCAACTCCCTGTCCCCCACATCGTAATTTCGCTCCGCCGAACTGAGCTTCCTTGAGAAGAAAGCACAGGGGCGGAGTTTCGGTGGCGCACCCGAGCGCTGTGATAGCACAGCACCCACCCCAGCCTCGGATGCGTCCACCTCTACTACGAACGCTAAAGACGGGTCCGGGTGCGCCAACACGGGCGCGTCGGTGAACAGTGTCTTCAACTTCTTGAAGGCTCCGTCCGCCTCCGTCGACCATCTCAAACGCGCCGGCCCCCCCTTCAGCAGTGAGGTAATGGGAGCCGCTACCTGGCCAAACCCCCGGATAAACCTCCGGTAGTAGTTGGCAAAGCCCAAGAACCGCTGCACCTCCTTCACCGTAGTTGGAGTCGGCCAATTACGCACGGCCTTAACGCGGTCACACTCCATCACCACCCCCGTGGTGGAAATGCGATAACCCAGAAAGGAGACGGCTCGTTTGAAAAACTCACACTTCTCAGCCTTAACGTATAGGTCATGCTCCAGCAGTCTACCAAGCACCTTGCGCACCAGGGACACATGCGCGGAGCGGGTGGCGGAATATATCAGAATGTCATCGATATAAACAATCACGCCCTGCCCGTGCAGGTCCCTGAGAATCTCGTCAACAAAGGATTGAAAGACGGCTGGAGCATTTTTCAACCCATACGGCATGACGAGGTACTCATAATGGCCTGATGTGGTACTAAAGGCGGTTTTCCACTCATCTCCCTTCTTGATACGCACCAGGTTATACGCGCTCCTGAGATCCAATTTTGTGAAGAGCTGTGCTCCGTGAAATGATTCCACCGCCGTAGCGATAAGAGGTAGTGGGTAACTAAACCCCACCGTGATCGCGTTTAGACCTCTATAATCAATGCACGGACGCAGACCTCCCTCCTTTTTCTTCACAAAAAAGAAACTCGAGGAAGCGGGTGAGATGGAGGGCCGAATATACCCCTGTCCCAAGGATTCCGTGACGTATGTCTCCATAGCCACCGTCTCCTCTTGTGACAAGGGGTACACGTGACTCCTGGGAAGCGCAGCGTTAACCTGGAGATCTATCGCACAATCCCCTTGTCGATGAGGTGGTAATTTAGTCGCTCTCTTTTTACAAAAAGCGATCGCCAAATCGGCGTATTCAGGGGGAATGCGCACGGTGGACACCTGGTCTGGACTCTCCACCGACGTGGCACCTATGGAAACTCCTAGACACCTCCCTGAACACTCCTCCGACCACCCCTGGAGAACCCCCTGTTTCCATGAAATGAGGGGATTGTGACCAGCCAGCCAGGGGACACCCAGCACCACCGGAAACGCAGGTGAATCAGTAAGGAAAAAGTTAATGCTTTCCTTATGACTCCCCAGCGTTACCATGTCCAGCGGCACCGTAGACTCCCTGACTAGCCCTGACCCTAATGGTCGGCTATCTAAGGAGTGCACGGGGAAGGGGGAATCTATCGGCACCCGTGGAATGCCCAGCTTAATGGCAAGTCCACGGTCGATAAAGTTCCCAGCTGCGCCTGAATCAACTAGCGCCCTATGCTGGGAAGAGGGAAAAAAGTTAGAAAATGAAACAGGCAAAAACACATGACCAACAGGGGGTTCTGGGCGAGTCTGGTGCTGACTCACCTGAGGTGACCGAGAAGTGTTCTGCCTGCCTTCTCGACTCCCAGACTGGCTCCTCCAGCACCGGTCGGCCGTGTGTCCTCTCCGACCACAGCTGGTGCAGGAGAAGCCACCTCCTCCGGTGCCCCTTGACACGGCCCCCCCTACCTCCATAGGGGTAGGGGCGGGGGTGCCCGGGGGTGGAACGGGCAGGACCCTCTCCGAACGCCCGCGGGCAGCCAGCAAATTGTCCAACCGTATGGACATATCAATAAGTCCGTCCAGGGATAGATTGGTGTCCCTACAGGCCAGCTCCCTGCGGACGTCCGCCCGGAGACTACACCTGTAGTGGTCTATGAGGGCCCTGTCATTCCACCCCGCTCCAGCAGCCAAGGTCCTAAACTCCAGCGCGAAGTCTTGAGCGCTCCTCGTCTCCTGCCTGAGGTGGAACAGCCGTTCACCCGCCGCTCTACCTTCGGGGGGGTGGTCGAAAACAGCCCGAAAGCGGCGGGTGAACTCTGGGTAGTGGTCCCTCGCCGAGTCCGGAGAGTTCCAGACCGCATTAGCCCACTCCAGAGCTCGGCCCGTCAGGCAGGAAACGAGGGCACTCACGCTCTCCTCTCCTGTAGGAGCAGGCCTGACGGTGGCCAGGTACAACTCTAACTGGAGAAGAAACCCCTTGCACCCAGCCGCCGTCCCATCGTACTCCCTCGGGAGTGCCAGGCGAAGCGCGCCAGAGCCAGACGTCGTAGGAGGAGGAGATGGTTGTATCGGGGGGGTATAGGTGGAGAGAGGATACCACTCCTCTCCCATCGGTCCATCCTCTCCATCACCTGGTCCATGGCGGATCCGATGCGATGCAGGACCGATGTATTTTGTAGGACACGTTCCTCCATCGAGGGTAGTGAAGTGCCCGCTGCTCCTGCTGATTCCATGCTCTTTGTGGTGCGGGATTCTGTAACGGCTTGTCTGTGGTGTGGCGGAAAGAAGCGCAGGAAGCAGCGAACACGGTGTGGTAATTTTAATCAAACCACAACGTACAAAATAAAGGGCTCCCAACAACAGGGGAAAATACAACTAACAAGCACAGTCGAACAAACAGCTGTCGACACACAGAAAGACAATCCCGCACAATAGGAAGCGGGCCAGCTGAACTAAATAGCCCTCCTAATGACTAACTCAGGGCAGGTGAGAAAACATAAAAAAAGGGAAAAACAAAAAGGGAATCGGTGGCAGCTAATAGGCCGGTGACGACGACCGCCGAGCGCCACCCGAGCAGGAGGGGGCACCACCGTCGGTAGGAATCGTGACACCTCCTCAATATTTTATTTAAATAATTAAAATAAGACAACTAGACTTATAGCTTTTAAGTATTACCTACTAAAGAATTTCAAAGTAAAACTGATTAAAGGGATTTTAACACTAGTGTGAAACCCCATGCCATAATCTTCTCCCGGGGTAACTGGCACCCCCGGGGTGGGCCAGTTACCCATACACATGTTGTACTGTCGGTAACTTGAGAAAGCTGTTGGGTAATCGTCTGTGTTTGTATTTAATCGCTGAGTAAAGCCTATACAGAATAGTCTCATTGCAACGGTTCTTATGCTATTAGAATATTCTGTAGGTCCTCAATTACAATGTTACTCTCTCATTCATTCTGGTTTTAGCTGGGGTGTTCTGTTCAACCTTTTCCAGCCCACACTCATATTGAGCTCTTGGTATTGCTAGCCTAACTAGCTTGTTCATATGATCTGTGATCTCTTTCTCTGTTCTAACTAAGTGGCCTTGTGTCCTTGCAGTATTTGATCCCTGAGCACAAGCATCATGCCCATCCTTAAAAACCTTCCAGGGAGGACCAGGAGTAACCATGGGAACAGTGAACTCATCTTGCCCAGGTTAAACTTGGGCCTGAGTCCCTTCGAGGAGGTGAACCTGGAGGAGGAGAGGAACGAGGGCGACCCCCCCATTTTGGTGGGCCGTGGAGCAAAATCCCTCCAGTGCAGGTTGTCGCGAGATGGGGAAGAGGAGGAGAATGAAGTGAACATGGAGAGGCATGGCACCGGGGCCCCTAAAGGGGGAAGACCCCTGAGGGGGACTCTGGAGCGACTGTGCGGCTCTTCCCCCCTGAAAACCCTGGAGAAGTTGGGGAAGGGGCTGCGTATGTCGGGGTGCAGCGTGTGGGGGACCAGCCCGTCCCTGCGAAGCCCCACGGACCCCCACTCGCCCTCGCCAGAGAAAGAGAAGAGGAAGGGCATCCGCAGGAGCTCAGAGGAAATCATGACCCTGCTACGGTAAGTGGGATGGACGGTGTTGATCTAGGATCAGATGCCTTTTTAGATCATAATGAATAAGATTGCATGGACAGGGAGGACCATTTCCACTCTGAGACGCTTTATAAATACGGGTCCAGAGCCACAGTTTAACATAAATGTAATGTCTCTCTATATATACAGTGCCAATAGAAAGTCTACACCCCCTTTAACTTTTTTTCACATTCTGCTGCTTTAAAATGTAATCTAAAAAGGGATTCAATTAATTTGTTTCTACAGATCTACACAACCTAGTCCACATTTTCAAAGTGAAAGAAAGTAACTTTTTCTAAATTATTGATTGTCTTGATTGTCTTCAAACCCCAGAGTTAATACTTGGTGGAAGCACCTTTTGGTAGCCATTACAGCTGTGAATCATTTGGAATAAGATTCTACCAATTTTGCACTCTCTTATGGCAGCATATATCCATTGTTTTTTCCAAAATTGCTCAAGCTCATTTAGTTTGGTTGGGAATGATTGATGAACAGCAATATTGAAACGTTGTCTCTGATTTTCAGGCAATTTTAAGTCAAGACTGTGATTAAACCACTCATGAACACACAACACCTCTTGGAAAGCTATTCTGGTGTGTTTCGGCATAAATATTTGTGTAATTGTCTCTGAAAAATAAAACCCTATCCTAGGGTTAGGTTTTCAGAAGACTGAGGTGGGTTTTACTCTAACTTGGGCTTTGCTACTTTAATATTTATTTTGATCCTGACAAACTCCCCAGTCTCTGCCGATGACAAGCATACCCATAAAAAAAACCCAATTCTAATCCATTTTAGATACAATTTTAAGGCCGCAAAATGTGAAAAGAGTTAAAGGGGGTGTAGACTTTCTGTAGGCACTGTAATATGACTAAGTTAGAAACTATTTTGTAGCACTGTGATAGCTGTAACGAAATGACGGAAATGCTCACAGCATATAGCATAATCATTTCCTAATTGGTTATGTAATGTAAAAATTCACCATGTTTATGTATGGAACTCCCTTTGTTTGCTAATGCTATCTTGTGTACGTAAGCATTGAGTGAATGGCACTACGTATAACCGGGACATTGTTTTCACTTTGACTGTTGCAGCCAGGGAAAGGCAGCCATCAAAAATTCCAATCTGGATTGCTTAGAGCAGGGATGGGCAACTTTGATGGGGGTTGGGGCCACAAAAAAATCAGAACTCCTCATGAGGGGCCGCAGTTTCTCGCAGGTCTGTGTACCCACATCCATACCCACATCCAACCCACAATTGACTATCAGTGACTGACCATCAGTGACTGACATAATGAGAAACCTCTGATGCACAACCAAATTTCGAAATTGCACCTTGTGTGTTCTACTATTCTAACTCGCAACAGTAAGTTGAGACCCTGACTGAGTTCCTGGGAAATTTGGAAATTTAACTGAGGGCCTTCAAAAGGGGGGCTGCGGCCCCCAGTTGCCCATCCCTGGCTTAGAGCTACAATCACCTCACAAGCATTTAAATAACTGCTTATTTATAGCATATGATAGTCTGGATATGGTAGTCACCTGTTAGCATTGAACCTTACAGTATTTGATAACACGTATGTATCCCATTCCATTTATATTTGAGATGGAACCTTAATTCCCACACAATATCTCTGACTCTGGGAATCCACACATAGCTCTTCTCTCTCTTCAATGCCATACTGTGAGGTTGACAGTGTAACAAGCCATAATATAGTTCCTATTCTCTCCTGATGGTTCTCTTCTGCTTCTAGATTTGCAGGGCGGCGGAAGCAGACACAGCGTAGAGAGAGCCTGCCCTGCGGGGACCTGGGCATTGACAGCGAGGATGAGTCTCGCCGCCGGCCCTCCTTCCTCAGGATGGTCAGCCTTAGCAAACTGAAGAGGGAGTCCCTGTCGGACCACAACTCCCAGGAGGCCGAGGAGGAGCTGGAGGAGGAAGAGCCAGTGGTCAAACCTAGGGAACCACTCTCAGGTATACAAGGCGCTCCAAAACAAACCAATCAAGTGGGGAGATATGGTATGTGTTCTGCTGGTCCAGCCAATCACAGGGCACATAATCTGAAACCTCTGAATCATGTAAGGATCAGTGCAGGTTACCTCTGTCTGTGGCATGTCAGTCAGCGTTGTACGTTTCAGTGTTCACATTACGAGTCCAACCTCACTTGAGTCTATTAAGTCGGAAACTCAGGAACTTCCTGGTCAGCTCCTGCAGTACTTCCTCCACCAATCCCACGCTGGTCTCTGATGAGCTGTGAGCGGTCCCCAGATCCCCTCAGTCATCGGGTTCAATCAGCACCAGACTGTGAAAGCAGGAAATGACTGCACTTCCTCCCACTGCTGATCCCTTCAGATAAAACTTAATCCAGAGCAACTGTTCACAGAGCTCCGTAGGGAGCAAAGCAGACAGTCAAAGGACAGTGTAGTATATAGCATGCCCAGAAAAAAAATTGTAGACCTCCACAAGTCTGGTTCATCCTTGGGAGCAATTTACAAATGCACGTTCATCTGTACAATCAATAGTACGCAAGTAAAAGCACCATGGGACCACGCAGCCGTCATACCGCTCAGGAAGGAGATGCATTCCAGAAAATGATATCATGGCTTTAGAAGCTTCTGATAGTCTAATTGACATAATTTGAGTCAATTGGAGGTGTACCTGTGGATGTATTTCAAAGCCTACCTTCAAACTCTGTGCGAATTTGCTTGACATCATGGGAAAATCAAAAGAAATCAGCCAAGACCTCAGAAAAAGCATTGTAGACCTCCACAAGTCTGGTTCATCCTTGGGAGCAATTTCCAAACGCCTGAAGGTACCACGTTCATCTGTACAAACAATAGTATGCAAGTATAAACACCATGGGACCATGCAGCCGTCATACTGCTCAGGAAGGAGAAGCGTTCTGTCTCCTAGAGATGAACGTACTTTGGTGCGAAAAGTGCAAATCAATCCCAGAACAACAGCAAAGGACCTTGTGAAGATGCTGGAGGAAACAGGTACAAAAGTATCTATATCCACAGTAAAACGAGTCCTATATCGACATAACCTGAAAGGCTGCTCAGCAAGGAAGAAGCCACTGCTCCAAAACCGCCATAAAAAAGGCAGACTATGGTTTGCAACTGCACATGGGGACAAAGATCGTATTTTTTGGAGAAATGTTCTCTGGTCTGATGAAATGAAAATAGAACTGTTTGGCAAAAATGACCATCCATTTGTTTGGAGTAAAAAGGGGAGGCTTGCAACCCAAATAACACCATCCCAACCGTGAAGCACGGGGGTGGCAGCATCATGTTGTGTGGGTGCTTTGCTGCAGGAGGGACTGGTGCACTTGAAAATAGATGACATCATGAGGAAGTAAAATTATGTGCATATATTGAAGAAACATCTCAAGACATCAGTCAGGAAGTTAAAGCTTGGTCGCAAAGGGGGTCTTCCAAATGGACAATGACCCCAAGCATACTTCCAAAGTTGTGGCAAAATGGCTTAAGGACTACAAAGTCAAGGTATTGGACTGGCCATCACAAAGCCCTGACCTCAATCCCATAGAAAATTTGTGGGCAGAACTGAAAAACCATGTGCAAGCAAGGAGTCCTACAAACCTGACTCAGTTACACCAGCTCTGTCAGGAGGAATGGGCTAAAATTCACCCAACTTATTGTGGGAAGCTTGTGGAAGGCTACCCGAAACGTTTGACCCAAGTTAAACAATTTAAAGGCAATGCTGCCAAATACTAATTGAGGATATGTAAACTTCTGACTCACTGGGAATGTGATGAAAGAAATAAAAGCTGAAATAAATCATTCTCTCCATTATTAAAATAATTTCACATTCTTAAAATAAAGTGGTGATCCTAACTGACCTAAGACAGGGAATTTTTACTAGGATTAAATGTCAGGAATTGTGAAAAACTGAGTTTAAATGTATTTATCTAATGTGTATGTAAACTTCCAACTTCAACTGTATCAGCATCCTTCAATATGTCAATGTTGATATTTCATACACAATATAGCCTGATGAAAACATGTACTTTTTCTCCTCACTTACCCCACCTGTTCCTACCCATACGGTAATACTCTGTACAAAACAATATACTGAACAGTTTGAAAGGGATTCTTCTATCTGTCCTTCCCTCTCTTCCCTCAGTGCTGGAGATCCTACAGCTGGTCAACCAGAGGGACCTCCTCCTGGCCGACACACACATCCAGGAGCTGGAGCACGAGTGCGAGCTACTGGCCTTCCTGCCACACCCCCCCACGCCTCCATCCACACCCCCAGGAGTGACCCCTCCCGGGTCCTTCGACAACCCCTCCAGCCCCAACGCGTCACGGGACGCCAGCAGGCGCAAGGCCAAGGATGTGGAGCTGCTGTATGAGGCCCTGCAGAAGGAGATGTGGGACGTGGTGAGGGAGTCCCTCCGCCAGCCCTCAGCCGGGCCCAACCTGGGACTGGTGGTGCTGGTCATTCAGCAGGAGGAGCAGGCTGACATTGCCCAGGCCCAGAGAGAGGAGACCCAGACCCAGCCCTTAAGGGAGGGCCTCCAGCCCCATCATAGCCAGAGGCCCCGTCAGCTCAAGCTGAAATGGCGGCAGGCGGTGGCGGAGGCGGCAGACTGGAGCCTGCCGCAGCAGGTGGACACTCAGGCGGGGCAGCTGGCCTTGTACCTGGAGAGGTTAAGGGGACGCATGGTGGACGACCTGGACGCGGCACGGAGGAACGTGGTGTCGGTCTACCCGGAGGAGTTCCAGGCCTTCCAGGTGTATGTACAGAGCTACCACCGGGCGGTGGCCAGACGCCTGAAAATCATTACCAGCTCCCAGCTTCAGATCACTGACGTCTACTCTATGCTGGACTGGTTCTACAACATTTACAACAGGTCAGTGTCAGAAGTCATAACATAACAACATTAAATGTATACACTCTTAGAAAAGAAGGTACTACCTAGAACCATAAAGGGTTATTTAATTGTCCCCTTAGGAAAACCCTATGAAAATGAGCGTATCAATTTTGTCAAGTTGCCTTTTAAAGTGTGTTGCGTTATGTGTATAAACATTTTCAGACTTGTGCCTACATGTCGACTGCATGAACCACGTGATCAAAGGTTATGACGTTTTGACTGTAGTCAACTGCAAGTTTCTGCAGTTTCTCTTCACCAACTTCATCCTGCAGCCATCACCTGCATTGTGGGAGGCTCTATTGTCAACCAATCATTAAGGTGTTTTTGTTTGACCCACGTGAAAGTCCATTAGTATACATTGGATATATACAAATTAATGTAATATAGTTTTTCATATCAAGTTTTTATTATTTCTATTAATGTATTTAAAAACTCCCACCCCCCATTCGGCAATCTAATAGCATATGTAAAATCAATCATGAGATAAACAAAAATAAATGAATAAAAATACATGAAATAGTAGAATAATGAATGAATAATACTGATTAATACATCACATTACATACATCAGAAATAGTTACAAATCATAGAAACTCATTCATGGATGTACAGGTACTTTGGACAATAGTTCAGAAATGAATGTGATATTTGAGACCTCTCTCTCATCAATTGATTGTACAATGTACCCACATATGATTTCAGTTTGTGACTGTGTGATCTGGGGGTTAGAGACATGCTTATTTTGATATTATAAAGAAAAACATTCACAAACAATGGCAACTACGTTGACACTGCCATGTTCATCTAGGAAAACCACAACAGTGTCCGCCATTTTCGGCTGTTGCAGATGCACCTCCCCTGACTGCTCTTGTTGACATTCGTCTACAGTCGGCTACGTTAGCCTTACAACTCAAACGCGCCCATTATCAATTTTTGGTTCCAGTGGAACCCTTTCATTAATACAATGTTATACGTTCTTAGTAGAACCTGTTTCACCACCAAAGGGTTCACCTATGGGGACAAAAATATATATTTTTATATAAGAGTGTAAGATAAGAACATCAAGGAAGTCCATGTACGTGAATATTAACATAGATCTTTACAGGTATTTGTTCAGATCTGAAATGTGAGACTTGACTGGATAGTGACACATAGTATCTCTTCCTCACTCTCCCTCTCGTCTTTTTTAAGGGATGTCCTGGGCACCGTTGGCATGAAAACCCCAATTAACTACTCCCGACTGGAACCCCTACTGCACCAAGACACAGTGGACCAACTGGAACAGGACTGCCTGAACACTGTCAGGGTAAAATCACATTGCTTTTAAAGTGCAATTCAACCTCATATTCATTATCTCCAGCACCATACTAGTGTCTACATGTGTGAAAATGCCGCATTTATATGATCTGTGGTTAAAAAGATAAGAAGAAAGATCTTAAAAAATGCTTCTCTGTTACATCACAGGGATAGAATTAAAAGTAAGAAAAACTGTGATTTTCAAAACCTGTTTCTAGTCACTTTACCCTGCATTCATGTACATATCTACCTCAAATACCTCATACCCCTGCACATTGATCTGGTACTGGTACTCCCTGTATATAGCTCCACATTGATCTGGTACTGGTACTCCCTGTATATAGCTCCACATTGATCTGGTACTGGTACTCCCTGTATATAGCTCCACATTGATCTGGTACTGGTACTCCCTGTATATAGCTCCACATTGATCTGGTACTGGAACTCCCTGTATATAGCTCCACATTGATCTGGTACTGGTACTCCCTGTATATAGCTCCACATTGATCTGGTACTAGTACTCCCTGTATATAGCTCCACATTGATCTGGTACTAGTACTCCCTGTATATAGCCCCACATTGATCTGGTACTGGTACTCCCTGTATATAGCTCCACATTGATCTGGTACTGGTACTCCCTGTATATAGCTCCACATTGATCTGGTACTGGTACTCCCTGTATATAGCTCCACATTGATCTGGTACTGGTACTCCCTGTATATAGCGCCACATTGATCTGGTACTGGTACTCCCTGTATATAGCTCCACATTGATCTGGTACTGGTACTCCCTGTATATAGCTCCACATTGATCTGGTACTGATACTCCCTGTATATAGCTCCACATTGATCTGGTACTGGTGCTCCCTGTATATAGCTCCACATTGATCTGGTACTGGTACTCCCTGTATACAGCTCCACATTGATCTGGTACTGATGCTCCCTGTATATAGCTCCACATTGATCTGGTACTGGTACTCCCTGTATATAGCTCCACATTGATCTGGTACTGGTGCTCCCTGTATATAGCTCCACATTGATCTGGTACTGGTACTCCCTGTATATAGCTCCACATTGATCTGGTACTGATACTTCCTGTATATAGCTCCACATTGATCTGGTACTGGTACTCCCTGTATATAGCTCCACATTGATCTGGTACTGGTACTCCCTGTATATAGCTCCACATTGATCTGGTACTGGTACTCCCTGTATATAGCTCCATTCTTGTGCATTTTATTCCTCTTGTGCTACTATTTTTCTTTTTATTATACATTTTAACTCTGCATTGTTGGGAAGGGCTCGTAAACAAGCATTTCAAGTCTACACCCGTTGTACTTGGCCCGTGGGACAAATAACATTTTATTTAATATTATTTGGAATGTATTTTCTTGCTCCCCAAGTCACCGCAAAACACATACAATAGTGTTTGAAAATCATTGCTTTAACTTTCGATGATATCACCAGGTAGAACCTTTATATATCTTTCTACAAAACAGAAATGCGCCATTTTCACATATGTAGAGACTGGTATTGTGATGGCGATAATGAAAATTAGGTTGAAAAGTGGTGGAATTGTCCATTAATACTGAACACTGTCAGGGGGAAAAAAATCCCACCTACCGAGGTAATGGTTCTGGCACTAATCTAACGGTACTGAAACTTCCCATACTTGTTTCTTGGGTAGGCAATGGACTTTATGGTTGTGTGTGTTCTGTTTATCGCAGGAGAAGGTGTCCACAGAGCTCACTCAGGTTCTGGATGAGGAGGAGAGGCGGTGGGCCCAAACGCTGCACATAGAGGAGTACCAGTCCAATCTGGCCCGCTCTGTCATCCAGGTCTGTCACACTATCACTCACAGACACTACTGTGCATTAGATCTGTAGGTCACCATTGGACATTGTGGCAAACAACTCAAAGACATTTGTAAATCTCCCATTAATATAGGAGTGACCTATTTTGGATGGTTGGATTTTGAAGTTCCTGCTCTGATCAGTATCTGTGCGTGGTTGTTACAGAGACTAAAGGTAGACCTGGACAGATCCACAGCTGTAAGCCAGTTTCTGGGGGCCAGGGTGGCCCGCTGCAATCTTAATGGACTGTCTGACTTCCTATATAGGTGAGGAGAAGATGTGTTTATAAAGACATGGACATTGAGTTCAATCAACAACCTCAATGTGAATCAATATATGGATTTAATTTCATAATGTTACTATGTCCAGTTTCCAGAGAAAGGTGGAGATGTTCCATGAGACCCAGGCTGAGTTTGGGGACCGGGGTGATGGATACGTCTCCAGGACCATCTCTCTGGTCAACTGCTGCCCGCCTCTCAGGTAGATACCCAGACAGAGAAGTCATCTCCTGTGGCATCTATGTTAACTGATGCTCCATTCAAATGCTTATCGAAAACGTGTATTTTTCAGTTGGTGAAGTGGTAAATGAGACGAGAGCGTCTCCAGTTAGCTAGCTAACATTGCTTACAATTAGTTGGCAATCTTGCTAAAGTTGATAAGTAAAATTGTATTTGTCACATGCGCCAAATACAACAAGTGCAGCCTTTACCATGTAAAGCTTACTTTACGAGCCCTTTCCCAACAATGTAGTTAAAAAGTAAGACAATTAGCAAATAGATAAAAAAGAAAATAGTAACACAATAAAATAACATTAACGAGGCTATATACAGGCTATATACAAGGAGTAGTGGTACCGAGTCAATGTACTGGGTTACGAGGTAGTTGGGGTGATTGATTGAGGTAATATATACATGTAGGTTTGGTTAGGTGATTGATTGAAGTACTATGCACATGTAGGTAGGGGTAAAAGCAAAAAGTCTGGGTAGCTATTTGATTAACTGTATAGCAGTCTTATGGATTTGGGGTAGAAGCTGTTTAGCAGACTTTTGGTCCCAGACTTGACTTTCCGGTACCGGAAGATTTTTAGGGCCTTCCTCTGACACAGCCTGGTATAGAAGTCCTGGATGACAGGAAGCTCAGCCCCAGTGATGTACTGGGCCATATGCACTACCCTCTGATGCACCTTGCGGTCGGATGCCGAGCAGTTGCCATGCCAAGGGGTGATGCAGCCAGTCAAGAGGCTCTCAATGGTGCAGCTGCAGAACTTTTCAAGGATCTGAGGGCCCATGTCAAATCTCTTTAGCCTCCTGAGGGGGAAGAGGTGTTGTCGTGTCCTCTTCACGACTGTATTGATGTTTGGACCATGATATGTCCTTAGTGATGTGGACACAGAGGAACTTGACGCTCTACCGTTGTGTCGTCGGCAAACTTAATGATGGTGTTGGAGTCATATGCGGCCACACTGTCGTAGGTGAACAGGGAGTACAGGTGGGAGCTAAGGACGGGGGACCCCATGTTCAGGCTCAGTGTGGCAGATGTGTTTTTGCCTACCCTCGTCAGAAAGTCCATTATCCAATTGCAGAGTGAGGTGTTTAATCCCAGGGTCCTTAGCTTAGTGTTGAGCTTGGAGGGCACTATGTAGTCAGTGAACAGCATTCTCACATATGTAGGTGTTCCTTTTGTCCAGGTGGGAAAGGGCAGTGTGGAGTGCAATAGAGATTGCATCACCTGTGGATCTGTTGGGGCGGTATGCGAATTGGAGTGGGTCCAGGGTGTCTGGGATGATGGTGTTGATGTGAGCCACGACCACACTTTCAAAGCATTTCATGGCTACAAATGTGAGTGCTATGGGTTGATAGTCATTTAGACAGGTTACCTTGGCGTTCTTGGGCACGTGGACTATGGTGGTCTGCTTAGACCCATATGGGAGAGGTTGAAAATGTCTGTGAAGACGCATGCCAGCTGGTCAGCGCATACTCTGAGTACGCATCCTGGTAATCCGTCTGGCCCTGCGGCCACATCAGATTAGCGTCAGAGCCGGTGTAGTAGGATTTGATCTTTGTCCTGTATTGGGACTTTGCCTGTTTGATGGTTCGTCGGTCGTAAGGGGATTTCTTATATGCGTCCAGATTTGTGACCTTCTCCTTGAAAGCGGGAGCTCTAGCCTTTAGATCAGTACAGGTGTTGCCTGTAATCTTGGCTTTTGGTTAGGGTATGCACGTACCGTCACTGTGGGGACAACATCGTCGATGCACTTATTATTGAAGCCGATGACTGATGTGGTAAACTCCTCAATGCCATCGGGTGAATCCTGGAACATGTTCCAATCTGTGCTAGCGAAACAGTCCTGTAACTTAGCGTCCGCTTCATTGGATCACTTCCGTATTGAGCATATCACTGGTACTTCCTGTTTGAGTTTTTGCTTGTAAGCAAAAATTAAGAGGATGGAGTTATGGTCAGATTTGCCAAATGCAGGGTGAGGTAGAGCTTTGCATGCCCCACTGTCTGTAGAGTTTTTTTGCCTCTATTTGCACAGGAGACATGCTGGTAGAAATGAGTTAAAACAGATTTCAGTTTTCCTGCATTAAAATCCCCGGGCCATTAGGAGCGCCGCATCTTCTTGTTTGCTTCTGGCCCTATAAAGCTTGTTGTGTGTGGTCTTAGTGCCAGCATCGGTCTGTGGTGGTAAATAGACAGCTACGAAAAATATAGATGAAATCTCTCTTGGTAAATAGTGTGGTATGCAGCTTATCATGAGGAATTTTAACTCAGGCAAGCAGAACCTTCAGACTTATTTAATATTAATGGTCATGCACCAAATGTTGTTGACAAAGGGACAAATAGACCACATGGTCAAATTAGGTTATCCACATTATTAAGGTTGTAAATGGTTCAAACGGTTTTTCCAAGTCAGAAATATGAGTTTCAGATCATTCTGACACTACCTGAACTCACCAACAGTGTTTGCATTCCACTTTTTGTGTAGATCCTTTGTACAGCGTTGCAGGCAGTGTGACCCACAGAGCAATGAGGAGTCCACACAGAGAGCTAACTCCTCCCTGGACAGGATTGTTAACCAATCAGTGAGGGTTCTGACGGAAAGACTATTTGAGCACATCAGGGTGAGGCAATGTGCTTTTAAAATGTATCCTCCTTTGGTAGGGCGCAAAAAATGTTTTCCTTACAATTTATTGACACAAAACATAAATGTATCTAAACATTCCTTCCCCAACACACAACTTGCCAGTTCCACAGTCATATATGACTGATCAAACACACATGCTCTAACGTTTACACAGATGTGCATTTTACAATAGGAGCATAATGTTCATCACTTCATGTGGGTCAAAGCTGTGTATTTCTGTTCCAGCCGTTCTTTGACAAGCTGGTGAAAAGGAAGTGGCTAAACAACACTGAGGCCTTTGAGGCCATCGAAGCAAGCGTCAAACAACACTTTAAGAAGTTCAGAAGAATGGACTGCCCACCTTATCAGGTCTCCACCAATGACCACACACCTAACACATGATAACATGTTGCACAAAATACATGCAATAACATTTCTAAAAACCTGTTTTCGCTTTGCCGTTATGGGGTATTGTGTGTAGATTGCTGAGGATTTTTTATTTACTTTTTCATCCATTTTAGAATAAGACTGTAATGTAACAAATGTAGAAAAAGTCAAGGGGTCAGAATACTTTCTGAAGGCACTGTATGTTATGATTGAGGGACTGAATGGTTGAGTGGTTGACTGTTTGATTGACAGATACTGGTGGGGGAGATACACAGGCGGGTTTTGGTGGAGTATTTGCGTGCGATCATGCGAGGACGGGTCATCTGCACATCATCAAAGATGAGGAAGAGGATGGCATTCCGGCTGCAGGACGAGGCCAAGCAGCTTAAAGGGCTCTTTAAAGACCTGGTCAGTCATCCCTCTGATTTACAGTCGTAATGACCATAAACAACTACAGTTGAAGTAGGAAGTTTACATACACTTAGGTTGGAGTCATTAAAACTTTTTTCAACCACTCCACAAATTTCTTGTTAACAAACTATAGTTTTGGCAAGTCGGTTAGGACATCTACTTTGTGCATGACACAAGTCATTTTTCCAACAATTGTTTACAGACAGATTATTTCACTTATAATTCACTGTATCACAATTCCAGTGGGTCAGAAGTTTACATACACTAAGTTGACAGTGCCTTTAAACAGCTTGGAAAATTCCAGAAAATAATGTCATTGCTTTAGAAGCTTCTGATAGGCTAATTGACATAATTTCAGTAAATTGGAGGTGTACCTGTAGATGTATTTCAAGGCCTACCTTCAAACTCTGTGCGAATTTGCTTGACATCATGGGAAAATCAAACGAAACCAGCCAAGACCTCAGAAAACAATTGTAGACCTCCTGTAAAAGGAATTCTATATCTTTGATGATAATAATCAAGAATCAATTCACCTTGACTAATGCCCAAGGTTTGTAAGACAATGGGTTAAAATAATTAGGCAAGGACTCAGCTTTCTGCAAAAGGTATCTGTAGCTTTATTCAGAGAACGTTCTGAGGTCAGGATAACAAAACAGTCATTATATAGTTCTTGCTTTCTTACGCACATGCATTTACACACAAACTGTTGGTGACCTGTCTCCCCCACAAACTTCTCACCCTCTTTATCACTCTCCCGAGCTCGCCTGTTTCTTTCCCTCAAGATAAGAAATGCTTTGAAGCTTGCACTCCCAGGACCATGTGTCTCCTGGTGTCCCTCTAATTGCATATACACATTCCTTTCCCTATCACATGGTTCCTGAACTTTCCAGAACTAATCAAACTTATCTATCCCTACATTGATCATTACATTGATTATTCATTAACCATTCTGTATAACTAATAATTCATCATGGTCTATTAATTCATTTACCTTTAATAGATAATTCTCTTATCACCTCCACAAGTCTGGTTCATCCTTGGGAGCAATTTCCAAACGCCTGAAGGTACCACGGTCATCTGTACAAACAATAGTACGCAAGTATAAACCACATGGGACCACGCAGCCGTCATACCACTCAGGAAGGAGATGCGTTCTGTCTCCTAGAGATGAACGTACTTTGGTGCGAAAAGTGCAAATCAATCCCAGAACAACAGCAAAGGACCTTGTGAAGATGCGGGAGGAAACAGGTACAAAAGTATCCATATCCACAGTAAAACGAGTCCTATATCGACATAACCTGAAAGGCTGTTCAGCAAGGAAGAAGCCACTGCTCCAAAACTGCCATAAAAAAAGCCAGACTACGGTTTGCAACTGCACATGGGGACAAAGATTGTACTTTTTGGAGAAATGTCCTCTGGTCTGATGAAACGAAAATAGAACTGTTTGACTATAATGACCATTGTTATATTTGGAGGAAAAAGGGGGAGGCTTGCAAGCCGAAGAACACCATCCCAACCGTGAAGAACGGGGGTGGCAGCTTCATGTTGTGGGGGTGCTTTGCTGCAGGAGGGAGGGAGTGGTGCACTTCACAAAATAGATGGCATCATGAGGAAGTAAAATTATGTGGATATATTGAAGCAACATCTCAAGACATCAGTCAGGAAGTTAAAGCTTGGTTGCAAATGGGTCTTCCAAATGGACAATGACCCCAAGCATACTTCCAGAGTTGTGGCAAAATTGCTTAAGGACAACAAAGTCAAGGTATTGGACTGGCCATCACAAAGCCCTGACCTCAGTCCCATAGAAAATATGTGGGCAGAACTGAAAAAGCGTGTGCGAGCAAGGAGGTTTACAGACCTGATCCAGTTACACCAGCTCTGTCAGGAGGAATGGGCCGAAATTCACCTAACTTATTGTGGGAAGCTTGTGGAAGGCTACCCGAAACGTTTGACCCAAGTTAAACAATTTAAAGGCAATGCTACCAAATACTAATTGAGTGTATGTAAACTTCTGACCCACTGGGAATGTGATGAAAGAAATAAAAGCTGAAATAAATAATTTTCTCTACTATTATTCTGACATTTCACATTCTTAAAATAAAGATGATGATCCCAACTGACCTAAGACAGAGAATTTTTACTAGGATTAAATGTCAGGAATTGTGAAAAACTGAGTTTAATAGTATTTGGCTAAGGTGAATGTAAACTTCCGACTTCAACTTTATCTGAACGCGATAAGATGATTTAGCTCAACACTCCCAACAACTGTTTTGTAAACCCAATTAACCGTTTATGGTCCAAGATAGCACCTTTTATTCTAAGAATATAGGACTACGAATCTTGATAGATGATTTTGGTGCATGATGTTGGTATTAATGTCTATGGGTACGTCCACACAGAGCTTTTGTGTCAGAAAATGATGGATTGCACCTATCTGTTGATGGCTGATGGACAATGAGATGATTGACCTTTGTACTTATGCAACTCGTCCATATGAATTGTTTTACAAACGTTTATAATTACTTATTTTACATAATATTTCCTCTTTCAGGAGTCAGGATCCTCTTGGCTGGACAGTGTCCTTGCTCACCTGGCTGACATCATTCTCCTGGAGGACACTCCGTCCATCCAGATGGAGGTTGCTGTTCTGGTGAAAGAGTTTCCAGACATACGGTAAGGGTTTTCATCATTTTGGGGAATACAGTATTGTGCAAAGTTTTGAAAGTCCAGAGTTGGAAAACAATGAACAAATTTGGCAAATGTCGTTCATTGGTCACCATTTCCTAAATACGCTATGCCACAGTACCCAGAACCTACATGCCACGGTGCAGTTTCACAAAGTGCTGTTTTTGACATCTGGACATATGTAGCCGAATTTAAGTCCACGTATAGAGTTTCTGTTGACACAATAGGTCAGCAGAGAGTGGGAACATACCATTATTAACCCTTTACACTCCTGCCTGTATACAAGTTGAAAATGGCACATTTGGGCACTGATAAACGACTAAATTGGAACGCAGATTCTGTAAAATAACAAGCTATACATGACGTCAGAGCTCTGGCTCTGAGCTTAACAACGCTGTATGGGTTTTGACTGACAGCCGTTCTGAACTTGATCACCTTGCGCGACAAGAAGTTGCCCCCATCCCTCCCACTAATTGGGTAACTTTTGCAAATGTTTTGTTGTCTGACTGAGGGAAATGCTGTAAATTAAGAGGACTATAATAAATACCGCTTTGATGTCATACAAGCAGCCAAACACCCGTGAGTCCAAATGTGCACTTCAGATTTCCATATCATAAAACTCATGTCATATAGAGCGTCAATGTTTAGTTTCACTATGTTTGATGTACAGTTACAAGATGACATGGCGTCATACCCTGGTTTGTTCTGAACAGAATGAGTATATATGTTTGTCTATTGTGAAGACAATTAGCACGGAACAAGCACTAACATTATCTGATTCCCTGAATTGCATTGTGAAACCCTAACGCTGTAATATCGTATTTTATAACCTAGCTAGTCATGTTGGCAATAGAACAAGCTTAAAAATGATGCCCACCTGGCCCAGATAGCAATTTATAATGGACTGTTCTTGGATTACATAAACAACAACAGTAATTGTGTGAGTGCTGGGATGCAGGGTTGTGTTCCAAACAAAAAACCTACAAGTGTGCTTTCTGTAGTTCCTCAACGGCACAGCTAGGAGAGCTGAAAAAAACACCTTATAGTTGAAGACTCTACTTTGAGTCATAAAAGTGCATTAAAATGACTTAGGAACTGTGAACACTTTGGAGAGGTGTGTGGCCACTCTCACACAAACCCTTGTAGTTAGTTTTGGCTTATGTTGCACCTACCCCACATTTTCCAGGAATATTCTTATCATATTACTGAATATATCCAGAGTATTGTCAGATTTTGTTATCAACAAATGCGACGAAAAGTACAGTAAATATAAAATGCACATAAAATCATTGGATTCAGTATTGTGTCAGGTGAACTGTTGCGTCCTCACCTTTGTCCTAATAATTTTCCCATAATCTCCAAACTGTTTCCTTTCAATTGCTACCATGGTTGTGCATATGCATTTCATATTTATTCTGTAAGAAACATTTCAATTTAGCCCTGTCCATATAGGTTGAGTGTACTGGCTTTATTCTTGGAGAGGACCAAGGGGCTGTTTTGAGTGGCAGAGGCTGGAGGGCCCCACAAGGTCCCAGGCCCCTCGTTGTTTGTGTGTTTTGTGGGGTCAGCTAAGGGCTGGCTAGCTGGCAGCGTACCCAATGTGTGACGCATGACCCGTAGCCAGGCAGACAGGAAGCTGCTGCAGAGTACTTCCTGTTCCTGCCAACCTGTGAGAGACAGTCTGGTGCCATGCTCTGGAATCAAAGGAGGGAGCTGGAGCAGGTCAAGACAACCTGGACACATGTTAACTCACTCAGGCACAAGGAGTCTCTGCAAGCATCACTCTTTTGTTTTCTTACTAGCCGCTTGTATTTTCATAGATCAAAGTCTGCCGTTTACCACTGGGACTCCCCCATATATCCATTTGGGGTGAAATATAATTTTAAAAATGATCAATAGATCAACTGAACATAATAAGTCATGGCCCTTTGCTCTACAACATGATTGAATCATGAAGGTTCCTGAAACCACCGAACACACTAACATCGGTCTCTATCTTCCCTCCCTATTTTTCCTTTCTCTTCCTCCCTTCATCCTACCGCAGGAAGAAGCACATCTCCACCCTGCTAAATGTGCGGGGGATGATACGTCAGGCGGAGCGCCAGGAGATCTTGAACGTGGTCCGAGACTTTGAGAGCAGCAACGGCTCTACCCTGCCAAGCAGGGATCATGCCCTCTTCTCAGACATCCCTGTCACCTCTGAGGTGCATTGCATCAACCTGGGCCTCATCCGTGTTGCCATGACCCTCGCCAACTGGTTCTCAGAGGCCCGGCTTCGACGACACCGTAAGAGAAGCCCCAGAAACAGAACCACGCTGCCACCGGAGCACCTGAAAGAGGACAAGGATATGGATTATGATTGACTTCAAGGAAATCGTATGGAGTTGATGCACATAAAGTGTTTGGTAGAACAGAGGCTCGCTCACCTGTTAATCTGTATCCATGTGTGCATTTCTATGACTACTTGATACTGATGGAGCTTTATGATCGAATTTGGATTTTTGGATGTTTGGATTTCTGCTTTAAATAAGAGAGGTAGAGGTTTGTTGATGATGACACTTCGAAGAGTACTCAATCTTAAATTCTGTCATATTACTGTATGTGCTGCGACTACTACAATGGGGCAGAATCACAAACTACTGTGAAACTTACTACTACTGATAAGAAATGCAAAGTCCCCATAGAAACATGAAATGAAATGTTTTTAATTCATCTGTAAATGATCTTCCCACTCATTTACAGACATTTGAATGGAATGCGATAAGAAGAACTTGACATCAGGTACCACAGATACAACCCCATCTACTGTACTTCAAGCTCAGATTTTTCTTCATGTTTACAATCATTTTGTAAACCTTATTGGGTAACACTTTACATTAAGGTGTAATTGTATACATTAATAAGTAGTTAATAAACTGTTTAAAGATAGCTTACATGACTGCACAATTTTAGCCAATGTGTTATAACTGTTTATAACTAAACACTAATAGTTTAGAAAATACTTATAAACCTTTAGTAAATAATTTTAAGTACACCTTAATGTAAAGTGTTACCGATTTAAATCAATTCTCTGGTACTTTTGAATACTTTTTAGCCAGTAGTTCTGAAAGTACCACTCATGAGCCAAAAGTGGTCCCCAGAAATTGCACACTACGTCACATACAGTATGTGCAGATATGTGCACTACGTCATTGCTCTCTCTCTCTCTCGCTCTTCATCTTGCAAGATGTCACTCAAATGGCGAGAGGCTGAAGCTCATTTGTCTAGAACTCAAATTGCTACACGCAGGAAGTAGGGGTGCTGAGGGTGCTGCAGCACTAGGATTGAATATTTTCCCGGTATTTTACAAATGTTCCATCTCAAGAATAAATCATTATTCTCCCGGGTAACCCGGTATTTCCTGTAAAAACCGTAAGTGTAATTCAAAAGCATTATGAAACATATACAGTGCCTTCGGAAAGTATTCAGACCTCTTGCCTTTTCCTACATTTTGTTACGTTACAGCCTTATTCTAAAATGGATTAAATAAAACAATTTCCTTAGCAATCTACACACAATACCCCATAATGACAAAGCGAAAAAACGGGATTTTAGAATTTACATAAGTATTCAGACCCTTTGCTATGAAACTCAAAATTGAGCTCAGGTACATCCTGTTTCCATTAATCATCATTTTTACATTTACATTTTAGTCATTTAGCAGATGCTCTTATCCAGAGCGACTTACAGTAGAGTGCATACATTTTTATTACATTTTAAACTCATCCTTGAGATGTTTCTACAACTTGATTGGAGTCCACCTGTGATAAATTAAATTGATTGGACATGATTTGGAAAGTAACACGCCTGTCTATATAAGGTCCCACAGTTGAAAGTGCATGTCACAGCAAAAACCAAGCCATGAGATCAAAGGAATTGTCCGTAGAGCTCCGAGGCACAGATCTGGGGAAGGGTACCAAAACATTTCTGCAGCATTGAAGGTCCCCAAGAACAAAGTGGCCTCCATCATTCTTAAATGGAAGAAGTTTGGAACCACCAAGACTCTTCCTAAACTGAGCAATCGGGGGAGAAGGGCCTTGTTCAGGGAGGTATAGGATTAGCCCCTTTTTTAAATTTTTGCCTAAAATGACATACCCAAATCTAACTGCCTGTAGCTCAGACCCTGAAGCAAGAATATGCATATTATTGGTACCATTTGAAAGGAAACACTTTGAGGTTTATGGAAATGTGAAAGGAATGTAGTAGAATATAACACAATAGATCTGGTGAAAGATAATACAAAGAAAAAAACAACCGTTTTTTGTATTTTTTTGTACCATCATCTTTGAAATGCAAAAGAAAGGCCATAATGTGTTATTCCAGCCCAGGTGCAATTTAGACTTTGGCCACTAGATGGCATCAGTGTATGCACAATGTTTTAGACTGATCCCATGAACCATTACATTTCTGTTCAGAATTTTGTATCAAGGCCGCCCAAATGTGCCTAATTTGTTTATTATTGACTTTTCATATTCAAAATTGTGCACTCTCCTCAAACAATAGCATGGCATTCTTTCACTGTAATAGCTACTGTAAATTGGACAGCGCAGTTAGATTAACAAGAATTTAAGTTTTCTGCCAATATCAGATATGTCTATGTCCTGGGAAACCTCATGCTAATTGCATTAGCCTATGTTAGCTCAACCGTCCCATGGAAGGGACACCAATCCCGAAAAAGTTCTAGTAGGTGTCTTGGATACCGCACACATTTTATCTGGTCTTTACCTACAGTGTCTTCAGAAAGTATTCAAACCCCTTGATTTTTCCCACATGTTGTTGTGTTACAGCCTGAATTTAAACTGTATTACATTTAGATTTTGTGTCACTTGCCTACACACAATACACCATAATGTCAAAGTGGAATTATGTTTTTAGAATTTTTCACATATTAATTAAAAATGAAAAGCTGAAATGTCTTGAGTCAATAAGTATTCAACCCCTTTGCTATGGCAAGCTTAAATCAAATCAGGAGGAAAGAGTTGCTAAAGTCACGTAATAAGTTGCATGGACTGACTCTGTGTGCAATAATAGTGTTTAACATGCTTTTTGAATGACTACATCATCTTTGTACCCCACACATACAATTATATGTAAGGTCCCTCAGTTGAGCAGGGAATTTCAAACACAGATTCAACCACAAAGACCAGGGAGGCTTTCCAATGCCTCGCAAAGAAGGACACCTAATGGTAGATTGGTAAAAAAAAATGTTTATAAAGTTAGTAATTGCACTTTGGATGGTTATCAATACACTCAGTTACTACAAAGCTGCAGGGGTCCTTCCTAACTCAGTTGCCGGAGAGGAAGGAAACCGCTCAGGGATTTCACCATGAGGTTATTGATGACTTTAAAACAGTTACATAGTTCAATGGCTGTGATAGGAGAAAACTGCGGATGAATCAACTTGTAGTTACTGCACAATACTAGCCTAAATGACAGAGTGAAAAGAAGAAAGTATGTACAGAATAAAAATATTCCAAAACATGCGTGCTGTTTGCAATAAGGCACTAAAGAAATACTGCAAAAAATGTGGCAAAGAAATAAACATTATGTCCTGAATACAAAACGTTATGTTTGGGGCAAATCCAACTCAACACATCACTGTACATATTTTCAAGCATATTGGTGGCTGCATCATGTTATGGGTATGTTTGTCATTGGCAAGGACTAGAGAGTTTTTATTTTTATAAAAAGAAATGGAATATAGCTAAGCACATGCAAAATCCTTGAGAAAAACCTGGTTCAGTCTGCTTTCTAACAGTCACTGGGAGACAGTTGCTTAACAAGACGACATTGAATGTTCATGAGTGGCCTAATTACAGTTTTGACTTAAATCGGCTTGAAAATGTATGGCAAGACTTGAAAATGGCTGTCTAGCAATGTTCAACAACCAACTAGACAGTTTGAAGAATTATAAAAATAAAAATGTGAAAATATTGTACAATCCAGGTGTGCAAAGCTCTAGACACCTAATCAATTTTAGAATCAGGCTGTAACGTAACAAAATGTGGAAAAATTCAAAGGGTCTGAATAGTTTCCGAAGGCACAGTATATACAAGTATTTTGGAATATTTTTATTCTGTACAGACTTTCTTCTTTTCACGCTGTCACTGTAAATACATAATGTATATATACAGTGCCTTACAAAAGTATTCAGACCCCTTGACTTTTCCGCATTTTGTTACGTTACAGCCTTATTCTAAAATTGATTCAAATGTTTTTTTCCCTCATTAATCTACACACAATTCCCCATAATGACAAAGCAAACACTGTTTGTTCGATCGGGTTCAAATCCAGGCTCTGGCTGGGCCACTCCTGCGTTGTCTTGGCTGTGTGCTTAGGGTCGTTGTCCTGTTGGAAGGTGAGCGTTCGCCCAAGTATGAGGTCCTGAGCGCTCTGGAGTAGGATTTCATCAAGGATCTCTCTGTTCTTTGCTCCGTTCATCTTTTCCTCGATGCTGACTAGTCTCCCAGTCCCTGCCACTGAAAAACATCCCCACAGCATGACGCTGCCAACACCACGCTTCACCGTAGGGATGGTGCCAGGTTTCCTCCCGATGTGACGCTTGGCATTGAGTTCAATCTTGGTTTCATCAGACCAGAGACTCTTGTTTCTCATGGTCTGAGAGTCTTTAGGTGCTGTTTGGCAAAGTCCAAGCGGGCTATCGTGTGCCTTTTACTGAGGAGTGGCTTCAGTGGCTTTTCTTCAAGTGCAGTCGCAAAAACGCAAAAACCGGAGTGCTGCAGAGATGGTTGTCCTTCCAAATCATGTCCAATCAATTGGTGGTTTGTTGTCCTTCTGGAAGGTTCTCCCATCTCCACAGAGGAACTCTGGAGCTCTGTTTGAGTGACCATCAGGTTCTTTGTCACCTCCCTGATCTAGGCCCTTCTCCCGATTGCTCAGCTCTAGGAAGGGTCTTGGTGGTTCCAAACTTCTTCCATTTAAGAATGATGGAAGCTAATGTGTTCTTGGGGACCTTCGATGCTGCCGACATTTGGTGGTACCCTTCCCCAGATCTGTGCCTCGACACAATCCTGTCCCGGAGCTCTATGGACAGTTCCTTCAACCTCATGGCTTGGTTTTTGCTCTGACATGCACTGTCAACTGTGGGACCTAATATAGACAGGTGTGTGCCTTTCCAAATCCTGTTCAATCAATTGAATTTACCACATGTGGACTCCAATCAAGTTGTAGAAACATCTCAAGGATGATCAATGGAAACAGGATGCATCTGAGCTGAATTGTGTAGTCTCATAGCAAAGGGTATGAATAAAGGGTATGAATACTTATGTAAATAAGTGATTTATATATATATTAGCAAACATTTCTAAAAAGCTGTTTTTGCTTCGTCATGATGGGTTATTGTGTGTAGACTGCGGAGGAAATTGTTTTATTTAATCCAGTTTAGAATAAGGCTGTAATGTAACAAAATGTGGAAAAAGTCAAGGGGTCTGAATACTTTCCGAAGGCACTGTATGTATATATAGTACCAGTCAAACATTTGGACACACCTACTCAGGGTTTTTCTTAATTTTTACTATTTTCTATATTGTAGAATAATAATGAAGACATCCAAAATATGAAATAACACATATTGAATCATGTAGTAACCAAAAAAGTGTTAAACAAATGAAAATATATTCTATATTTGAGATTCTTCAAAGTAGCCACTCTTTGCCTTGATGACAGCTTTGCGCACTCTGGCATTTTCTCAACCAGCTTCATGAGATGGAATGCATTTCAATTAATAGTTGTGCCTCGTTAAAAGTTTATTTGTGGAATTTCTTTCCTTAATGCATTTGAGCCAATCAGTTGTGTTGTGTCAAGTTAGGGTTGGTATACAGAAGATAGCCCTATTTGGTAAAAGACCAAGACCATATTAAGGAAAGATCAGCCCAAATAAGCAAAGAGAAACGACAGGCCATCATTACTTTAAGGTCAGTCAACTCGGAAAACTTTGAAAGTTTCTTCAAGTGCAGTCGCAAAAACCATCAAGCGCTATGATGAAACTAGCTCTCATGAGGACCGCCACAGGAAAGGAAGACCCAGAATTATCTCTGCTGCAGAGGATATATAATTTACATTTGTTTATTTAACTAGGCAAGTCAGTTAAGAACAAATTCTTATTTACAACGACGGCCTACATTAGAGTTACCAGCCTCAGAAATTGCAGCCCAAATAAATGCTTAACAGAGTTCCAGTAACAGACACATGTCAACATCAACTGTTCAGAAGAAACTGTGAATCAAGCCTTCATGGTCGAATTGCTGCAAAGAAACCACTACTAAAGGACATCAATAAAAAGAAGAGACTTGCTTGGGCCAAGAAACATGAGCAATGGACGTTAGACTGGTGGAAATCTGTCCTTTGGTCTGATGAGTCCAAATATGAGATCTTTGGTTCCAACTGCCGTGTCTTTGTGAGACCCAGAGTAGGTGAACGGATGATCTCTGCATGTGTGGTTCCCACCATGAAGCATGGAGGAGGAGCTGTGATGGTGTGGGGGTGCTTTGCTGGTGACACTGTCAGTGATTTATTTAGAATTCAAGGTACAGTTAACCAGCATGGCTACCACAGCATTCTGCAGCAATACGCCATCCCATCTGTTTTGCGCATAGTGGGACTATCATTAGTTGTTTTTAACAAGACAATGACCCAACACACCTCCAGGCTGTATAAGGGCTATTTGACCAAGAAGGAGAGTGATGGAGTGCTGCATCAGATGACCTGGCCTCCACAATCACCCGACCACAAACCAATTGACATGGTTTGGGATGAGTTGGACCGCCGAGTGAAGGAAAAGTGCTCAGCATGTGGGAATTCCTTCAAGACTGTTGGAAAATAATTCCTCATGAAGCTGGTTGAGAGAATGCCAAGAGTGTGCAAAGTTGTCATCAAGGCAAACGGTGGCTACTTTGAAGAATCTAAAATCTAAAATATTTTTTGATTTGTTTAACACTTTTTTGGTTACTACATGATTCCATATGTGTTATTTCAAAGTTTTGATGTCTTCACTATTATTCTACAATGTAGAAAATAGTAAAAATTAAGAAAAACCCTAGAATGAGTAGCTGTGTCCTAATTTTTGTCTGGTACTTAATGTTTACATGGATTGTAAATGTTTTGAACACCCGCTGTGAATGGACATATGATATATTCTGTTGCCACAGAATAAATCGATTGGGTGTCAGAGTAAATAAACCCCAATTGATTTTGTGGATTGAACTAACTTCTCATTTAGTGGGTGGGGGGGATCATTTACTTGATCATATAGAAGTACCTACTGTATATTTAGCCACATATGGGAGCAAACTAATCTTTAAAGGTGTAATCCGCAGTTGAAACAATAACAAAGCCATTTCCCCGGTGAAAAGCTGATGGATGGGGCTGGAGAAATGTAACCACTCTCAAATTCATCGACAGAGCTTAACATGCAAGGACTGATCATCCTTGATCCCAACATTATAGTTTGAAGCTTGTTTTGAGGCTATACAGTGTTTGTTTACATTGACCTTGTTTACAAACATTAGAGTAAAACAAGCTTATATTTTCGGTTCTAATGCGGTAGGACAGTTTAACTAAGCTAATGAGGCATAAGTTATATTCTTCAAGAATCAATGGGTACATTTCTGTAATTTATAAGTCCAAAAATGTATGTAGCAACTGCAGACTGCCCCTTTAAATACAAAAGGTCCTGTGCTTAGAAGCCTATTTTTGATGACAGAAAGGTGGTGCCCTGCCCAAGGGAGGAATGCTGAACATCTTCAAAACAGCAGTGTTGAACAATACAAACCAAAGGGCAGTCTGACAAACTGATATAGTGTCTGACGCAGGATATATATTTGAGCACCTACAGTATATATACACCTCTGTTGTTTGTCTCTCTGTATGGGTGTTATGGCAGCCATGTCCATTTGGGCTCTACTGTGGCTCCTGTATGGACATAGCTGCAGAGAGAAACTGAAGGGTTGTACCTCCAGAGTCGACTGAAGGGATGTTTTGCAGTAAACAAAGGCTTCCTGTTGTCTGCCACCAAGGTGGCAAACGGATGCTTTTATTGGAGCCAAGTTTACACCACGCACTAGGAGGGAACTTCCTTTTCGCTGGTCGGAGCAGAGGTTCAGCCACAGCGGATCTTTATGTTTGATAAACGCTCATGGGCTGTTCAAAACAAAGTAATGCGACCTCAGTATGGGTTCTGTACTGTGTGTTCCCTTCACACACTCCCTATATTGGACTGTATCTCGAAAAGCTTGTTACTACTCACTACATGTAACTTTCCATGGGGAAATTACAACACATGGCAGCAAATTTAATATGCAGATAAGATGATTCACATAAACATTCTGGTTTTTCAATGCTTTCAAACAGTGCAATGTCCCACTTCAAGTGTTCATGACTCACCTGCATGGTCACAGCAGGGCTACTAGCATAAGTCCAAACAAGCCTGTTTATATAGCAGCTTGATAAACAGGCACCCCCTCTGGACAGATCCCTACCCCCTATTTTACTCCTTACAGTGCCAAGCAGAGTTCCATTTTTACAGTCTTTGGTATGACTCAGCCAGGGATTGAACTCCCAACCTTCCAAAATCAGCACAGACACTCTAACCACAAGGCCACTGAGCTCCTAGGGTAGGATGCACAATTCCGGTAACTTTACCAAAATCCTGGCTGGAAGATTCCTGGACTCAGGAGGGAATAGGCAGGAATCCTCCAACCAGTAATTCTGGAAAATGTTGGAATTTTGGGAAAGTTACCGGATGGTCATCAGTCAGCATGATCATCTGTCCCTGTTGCCAGGCTGCTCTGTTATCTGCAACAAAGAGGAAAGGCTAGTCTACAGACTTTATTCCCTATGATTACAATCCCAGACATGATACCCAGCTAGTGTACCAGTGTGAAATGGCTAGCTAGTTAGCAGTGCGTTTCAATCGTTAACGTCACTTGCTCTGAGACCTTGAAGTAGGGGGGTGGAAGCAAGACCATTACATTGATGCTGTTTACCCCAGATCACTCAATTGGGCTCTGTCCAGCTGCTGGGGTTGCTGTGGAGGAGGTGGTCAAAGGGGCGTGAGTATAACCAGTATGAAATGGCTAGCTAGTTAGCGGTGCACACTAAGAGCATTTCAATCGGTGAAGTCACTCGCTCTGAGACCTTAATTAAAGTAGTTGTTTCCCTCGCTCTGTAAGGGCCATGTCTTTTGGGGTGCGATAAGTAACGATGCTTCATGGGAGGCAGTTGTTGATGTTCAGAGAGTCCCTTCAGTTATTCAAAAACCTCAAAATAACCTTGAATTTCCGTTCTCAGAACGTTAATAAAACCTTCCAGGAAAACCCAATCAAATCAAATCAAATGTATTTATATAGGCCTTCTTACATCAGCTGATATCTCAAAGTGCTGTACAGAAACCCCGCCTAAAACCCCAAACAGCAAGCAATGCAGGTGTAGAAGCACGGTGGCTAAGAAAAACTCCCTAGAAAGGCCAGAACCTAGGAAGAAACCTAGAGAGGAACCAGGCTATGAAGGGTGGCCAGTCCTCTTCTGACTGTGCCGGGTGGAGATTATAACAGAACATGGCCAAGATGTTCAAATGTTCATAAATGACCAGCATGGTCAAATAATAGTAATCACAGTGAACAGGTCAGGGTTCCATAGCCGCAGGCAGAACAGTTGAAACTGGAGCAGCAGCACGGCCAGGTGGACTGGGGACAACAAGGAGTCATCATGCCAGGTAGTCCTGAGGCATGGTCCTAGGGCTCAGGTCCTCCGAAAGAGAGAAAGAAAGAAAGAGAGAATTAGAGAGAGCATACTTAAATTCACACAGGACACCGGATAAGACAGGAGAAATACTCCAGATATAACAGACTGACCCTAGCCCCCCGACACTACTGCAGCATAAATACTGGAGGCTGAGACAGGAGGGGTCAGGAGACACTGTGGCCCCATCCGATGATACCCCCGAACAGGGCCACACAGGCAGGATATAACCCCACCCACTTTGCCAAAGCACAGCCCCCACACCACTAGAGGGATATCTTCAACCACAAACTTACCATCCTGAGACAAGGCTGGGTATAGCCCACAAAGATCTCTGCCACGGCACAACCCAGACAAGGGGGGGGGGGGGGCAACCCAGACAGGAAGACCACGTCAGTGACTCAACCCACTCAAGTGACGCACCCCTCTTAGGGACAGCATGGAAAAGCACCAGTAAGCTAGTGACTCAGCCCCTGTAATAGGGTTAGAGGCAGAGAATCCCAGTGGAGGGAGGGGAACTGGCCAGGCAGAGACAGCAAGGGCGGTTCGTTGCTCCAGTGCCTTTCCGTTCACCTTCACACTCCTGGGCCAGACTACACTCAATCATAGGACCTACTGAAGAGATGAGTCTTCAATAAAGACTTAAAGGTTGAGACCGAGTCTGCATCTCTCACATGAGTAGGTAGACCATTTCATAAAAATGGAGCTCTATAGGAGAAAGCCCTGCCTCCAGCTGTTTGCTTAGAAATTCTAGGGACAAATAGCGTCTTGTGACCGTAGCGTACGTGTAGGTATGTACGGCAGGACCAAATCGGAAAGATAGGTAGGAGCAAGCCCATGTAATGCTTTGTAGGTTAGCAATAAAACCTTGAAATCAGCCCTTGCCTTAACAGGAAGCCAGTGTAGGGAGGCTAGCACTGGAGTAATATGATCAATTTTTTCAGTTCTAGTCAGGATTCTAACAGCCGTATTTAGCACTAACTGAAGTTTATTTAGTGCTTTATCTGGGTAGCCTGAAAGTAAATCATTGCAGTAGTCTAACCTAGAAGTAAGAAAAGCATGGATTCATTTTTATGCATTATTTTTGGACAGAAAATTTCTGATTTTTGCAATGTTACATAAATGGAAAAAAGCTGTCCTTGAAACAGTCTTGATATGTTCGTCAAAAGAGAGATCAGGGTCCAGAGTAACGCCGAGGTCCTTCACAGTTTTATTTCAGACGACTGTACAACCATCAAGATTAATTGTCATATTCAACAGAAGATCTCTTTGTTTCCTGGGACCTAGAACAAGCATCTCTGTTTTGTCCGAGTTTAAAAGTAGAAAGTTTGCAGCCATCCACTTCCTTATGTCTGAAACACAGGCTTCCAACGAGGGACATTTTGGGGCTTCACCATGTTTCATTGAAAAGTACAGCTGTGTGTCATCCGCATAGCAGTGAAAGTTAACATTATGTTTTCGAATGACATCCCCAAGAGTTAAAATATATAGTGAAAACAATAGTGGTCCTAAAACGGAACCTTGAGGAACACCGAAATTTACAGTTGATTTGTCAGAGGACAAACCATTCACAGAGACAAACTGATATCTTTCCGACAGAGAAGATCTAAACCAGGCCAGAACTTGTCCGTGTAGACCAATTTGGGTTTCCAATCTCTCCAAAAGAATGTGGTGATCGATGGTATCAAAAGCAGCACTAAGGTCTAGGAGCTTTCACAGAACCATCGTGGATACTTTCAGGGAACCATTGTAAAGTCTTCTCAGAACCTCCCTGCAACCTAAAAATCTACGTTCCCAGAACAGTTATTGCGTCTTGCCTCCTGTCACTATACTAAGTAAACACTATAGGTGACATTTTCCTCTTGTAAACACACAAAAAAAGTGCAAAAAGTAACCTAAATATTTTAAATAGTCAGGATGCGGAAGATAACAAAAACAAGTTACTAATACTGAGCTTGCGATTGCAGCGTCAGTGCAATAATACATTTAAAACAGGAAATGTCCTCCTATATTGACCTAAGATATATAAAAGACAAGACTTTTGCTCACAATTAAAAGATTTTAAGCTTTGATCAAAGCTTCAACTTAGCCAGTCCCTGTTGATTGGGGCTAACATTTTAGCTGTAGCCATATTAACTTCTACGCTAACCCTGTTGAAACATTTAAAGCGTACAGTACACTGTGAGGCCAGGCTATTTGGCCTAGAAAAGCACATTGTTTTGTCCATTTAGGCAAGTCTTGTGAACACATTGAAGGACAGGAAGTAAATCAATTGAAGTTTGGCACTGCTTTAAATGTTGAGATTGGCTGGCTGACTCTAATTCATATGGATATCTAACGGCATCATCAGACATCCTTTAATATACTTAGAAGACTACGGACACGGATGCCACCAGTGTGTATTTCAGGCAAGGACCAACTGTTCTGGCAGAGGCAGTCAGGTGGGGGCAGAAGCTAAACGAGCTCATGTACATGGAGGTTGCCCCTGATCAGGCCCATTAATGGCGGAACAGCAACAGAACATCACAATGAAGTCCCTGGGAAGCACTACCCAGCTTCCTCCTAATTAATACAGGCCAGCACTGGAAAACACATTGGATGTTAATCACCAACAATCCACTGTTTGTTTTCGGAACAAGGCATCCTCAACTGCCTCCCCCTCTCTTTTTCCGCTCAATCGATTATATTTTTAATGTTTGGTTCCACTAGTTTTTTTGTTTTTGTTTGTTTACTCTGGAGTGCCCTGGCTGTTTTGAGGAGAGAAGGTGTTGTTCCCAGGTCTGGTTCATTCCAGATTGGCCCAGTCTGGAGCCCAGCAGCCCTCTATTCACATTGATTATAAATACAAGCTTCTGGTCTGGGTGCGCCTCAGGGTTGTGTCCCCTCTCTTTTTCTCTCCTAGTGGGTGACGTCCCAGCAGGGCAGGGGCTTGGCATTGACTGCTTACAGATTGCACAACAACATCCCTATAAACTCCCATCACAATGCAGACCACAATAGCACACCATGGCACATGCAGACAGAGAGGAAGACTCAATAGAACCTCATGTCCTCTCCTACATATACTGTATACGCCTCATCCACGTCTGTCAGGATGTCTACCCACTTCAATCAAAACAATGCGGCACTTCGTCAAACCTGATGGGATATCCTGATTTGTTATCACAGTGAATCTATCAGGTGACTCTTTATTAAGCCCCGTAGGAGACGTATGGTTCCGCACCCTGTGAACTAAGAATAAGACTCAGGGTGCTTCCGAAATGGCACCCTACCCAGCTAGCACATTTGGTTCCTTGGTAGTTGTGGGAACGAACGTTTTTGGTTTCCCATTGGTTCTGGGAATGAAGCCATAAGTTTCCTGATCTGTAAAATGGAAAGCTTTTAAAATGTTGTAAGAACGGAAGTGAAAATTTCACATGTTATGGGAACATAGATTTTTTGCTTGCAGGGAGGTTCTGAGAAGATTTTACTGTGGTTCCCTGAAAGTTTTCTGAGAATGGAGATTCTAGGTTATTTCTAGGTTTTTGAATAACTGAATGTTTCAGTAAGACTTTTAGTAACACTGCTAGCTTAGGTGAACTGTTTGGAAATCTCAGCACAGATAGAATTTAATTTGCAAACATTTTTTTTTTTTAACTGTGAGAAGGTAGCAGTGAGATTTGAACCTATGATTTTCAGTTTTTATCATTGGAATTAGTCCACTGCGCCACCAGGATGGAAGTAGCATGCCATCTTTTTTAAACATACAAAGCTGTTTCTTTTTGTCAATTTAAAGAGACCCAATTTCAAAGGAAACAAGCACTCATTAAGATCAGGTGTGGCCAAGGCACCTGAACACACTTAACAAGATAGATGATAGAGAGCGTTTTGTTGACGCTGAGAACGGAATGTATATGTTTTTCAATAACATTCTTACATGCTGACCAAACCGCCTGTGTTACGTGTTTGAGTGTTGCAAAATAAATGTACTGTACACATACATGTTATTCAATCATTTCATCCAAACTGCTTGCGTGCGTCCATGATGACTGCTTAGCCAGGTGCTAAACTCAGCAAAAAAGAAACATTTTTTTTTCAGGACCCTGTCTTTCAAAGATAATTCGAAAAAATCCAAACAACTTTACAGATCTTCATTGTAAAGGGTTTAAACACTGTTTCCCATGCTTGTTCAATGAACCATAAACAATTAATGAACATGCACCTGTGGAACAGTCGTTAAGACACTAACATCTTACAGATAGTAGGAAATTAAGGTCACAGTTATGAAAACTTAGGACACTTAAAGAGGCCTTTCTACTGACTCTGAAAAACACCAAAAGAAAGATGCCCAGGGTCCCTGCTCATCTGCGTGAATGTGCCTTAGGCATGCTGCAAGGAGGCATGACGACTGCAGATGTGGCCAGGGCAATACATTGCAATGTCCGTACTGTGAGACGCCTAAGACCTGGCCGGGTGGTGCCAGAATAACAACCTATCCCTCAACGTAACCAAGACTAAGGAGATGATTGTGGACTACAGGAAAAGGAGCACCGAGCACGCCCCCATTCTCATCGACGGGGCTGTAGTGGAGCAGGTTGAGAGCTTCAAGTTCCTTGGTGTCCACATCAACAACAAACTAGAATAGTCCAAACACACCAAGACAGTCATGAAGAGGGCACGACAAAGCCTATTTTCCCTCAGGAAACTAAAAAGATTTGGCATGGGTCCTGAGATCCTCAAAAGGTTCTACAGCTGCAACATCGAGAGCATCCTGACTGGTGGCATCACTGCCTGGTACGGCAATTGCTCGGCCTCCGACCGCAAGGCACTTCAGAGGGTAGTGCGTACAGCCCAGTACATCACTGGGGTAACGCTGCCTGCCATCCAGGACCTCTACACCAGGCGGTGTCAGAGGAAGGCCCTAAAAATTGTCAAAGACCCCAGCCACCCCAGTCATAGACTGTTCTCTCTACTACCGCATGGCAAGCAGTACCGGAGTGCCAAGTCTAGGATAAAAGGCTTCTCAACAGTTTGACCCCCAAGCTGTAAGACTCCTGAACAGGTAACCAAATGGTTACCCGGACTATTTGCATTGTGTGCCCCCCCCCAACCCCTCTTTTACGCTGCTGCTACTCTCTGTTTATCTTATATGCATAGTCACTTTAACTATACATTCATGTACATACTACCTCAATTGGCCCGACCAACCAGTGCTCCCGCACATTGGCTAACCGGGCTATCTGCATTGTGTCCCACCCACCACCCCCTCTTTTACGCTACTGCTACTCTCTGTTCATCATATATGCATAGTCACTTTAACCATACCTACATGTACATACTACCTCAATAAGCCTGACTAACCGGTGTCTGTATGTAGCCTTGCTACCGTTATTTTCAAATGTCTTTTTACTGTTGTTTTATTTCTTTACTTACCTACACACACACACACACACACACACCTTTTTTTCTCACTATTGGTTAGAGCCTGTAAGTAAGCATTTCACTGTAAGGTCTACACCTGTTGTATTCGGCGCACGTGACAAATAAACTTTGATTTGATTTGACAGCACTACGGTGAGACAGGACGGACAGCTGATCGTCCTCGCAGTGGCAGACCACGTGTAACAACACCTGCACAGGATTGGTACATCCGAACATCACACCTGCGGGACAGGAACAGGATGGCAACAACAACTGCCCGAGTTACACCAGGAACTCACAATCCCTCCATCAGTGCTCAGACTGTCCACAATAGGCTGAGAGAGGCTAGACCGAGGGCTTGTAGGCCTATTGTAAGGCAGGTCCTCACCAGACATCACCGACAACAACGTCGCCTATGGGCACAAACCCACCGTCACTGGACCAGACAGGACTGGCAAAAAGTGCTCTTCACTGACTAGTTGCGGCTCAGCCTGACGTCACCCTCCAGCATGACAATGCCACCAGCCATACTCATTCTGTGCATGATTTTCTGCAAGATAGGAATGTCAGTGTTCTACCATGGCGAGCGAAGAGCCCAGATCTAAATCCCATTGAGCACGTCTGTGACCTGTTGGATTGGAGGGCAAGGGCCATTCCCCCCAGAAATGTCCAGGAGCATTGGTGGAAGAGTGGGGTAGCTTCTCACAGCAAGAACTGGCAAATCTGGTGCAGTCCACTGCAGTACTTCATTTTACCTTTATTTAACTAGGCAAGTCAATTAAGAACAAATTCTTCTTTTCATTGACAGCCTAGGAACAGTGGGTTAACTGCCTTGTTCAGGGGCAGAATGACAGATGTTTACCTTGTCAGCTCAGGGATTCAATCTTGCAATCTTTCGGTTGCTAGTCCAACGCTCTAACCACTAGGCTGCCTGCCGCCCCTAATGCAGCTGCTGGCCACACCAGATACTGACTGTTACTTTTGATATTGACGCCCCATTGATCAGGGACACATTATTAAATTTCTGTTAGTCATATGTCTGTGGAACTTGTTCAGTTTATGTCTCAGTTGTTGAATCTTGTTATGTTCATACAAATATTTACACATGTTAAGTTTGATGAAAATAAACGCAGTTGACAGTGAGAAGACATTTCTTTTTTTGCCAAGTTTATTTTAGACTCTTGATGCGCTGCAAGTCCCGCCTCTACCATTTACTCATTAGTTTTTAGGAGCATACTAACCCACATGGGTGATTGAAAGATGAATGAGGTCCACACTCCAGTCCAGTTGGTGATGTAATGCACCTTAAAGGGTGGCCAACTGGCATATTTATTTAAATGTACCTTTATTTCAACAGGGAGTCCAATTGAGATCAAGGACTCTTTTACAAGGTAGCCCTGCATTTTACAATTTACACATTTTATAGAATACAAGCAACAGCTAATACACAAAAATACACACACATCAAAAATAAAATCATAGATAACATCTACATCTCTCAGATGCCAGGTCTTCAATCAATATCCTAAATGTTGTGGGAAGGTTGTATGCAAAATAACCATAGGACAACCACGCTCTCACCAAGCTCTAAGAAACACATGGTTCTCTGAACGTTATGTGCTTGCTGGGTATTCCCTATATAGTGCACTATGTTTGACCAGGGGCCATATGGCTTTGGTGGACCACTCACCCTGTTAGTGTAAGTGTCCACTATAAATGATCACCCTTGACTAGAAGCAGAGAAGCGGATGTACATCTTTGTTCATGGGGCATCCTAAAATAACCTTGATAAAATCTAATCTGACATAGAAGTCTTATGCAGATGTTCGCTGTAAGACAAAATCAGGTAAAAAAGTGCCTGTGTTTGTGTCATGAAATGCACAAAAATAAATATTAATTGTGAAAACGGATCAAAACCAATATGAGAACATACAGAAGAAGAAGGAAGATGAAAATAAACTCAGGGTGTAATAATAATTAAATAATTGCTTTACTTTGTTAACAAAGAGTTAACATTTTTGCCCACACAAGATATATTTTGGCTTGAGGGCAATTCATAATCCGGACAAAGTGATAGAGATAGACAGTATAATACAATGCCAAATTGACCAAAGTATATGTCCCTATACAGTGCATTTGGAAAGTATTCAGACCTCTTGACTTTTTTAACATTGTGTTACGTTACAGCCTTACGCTAAAATTGATTAAATAAATAAAAATCTTCATCAATCTACACACAATACCCAATAATGACAAAGTTAAAATGGGTTTGAGTTTTTTGCAAATGTATTAAAAATAAAAATAGAAGTATTCAGACCCTTTGCTATGAGACTTGAAATTGAGCTCAGGTGCATTCTGTTTCCATTGATCATTCTTGAGATGTTTCTACAACTTGATTGGTGTCCACCTGTGGTAAATTCAATTGATTGGACATGATTTGGAAAGGCACACACCTGTCTATACAAGGTCCCACAGTTGACAGTGCATGTCAGAGCAAAAACCAAGCCATGAGGTTGAAGGAACTGTCCGTAGAGCTACGAGACAAGACTGTGTCGAGGCACAGATCTGGGGAAGGGTACTAAAAAATGTCAGCTGCATCGAAGGTCCCCAAGAACACATTAGCTTCCATCAATCTTAAATGGAAGAAGTTTGTAACCACCAAGACTCTTCCTAGAGCTGAGCAATCAGGTGAAGGGCCTAGGTCAGGGAGGTGACAAAGAACCTGATGGTCACTCTAACAGAGCTCCAGAGTTCCTCTGTGAAGATGGGAGAACCTTCCAGAAGGACAACCATCTCTGCAGCACTCCATCAATCAGGCCTTTATGGTTGAGTGGCCAGATGGAAGCCACTCCTCAGTAAAAGGCACATGACAGAGTTTTCCAAAAGGCACCTAAAGAACTCTCAAACCATGAGAAACAAGATTATCTGGTCTGATGAAACCAAGATTGAACTCTTTGGCCTGAATGCCAAGCGTCATATCTGGAGGAAACCAGGCACAATTCCTACGGTGAAGCATGTGGGTGGCAGCATCATGCTCTGGAGATGTTTTTCAGCGTCAGGGACTGGGAGACTAGTCAGGATCGAGGGAAAGATGAACAGAGCAAAGAACAGAGAGATCAGGATGTCAGACTGGGGCGAAGGTTCACCTTCCAACAGGACAACAACCCTAAGCACACAGCCAAGACAACGTAGGAGTGGCTTCGGGACAGGTCTCGAGTGGCCCAGCCAGAGCCCGGACTTGAACCCGATCGAACATCTCTGGAGAGACCTGAAAATAGCTTTGCAGCGACACTCATCATCCAACCTGACAGAGCTTGAGAGGATCTGCACAGAAGAATGGGAGAAACTCCCCAAATACAGGTGTGCCAAGCTTGTAGCGTCATACCCAAGAAGACTTGAGGCTGTAATTGACTGCCAAAGGTGCTTCAACAAAGTACTGAGTAAAGGGTTTGAATACTTATGTCAATGTGATTATTTTTTGTGATAAATTTGCAAACATTTCTAAAAACTTGTTTTTGCTTTGTCATTATGGGGTATTGTGTGTAGATTGATCGAGGGAAAAAACAATTTAATATATTTTAGAATAAGGCTATTAAAAAAAAAGTCAAAGGGTCTGAATACTTTCCGAATGCACTGTAACTATTTGGTTGGGTCTGAGCTCGCATGATGTCACGGACACTGTAAACATCCAAAGCGGCTGGGATATTTTTTTTCCTTTGTGTAAATTGTTTTGACATTTGAATAATAGTGAGAAAAAAAGGGGGATGCTTTATTCGTCATGTGTGCGTATGCAGCTGTCTTTATTTACGTGATCACATCCCCTGCACTTCGAGACCTGGCTGCCATACAGGAGCACTGTCTACACTCATCACACACAGGACAGGATACCTTACCGCTCTTTCATAATGCCATTCAGGAGCACTGTCTACACTCATCACACACAGGACAGGACACCTTACCTGACTTCCATAATGGAAACAGGGGCCCAAATGCATAGAAATAAAGTAGAATCTATTCTACAATTATAGATTTCCATACCCAAAGTACTCGATAGGTGCCAACACTGTCTATTGCTTTATGATTGTTCAACAGTTAATATTTTATTTATTGTATTTGAACAGACAGGGCACTGACAGGAGAGGTCGGAGAGATACAGTATACCAAAGAAATGGTGGGACCAGAATCGATCGCACATGGACACATTTTATGTTCACTATATATACAAAAGTATGTGGACACAACTTCAAGTTTGTGGATTTGGCTATTTCAGCCACACCTGTTGCTGACAGGTGTATAAAATTGAGCACACAGCCATGCAGTCTCCATTGACACACATTGGCAGTAGAATGGCCTACTGAAGAGCTCAGTGAATTTCAACATGGCATCGTCATATTATGCCACCTTTCCAACAAGTCAGTTCGTCAAATTTCAGCCCTGCTAGAGCTGCCCTGGTCAACTGTAAAAGTGCTGTTACTGTGAAGTGAAACGTCTAAGAGCAACAACTGCTCAGCTGCGAAGTGGTAGGCCACACAAGATCACAGAACATGACTGGCGAGTGCTGAAGCGCGTAGTGCGTAAAAACCGTCTGTCTTCGGTTGCAACACTCACTACCGAGTTCCAAACTGCCTTTGGAAGCAAGGTCAACACAAGAACTGTTAGTCGGGAGCTTCATGAAATGGGTTTCCATGGCCGAGCAGCCGCACACACATAAGCCTAAGATCACCATGCACAATGCCAAGCATCGGCTGGAGTGGTGTAAAGCTTGCCGCTATTGGACTCTGGAGCAGCGGAAACGCGTTCTCTGGATTCATGAATCATGCTTCACCATCTGCCAGTCCAACGGATTAATCTGGGTTTGGCTAATGCCAGGAGAACGCTAACTGCCCCAATGCAGAGTGCCAACTGTAAAGTTTGGTGAAGGAGGAATAATGGTCTGGGGCTGTTTTTCATGGTTCGGGCTAGGCCCCTGAGTTCCAGTGATGGCAAATCTTAACGCTACAGCATACAATTACATTCTAGACGATTCTGTGCGTTTCAATTATATTTGAGCTAAACATAAAACAAATACACAAATCTTAAAAATGTTTTCCTTTAAGTATAATTTTTAGAGAGCACTAATGTTACTGTCCCCACTGCAACACATGTCATTTTGGAAATTAAACACTTAATTGAAATACTGGAGAATATTGTAGGTCTCCTTTGAGAAAGAGATTGTATATCATAACAATCTCTTATTATTTGACCCTGCTGGTCATCTATGAATGTTTGAACATCTTGAAGAAGGATCTGGCCTTAATGGCCATGTACTCTTATAATCTCCACCCCATACAGCCAGACGAGGACTGCCCAACCCTCAGAGCCTAGGTTCCTGCCTTTCTAGGGAGTTTTTCCTAGCCACCATGCTTCTACATCTACATTGCTTGCTGTTTGGGGTTTTAGGCTGGGTTTCTGTATAAGCACTTTGTGACATCTGCTGATGTTAAAAGGACTTTATGAATAAATTTGATTGAATTTGATTGATATCCCTAGAACAAACAAAAGGGATAGTTTACCCAAATGACTAAATTTGCTGCTGTCACGCTTGTCGTTGGAAATGGTGGACCAAAACGCAGCAGGGACATGTATACTCATCTTCTTTATTTATGGGAAAAGAAGGGAAAAACCAAACAAACACGTATACAAAAATAACAAAACGATGAACGACAAAATAACAGCCTTGAAGGCAACCCAGCAATCCAAGGACAATCTCCTACAAATGCACAGACAAACACACCCAACTAATATAGGACTTCCAATCAAAGGCAACACCAAACAGCTGCCTTCAATTGGAAGTCCACCCCAATTAACCCAACATAGAAACACACTCACTAGACTACACATAGAAATACATAAACATAGACCACAACTCAAAACCCTGAAATAATAAATCAAACGCCCTCCTAACTAACACACCACCCTGAACCACATAAAACAAATACCCTCTGCCACGTCCTGACCAAACTACAATAACAATTAACCCTTATACTGGCCAGGACGTGACAGCTGCCTTGGAATGAAATCCATAAAGGGAATAAATTAGACTTGTTTACTACAAGTCTACACAACCGACTCCACAATTTCATGGTGAAGAAAAAACTCCATCACTTTATTTTTCCAAATCAAGATTTTTTTTAAAAACAAAGATGTCTTGATTGCATACAGTAAAAGTTTGAACACACCTACTCATTCAAGGGTTTTTCTTTATTTTTACTGTTTTCTACATTGTAGAACTATAGTGAAGATAGCGAAACTTTGAAATAACACATATGGAATCATGTAGTAACCAAAAAAATCTAAATATATTTTAGATAAGAGATTCTTCAAAGTTGCCACCCTTTGCCTTGATGACAGCTTTGCACACTCTTGGCATTCTCTCAACCAGCTTCACCTGGAATGCTTTTCCAACAGTCTTGAAGGAGTTCCCACATATGCTGAGCACTTGTTGGCTGCTTTTACTTCCCTCTGCGGTCCAACTCATCCCAAACCATCTTAATTGGGTTGAGGTCGGGTGATTGTGGAGGCCAGGTCATCTGATGCAGCACTCCATCACTCTCCGTCTTGGTCAAATAGCCCTTACACAGCCTGGAGGTGTGTTTTGGGTAATTGTCTTGTTGAAAAAGAACTGATAGTCCCACTAAGCGCAAACCAGATGGGATGGCGTGTTGCTGCAGAATGCTTGGTAGCCATGCTGGTTAAGTGTGCCTTGAATTCTAAGTAAATCATTGACAGTGTCACCAGCAAAGCACCACCACACCTCCTCCTCCATGCTTCATGGTGGGAACCACACATGCGGAGATCATCTGTTCACCTACTCTGCGTCTCACAAAGACATGGTGGTTGGAACCAAAAATCTCAAATTTGGACTCATCAGACCAAAGGACAGATTTCCACCGGTCAAATGTCCATTATTCGTGTTTCTTGGCCCAAGCAAGTCTCTTCTTATTGGTGTCCTTTAGTAGTGGTTTCTTTGCAGCAATTCAACCATGAAGGCTTGATTCTCGCAGTCTTTTCTGAACAGTTGATGTTGAGTTGTGTCTGTTACTTAAACTTTGTGAAGCATTTATTTGGGCTGTAATTTCTGAGGCTGGTAACTCTAATAAATGTATCCTCTGCAGCAAAGGTAACTCTGGGTCTTCCTTTCCTGTGGCGGACCTCATGAGAGCCAGTTTCATCATAGCGCTTGATGGTTTTTTGCAACTGCATTTGAAGAAACTTTCAAAGTTCTTGACATTTTCTTGATTGACTGACCTTAATGTCTTAAAGTAACTGCCGTTTCTCCTTGCTTATTTGAGCTGTTCTTGCCATATATGGACTTGGTCTTTTACCAAATAGGGCTATCTTCTGGATACCACCCCTACCTTGTCACAACTGATTGGCTCAAACGCATTAAGAAGGAAAGAAGTTCCACAAATTAACTTTTAACAAGGCACACCTGTTAATTGAAATGCATTCCAGGTTGACTACCTCATGAAGCTGGTTGAGAGAATGTCAAGAGTGTGCAAAGCTGTCATCAAGGCAAAGGGTGGCTACTTTGAAGAATCTCAAATATTTAACACTTTTTTTGGTTACTACATGATTCCATATGTGTTATTTCATAGTTTTGATGTATTCACTATTATATTCTACAATGTAGAAAATAGTAAAAATTAAGAAAAACCCTTGAATGAGTAGGTGTGTCCAAACTTTGACTGGTACTGTATGTCTTTACATCTCGGAGATAATACTTGGTAGAAGGTGAAAGTACTTTTGGCAGCCATTACAGCTGTGAATAATTTTGAATATGATTCTACCAACTGTGCACAACTCCTCAGGCAACATAGTGTATATCCATTATTTTTGTAAAAATTGCTCAAACTCAGTAAATTTGGTTGGGAGTCATTGATGGACAGTATTCAAACTTTGTCTCTGACTTTCAAGCAAATTTAAGTCAGAACTGAGACTGGACCGCACAGGAACACTCAACGCCCCTTGGTGTTTGGCATTACAATTTGTGTAATTGTCCCGCAGAATATATTCACTTCATCCCAGGGTTAGGTTTCCAGAAAACTGAGGCGGGGTTTCCTCAAATGTTTTACCTGGGCTTTTCTCCTTTCATATTTATTTTGATACTGACAAACTCCCCCGTCCCTGCCGGTGACAAGCACACCCATAACATGATGCTGCCACCACAATACTAGAAAATAGGGTTTTAAAAAAGTTAACTGTACAACTATTGTCATAATGTGATTTGATAGATCCATCCTCTCCTCGCCTCCTTCCCTTCATCTGCGCTACGAGCCCATGACCTCAATAAGGTTGTTAAAATGTCATATTAAATTCAATAAAAATTAACCACAATTGGAATACAGTTAATTTCCGATCTCTCTGTAGGACAGGGTTGATCACTGCCTGGACAGATGTTTAGACAGTAAGAAAGAGCCCAAGCCTTAGCACTGCTTCATCCTTCTCTGTGTGTGTGTGTGTGCGTGCGTGCGTGCGTGCGTGCGTGCGTGTGTGTGCGCGTGCATTCATGAGTGTGTGTGTGTGAGAGACCCAGTTAGCACATTTGGTTCCTTGGAAGTTGTGGGAACATATGTTTTTTGGTTTCCCCTTGGTTCTGTGAATGAAACCATACATTTACTGACCGGTAAAAATGAAAACATTCTGAAAATGGATGTGAAAATTCCACTGTTCTGGGAATGTTATTTTGGGGTTTCAGAGAGGTTCTGAGAACGTTTTACTATGGTTTCTTGAACGTTTTCTTGGGATGTTTTAATTAAGGTTCTGAGAATGGAAATTATAGGTTATTTGAAGGTAATTAAATAACGTTCTGAGAACATTCTCTAAATGTTGTGAATGTTTTGAACGAAATGTAGAGGTTTTTTACTAACACTGCTAGCTTAGTTTGGGTTAACTGTTTTGAACTCCGAGCACAGATAGGACGCTTGGAAATTAATTTGCTTACACATTTCTATTTTTAATGTGGCACAGCATCATTGAGATTCAAACCTATGATCTTCTCTTTTCTATCAATGAGTCTACAAAGCTGTTCTTTTTAGTCTATTCAAACAGACCGCATTTCAAAGTAAACAAGCACTCGTTAAGATCAGGTTTGGCCAATTAGTGGGTGTGGCTAACACACCTGAAAAACACTTAACAAGATAGAGGCTAGAGAGAGTTTTGTTGACTCTGAGAACGGTATGTATATGTTTTAAATAACATCCTTAGAATGTTCTTTGAACGTTACTAATGTTTTCTTCCGGTTTTTATGGAAAGGTTTCTTAATGTTCTGAGAACATGACTTTAAATAGAACTATATTTTGAACATAATGATTCTGCCACTGTCTCTTATGACCAAAAAGACCTTCAAGATATCAGGACAGCGATTACTCATCTCGTACTGGAAGAAGATTTTTTTCTTCAATGAGTCGGACGCGAAGGATTTACTTCAGACACCCGACAAGGCCCTCATCCCTGTCTTTCGTAGGAGAAAGAGATGGAGATATCGGGGACGTAGGTCGGCGTGCCTTGTAAGGATCCGACGATGAGTGGGTAATCTGCCTTTACTATCGGTACAATCATTGGATAATAAAATAGACGAACTACGATCACGTATATCCTACCAACGGGATATTAAAAAACTAAAAAGTAACAAATAAATCAATAAACTGTATACGGCCATAAGCAAACAGGAAAACGCTCATCCAGAGGCGGCGCTCTTAGTGGCTGGGGACCTTAATTCAGGGAAAAATTCAATCCGTTTTACCTCATTAAATGTGCAACCAGAGGGAAAAAAACTCTAGACCACCTTTACTCCACAGAGAGGCACAGAGATGCGTACAAAGCTCTCCCTCACCCTCCATTTGGCAAATCTGACCATTCCTCCTTACAAGCAAAAACTAAAGCAGGAAGCACCAGTGACTCGGTCAATAAGAAAGTGGTCAGATGAAGCAGATGCTAAGTTGTAGGACTGTTTTGCTAGCACAGACTGGAATATGTTCCAGGATTCTTCCGATGGCATTGAGGAGTACACCACATCAGTCACTAGCTTCATCAATAAGTGCATCGATGACATTGCCCCCACAGTGACTGTACGTACATTCCCCAACCAAAAGCCATGGATTAGAGGCAACATCCGCACTGAGCAAAAGGGTAGAGTTTCCACTTTCAAGGAGCGCGACTCTAACCCGGAAGCTCATAAGAAATCCTGCTATTCCCTCCGACGAACCATCAAAGAGGCAAAGCATCAGATACAGGACTAAGATTGAATCGTACTACACTGGCTTCGCTGCTCGTCAGATGTGGCAGGTCTTGCAAACTATTACAGACTACAAAGGGAAGTACTGCCGCGAGCTGCCCAGTGACACAAGCCTACCAGACGAGCTAAATTACTTCTATGCTCGCTTCGAGGCAAGCAACACTGAAACATGCATGAGAGCATCAATTGTTCCAGACAACTGTGTGATCACGCTCTCCGTAGTCAATGTGAGTAAGACCTTTAAACAGGTCGACATTCACAAGACGGATTATCAGGACGTGTACTGCAAGCATGCACTGAGCAACTGGCAAGTGTCTTCACTGACATTTTCAACCTGTCCCTGACTGAGTCTGTCATACCAACATGTTTCAAGCAGACCACCATATTGCCTGTGCCCAAGAACACTAAGGTAACCTGCTTAAATGACAACCGACCCGTAGCACTCACATCTGTGGCCATGAAGTGCTTTGAAAGGCTGGTCATGAATCACATCAACACCATTATTCCAGAAATCCTAGACCCACTCCAATTTGCATACCGCCCCAACAGATCCACAGATGATGCAATATCTATTACACTCCACACTGCCCTTACCCACCTGGACAAAAGGAACACCTATGTGAGAATGCTATTCATTGACTACAGATCAGCGTTTAACACCATAGTGCCCTCAAAGCTCATCCCTAAGCTAAGGATCCTGGGACTGAACACCTCCCTCTGCAACTGGATCCTGGACTTTCTGACGGGCCGCCCCCAGGTGGTAAGGGTAGGTAACAACACATTCGCCACATCCGCCAAGCTCTCAGTTTGCCGATGACACAACAGTGGTAGGCTTGATCACCAACAATGATGAGAAAACCTATAGGGAGGAGGTCAGAGACCTGGCCGTGTGGTGGCAGGATAACAACCTCTCCCTCAACGTTATCAAGACAAAGGAGATGAAGCGGTACCGGAGCGCCATGTCTAGGTCCAAAAGGCTTCTTCCCCCCAAGCCATAAGACTCCTGAACAGCTAATCAAATGGCTACCCAGACTATTTGCATTGTTGTCCCCCTTCCCCCCTTTTACGCTGCTGCTACTCTCTGTTTATTATCTATGCATAGTCACTCCTATCCCTACCTACATGTACATATTACCTCAATTACCTCGACTAACCGGTGCCCTGCATATTGACTCTGTACCGGTACCCCCTGTATATAGCCCCGCTACTGTTATTTTACTGCTGCTCTAATTATTTGTTACTTTTTATTTTTATTTTTTACTTTATCTATTTTTTACTTAACATTTATTTTTCTTAAAACTGCACTGTTGGTTAATAAGGGCTTTTAAGTAAGTATTTCACCTGTTTTATTTGGCGCATGTGACAAATACAATTTATTTGATGAGGAAACCTGCTGAAAACATTATGCTAAAGTACTGAAATTCCCACAGAAGGACGTTGTTTCTTAACATTCTCTGAACTATTTGAGATCATTCCCAATGACAAACCAGTTGGAGAATGTTCTTAGAACATTACCAAACATTAAATTAAATTTAACCATGTTTGAACTTTTAGGAAATATTCTGTTAAAGTCATGAAATACCAAGAAAATATTGTTATGTGCTGAGAATGTTCCAAAGCCAAGCACATATCCTTCACCATTACCAGAACATTGGAAGGTTGTATGCTAAATAACCATAAGAAAACCACACTCTCACTAAGCTCTAAGGGGAGGGAGAGAGAGAGAGAGAGAGAGAGAGGAAACCCTCCAAAACAAACGGTCTATTAATAGAGCGAGACAGTGAGTGATTGTGCTGTCAGATCTTTAATGGAAAACAGGGTGGACAAACGGACATCCTCAATGGCTGTGTATTCATTATGGATTATAAGGGGAAGTCCATGGGCCGTGCTAGGTGGCTGTAGATTGATATTGTGATATTCTCTGTCAAGTCGTAATAATAGCAGTCTAGTCACAATAAGTTGAGACCCTCTTCATTAACCTCATGAACTCAATGACAAAAGTTGCTCGTAGATTTGTGTTTGTTGATGTGAGCTCGATAATTACGCTGTAGAAAAATGTCGATTTAAATTGTGATTTAATTGATCATTTATAAATTTGACCCTCTTCTTACCCCTCCTAAATGTGACCTTTATTTTAAAGCTGCTTTTGGCAGTGTCAGAGTTCTGAACAAATGGAGCTAATAGCTAGACAAAGTGTACGATTAAGACAGACAACAACTAAGAGGCCTCCCCCACTGGGTTTAGTTTTTTCATTCACCGGCTACTAAAAAAATATGTTTCTGCAGAACAACAAATGTATTGGCGCGACCTGATCCCAGGAAAGGAAACTACTTTGCATGGTAAGAAAGAAGTCTGGAGCACAAACAATGGTGCCTCTCGTGAAATATGGCAACAGGTCCTCACCTTTGGCTCTGTGTGCTTTTCTCCCCCTGCCTTATTTACGTAAGCAAGGCTGTGTTCCCTGCTCTCTCGTACCCGATCAGGAAGAGGCGTTGCAGGAAGCACAAACCTGTGTTAGAATCCAGGGTAAACTCACAGCATTAGAACCCCAGTGTGATCCTTATAACAGATCTTAGAGTACCATGCACTCGGCTTGCCACTTCCCCCTCCTGGTGAGACACGTGCTGACTTTTGGACCTCCTTGGTGCCATCGCTAAAGTCAACCAATGTGGGACTACTACTGGGTCGTATTTATTAGGGCACACCGTAGCGAAACAATTCGCAACAGAAAACGAAAATGACTGTTTCTTATTGGACAGGTTCAACTATAGCCCCCTTCTTCAGTCTGTTGTCTTCTGTTTGGTGCCTAATGAATATGACCCTGGACTCCCTATCAGATGTTATTGTCAAAATGTAGACTATATATAGAGTTGTGGTTTAATTATGTTGACTCACTATTGTGAGTCAACATAATTATTGTTGAACATCCAGTACATCAAGACAGTCCCTAAATCATAAGATTGGATAGGATAGGGCAGTACGTAGCCACGGGAGGTAGGGGTGCAGAGGGTGCTGCAGCAACCCATGAAAAATCATAATAAACAATAAATATATATATATGAAATATATGATGTTTTCAAAAGTAGTGCACTGGGCCTTTACTAGTATTGTGGACCGATATAGTCTGTAGAGCTAGATGTCTGTAGAGAGGGCAACAAATGTTTTCAGCATCTCCACTTTGGCAAAAAGGTTGTTGTATAATTAAGAACAGTATCTTGCAGGATTCAATAGTTGGAATTGTAAGAGTTGTTGTCCTGTCCCTTTCTCCATGATTGTGCTTCTAATGGAATCAAGAAAGAACAAAACCCTGTCCTCAAACATATACATGAAAAGGTGCAAAGTTTTGGTGCAAAGACACAAAACATCCACATCAAATTAAATATTTTTCTTGACCAAATAACATGGAAAACAACCACTTTTTGTGCAGTATTGATTTACCATCCTTACAAACCATTTAATGTAAATGTACATTATTGTATTGTACATAGGCTGGTGACTAGGTTTGTACCTGTAGACTTTCCATCACCATGAAGAAAAACAATGTACAATACAGTAATTGAGTACATTGAGACATCAAGTGGTTTGTGATGATGTGGCTCAGTTGGTAGAGCATGGCACTTGCAATGCTAGGGTTGTGGGTTTGATTCCCATGGGGGACCAGTATGAAAATGTATGCACTCACTACTGTAAGTTGCTCTGGATAAGAGTGTTTACTAAAATGGATAAGGAGTGAATTGACCATTTCAGTTTTCACATAAAAAATAAGTTACATTTGCAAAGTATTTCAAGAAACTGGAAAACATACACTACCGTTCAAAAGTTTGGGGTCACTTAGAAATGTCCTTGTTTTTGACAGAAAATAAAAAGATTGTCCATTAAAATAACATCAAATTGATCAGAAATACAGTGTTGTTACGGGTGTGTACTGGAGGCGAAGTCAGGTGCAGGAGAGCAGAGTGTAGTTAACAGGCGCACTTTTAATTCCGGTCTTAACGAAAGCACAGAAGTACATGCAACGTGCCCAAAACACAACAATAAACAAAAGTCTGGCGCGTAACAATACACACATATCATCAAAACAATTTCACACAAAGACATGGAGGGGAACAGAGGACTAAATATATTCAGTGTGATTAGGGAATGAAAACCAGGTGTGTATGGAACAAGACAAAACAAATGGGAATATGAAAAATGGAGCGGTGATGGCTAGAAAGCCGGTGACGTCGATCACTGAACGCCACCCGAACAAGGAGAGGAGCCGACTTCGGCGGAAGTCGTGACAGTATCCCCCCTTGACGCGCGGCTCCAGTGGCGCGCCGACACCGGCGACGGTGAAACTCCCGCAGCAGTTTGGGGTCCAAAACATCCGCAACCTGAACCCAGCACCTCTCCTCCAGGCCGTACCCCTCCCACTCCATGAGCTACTGAAGGCCCCCTGCCCGACGCCTCGAATCCAGGATGGAACGAACAGAGTACGCCGGGACCCCCTCAATGTCCAGAGGGGGCGGAGGAACCTCCCGCACCTCAGATTCCTGGAGCGGACCAGCCACCACCGGCCTGAGGAGAGACACATGGAATGAGGGGTTAATACGGTAATCAGAGGGAACCTGGAACCTGTAACACACCTCGTTCACCCTCCTCAGGACTTTGAATGGCCCCACAAACCGCGAACCCAGCTTCCGGCAGGGCAGGCGGAGGGGCAGGTTTTGGGTCGAGAGCCAGACCCGGTCCCCCGGTGCGAACACCGGGGCCTCACTGCGGTGACGGTCCGCACTGTTCTTTTGGCATAGCGCGGCTCGCTGGAGGTGAACATGGGCGGCCTCCCATGTCTCCTCCGCGCGCCTGAACCAGTCGTCCACCGCAGGAGCCTCGGTCTGACCCTGATGCCACGGCGCCAGAACCGGATGGGACCCCAATACGCACTGAAAGGGGGAGAGGTTAGTGGAAGAGTGGCGAAGTGAGTTCTGCACCATCTCAGCCCAGGGCACGAACGCCGCCCAATCCCCCAGCCAGTCCTGGCAATAGGACCGCAGAAACCTGCCCACATCCTGGTTGACTCTCTCTACCTGCCCGTTACTCTCGGGGTGAAAATCCGAGGTGAGGCTGATCGAGACCCCCAGATGTTCCATGAATGCCTTCCAGACACTCGACGTGAACTGGGGACCCTGATCAGACACTATATCCTCAGGCACCCCGTAGTGCTGGAAGACGTGAGTAAACAGGGCTTCCACAGTCTGTAGGGCCGTAGGAAGACCGGGCAGAGGGAGGAGACGACAGGACTTAGAGAAACGATCCACAACAACCAGGATCGTAGTGTTTCCCTGTGAAAGAGGAAGATCGGTTAGGAAATCCACTGACAGGTGTGACCAAGGTCGTTGTGGACGGGTAAGGGATGTAGCTTACCTCTGGCTTACCTCTGGGCAGGTGTCTCGGAGCCTTACACGGGGCACAGACCGAGCAGGAGGAAACATAAACCCTCACGTCCTTTGCCAAGGACTTCCCAGTCAGACAGCGCACCGTCCGACCAATCCTCGGATGACCAGAGGAGGGTGATGTGTGAGCCCAATAGATCAACTGGTCACGGACAGCAGACGGAACATACATATGCCCGACGGGACACTGGAGGGGAGCGGGCTCTGTACGCAACGCCTGCTCAATGTCCACATCCAGCTCCCACATGACCGGCGCTACCAGGCAGGAGGCCGGGAGTATGGGAGTCTGATCCATGGGCCGCTCCTCTGTGTCATACAGCCGGGACAGTGTGTCTGCCTTCATATTCTGGGAACCTGGTCTGTAAATCAGGGTAAACACAAAACGGTAAAGAACATGGCCGACCTTGCCTGACGAGGATTCAGTCTCCTCGCTGCCCGGATGTACTTCAGGTTGCGGTGGTCAGTCCAGATGAGGAAAGGGTGTTTAGCACCCTCAAACCAATGTCTCCACGCCTTCAACGCTTTAACCACAGCCAACAACTCCCGGTCCCCCACATCATAGTTACGCTCCGCCGGGCTGAGCTTCTTCGAGAAGAAAGCACAGGGGCGGAGTTTCGGTGGCGTACCCGAGCGCTGTGAGAGCACGGCTCCTATCCCAGCCTCGGACGTGTCCACCTCCACTATGAACGCCAAAGAGGTATCCGGATGGGCCAGCATGGGAGCCGAAGTAAACAGAGATCTTAGCTGCCCAAAAGCCCTGTCCTCCTCAGCCAACCACTGCAACCGTACAGGACTCCCCTTCAGCAGTGAGGTAATGGGAGCAGCCACCTGGCCAAAACCCCAGACAAATCTCCGGTAGTAATTGGCAAACCCTAAAAATCGCTGCACCTCCTTTACTGTGGTGGGAGTCAGCCAATTACGCATGGCTGCAATGCGGTCACTCTCCATCTCCACCCCTGATGTGGAAATGCGATACCCTAGGAAGGAGACGGCCTGCTGAAAGAACAAGCATTTCTCAGCCTTGGCGTACAGGTCATGCTCCAACAGTCGTCCAAGTACCTTGCGTACCAAGGACACATGCTCGGCGCGTGTAGCGGAGTATATCAGAATGGCATCGATATACACCACTACACCCTGCCCGTGTAGCTCCCTGAAAATCTCGTCTACAAAGGATTGGAAGACATCAACCCGTTCAACAAGGTACTCATAATGCCCTGTGGTAATACTAAATGCTGTCTTCCACTCGTCTCCCTCCCGGATACACACCAGGTTATACGCACTCCTGAGATCCAGTTTAGTGAAGAAGTGCTCCTCATGCATTGACTCAATTGCCGTGGCAATAAGAGGTAGCGGGTAACTGTACCTCACCGTGATTTGATTGAGACCTCTATAGTCAATGCACAGGCGCAGACCTCCATCCATCTTCTTCACAAAAAAAGAAGTTGGTCAAAAGTTGGTCAAAAGTGATGGTGGCATCCCTGCAGGCCAGCTCACGTCGGACATCATCGTGCATGCTGCATCGATAGTGGTCGATGAGGGCCCTGGCGTTCCAGCCTGCTCCAAGGTTCGGAATTCCAGGGTCTCAAATGGAATAGCCGTACACAGCCTTATATGAGATCTTCAGATTCTTGGCAATTTCTCGCATGGAATAGCCTTCATTTCTCAGAACAAGAATAGACTGACGAATTTCAGAAGAAAGTTCTTTGTTTCTAGCCATTTTGAGCCTGTAATTGAACCCAAAAATGCTGATGCTCCAGATACTCAACTAGTTTAAAGAAGGCCAGTTTTATTGCTTCTTTAATCAGGACAACAGTTTTCAGCTGTGCTAACATCATTGCAAATGGGTTTTCTAATGATCAATTAGACTTTTAAAATTATAAACTTGGATTAGCAAACACAACGTGCCATTGGAACACAGGAGTGATGGTTGCTGATAATGGGCCTCTGCATGCCTATGTAGATATTCCATAAAAAATCTGCCGTTTCCAGCTACAATAGTCATTTACAACATTAACAATGTCTACAATTTATTTCTGATCAATTTGATGTTATTTTAATGGACAAAAAATGTGCTTTTCTTTCAAAAACAAGGACATTTCTAAGTGACCCCAAACTTTTGAACGGTAGTGTATATCAAGCAAGTATTTTTATATTCTACAAGTATTATCAGATTAACCTTTTTGCACAGATAATTATCATACTCAAGTAAAAAATGCTGGTAAACACTCAAATACATTTAGTTAAACCAGTCCTGTATTAGCGGACTGATAAATCAAATCAAATCTAATGTTATTGGTCACATACACATGGTTAGCAGATGTTATTGCGAGTGTAGCGAAATGCTTATGCTTCTAGATCCGACAGTGCAGCAGTATCTAACAGGTAATATCTAACAATTCCACAACAAAACCTAATACACACAATCTAGTAAAGGAATGGGATAAGAATATATAAGTATAAAATATATGGATGAGCACTGACACAGCGGCTAAGATGAAATATATAGTAAAGAATAGATAGACTCAGCAAAAAAAGAAACGTCCTCTCACTGTCAACTGCGTTTATTTTCAGCAAACTTAACATGTGTAAATATTTGTATGAACATAACAAGATTCAACAACTGAGACATAAACTGAAAATGTTCCACAGACATGTGACTAACAGAAATTGAATAATATGTCCCTGAACAAAGGGGGGTCAAAAGTAACAGCATTTCCTCCTCATGGACTACACCAGATTTGCCAGTTCTTGCTGTGAGATGTTACCCCACTCTTCCACCAAGACACCTGCAAGTTCCTGGACATTTCTGGGGGGAATGGCCCTAGCTCTCACTCTCCGATCCAACAGGTCCCAGACGTGCTCAATGGGATTGAGATCCGGGCTCTTCGCTGGCCATGGCAGAACACTGACATTCCTGTCTTGCAGGAAATCACGCACAGAATGAGCAGTATGGCTGGTGGCATTGTCATGCTGGAGGGTCATGTCAGGATGATGTCAGGATACCACATGAGGGAGGAGGATATCTTCCCTGTAATGCACAGTGTTGAGATTGCCTGCAATGACAACAAGCTCAGTCCGATGATGCTGTGACACACCACCCCAGACCATAACGGACAGCTCCACCTCCAAATTGATCCCGCTTCAGAGTACAAGCCTCGGTGTAACGCTCATTCCTTCGACGATAAACGCGAATCTGACCATCATCCCTGGTGAGACAAAACCGCGACTCGTCAGTGAAGAGCACTTTTTGCCAGTCCTGTCTGGTCCAGCGATGGTGGGTTTGTGCCCATAGGCGACATGTAGGCGACATAGGCGACATGATGTCTGGTGAGGACCTGCCTTACGACAGGCATACAAGCCCTCAGTCCAGCCTCTCTCAGCCCGAGCACTGATGGAGGGATTGTGCGTTCCTGGTGTAACTCGGGCAGTTGTTGTTGCCATCCTGTACCTGTCCCGCAGGTGTGATGTTCGGATGTACCGATCCTGTGCAGGTGTTGTTACACGTGGTCTGCCACTGCGAGGACGATCAGCTGTCCGTCCTGTCTCCTTGTAGCACTGTCTTAGGCGTCTTACAGTACGGACATTTCAATTTATTGCCCTGACCACATCTACAGTCCTCATGCCTCCATGCAGCATGCCTAAGGCACGTTCACGCTGATGAGCAGGGACCCTGGGCATCTTTCTTTTGGTGTTTTTCAGAGTCAGTAGTAAGGCCTCTTTAGTGTCCTAAGTTTTCATTACTGTGACCTTAATTGCCTACCGTCTGTAAGCTGTTAGTGTCTTAACGACCGTTCCACAGGTGCATGTTCATGAATTGGTTATGGTTCATTGAACAAGCATGGGAAACAGTGTTTAAACCTTTTACAATGAAGATCTGTGAAGTTATTTGGATTTTTATGAAATATCTTTGAAAGACAGGGTCCTGAAAAAGGGATGTTTCTTTTTTTGCTGAGTTTGTGAGATGAGTAATGCGAGATATGTAAGCATTCCTAAAGTGGCATTATTAAAGTGACTAGTGTTCCATTTATTAAAGAGGCCAATGATATCAAGTCTGTAGGTAGGCAGCCGCCTCTCTGTGCTAGTGTTTGCTGTTTTACAATCTGATGGCCTTGAGATAGAAGCTGTTTTTCAAACTCTCTGTCCCAGCTTTGATGCACCTGTACTGACCTCGCCTTCTCGATGGAAGCGGGGTGAACAGATGGTGGCTTGGGTGGTTATTGCCCTTGCTGATCTTTTTTGCCTTCCTGTGACATCGGGTGTTGTAGATGTCCTGGAGGGCAGGTAGTTTGCCCCCGGTGATGCGTTGTGCAGACCGCACCACCCTCTGGAGAGCCCTGTGGTTGTGGGCGGTGCAGTTACCGTACCAGGTGGTGATACAGCCCGACAGGATGCTCTCAATTGTGCACCTGTAAAAGTTAATGAGGGTTTTCGGTGACAAGCCAATTTTTTCAGCCTCCTGAGGTTGAAGAGGTGCTGTGTGTGGACCATTTCAGTTTGTCGGTGACATGTACACCGAGGAACTTAAAACATTCCACTTTCTCCACTGCTGTCCCGTCGATGTGGATACGGGGGTGATCCCTTTGCTGTTTCCTGAAGTCCACGATTGTTTTGCTGACATTGAGTGAGAGGTTATTTTCCTGACACCACATTCCAAGGGCCTTCCCCTCCTCCCTGTAGGCTGTCTCGTCATTGTTGGTAATCAAGCCTACCATTGTAGTGTCGTTTGCAAACTTAATGATTGAGTTGGAGGCGTGCATGACCACGCAGTCGTGGGTGAACAGGGAGTACAGAAGGGGGCTGAGAACGCACCCTTGTAGGGCCCCAGTGTTGAGGATCAGCGGAGTGGAGATGTTGTTTCCTACCTTCACCACCTGGAGGTGGCCTGTCAGGAAGTCCAGGACCCAGTTGCACAGGGCGGGGTTGAGACCTGGTTGAGACCTAGCAAGACATTGATGTCCGCGACGGGGCTGGTTTTCTTTTTGTAATCCGTGATTGTCTGTAGACCCTGCCACATACGTCTCGTGTTTGAGCCGTTGAATTGCGACTCCCTTTGTCTCTATACTGACGCTTTGCTTGTTTGATTGCCATACGGAGGGAATAACTACACTGTTTGTATTCGGCCATGTTTCCAGTCACCTTGCCATGATTAAATGCGGTGGTACGTGCTTTCAGTTTTGCGTGAATGCTGCCATCAATCCATGGTTTCTGGTTAGGGAAGGTTTTAATAGTCACAGTGGGTACAACATCTCCTATACACTTCCTTATAAACTCGCTCACCGCGTCAGCGTATACGTCAATGTTATTGTCTGAGGCTACCCGGAACATATCCCAGTCCATGTGAGAGAAGTGTCGTGTATTTGGCATCATTAAACTGAAGACATGTTTATCAAATAACTCTCTGTAATTATTATTACGCGATTAACTGATTAATCGTGTAACTGTAATTAACTAGGAGGTCGGGGCACCAAGGAAAATATTCAGATTACAAAATTATAATTTTCCTAATATAACTCTCAGATATTATAATATCTGATCTATTAGTCTTCTGATTTAATTATGTATTTTTTACCTCGCGTCAGTCTCATTCCAAACGTCGTAAATTGTTGTTTATCTGCACGAACCCTGTCTTCACTAAGTCATCCATACATCAATTGTCTTAAAATAATTTATTTACTAAACTAAGTAATTCACAGAAAGCATACAAAACAGCAGGTATCGTTACAAAGAAATGGTAGAGGAATGTGCCCTAGTGGGCTTGTTAAACAAAAGAGTTGGTTCAAAGTTGAATATTATACAATTGATATGCTAATCCTTTGCACATGAACGCTCACTCATTCGGGAACAATTGCATCAATATATATATTTACGCTCAGTGTGTCGTCGGGGTCTTTGTTGGAGAGTTTGGTTCTGTTGGAGAGTTTCGTCCTTGCGTTCTCTCTCTCTCTCTCTCGGTTAGAATGGATATATCAAAGTGACATTCATTAATGTGGTTATAGAATGGATGTTTCGGCGGTCTTCGCGTTCAATGATACCGAATTCCTAGCTGCAGACTAGTAATTAATATCAAAGACTTGTTCTTATTCTGTCGGTAGTCTAATAGTTTAACCACGTGGTATGGTTAAAGTTCAGAAGAGGAATGCATGGTCAAACCTTAGCTCTCTCGTTATTGAGGTAAGCTGGTCTGCAACCTTTAGCCACTCGTAATGGAGGTAAGCTCGGTCCGAGGAAAGAAACCCTGGGTGGGGGTTCATATACTGAACATAGAAAAGGCTGTCACATGACGCCTTGTCCTGTCTGTGTCCCTGGGGGCGTGCCGGTGACTTGGTAAAATGTTAAACTGAAAATACAATTCTCTCACATTAAAAACCTCTTACATCTAGACGTTCCGCTAGCGGAAAACCTGCTCCAATATCCAATGATAGGCGTGGCGCGAATTACAAATTCCTCAAAAAAACAAAAACTTCAATTTTTCAAACATATGACTATTTTACAGCATTTTAAAGACAAGACTCTCCTTTATCTAACCACACTGTCCGATTTCAAAAAGGCTTTACAGCGAAAGCAAAACATTAGATTATGTCAGCAGAGTACCCAGCCAGAAATAATCAGACACCCATTTTTCAAGCTAGCATATAATGTCACAAAAAACAAAACCACAGCTAAATGCAGCACTAACCTTTGATGATCTTCATCAGATGACACGCCTAGGACATTATGTTATACAATACATGCATGTTTTGTTCAATCAAGTTCATATTTATATCAAAAACCAGCTTTTTACATTAGCATGTGACGTTCAGAACTAGCATTCCCACCGAACACTTCCGGTGAATTTACTAAATTACTCACGATAAACGTTCACAAAAAACATAACAATTATTTTAAGAATTATAGATACAGAACTCCTCTATGCACTCGCAATGTCCGATTTTAAAATAGCTTTTCGGTGAAAGCACATTTTGCAATATTCTAAGTAGATAGCCCGGCATCACAGGGCTAGCCATTTAGACACCCACCAAGTTTAGCCCTCACCAAAGTCAGATTTACTATAAGAAAAATGTTATTACCTTTGCTGTTCTTCGTCAGAATGCACTCCCAGGACTTCTACTTCAATAACAAATGTTGGTTTGGTTCAAAATAATCCATAGTTATATCCAAATAGCGGCGTTTTGTTCGTGCATTCAAGACACTATCCAAGGGTGACGAAGGGTTACGCGCCCGACGCGTTTCGTGACAAAAAAAATCTAAATATTCCATTACCGTACTTCGAAGCATGTCAACTGCTGTTTAAAATAAATTTTTATGCCATTTTTCTCGTAAAAAAGCGATAATATTCCGACCGGGAAATAGTGTTTTAGTACAAAGAGAGAGAAAATAAAAACATGGTGTCCCCTCGTGCACGAGCCTCAGTCTCATAGTACTCTGACCGGCCACTATCCAAACGCGCTAATGTTTTTCAGCCAGGGCCTGCAAAGCCACGATTCAGCTTTTTGCCGCCTTCTGAGAGCCCATGGGAGCCGTAGGAAGTGTCACGTAACAGCAGAGATCCCCTGTTTTGGATAGAGATGATCAAGGAGGCCAAGAAATGGTCAGACAGGGTACTTCCTGTACAGAATCTTCTCAGGTTTTGGCCTGCCAAATGAGTTCTGTTATACTCACAGACACCATTCAAACAGTTTTAGAAACGTTGGAGTGTTTTCTATCCAAAGCTAATAATTATATGCATATTCTAGTTTCTGGGCAGGAGTAATAATCAGATTAAATCGGGTACGTTTTTTATCCGGCCGTGAAAATACTGCCCCCTATCCATAACAGGTTAACATCTTACAAGCATCCCAATATATTCCAAACATATTCCCCCGTACTGTGAGGTGGAAGAATTCCTTTGTCTCTCTATGAAACCACTCTGTCTCAACACTGTGGCCATGAGGCAGGACATTCCCTTTGGAATTTACGACCGCCTTCTGACCACAGCAGCCTGGGTGTAGGAGACAGAGGGAGATGGTGCAGAAGTAAGGGGATGGTGCAGGGTTGGAGGGGGTCAACTGTGCTCGCTGTACTCAGAGGGCAACGTCATGACAGAAGCAATCTTGAAGCGTGGAATCCGATTGGTCAGACCAGCATTGGATAGACCTAAGCACGGGCCCTTCCTGTTTCAGTTTCTGCCTATAGTAGGGGAGCAACAAGATGGAGTCATGGTCAGATTTGCCAAAAGGAGGGCTGGGGAGGGCCTTGTATGCATCGCGGAAGTTAGAGTAGCAATGGTCGAGCGTGTTACTCACTCGTGTATTGCAATCGATGCTGATAGAATTTAGGTAGTCTTGTTCTCAAATTAGCTTTGTTGAAATTCCCAGCTACAATAAATGCAGCCTCAGGATATATGGTTTCCAGTTTGCATAAAGTCCAGTGAAGTTCCTTGATGGCCATCTTGGTATCCGCTTGCGGGGCGATATACACAACTGTGATGATAACCGAGGAGAGTTCCATTGGGAGATAATACGGTCAGCATTTGATTGTGAGGAATTCTAGGTCAGGTGAACAAAAGGACTTGAGTTATTGTATGTTGTTACAATTACACCATGAGTCGTTAATCATGAAACATACACCCACACCCTTCTTCTTACCGGAGAGATGTTTGTTCCTGTCGGCGCGATGTACTGAAAATCCCGTTGGCTGTACGGACTCCGACAGCATGTCCCCAGCTAGCCATGTCTCCGTGAAACAGAGTATGTTACAATCCCAGATATCTCTTTGGAAAGCAACTCTTGCCCTAATTTCGTCGACTTTGTTAACTAGGGACTGGACTTTAGAGTAATATACTCAAAAGCGGTGGGCAGTGTGCGCGCACTCGAAGCACCCTCTCCTCCGACGGCATTGTTTTGGGTCGGCCTCTGGAATCAGTTAAAATGCCCTGGGAGGTGCAGACAAAGGATCCACTTTGGGAAAGTCGTATTCCTGGTCGTAGTGCTGGTTGTGCTTGTAAATTGACATCTCTCTGATATCCAATAGTTCTTCCCGTCTGTATGTAATAACACTTAAGGTTTTCAGGGCTAAAAATGTAAGAAATAATACATACAAAACAAAATACTGCACAGTTTCTTAAGGACTAGAAGCGAAGCTGCCATCTCTATCGGTGCTATCATTTCTTACCAGATCTACTAATATAGACGTCTTTAGCGCGGGCATATTTTTAAGAAATCCACCCCCCCGCAGGGGTAATATGGTGTTGGGTTCTGAGAATATGAAATATACTTATTCATGTCACTGAGGTTTAGAGGGTATACAACAGAAGTTAATGGCTATCTGTAGGAGGAAGGTATATAGTGTGTGCAATTAAGCTTAGAATGTACTGAGTGTAGGGAAAGCGATCACGTGACAGGCATTGATAAGGGGAGAGAGCCATGGATTAATGATGAGGGGGGGTCGAGATCCGGTCAGGTCATGTTAAGGGAGAAATACAAGTTTATGGCCCGTATTACTTAGTTTCCTGCTTAAGAAATTAAGAAACAATGTTTGTTCAGATGTACAGTGAGGGAAAAAAGTATTTGATCCCCTGCTGATTTTGTACGTTTGCCCACTGACAAAGAAATGATCAGTCTATAATTTTAATGGTAGGTTTATTTGAACAGTGAGAGACAGAATAGCAACAACAAAAAATCCAGAAAAATGCATGTCAAAAATGTTATAAATTGATTTGCATTTTATTGAGGGAAATAAGTATTTGACCCCCTCTCAATCAGAAAGATTTCTGGCTCCCAGGTGTCTTTTATACAGGTAACGAGCTGAGATTAGGAGCACACTCTAAAAGGGAGTGCTCCTAATCTCAGTTTGTTACCTGTATAGAAGACCCCTGTCCACAGAAGCAATCAGTCAATCAGATTCCAAACTCTCCACCATGGCCAAGACCAAAGAGCTCTCCAAGGATGTCAGGGACAAGATTGTAGACCTACACATTTACATTTACATTTTAGTCATTTAGCAGACGCTCTTATCCAGAGCGATTTACAGTAGTGAATGCATACATTTCATTCAATTTCATAAATTTTTTTTTTTGTACTACACAAGGCTGGAATGGGCTACAAGACCATCGCCAAGCAGCTTGGTGTGAAGGTGACAACAGTTGGTGCGATTATTCGCAAATGGAAGAAACACAAAAGAACTGTCAATCTCCCTCAGCCTGGGGCTCCATGCAAGATCTCACCTCGTGGAGTTGCAATGATCATGAGAACGGTGAGGAATCAGCCCAGAACTACACGGGAGGATCTTGTCAATGATCTCAGGGTAGCTGGGACCATAGTCACCAAGAAAACAATTGGTAACACACTACGCCGTGAAGGACTGAAATCCTGCAGTGCCCGCAAGGTCCCCCTGCTCAAGAAAGCACATATACATGTCCGTCTGAAGTTTGTCAATGAACATCTGAATGATTCAGAGGACAACTGGGTGAAAGTGTTGTGGTCAGATGAGACCAAAATGGTGCTCTTTGGCATCAACTCAACTCGCCATGTTTGGAGGAGGAGGAATGCAGCCTATGACCCCAAGAACACCATCCCCACCGTCAAACATGGAGGTGGAAACATTATGCTTTGGGGGTGTTTTTCTGCTAAGGGGACAGGACAACTTCACCGCATCAAAGGGACGATGGACGGGGCCATGTACCGTCAAATCTTGGGTGAGAACCTCCTTCCCTCAGCCAGGGCATTGAAAATGGGTCATGGATGGGTATTCCAGCATGACAATGACCCAAAACACACGGCCAAGGCAACAAAGGAGTGGCTCAAGAAGAAGCACATTAAGGTCCTGGAGTGGCCTAGCCAGTCTCCAGACCTTAATCCCATAGAAAATCTGTGGAGGGAGCTGATGGTTTGAGTTGCCAAACGTCAGCCTTGAAACCTTAATGACTTGGAGAAGATCTGCAAAGAGGAGTGGGACAAAATCCCTCCTGAGATGTGTGCAAACCTGGTGGCCAACTACAAGAAACATCTGACCTCTGTGATTGCCAACAAGGGTTTTGCCACCAAGTACTAAGTCATGTTCTGAAGAGGGGTCAAATACTTATTTCCCTCATTAAAATGCAAATCAATTTATAACATTTTTGACATGCGTTTTTCAGGATTTTTTTGTTGTTATTCTGTCTCTCACTATTCAAATAAACCTACTATTAAAATTATCGACTGATCATTTCTTTGTCAGTGGGCAAACATTTTAAAAAATTCCCTCACTGTATAGGAGGAGACTCAACATAGAGAAATGGTTAAATATCAGTGCTTGTGTGAACAATGTCTTTGTCTAAATGCAGTTTTATTGATCCTCTGGGAAGAATAAACTTGGGTTAAGCTTTCATAGTGTCCGTTTAGTCTTTACTCTGAGAATTAGAACCTAACAATGGGTAGGCAACAACAATAAAAATCTAGACTAAAATCATTCCAAACCTGATTAAAATGCATTGGCTGTGTATGAATTGGATGGCTTCAGGACCATGTGGACCATTGCTCGGAGAGCAGCTGCCAGCCTGTGCAACTTTTCTGTCACTTTTAGAAAGCAGAGGGCAGAGACAGGGCCATTTGCTTTGCAGGTCAGCCGTTTAGGCAGTGCACCGATTGCTTTGAATTTGATGTTGGCATTTGAACTTGGCCTTGTAAGCCTTGTTGTAATCTGATAGCCAGGGGTTCATTTAATTGGGAGGTAGGGAACCTCCCTTTTGGTGACCATTCGAAACCAAAAGCTGTTTTATTGCTATTAAAATATAGGTTTTGATAGCTGTAAGCATATTTGTTATTTTCATTTGTTCGCCCAGTAGGCTAGTGAAATTTGATTTCATGTAGACCTATTGGTATGAAAATAAACAACTGGACAACTTGGTATTTAAAGCATTTCCTCAAAACACATGCCTTGTTTTTGGCTTCAAGGACAGTAACAATTGTAGGCTATAACAAATGTGTGTTGTCATGCAGTGACAGAATGATAATTGATATAATAGCGTTGGCTACTATATTGCAATATTAATATTCTCGGAGCAGTATTGTTAATACAACATGTTTCAATATTCTAATAACCGCCTCGTTCATTGATACAATGTTTCAATATTCTCAGAAACCTTGTTGATGCAATGCTTCGATATTTGCAGAATGATTCCCTTCCTGGCGAATAATGCAGACAGGCAAATACAAAAATGAGCTGGGCGCACACATTATAAGGAACGTCTCTGAATGCAGAAGCAACAATGTTGGCGGGAAGAGCACCCGCGGCATTCCACAAGGGTGACTTCATATTGCCTATAGCTGGGGATCTGCACCTTTGTCATATGAGTGACAATTTACAATTGATCCTACAATTGCTAAAGATATGCGGGCACATTATGATTTTCGAATAAGCATTGTAGGCTATCTCAACTGTGCCCAGAAAAACTGCCCACAAACTGAATAGCCTAATTCTAGCTGGCTACTGGATAGAGAAACTGTCCATTCAGCAGTGCGGAATCACAGGCAACACCTTAATGTGTTGATTTTTCCTCATTCCTTGGTTGAGTTTGTCTTTATGGGTCCTTGTCGATTGTAGGCCTAAGTAATTCCTTTGATGTATGCCTTTTATTTTAACGCATGTGTAGGATTTATCTGCCAAAGTTTGCAGTCAGCTGTTTTATGCTCCGGTTACCTTCACATTGATGTCAGTATTTGAAGTCGGCCTTGATAGCGTGTATTATGCATCTATTTCATGTTGCACCGTATGCACTTTTCCACAAGTATGCTAAATGAGTCAATGTAGCCAATGTATGATGAGGATGAGCAGTACATTGTACATGACATTCTACATTATACCTGGCAAACCCAATATCAAAGAAATATGGAAATGATAATATCTGGGAGACATTTTTTTTTAATTTTTGAGTTTTCAAATTGTGTAGAAGTACAGTAAATGAGCTTCAACTGGTGGAAGATGGTGCATCATACATGTCAACATGTACAGTTGGCTAATTTACTGAAGGGGCTTTTTTTTTAAGAACATTTGCGCTATGTTAGTCCCAAACATGTGGCAGGGACACCCTGCTCTCCCTGGAGAGATAACAATCATACCTTGGGAGAAAATACAAAAATTAGTCCTCTGCGACTCCTGTCACCTCTGCGTGAACCCCCTGCCATCTTTCATCATTGGGAGTTGTGGTTTGACCCTGTTGTCTAAAAACCTGTTTTCGCTTTGTCATTATGGGGTATTGTGTGTAGATTTGAGGGGAAAAATTATTTTATCCATTTTAGAATAAGGCTGTAACGTAACAAAATGTGGAAAAAGTCAAGGAGTCTGATTTACTTCTGAACGCACTGTATGTGGTACATTTTCATAACTCTTAGTACAAAACTCAAAACTGGTCACACGTAACGCAGCCAAGCTTTCATTAAAAACCTGTCATTGTGCATTCATTTGGATTGTAAACATCTCTCACCAAACGACCATGGATTGAAAATATAAGTTGTGAAATGTAATGAGAACATTGGTTTAATCACCGAAACACAAAATAATGATATATTTTCAAGTTGTTTTAACTACCAGTTTATCCAATAGCAAACCATGCAAGATACACGTTTCAAATCGCCCTTAGAAGTGCTGAAAGTAATATGCTACAGTACTGTAAATTACAGTTTTCACTTTAGGCAATACACTTACATTACCAAACAAAATGTACAGAAAATTGATAATTTCCATAATATCTATGCAATGTGCAATCAAAGGTGATTTCAATGAAGACATCCTCTACAATCACTCATGCAAAAAACATTTTTTCAGATATAATTGCAACATATAGGTGTACTGTCTATAATCAAATGAATTTTTTTCAATAAAACTAATTAAATGAATGTCACAACTAATTAAATGAATGTCACAGTGAATGTCCTTATTGTTTATGCACCCCAGGAAAAACCTTTTGGCATGGCGAATCCAAGTTTGACGTTGTGTCCAATTTGTAAGTCGCTCTGGATAAGAGCGTCTGCTAAATGACTTAAATGTAAATGCCTCATCCATGGCCAGAAGTAGGCTGGCACGCTCATGGGAATGATGATCGTAAACACATTCTACCTCTATGCTGAAAGAAATATGGTTGAGGAAAGGAGTGTATGGGGGCCGGTATAGGGTCAAGAATTGGGGAAGGGCCCAAAACCATTCCTGAAAAACCTCTGCATGGTGGAACATGACATTGTCCCACACAATGACATAGGTGACCCCTTCACTTTGACAGGCCTGCTCAATTTCATTGAGAAACACAATGGGGTGCACAGCATTATAGGATCCAAGTAATGGCCTACGTTCTACCATACCATCGTCATAGATAGCTGTGCACATGGAGATGTTTCTCCCACGTTGTCCAGGCACTTGGACGGTCGCCCATTTACCAATGAGGTTCCGCCCACGGCGCTGAGTTTTGGCCATTTTGAAGCCTGCTTCATCAACAAAGATATACTTGTGATGGTTCACAGCAGCATCAAGCACCATCACCCTCTAAAAATATATTTTGATTAGTTATTTTTACAATATAGATCCAATATGGTATTGTGAAGTAACATGTGCATCATAGTAACAGTAATACAGTATATAGTGCTGTACCTGAACATCCTTGGCCAGCAATTGTTTCACCCGGTCGTTGTTTCTCTCAAAAGGTACCAGGTAAATGTGTTTCATAGATACCTGGTGCCGCCTCAAAAGGCGGGGTGATTGTTGGTAGGCTGATGGATGCCACATCGGCAAAGATGTCATCGTTCTCCTCAATAGCCTGCTTTATTTCGGACAGCCATATGCCATTCCTGGCCCTCACCCTTTCAACCACTGCTGGACGGTCAGCACACGGCAACCACCATAGTGTCTTCTATTACTTCTGAGGGTAGGACAGAGTATACAGTCAATAAATCATACTGTACGAATACCATAACATGTTCCGTGAATTTACACTATTTATAATGTCATTTACTGTAAATGTAATGGTAAAGCATAGTACATATCCTGCAGCCTTATCAGTTTTCTTAGTGAAATGTTTCCATGATCGAATTGACAGTTGATCTTGTCAGACTGAGGTGAACTAATCTGTCAGCCTCTGCCATGGTAAGGCCTCTTTTTGCCACATGGTCAACAATGATGGCCCGGAAATCATTAGACACAATGTCACGTCCTGACCATAGTAAGATGTTCTTTTCTATGGTAGAGTAGGTCAGGGCGTGACAGGGGGTGTTTTTCTATGTTTTGTATTTCTATGTTCATGTTATAGTTTTGTATTTCTATGTTTGTTTTGTTTGGGATGATCTCCAATTAGAGGCAACTGGTCCTCGTTGTCTCTAATTGGAGATCATACTTAAGCCATTTTTTTTTTTCCACCTGGTGTCGTGGGATCTTGTTTTTGTACAGCTCTGTAAAGCCTGCAGAACGTGATGTTCGTTTTCCGTTATTTGTTGTTTTGCTTTAGTGTTCTGAGTTTAAATAAATATTTATCATGAGCACTCAACACGCTGCACCTTGGTCTACTCCTTTTGACGAGCGTCACACACAACAGTTCCCTCTCTCTTATGTCCACATCTTTGACGGGGCCCATGCCCATCTCTCTGACGGGCCCCTTGTCTACAAGCTCTTTGATTTCTTCCTCTCCCTTGCTACCTATCCTGCTCTATATTGAAAGAAATTGCAAGGGTTCACACACACTCTTTTATATGGTGAACATATTGTGGTTATAACTATGTGAAATCAATTAGCAATAACGAGTAGTCATTATGTATGGTTATCAGGTATCATACACGTAATTTAGATGTTTATACCTAACAAACACACATTTTATTTCTATAGTTCTCAAAATTCATTTAAAGTAGACAAACCAGTTTAAAATCTATAGGTTTACCAAATGGTGAAGTGATTAAACCTTAAGCGCAGTTGGATTAAGTGATGGTCAAATGTATTTAAACAAATGAGAAGAGAATCATATGAAAAGTACTGTGACCATTGCATTGTGAAAGGCAATTACTTTATATGAAAGGTATTTGTAGATTAGGTTTGGTGAAAAAGTTACTGTGTGATTTTGTGACAACACACCGGTACCATCTGCTGGAAGCTTTAAAGCACTGCAGGGTTGTGCCCCTGCTGGGTAGACCAAGGGCTTGTTTAAAAACATCCTTCCTTCCATCCTTTCACACTTCCTTGAAGTAATCACCTATCTAACATCAAGATTTCCACTACATTAATTTCACCAATTCACATAAGCTCAAGGGAGGAAGGAAGGGAGGAAAGATGCATGTTGTATGTATTTGAACAAGGCCCATACCTGAATAAGAAAGGATCCCAATCTACTTGGTTGCTCTAGCATCAATATCACCAAACTCATGTGTTAGTATGTGCTGATAGTATATGTGTTAATAGACAATGCTGCATATAGACAGGGTTTACGTCCCAAATGGCACCCTATTCCCTATATAGTGCACTACTTTTGACCAGAGCACAGGGTCAGCCACAGCAGCTCCGCTGGATGGAGAGCAATTTAGGGTTAGATGCTTTACACAAGGGCACAATAGCGTTGATTTGTATGGTTTCAGGGAAATTCTTAGAATTTGGGATGTAAATTTGTATCCCTCCATTTATATGGATGAATTGGACGTCGTAACGTATTATACGTCTTGCTCTGAGACCAATCTGCTTGTTGCTTCATTAGAATTTGTGATAAAGACAAAGTTCAGGAGAATTTATGTTGCAGCTTAAGAGAACTAATGACAAAATTTAGGAGAATTTATGTTGCAGCTTAAGAGAACTATTGACAAAGTTTAGGAGAATTTAAGTAGCAGGTTTGGATAGATAACGCAGCAGGTTAAGAGATTTAGGTTAAGGTTCAGAAAAGGGTTAGCTAAGGGGTGCCAAATTCCAGTGACTTTCCCCAAATTCTGTTTGGAGGAATTTTGCAACCCTATGACTGAGAAACTGTTAGATCCTATTTTTACCCCATTGCACCCCCACCCAAATCAAAATTCACAACAATAAAGACTTACCTATATTTGCTCAAATCAAAATATCAACATTGTTGTTACAAAGGCTGCTTAACTGTTATAACCATATAACGACACATTGTTACATCGTCTACCCTCAGCTGTGGCTTGCATTTTATAACACATACAATTTTTGTTTTTATATACGATTTAGATGTGCAAACATTTGACTTCCTTTACTTCTTATACACTTTAATATTAGGCTATACACTTTAGGCCTAGTCCTGATTTTATTTGCAACATAGTTGTAATTAGGCTAGTCCAAGTCTACAATACCAAAAGTGATGTCCAATTAACTCTACCCTTTGGAATAATTTATTCATATGAATCTTCATATCATAAAAAATGGCCAGGCTCCCGATTTGACTAGAGAAGGTATATTGGTCGATCTGTAGGCTAGCCTACAATAATCCCAATTTGTTCACCTGCTCTGGAGTGATGCCTTTGGTTGGGAGAATACCTTATAAATGGATTGATGCATTGGAGAGCGTGGCGGGGTGTTTGTTTATCTAAATACTGGCTTAGGCTATAGCTAACTAATCGGGATAGCACCGATCGTAATGTACTGTAACGGTTTGGATACAAATGCAAAGAACAAACAATAGGCTACATAAATTATGCAGTAGGCCTATAAGACATATTGAAGATGGGTCAGTGATTTAAACACGCTCATTCCCTCTGCAGTTTTGGATAGGTTTATTTTACGCTCAAGTTTACGCTCATAAAATAGGCAGTGCGTTTTCGGTCGGTGGATGTGTCAGTAAGCGTCTTTGACGGGAGAATTGGCGCATCTCACGGAGCAGCCACCAGGACAATCGGGTTATGAACGATTCGGCCTTTTCGTGCAAAATACCCTATGTTTTCCCGTGGAGTGATGCAATCACCGTCGGTTGCATGCAGGACAGCGATGGGGCATTGGTAGATCATACAGTTGTATTATTATAAACGGGGACGCTCCTCCCGAAGCCATATTTGTTTTGTATGCCAAACTGAGGCAGGGGGTGGAGAGGCGCTACAGAAACATTGGGCTTTGGCCAAACATCACCCTGTGTTAGTCCATAATTTACGTTTAGTCGTGGGTTTGCGTTCCTTTTCGTGCAAAATTACCGAATTGAGCGAATTTTGCCAGAGAAATGCAGCTTGCTTGAGGACACCCCCGATATCGGTTGGCTGCTGCTGCCATGATTGGCAGAAGTCTCCTCTCGATCACGGCTTCGCGGGTTGGAGAAGAAGCAGATTGATTTGGACCTGGTCTCAGCTGCGGAACTGCCGATGTCGAATGTTATTATCAGTGGAGCCTGATCCTGTAAATATTAGAAGCGCAAACAAAGAGTAATTCTGGAAAAACTCAGGGAAAATGTCTTCTCGTTCTGCGTTACCGTCTGGGATCGACAGGGGCACGGACCATGTAAGTGGAATTATTAGGCTATCCCCATAATTTGTGTGCATGCAGAAATTCTGCATCCTATGTGGATTATTGTTTTATGTCTCATAATATGGTGCCTTACATTCGCCATATGTATTTGTAGCGCATATTATATGGTGTGTATTTTGGTTGTTTGAAAAGGGAACCTGTTTATGAGAGTGGATGGCTATTTAGCATAGCAGGTTCTCTCAAAATGGGCCGTATCCTTGAACGTCTTAACAGCGAAAGAGATGATGGCTATAGGCGAACAGACCGGGATGAGTCCATCCGCATACGATAACACTCAGTCAGTGGATATGCGCAGAAGCGTCATACTAACCGTCACCTATTTATAACGCTGTATAGATAGTGATGTCACGTACTGCCGGTGTATTCCAGCCGTTATGACTGGCATATTGTCGCACCCTATTAATAAAAACGAGAAAACTTCCCTAGTCCGATTGATTTTAAGATAACTTTTTCGGATCATTGCATACAATGTTGTGCAAATGAAATTGATTGCTGCGTATAGCGGACTATACACAGCTATCGGGTTAAACAGCGCAGCGCCATCCGCTACAGCCTCTAGCCAGTAGCAGTCGGGCAACAATAGAGATTAGTAATAAACATAATCTATCTATCTACAGCGCCTTCGGAAAGAATTCAGACCCCTTGACTTTTTCCACATTTTGTTACATTACAGCCTTATTCTAAAATGGATTAAATAAAAATAAAAAATCCGCAATCCACACACAATACCCTATAATGACAAAGCGAAAACAGGTTTTTAGACATTTTTGCAAATACTGAAATATGTCATTTACATAAGTATTCAGACCCTTTACTTAGTACTTTGTTGAAGCACCTTCTACAGCGATTACAGCCTTGAGTCTACTTGGTTCCTTGATAACCATGACACTACAAGCTTGGCACACCTATATTTGGGGAGTTTCTCCCATTCTTCCCTGCAGATCCCCTCAAGCTCTGTCAGATTGGATGGGGAGCATTGCTGCACAGCTATTTTCAGGTCTCACCAGAGATGTTTGATGGGTTCTAGTCCAGGCTCTGGCTGGGCCACTCAAGGACATTCAGAGAATTGTCCCGAAGCCACTCCTGCGTTGTCTTGGCTGTGTGCTTAGGGTTGTTGTCCTGTTGGAAGGTGAACCTTCATCCCAGTCTGAGGTCCTGAGCGCTCTGGAGCAGGTTTTCATCAAGGATCTCTCTGTACTTACTCCATTCATCTTTCCCTAGATCCTGACTAATCTCCCAGTCCCTGCTGCTGAAAAACATCCCCACAGCATGACGCTGCCGCCACCATGCTTCACCGTAGGGATGGTGCTAGGTTTCCTCCAGACGTGATGCTTGGCATTCAGGCCATCTTAGTTTCATCAGACCAGAGAATCTTGTTTGTCATGGTTTGAGAGTCCTTTAGGTGCCTTTTGGCAAACTCCAAGTGGGCTGTCATGTGCCTTTTACTGAGGAGTGGCTTCCATCTGGCCACTCTACTATAAAGGCCTGATTGGTGGAGTGGTCCAGAGATGGTTGTCCTTCTGGAAGGTTCTCCCATCTCCACAGAGGAACTCTGGAGCTCTGTCAGAGTGACCATCGGGTTCTTGCTCTAGGAAGAGTTCTGGTGGTTCCAAACTTCTTCCATTTAAGAATGATGGAGGCCACTGTGTTCTTGAGGCCCTTCAATGCTGCCGAAAGTTTGCGGTACCCTTCCCCGGATTTGTGCCTCGACACAATCCAGTCTAGGAGCTCTACGGACAATTCCTTCGACTTCATGGCTTGGTTTTTGCTCTGACATGTACAGTCAACTGTGGGACCTTATATAGACAGGTGTGTGCCTTTCTAAATCATGTCCAATCAATTTACCACAGGTGGACTCCAATGAAGTTGTAGAAACATCTCAAGGATGATCAATGGAAACATGTGCACCTGAGCTCAATTTCGAGTCTCATAGCAAAGGGTCTGAATAATTATGTAAATAAGGTATTTCTGTTTTTAATTTTTAATACATTTGCAGAAATGTCTAAACCTGTTTTTGATTTGTCATTATGGGGTATTGTGTGTAGATTGATGAGGAAAAGTTGTATTTAATCAATTTTAGAATAAGGCTGTAACATAACAAAATGTGGAAAAGGGGAAGGGGCCTGAATACTTTCCAAATGCACTGTAGGCATATCTAATTTGCTTAACGTACTATCCACTTGTGTATGGGGGTTCCTCTTTAGATGTGATTCCATAAATGGTCATTTCTCTGCTGAAATGTGTGTTTATCAAGGAACTGTTTGATGAAGCAATCTGTCATTATTACGAATCCCAAATGTTTGTCTGGAGACTGGGTCTGCATCCCAAATGGCACCCTATTCCCTATAAAGTGCAGTACTTTTGACCAGAGCCCCATGGGCCTCTTCCTTATTTAGTGGACATAAGCATTTTGCTACACTCGCAATAACATCTGCTAACCGTGTGTATGTGACCAATAAAATTTGATTTGATTTGGTACTTTTGACCAGATGGGCCCTATTCAAATGTAGTGTGTTTTAAAGGGAATAGGTTGCCATTCAGGCAGAGAGCAGGAGGACATGCTGAGGGGATGGAAGTGTTAAGCCTCAGGCTCGAGACCGGCCAGGGACCACTGTGCCTGCATCTGCTCTCTCGCTCACTCACTCACTCTCTCTCTCTCTCTCTCTCTCTCTCGTGCTCTCTCTCTCTCTCCACCTCTCTCTCTCTTTGCAACTCTGCCTCTCTCTCTCTCTCTCCACCTCTCTCTCTCGCCGCATCTCTCTCTCTCCGCCTCTCTCTGCGCTTCTCTCTCTCGCCGCATCGCTCTCTCGCTCTCTCTCTCTGTTTCTCTCTCTTTTCTCTCCCTCTCTTACTGGCATCTTATTCTCGTGTTTTTTGGGCCCTGTTTCCTTTTGATCACATGACAAGGAGCTGTACATTTTATATTTTTTCCTGTAAAAAGCATATTGGTGTCTTTTTTCTTATGCTCTGCTGCCTGCCTGAATGACTGAAAATTAGCCATGACTCAAGCTTTGGATTGGATCTTCACGGCACCTATTACTAAAGCTGTTGGGTTCTGGAATCGAGCACTTACTAGCATGTGATGCATACCAGGCCTGGGTTCAAATTGTATTTGAAATCATTTCAAATACTTTAGCTGTGTTTGATTGAGCTTACCTCTTGCAATAGAGCCGATAGAAAACTCCCAAAATTGTAAATCCTGCACAAATGTCACTCCAGGCAGTCTAAAACAAACACTCAAAATATTTGAAAGATTTCAAATAGTATTTGAAACCAGGTTTGATGTACACGAGCTCAGTATTTGTAGTGCTAGAAGTAACATCAGTGATCTTGGCATCTTGGCCCCTGACTAAGTATTTAACACGGACATTATGTGACTGGTCACCCGTGGTGTAAATTACTTAAGTAAAAATACTTTAAAGTACTACTTAAGTCGTTTTTGGGGGTATCTGTACTTTACTATTTATATTTTTTACAACATTTCCTTTTACTCCACTACATTCCTAAAGAAAATATGTACTTTTTACTCCATACATTTTCCCTGACACCCAAAAGTACTTGTTACATTTAGAATGCTCAAGCAGGGTAGCAATATGGTCTAATTCACGCACCAATCAATATAACGCGTTGTCATACCTACTGCCTCTGATCTGGCGGACTCACTAAACACAAATACTGCGTTTGTAAATGATGTCTGAGTGTGCTTCTGTTTGTCCCTAAATAAAAAGAAAACATGAAAATGGTGCCATCTGGTTTGCTTAATATAGGAATTTTGATGTATTGCATTTACTTGTACTTTTTATTTTTACTCAAGTATGGCAATTGAGTATTTTTTCCACCCCTGTACTAAAGTACATTTAGAACCGGATACGTTTAGACATTTACTCAAGTAGTATTTTGCTGGGTGATTTTCCCTTAAGTCATTTTAAATTAAGGTACCTTTATTTTTTACTCAAGTAGAACAATTGGGTACTTTTCCCACCACTGATAGTCACCTCACACGTTGTCCCAGGTATCAGACAGATCAGAAAGTCCAAAATTGGCACAAGCTGTTCTATGACAGTAGTATTTATAATTTAACATATTCATATGGTCAGCAACATCTGTTACCAAGAAGTGAATGATCTCACGTATTTCTATTCAAGCTGCACTAGGGCCACGTTCCGTAGGTAAACCTTGAGCGTCGCAAATATAAATATGAATAGAACATGGTTCCTTAGTCTACATGTTTGAAGAGAGACATCTGTTCGACATTATATGTTTCTATCTAAACGTTCCTGTCACGCCCTGACCTTAGAGATCCTTGTTATTCTCTATGTTTGGTTAGATCAGGGTGTGACACGGGTGGGAAATTCTATGTTTTCTGTTTCTTTGTTTTTGGGCGAGTGTGGTTCCCAATCAGAGGCAGCTGTCTATCGTTGTCTCTGATTGGGAATCATACTTAGGCAGCCTGTTTTCCACCTGAGTTTGTGGGATCTTGTTTTCTGTTTAGTATCTGTGCCTGACAGAACTGTGCACTTTCGTTTTGTTACTTTGTTGAAGTGTTTTTGTGAATAAAAGTATCATGAACACTTACCACGCTGCGCCTCGGTCCACTTCTACCACCAATGACAGCCGTTACAGTTCCACAACATTGTGCCCTGTTGAACACAGCCCAGGCATGATGTTGTCCAAATCAAAGATAATATAACAACTTAGAATATAATTTCAGTGTAGAACTATGGCGTACCAGCAGTCCTGGGTGTTGCTTTCAGTCCATTAAACCTTCGCCTACAGTTGAAGTCGGAAGTTAACATACACTTAGGTTGGAGTCATTCAAATTTGTTGTTCAACCACTCCACAAATTTCTTGTTAACTTCATCGGGGTAGGGGGCAGTATTTTGATGTCCGGATGAAAAGCATGCCCGTAGTAAACTGCCTGATACTCAGGCCCAGAAGGTAGGATATGCATATTATAAGTAGATTTGGATGGAAAACACTCTGACGTTTCTAAAACTGTTTGAATGATGTCTGTGAGTATAACAGAACTCATATGGCAGGCAAAAACCTGAGAAAAAATCCAACCAGGAAGTGTGGATATCTGTGGTTTGTAGTTTTTCAAGTGATTGCCTATCTAATACACAGTGTCTGTGGGGTCATTTTGCACTTCCTAAGGCTTCCACTAGATGTCAACAGTCTTTAGAACGTTGTTTCATGCTTCTACTGTGAATGGGGAGAGAATAAGAGCCATTGGAGTCAGATGACTGAGAAAATGACATGAGCTCAATCGTGCACGCTCCCGTGCGAGTTAGGTGTGTTCCTTTTCATTTCTGAAGACAAATGAATCGTCCGGTTGGAATATTATGGAAGATTTATGATAAAAACATCCTAAAGATTGATTCTATATATCGTTTGACATGTTTCTACGAACTGTAATATGACTTTTTTACTTTTCGTCTGAAGTTACTGCGGGTATGATTTATGGCGGGTATCTGTGTGTCTTGTTTTGATGTCTGAGCGCTGTACTTATATTATTGCAAAGTTTGCTTTCACCGTAAAGCTTTTTTGAAATCTGAAGTGGTTGCATTAAGGAGAAGTGTATCTATAATTCTTTGAATGACAGTTGTATATTTTATCAACGTTTATGATGAGTATTTCTGTAAATTGATGTGCTCATTAACCGGAAGTTTTGGGAGGCAAAACATTTCTGAACATTACACGCCAATGTAAAATGGGGCTTTTGGATATAAATATGAACTTTATCGAGCAAAACATACATGTATTGTGTAACATGAAGTCCTATGAGTGCCATCTGATGAAGATCATCAAAGGTTAGTGATTAATTTTAGCTGTATTTCTGGTTTTTGTGACGCCTCTCCTTGCTTGGAAAATGGCTGTGGTTTTTCTTGTCTAGGTGCTGTCCTAACATAATCTAATGTTATGCTTTCGCCGTAAAGCCTTTTTGAAATCGGACAGTGTGGTTGGATTAACGAGAAGTGTATCTTTAAAATGGGATATATAATAGTTGTATGTTTGAGAAATTTGAATTATGAGATTTTTGTTGTTTTGAATTTGGCACCCTGCTATTTCACTGGCTGTTGATGAGTGTATCCCGCAGGTGGGACGCTAGCGTCCCACATACCCCAGAGAGGTTAACAAACTATAGTTTTGGCAAATCGGTTAGGACATCTACTTTGTGCATGACACAAGTAATTTTTCCAACAACTGTTTACAGACAGATTATTTCACTTATAATTCACTGTATCACAATTCCAGTGGGTCAGAAATTTACATACACTAAGCTGACAGTGCCTTTAAACAGCTTGGAAAAGCTAGCCACCCAGGCTAGGGATCTCCGAGGTCAGGGCTAGATGCCCACCCGGACCCTCCCCTATAGAGTCAGGTTTTGCGGCCGGAGTCCGCAACTTTGGGGGGGGGGGTGTTACTGTCACGCCCTGACCTTAGAGATCCCTTTCATTCTCTATTTGGTTAGGTCAGGGTGTGACTAGGGTGGGAAATCTATGTTTCTATTTCTTTGTTGGCCTAGTATGGTTCCCAATCAGAGACAGCTGTTTGTCGTTGTCTCTGATTGCAGATCATACTTAGGCAGCCCTTTTTCCCACCTTAGATTGTGGGATCTTGTTTTTGGTACTGTGCTGTATGCCCTACTGAACGTTACGTTTTCGTTTTGTATTTATTTGGCTTTGTTTCGGTGTTTATCTAAAAAAGAAAGATGTACGCTTACCACGCTGCACCTTGGTCTAGTTCTTCCCTCAATGAACGTAACAGCTCTAATCTATGGATTTCGCAATAGTGGGCAGGGGTGCAGCCACGGGTGGGCTGGGGGGGCATCATCCACTGGAGAGCTAGGCCCAGCCAATCAGAATGAGTTTGTGGAGGTCCTGGGCTGGCGTAGTTACACATGCTCTGCTTACGGTAGAAAAATTTACATTCAATTCTCTGGCAACAGCTCTGGTGGACATTCCTGCAGTCAGCATGCCAATTGCACGCTCTCTCAAAACTTGAGACATCTGTGGCATTGTGTTGTGTGGCAAAACTGCACATTTTACACACCTGTATAATGAACATGCTGTTTAATCAGCTTCTTGATATGCAACACCTGTCAGGTGGATGGATTATCTTGTCGAAGGATAAATGCTCACTAACAAGGATGTAAACAAATTTGTTCACCAAATTTGAGAGAAATAAGATTTTGCCTGTATGTACTGTAGCATTTCTGGGAATTATTTGATCAGCTCATGAAACATGGGACCAACACTTTAAATGTTGCGATTTATATTTTTGTTCAGTGTATGTTTCGGGTCACCAGTATAGTGTGAAAAGAGTTTCAGTTCCCAGGCTTTGCATGGTCATTGTCATCGGGGTGCTGGTGGTGACCCCCCCCCCCCCCCCTTTTCCCATATATTCTCTCCCCCCAGCATGTGTCCCTGGCTGCCAGCCGCTCAGACAAGGGAACCAGCCTGTCCAGCCGCTCGCTGGGTGCCCGCTGCAGGAACTCCATGGCCTCCTGCTCTGACGAGACTCCGCACATCGGCAACTACCGCCTGCTCAAGACCATCGGCAAGGGCAACTTTGCCAAGGTCAAGCTGGCGCGCCACATCCTGACGGGCAAGGAGGTGAGGCTGGGGGACGGGAAGGGTGGGGGGTTGTTGGGTAAGGTACATGATGCAAAGGAAGGGTGCTAGTCATAGAAAGCATAGAAATAGTGTATATTTCTATGGTAATGAGTTGGACGGATGCATGGGGCCCAATCCCAAATCGACCCCTAGACCCAGCATAGCCAGAAGCTTCACCCTAGTGTTTATACCACGCAAATGATCTCAAATCTCTTCAGGTGCAAAGGATGTAAAGTCTAGGGCAGGGATCATCAACTAGATTCAGTCGCGGGCCGATTTGTTTTCTTGAGCGGCTGGTCGGGGGGCCAGAACATAATTACAAATAATTTGTAGACTGCAAGAAGCCTAAACAGATATAATATTTGAATTAAACATAATAATTTCAAACCTTGCTTACAATTGTATAGGATCACGTCTCTCTATTATGCTTGGGAATACTTGGGAACAGATTTCCAAAATTAAAATCACTTGGAGCTAATTTCCTGGAGTTTTTACATTATTTTATGTCCATCAATTACAGAGAGTGGCACAGAAAGAGAGAAAGAGCAGCACAGAGAGAGAGGGAGAGAGCAGCGTGGAGAGAGGGAGAGAGAGGAGGAGGGAGAGAAAGCGAGAGAGATGGAGAGAGAGCAAGCGAGGCAAAGAGAGAGGGGGAGGTGGGGAAAAAAACCACTCATGGGTCGTCAGTTGGGGAACCCTGGTCTTGGGATTGGGTTGTTGTAGTGACTTGGTCATGGATAGGAGGGGTAGGAAGTGGATGTGAGGGGGATCTGTAGTTGTGGTTGTTCTTTTATTTAGATGGATCCCCATTAGCTTTGGCCTTAGCGACTACTAGTTTTACTACTGCGAAGTTTTTGTCTTCTTCTTGTGCTTTTTTGTAAAATGTCCTTCTTTGCTTTCTCTGACCCCAAGTCCTCCTCATGTCTCCTCCAGGTTGCAATAAAAATCATTGACAAAACTCAGTTGAATCCAACCAGCCTACAAAAGGTGAGTATTGGCCATTTGCATTTTTAAATGATCAATCTGTTTTATCTCAGTCACAGTGGACATGACTTTAATAAACGCTTAATGAACAATTAATAAATGCTTAATAAACTCCCTCTTTTCCCATTGACATTACACTGAGTAAGAACACCATAAGTCTCACAATCAGGCAGGGGCATCTTTATTAAGTGAGTTTTATCAATGACTGAATTTCTAAAGTGAAGTACCTGGAAACCTGCAGCAGGATCAGTGTTTTTGTGGAGCGCGGCTACTCTGGTCTCCCGTTTAGTGAGAGAGCAAGAGAGAGAGAGGGACGTGATACTGTTTGGCAGGTGCTGTGAACTGGATGACTGGATAACTGACTGAAAGGCAGGATGTCTAGATGACTGGATAACTGACTGAAAGGCAGGATGTCTGGATGACTGGATGACTAGATGGAAGGACGACTGGATGACGAGTTGACTGCATAATTATATGACTGGGTGACTGGATTACTGGGTGACTGGATAACTGGATTACTAGATGGAAGGATGGCTGGCTGACTGGATAGAAGGATGACTGGATGACTGACTGGGTGACTGGGTGACTGGAAGATGGAACAGCTGTGGATTTGAAGGTGTATATATTGGTTGTTGCTGTGAAAGCAGCTATTTTGTTTTGCTTTTGGCATGAGTTGCAAGTGTGTCTTTGGGAATGCTGAGGTCTGTCACAGTGAGATGATTTGATGTTCATCAGCACGTTCAGGGTATATCCCGAATGATAGACAGTGGACACTTGGGTTTTACCAGAACCAGAATGGTGGACAAACAGGCTAGTTGTTCCTGTGCATAAATGGAAGACCCACAATGGACGCTCAGGGTTTGCTGTGCATGAAGGGTATAAGTAACATGGCTGACAATCAGGGATCATTGACCGTTGGCTACGTTCCAATGTCCATACTAGCACATCGCTTTCAATGCATGCCCAATATATTGCCTAATTTTAAGTCGTATGCTTGTATATGGATATTGGAACAGAGCCTTCAGGATGACTCCAGGATTTTTCCTGGCTCAAAAAAGGGAGTAGGTGGTAACTCAGTGAGGCAGTAGTCACGGTCAGCCAACCTAAGAATTCACTATGCAGGGAAAATGTAAAGACATGAAGACACATATAGTACTTTAGTAGTGCACATGGTAACATTGACTCATAACCCCCCACATGCACATACAGTGAGGGGAAAAAGTATTTGATCCCCTGCTGATTTTGTACATTTGCCCACAGACAAAGAAATGATCAGTCTATAATTTTAATGGCATGTTTATTTGAACAGTGAGAGACAGAATAACAACAAGAAAATCCAGAAATGTCAAAAATGTTATAAATTGATTTGCATTTTATTGAGGGAAATAAATATTTGACCCCCTCTCAATCAGAAAGATTTCTGGCTCCCAGGTGTCTTTTATACAGGTAACAAGCTGAGATTAGATCACACTCTAAAAGGGAGTGCTCCTAATCTCAGTTTGTTACCTGTATAAAAGACACCTGTCCACAGAAGCAATCAATCAATCAGATTCCAAACTCTCCACCATGGCCAAGACCAAAGAGCTCTCCAAGGATGTCAGGGACATGATTGTAGACCTACACAAGGCTGGAATGGGCTGCAAGACCATCGCCAAGCGGCTTGGTGAGAAGGTGACAACAGTTGGTGCGATTATTCGCAAATGGAAGAAACACAAAATAACTGTCAATCTCCCTCGGCCTGGGGCTCCATGCAAGATCTCACCTCGTGGAGTTGCAATGACCATGAGAACGGTGAGGAATCAGCCCAGAACTACACGGGAGGATCTTGTCAATGATCTCAAGGCAGCTGGGACCATAGTCACCAAGAAAACTATTGGTAACACACTACGCCGTGAAGGACTGAAATCCTGCAGCGTCCGCAAGGTCCCCCTGCTCAAGAAAGCACATATACATGCCCGTCTGAAGTTTGCCAATGAACATCTGAATGATTCAGAGGACAACTGTGTGAGTGTTGTGGTCAGATGAGACCAAAATGGAGCTCTTTGGCATCAACTCAACTCGCCGTGTTAGGAGGAGGAGGAATGCTGCCTATGACCCCAAGAAAACCATCCCCACCGTCAAACATGAGGTGGAAACATTATGCTTTGGGGGTGTTTTTCTGCTAAGGGGACAGGACAACTTCACCGCATCAAAGGGACGATGGACGGAGCCATGTACCGTCAAATCTTGGGTGAGAACCTCCTTCCCTCAGCGAGGGCATTGAAACGGGTCGTGAATGGGTATTCCAGCATGACAATGACCCAAAACACACGGCCAAGGCAACAAAGGAGTGGCTCAAGAAGAAGCACATTAAGGTCCTGGAGTGGCCTAGCCAGTCTCCAGACCTTAATCCCATAGAAAATCTGTGGAGGGAGCTGATGGTTTGAGTTGCCAAACGTCAGCCTTGAAACCTTAATGACTTGGAGAAGATCTGCAAAGAGGAGTGGGACAAAATCCCTCCTGAGATGTGTGCAAACCTGGTGGCCAACTACAAGAAACATCTGACCTCTGTGATTGCCAACAAGGGTTTTGCCACCAAGTACTAAGTCATGTTTTGCAGAGGGGTCAAATACTTATCTCCCTCATTAAAATGCAAATAATTTTATAAAATTTTTGACATGTGTTTTTCTGGATTTTTTTGTTTGTTATTGTGTCTCACTGTTCAAATAAACCTACCATTAAAATTATAGACTGATAATTTCTTTGTCAGTGGGCAAATGTACAAAATCTGCAGGGGATCAAATTTTCCCTCACTGTACATGTTTGTTTCACGTTTGTTTTATTATACTTGTTGGGTCCAAACAATTGATTCCCATTCAAAATCCTGTTTCCCTTACCCCTAACTTAACCCTAAGATTTTGATGGCGCTGACGGAGATGGCTGCATCGCGACTAGCTCTTAAGCAACTCTGCAGTATTTTGTTGTTTATGTAGTATTTTTTCCGTCATTAGCTCGGAAATTGTTTTGTGTCATTACATACAGCCGGGAAGAACTATTGGATATTAGACCAGAACTTCCAGCATTACGACCAGGATTACGACTTCCCTGAAGAGGATCCTTTGTTTGCTCTCCCCAGAGCAATTGAACTCATTCCAGAGGCTGACCCAAAACAACGCTGGCGAAGGAGAGGTACTCGAGGCGGTCTTCTGGTCCGACTTAGGAAGCGTGCACAACACCCACCGCTCCCGAGTCTTTTACTCGCTAATGTCCAACCTCTGGATAATACAATTGATGAGCTCAAGGTGAGAGTTGCTTTTCAGAGTGACACCAGGGATTGTAATATACTCTGCTTCACGGAAACATGGCTCTCGCGATATACAGTCTGACTCTGTAAAGCAAGTTGGGTTCTCAGTACATCGCGCCGACAGAAACAAACATCTCTCCGGGAAGCAGAAGGGTGGAGGTATATGTTTTATGTTTAACAACTTATGGTGTAACTGTCATAACATACAGGAACTCAAGTCCTTCTGTTCACCCAACCTAGAATATCTCACAATCAAATGCCGACCGTACTATCTCCCGAGAGAATTTTCGTCAATAATAGCCACAGCGGTCTATATCCCCCCAAGCGGATACAACGATGGCCCTCAAAGAACTTCACTGGACTTTATGCAAACTGAAAACCACATATCCTGAGGCTGCATTTATTGTAGCTGGGGATTTTAACAAAGCAAATTTGAGGAAAAGGCTCCCGAAATTCTATCAACATATTGATTGTTGTACTTGCACTGCTAAAACGCTCGACCATTGCTATACTACCTTCCAGAATGCATATAAGGCCCTCCCCCGGCCTCCATTCGGCAAATCGGACCACGATTCCGTCTTGCTCCTCCCATCCTATAGGCAGAAACTCAAACAGGAAGCACCCGTGGTAAGGACTATTCAACGCTGGTCTGACCAATCGGAATCCACGCTTCAATATTTTGATCACGCGGACTGGGATCTGTTCAGAATAGCTTCAGAAAATATTATCGACACATATACCGATACGGTGAATGAGTTTATCAGGATGTGCATAGGAGATTGTTGCATAGGAGATTGTGACAGTTGTACCCACTGTGACTATTAAAACCTACCCCAACCAGAAACCGTGGCTAGATGGGAGCATTCACACAAAAAACTGAAAGCGCAAACCATCGCATTTAACCAGGGCAAGAAGACTGGGAATATGGAAGAATACAAGCAGTGTACTTATTCCCGCTGCAAAGCAATGAAGCAGGCTCAACATCGGTATAGGGACAAAGTTGAGTCCCAGTTCAAAGCTTAGTCACTTTAATTAATTGTGTGTAAATATTGCATCACCCATCTCATATATATACTGTACTCTCTACTATGCCATTGTATCTTATCCAATGCCTCTCTGACATATATGGATTTATATTCTTAATCCATTCCTTACTTAGATTTACACGTATTTTGGGCATATGTTGTGAAACTGTTAGATATTACTGCACTGTCGGAGCTAGCATTTCGCTACACCCGCAATAACATCTGCTAAACATGTGTATGTGACCAATAAAATTTGATTTGATTTGATAACCTCAAAGCCCTAACCCTGACATCTAACCCCTAACCCCTTCTGGTCCCCACAAGGATAGTAAAACCAAACACACACACACACTATGTCGACTCAGTGCTGAGATGTGTCTCCCTCGTTGTGCTAGTCAGAGGTCCGTCTCTCTCTCTTTCTCTTTCTCCTCTTCTCTCTCTTTCTCTCCTTTCTCTTTCTCCTCTTCTCTCTCTCTCTCCTCTCTCTTCTCTCCTCTCTCTCTCTCCTCTCTCTCTCTCTCTCTCTCTCGCCTTCTCTCTCTCTCCTCTCTCTCTTTCTCTCTCCTCTTCTTTTTCTCCCCTCCTCCTTCCCTCTCTCTCTTTTCTTTCCTTTCTTCTCTCTCTTTTTCTCCCTCTCTCTCTCTCCTTCTCTTCTCCTCTCTCTTCTCGCTCTCCTCCTCCTCTTCTCTTTTTCTCTCTCTCCCCTCTCTCTTTCTCTTTCTCCTCTTCTCTCCTCCTCTCTCTTTCTCCTCCTCTCTCTCTCGCTCTCTCTCTCTCTTTCTCTTTTTCTCTCTCTCTCTCTCTCCTCTCTCTTTCTCCTCCTCTCTCTCTCTCTCGCTCTCTCTCTCCTCTTTCTTTCTCCTCTTATCTCTCTCTCCTCTCTCTTTCTCCTCCTCTCTCTCGCTCTCTCTCCTCTCCTCTTTTTTTTCTCTCTCTCTCCTCTTCTCCTCTCTCTTTCTCTTTCTCTTTCTCCTCTTCTCTCTCTCTCTCCTCTCTCTTTCTCCTCCTCTCTCTTTCTCCTCTCTCTCTTTCTTTCTCTTTGTCCTCCCCTCTCTCTCTCTCTCTCTCTCTCTCTCTCTCTCTCTAACCCCCTTAGCTCTGTGGCGGCACACATGAACTCTGCCTCCGGGGGGCACGAATTGAACAGACCGGAAGGAGCCAATCAAGGATGAAATAATTGTTCATAATTGCGTTGTGTGTGTGCGTGCGTGTGTGTGTGTGTGTGTGTGTGTGTGTGTGTGTGGGGAAGATAGTGTTGGATTGGGAGAATGTCTGTAGTGTTCAGCACATCATGGTTTTGTTGGACTGTAGGACCATCTCATATGTGGGTTAATGAAATAGACATGAGGTACATGATCTGCGTTTCTATGAGCTCCTAGTGTCATCATTGTGGGTTTGATTCCTGCTGAGGCCACCCATGAGATGTATGCACGAATGACTGTAAGTCACTTTGGATAAAAGTTTTTTCTAAATGGTGTACAGTCCTCATCATATGTATTTGTGTAACCGATGTAAAATGGCTAGTTAGTTAGCAGTGACGTCACTCACTCTGAGACCTGAAGTGGTTGTTCCCCTTGCTCGGCAAGGGCCGCGGCTTTTGTGGAGCAATGGGTAACGATGCTTCGTGGGTGTCAGTTGTTGATGTGTGCAAGGGTCCCTGGTTCGAGCCCAGGTTGGGGCGTGGAGAGGGACGGAACCTACACTGTTACATTGATGCTGTTGACCCGGATCATTGGTTGCTGCGGAAAAAGGAGGAGGTCAAAAGGAGGGTGATGTAAAATGGCTAGTTAGTTAGCGGTGGTGCGCGCTAACAGCGTTTCAATCAGTGACGTCACTCGCTCTGAGACCTGAAGTGGTTGTTCCCCTTGCGTTGCAAGGGCCGTGGCTTTTGTGGCGCGATGGGTAACGATGCTTCGTGGGGCGTCAGTTGTTGATGTGTGCAAGGGTCCCTGGTTCGAGCCCAGGTTGGGGTGAAGAGAGGGACGGAACCTACACTGTTACATTTGGAAAGTGAAGCTAACATTACAATTTTGTCTCTATACTCCAACATTTTCGATTTGAGATCAAATGTCTACATAAATGGCCAATACTCACATAAATATGTATTACTATTTAGAAATGAATGCACTTTTCATGTCCAATAGTAACTAAATGATGGATGATATCTGGAGTAATTTTCTTTCTAAGTGTGGAGATAAGAAGTTTGTGAATACTTCTCAATTGATCCTGATAATACCATGATAAAGAAAAAACATGAATGGATCATGAATAATGATGCACAAAAACATGCTAGCCACTCACCATACTTACCATCAGGAACAAAAGGGGCGGTTAGCATTTTTTGGGGGGTGTGGACTTTGTGCCTCTTTGTGCCTTTTTTGTGTTTAGGAACCTGTTCTATTCTAACTTACAAAAAAGTGACTCCAAAATGACACAAGACATTATTCAATATTCAGTTACTATTGGACAAGACATTACCCAAAACACAGCCAAAGCAAACTGTAAATTAATCTAACACGATGCTGATGATGAAGCATGATGATGCAGTTATTGTGTGCAAGGGATATGAGACAAAATACTTAACTTTTGACTACTTTAAAACACTATAAGTGAATCTGTCCAAATACTTATGGCTTCTTATTTATGGGTCTAGATACATAAAGTGCTTTTTATGGCTTAATGGTAAAACTGATATATATACACTGCTCAAAAAAATAAAGGGAACACTAAAATAACACATCCTAGATCTGAATGAATGAAATAATCTTATTAAATACTTTTTTCTTTACATAGTTGAATGTGCTGACAACAAAATCACACAAAAATAACCAATGGAAATCCAATTTATCAACCCATGGAGGTCTGGATTTGGAGTCACACTCAAAATTAAAGTGGAAAACCACACTACAGGCTGATCCAACTTTGATGTAATGTCCTTAAAACAAGTCAAAATGAGGCTCAGTAGTGTGTGTGGCCTCCACGTGCCTGTATGACCTCCCTACAATGCCTGGGCATGCTCCTGATGAGGTGGCGGATGGTTTCCTGAGGGATCTCCTCCCAGACCTGGACTAAAGCATCCGCCAACTCCTGGACAGTCTGTGGTGCAACGTGGCATTGGTGGATGGAGCGAGGCATGATGTCCCCGATGTGCTCAATTGGATTCAGGTCTGGGGAACGGGCGGGCCAGTCCATAGCATCAATGCCTTCCTCTTGCAGGAACTGCTGACACACTCCAGCCACATGAGGTCTAGCATTGTCTTGCATTAGGAGGAACCCAGGGCCAACCGCACCAGCATATGGTCTCACAAGGGGTCTGAGGATCTCATCTCGGTACCTAATGGCAGTCAGGCTACCTCTGGCGAGCACATGGAGGGCTGTGCACGCATCCTTGTGGGGCCCCAGTGTTGAGGATGAGCGAAGTAGAGGTGTTCTTTCCTACCTTCACCACCTGGGGGTGGCCCGTCAGGAAGTCCAGGACCAAATTGCACAGGGCGTCGTTCAAACCCAGGGCCTCAAGCTTAATGATGAGCTTGGAGGGTACTATGGTGTTGAATGCTGAGCTATAGTCAATGAACAGCATTCCTACATAGGTATTAGTATTGTCCAGATGGGATAGGGCAGTGTGCAGTGCGATGGAGATTGCATCGTCTGTGGATCTATTGGGGCGGTAAGCAAATAGAAGTGGGTCGAGGGTGTCAGAAAAGGCAGAGGTGATGTAATCCTTAACTAGCCTCTCAAAGTACTTCATGATGATGGGGCGATAGTCATTTATTTCAGTTACCTTTGCTTTCTTGGGTACAGGAATAATGGTGGACATCTTGAAGCATGTGGGGACAGCAGACTGGGATAGGGAGAGATTGAATATGTCCGTAAACACTCCAGCCAGCTGGTCTGCGCATGCTCTGAGGACGTGGCTAGGGATGCCGTCTGGGCCAACAGCCTTGCGAGAGTTAACTCACTTAAATGTCTTACTCACGTCGACCACGGAGAAGGAGAGCCCACAGTCCTTGGTAGCGGGCCGTGTCGGTGGCACTGTGTTATCTTCAAAGTGGGCGAAGAAGGTGTTTAGCTTGTCCGGAAGCAAGACGTGACTGGTTTTCCCTTTGTAATCCGTGATTGTTTGTAGACCCTGCCACATACATCTTGTGTCTGAGCCGTTGAATTGTGACTCCACTTTGTCTCTATACTGATGTTTTGCCTGTTTGATTGCCTTACGGAGGGAATAACTCCACTGTTTGTATTCGGCCATATTTCCAGTCACCTTGCCATGGTTAAATACGAATGCTGCCATCTATCCACAGTTTCTGGTTAGGGTAGGTTTTAATAGTCACAGTTGATACAACATCTCCTATACACTTCCTGATAAACTCAGTCACCGTATCAGTGTATTCGTTGATGTTATTCTCAGAGGCTACCCGGAACATATCCCAGTCCGCGTGATCAAAACAAACTTGAAGTGTGGATTCCGATTGCTCAGACCAGCATTGAATAGTTCTTAGTACGGGTACTTCTTGTTTGAGTTTATGCCTATAGGAAGGGAGGAGCAAAATGGAGACGTGATCAGATTTGCCGAAGGGAGGGCGGGGGAGGGCCTTGTAAGCATCTCGCAAGTTGGAGTAGTAGTGGTTGAGTGTTTTAGCAACGCGAGTACTACAGTCAATGTGTTGATAGAACTTCGGTAGCGTTTTTCTCAAATTTACTTTGCTTAAATCCCCAGCTACAATAAATGCTAAGCAGAGAGCGCACTGAACAGAGAGCGCAGATGCACTTGGCCAAATCAATTCCAGTAATTAATGAAATAATTATACATTTACTCTGACACATCGTGACCCACCATTAACAGGTCCGTGACCCACCCATACTTTAAGAAAGCCAAATGTCAGTTGGCACCCCTGCCCTTCTTCTTCCCAGAGAGATATTTATTCCTGTCTGCGCAATGAACTGAGAACCTAACTCAAATCAAATCAAATCAAATTTATTTATATAGCCCTTCGTATATCAGCTGAAATCTCAAAGTGCTGTACAGAAACCCAGCCTAAAACCCAAACAGCAAGCAATGCATGTGAAAGAGGCACGGTGGCTAGGAAAAACTCCCTAGGAAAAACTCCCTAGAAAGGCCAAAAACCTAGGAAGAAACCTAGAGAGGAACCAGGCTATGAGGGGTGGCCAGTCCTCTTCTGGCTGTGCCGGGTGGATATTATAACAGAACATGGTCAAGATGTTAAAATGTTCATAAATGACCAGCATGGTCAAATAATAATAATCATTGTAGTTGTCGAGGGTGCAACAAGCACGTCCGGTGAACAGGTCAGGGTTCCGTAGCCGCAGGCAGAACAGTTGAAACTGGAGCAGCAGCATGGCCAGGTGGACTGGGGACAGCAAGGAGTCATCATGCCAGGTAGTCCCGAGGCATGGTCCTAGGGCTCAGGTCCTCCGAGAGAAAGAAAGAAAGAGAGAAAGAGAGAATTAGAGAGAGCATATTTAAATTCACACAGGACACCGGATAAGACAAGAGAATACTCCAGATGAAACAGACTGACCCTAGCCCCCCGGCACATAAACTACTGCAGCATAAATACTGGAGGCTGAGACAGGAGGGATCAGAAGACACTGTGGCCCCATCCGATGATACCCCCGGACAGGGCCAAACAGGCAGGATATAACTGGCTGTACGGTCTCAACTTTATTATCCAGAGAATAAACATTAGCGAGTAATATACTCGGAAACGATGGGTGGTGTGTGCGCCTCCTGTGTTGGACTAGAAGTCCACTCCGAGTACCTCTCCTCCGCCGGCAGTGTTTTGGATCAGCCTCTGGAATCAGTTCAATTGCCCTGTGGGGTACGAACAAAGGATCTGATTCTGGAAAGTCGAATTCCTGGTCGTAATGCTGGCAATGCTAGTTACCGCCAGTCAATATATCCAAAGTTCTTCCCGGCTGTAATAATGTAAGAAATAACACATAAAAAAACACTGCAAAGTTTCCTAAGAGCTAGAAGCACGGCGACCCTATCTGTCGGCGCAATTTTAACAGAATGTAGAAGCATGGTGGCTAGGAAAAACTCCCTAGAAGGCAGGAACCTAGGAAGAAACCTAGAGAAGAACCACTCTCTGAGGGGTGGCCTGTCCTCTTCTGGTTGTTCCCGGTGGATATTATGAGAGTACATGGCCATTAAGGCCAGATCATTCTTCAAGATGTTCAAACGTTCATAGATGACGAGCGGGGTCAAAAAATAATCACAGTGGTTGTAGAGGGTGCAACAGGTCAGCACCTCAGGAGGAAATGTCAGTTGGCATTTCATAGCCGAGCATTCAGAGGTCGAGACAGCTGGTGCGGTAGAGAGGGAGGGAGATACAGAAAAATACCCTCAAATAAAAAGTGACATTCTCTACTGTCTCCTCTAAATTTGATTTCAAAGCCAAAATGCTAGAGTATAAAGCCCAAATTCTAATTGTATCTTCACTGTCCATAGATGAGAACTGTATTATGTTATGTATGTAATTTATAGAATGAACTTGGTGTGAGGGTCTTAATGATCGTATAACATTTATTTTTGATCTATTGTACCTGTTATTTATTTGAAGATATATAGGATGATTGAAATTCATCATCTTTCAGATGGCCACTGTGTGGGTTCTAATGCATGGCTACTTTGTCTTTCCCTTGAGATAGCACTGTTCTTGCCTGTGATCTTATGCCTATGCCCTTCCTTGATAGGTCCACCTAAATTCTCTCGCTTATCTTCTGTTGGGCAGCGGTGCAAGAGAGGAGACTGATTGGATGGCTGCTTGAGACCAAACAATGCGATTGGGCCATTGTCAGAGACAACACCAACTATCTATCAGATTTGGCCTAGATTGATGAGAGTGGTCCGGGATTGGCTAGCAACGAGAGAACGCTCTACAATTGGCGTTGATAACATGCTGCTTTACATACCCGTGGCTAGAGAAAATCCTCAATACAGAAGACATGAAAGAGCCCATATTAGCATAATCTGGTCTGTTTCGCATAAAGAAGGAAGGGGTAGAGGGAAAGAGAGAGTTGGGGGAGGTAAAGAGACAGAGGAGAGAGTTTGGTGAGAGAGTGACGCGTTGGGTAGTGTTAATGCTATCTAGAGGTGGTCAGAACTGTGTCAATTTTAAGTACTTGCACTAATAAGCCTCACAAGATAATTATACGATTGACAATCAAATGCATCTGTACTCTATATACTGTATTAATGGTATATCAGTGACAGTAGGTCAGATAGGCGTTTGTGATAGCGAATGTGCTGGTGCATGTTTGGTCTGTGGAATTATGGGATTTATGGACGACGACGGCAAGACATCGGGGGGCGGCATCATCGTATCCCATAATTCCCTCTGGCACAGCTGGAGAAGCAAGGAAGGGCCTAGTCTTAATACCCGGGTCGCTATGGCAACAGTGACGTTGGGCAATGCCGGAGTCTTTAGACTGAGAAAATAAGGGATTGAATGAAGGAGGAAACGGAGGGAGAGAGAGACATATAGAAAGAGGGGGAGGAATGAAGAAAGAGGATATAAAAGCTTATCATACTATCTTTTTTCTGAGTCTGACTTGAACCCCACCATATTCCTGCAAAATTATACACGTGGCTGACGTTAGACCACGCACTTCATGCGAGACTTCCTACCACAATCTACCACTGTTTAGACAGCAGGAATATGGTGCGGTTTGGACAAAAGTTGTATTAAAATGTTTCTTTTGATATCAAGGGACACATTTCACTTAACATAGAATTGCTACAGATTATACATATGCTTTTGTTGACAGGAAACGTCGAAACTTTTTTGGTGAAGCTGGCTATATAGTGGTATGTTTTTTTTCCATCGGCAACCACCAGAACGATGCACAACTCAGGGAGTCCAACCAATACACAGACTCCCGATGTTGTGTCCCAAAGCTAGGAGCTTATATATATTGTGAACCAGATGAGCCAGATAGATGGTTCAAATTCAATATCCTTCTTTATGACAATGCATTTGAACTGATTTCCTCCAATACTGTAAGTGTAAGCCTTACAGCAGTTTGAATTGAAAATGCATAACATTTTGAAAAAACACATGGTACACATTGCTGTAACATGTACTCTCAGTTGAAGACCCCATATGAATATGTTCTATATATATTATTTGTATTCTATTCACTTCTAACAAAAATCCTTCTGCCTTTCGCAGCTTTTTCGAGAGGTTCGGATAATGAAAGGTTTAAATCACCCAAACATAGGTAAGGGCCTGCATTAAGTGTGTGTGTGTGTGTGTGTGTGTGTGTGTGTGTGTGTGTGTGTGTGTGTGTGTGTGTGTGTGTGTGTGTGTGTGTGTGTGTGTGTGTGTGTGTGTGTGGTTTGTTTATGTTGATACATGCTGTGTTGTATCTATTCTATATTTCTATCAAGCTTTTGTGCTAGTATGTACTGAACTGTAACACCATCCTATGCATTTGTGCTGGTGTTTATGCTGTGTGTCTGTCTTTCACATGATCACACTATGTCTATATGTAGGCTACTACAGTGCTGTATACTTTTATTGTGGCCATGGCTTAAATGTACTTTAGTCCGCAGTCAATGTACTAGTCCATGTTGTTTGTGTATAGTTAGTATAGCATAGCATAGCTTAGTATAGCATAAGATAGCATAGCATAGCTTAGTATAGCGTAAGATAGCATAGCATAACTTAGTATAGCATAAGATAGCATAGCTTAGTATAGCATAAGATAGCAAAGCATAGTTTAGTATAGCGTAAGATAGCATAGCATAGCATAGCTTAGTATAGCATAAGATAGCATGCATAGCTTAGTATAGCGTAAGATAGCATAGCATAGTGATAGTAGTGTGTGTAGTCTAAATGGCTGGTCCACTCCTGTCGCATCCACCCAGACAGCAGGCATCTCACTGTATGTGTTGAATAGACTACACTACTAGCACATACAGTTGCTAGCTAGACGCGGGGAAGGAGGGCCCAGGGTTGGGTTGGCGAGGGGAACAGGATTTTCTAAAGCTGAAATGTGATAAAAATAAAAAAACACATGGCATTAGACTAGACCGTTTTCATGCCCCGCTGGATTTATCAGACAGAGATTTGTGTTTTTTATTTTTTATTTTTTTTAATGAAAGGGGATTTTATTTATTTATTATCTGATTTTGTTTGTGCCTATTACAGTGCAGCTGTTCGAGGTGATTGAGACTGATAAGACCCTTTACCTAATCATGGAGTATGCCAGTGGAGGTGGGTGCATCTGCCTTCCTGTCTGTTTCAATAGACCTAGCTACTGTGTCTCCGTAATGGTGGATTAGCTTGTGTTTGATTGACAGGGGAGAAAAGTATAAATAAACCAATGGAGATGACTCAAAACCATAACCAAACACAACGGTTGTACAGTTCGTACTACTGTATGTGTAAGTAAACATAACCTAATGTTGCGTATTTTACCTTTGGTGTTCTACGAAATTATATTGTAAATGTAGGGGGGGATTTCGGTAATAGGCTTATAGCTAATGACAGGGTTTAGTGGCCAGGGAGAATATTTCTACCAGCTGAAATGTCATTAGGATAAAATCTGGGAGGAAGCAGGCCACAGCCCCACAGTCTCTGTCACTATAACATTAGTGTTAGGCCTTTGATATTAGCTACTGGAAAGATATTAGTTTAACTGTTAATGATGGTTGAAAATACTGCAGATTCTACAAGCACAATATGAGTACATTATGTAACCAGGAAAGGGTTTAAGGAAGATTGAGTGTACAGTATGATGCATTGAAACATATTTTGTCACATACAGTATTTCCCTCATCATGTTGACCACTCTCTTTGTTTTAAGGTGAAGTGTTTGACTACCTCGTATCTCATGGTAGAATGAAAGAGATTGAAGCCAGAGCCAAATTTCGACAGGTATGACGACCACAGTGCCTCGCACACTTGTCTGTCTGTCTGTTTCTCTGGCTGTCTAGCTGTCTTTTTAGTCTGTTTGTCTGGCTTGCTGGCTGGCTTGCTGCTTGCTAAAGCTGTCTGTCTGTGTGTGTCTGTCAATCTGCCTGTCTGTATGTATGTTTGTGTGTCTGTTTGTCTGTCTGTCTGATTACCTGTCTCTCTGCCCTCTAGATTGTGTCTGCTGTCCACTACTGCCACATGAAGAACATTGTCCACCGAGACTTGAAGGTGAGAATGCTGATTGAATATACACTTAGCAATAATATAAACGCAACATGCAACTATTTCAGATTTTACAAAGTTACAGTTCATATAAGGAAATCAGTCAATTTAAATAAATTCATTAGGCCCTCATCTATGGATTTCACATGACTGGGAATACAGATATGCATCTGTTGAAAACAGATACTTAAAAAAAACAGGAGGGGCGTGAATCAGAAAACCAGTCACTATCTGGTGTGAACACCATTTGCCTCATGCAGCACATAGTGTTGATCAGGCTGTTGATTGCGGCCTGTGGAATCGTGTCCCACTCCTCTTCAATGGCTGTGCGAATTTGCTGGATACTGGTGGGAACTGGAACATGCTGTCGTAAACGTTGATCCAGAGCATCCCAAACATGCTCAATGGGTGACATATCTGGTGAGTATGCAGTCCATGGAATAACTGGGACATTTTCAGCTTCCAGGAATTGTGTACAAATCCTTGCGTCATGGGGCCTTGCATGAAACATGAGGTGATGACGGCGGATGAATGTCACGACAGTGGGCCTCATGATTTCGTCACGGTATCTCTGTGCATTCAAATTGACATTGAGAAAATGCAATTGTCTTGTCCGTAGCTTATGCCTGCCCATACCATAAACCCACCGCCACCATGGGGCACTCGGTTCACAACGTTGACATCAGCAAACCGCTCGCCCACACGACGGCTGCCATCTGCCCTGTACAGTTGAAACCGGAATTCATCACTGAAGAGTACACTTCTCCAGCGTGCCACTGGCCATGGAAGGTGAGCATTTGCCCACTGAAGTTGGTTACAACGCTGACCTACAGTCAGGTCAAGACCCTGGTGAGGACGACGTGCACACAGATTAGCTTTCCTGATACGGTTTCTGACAGTTTGTTCAGAGATTCTTCAGTTGTGCAAACTCACAGTTTCATCAGCTGTCCGGGTGGCTGGTCTCAGAAGTCCTAGGCTGGCGTGGTTACACACACAATTGGACGTACTGCCAAATTCTTTAAACAACTTTTATGGTAAAGAAATGACCATGAATTATCGGGCAACAGCTCTGGTGGACATTCCTGCAGTCAGCATGCCAATTGCACATTCCCTCAAAACCTGAGACATCTGTGGCATTGTGTTGTGTGACAAAACTGCACATTTTAGAGTGGCCTTTTATTCTCCCCAGCACAAGGTGCACTTGTGTAATGATCATGCTGTTTAATAAGCTTTTTATATGCCAGACCTGTCAGGTGGATGGATTATCTAATGCTCACTAAAAGGGATGTAAACAAATTTGTGCACAAAATTTGAGAGAAATAAGCTTTTCGTGTGCATGGAAACTTTCTGGGATCTTTTATTTCAGTTCATGGGACCAACACTTTACATATTGCGTTCATATTTTTGTCCTGTGTAAATTATTTGTGATTGTAATTGTTATTATAATCCTAAACATAAAAGTTGTGACCTTGCAGTCAGTCATCCTCCTATTTTATAGATGTGAATGTTTATGGATGTACAGTACATGTATTTATAGATGTGGAATGGGTAGAGGAAATAGATACGTCTTCTGATTGTTATTGGATATTATGTCCCTGAACATAAGCACAGACAGACGCAGTGTGAGTCACTTCTTCTCCCAGTCTTTCCGGACTACTCTATCTATATAAATCCTGGATGACTGCTCTCCTTCTCCATCACCCCACCTCCATCCCTCCATCCCTCCATCCCTCCCCCTCTGTCCCTCCGACCATCTGCTCCATGCATCCCTCTACCCCTCCATCCTCCTCCATCCTTCTTTCCCTCTACTCTCTCTCCTCCCTCTCTTCCCTCCATCCCTTCTCCAGGCCGAGAACCTCCTGCTGGATTCCAACGCCAACATCAAGATCGCCGACTTCGGCTTCAGTAATGAGTTCACGCTGGGCAACAAGCTGGACACGTTCTGTGGCTCCCCGCCCTACGCTGCCCCGGAACTGTTCCAGGGGAAGAAGTACGACGGGCCTGAGGTGGACGTCTGGAGCCTGGGAGTCATACTGTACACGCTGGTGTCAGGGTCGCTGCCCTTCGATGGGCAGAACCTCAAGGTGTGTGTGTGGGGGGAGGTGAGGTGTTGGGGGGGGGGTTAGAGATGGATGTCTGTAGTCTGGGAATCAAACTGTACACTCTGGTCAGCAGCTCGCTGCCCTTCGACGTGTGTGGCTGTGTGGCTGCTAATCCGAACGCTTCATAGGATATAGTGTTGTAGTGAGTGCAGAGTGCAGAGTGCATTGAGTGTACAATGGGTGTCTTATTTCTACTGTACTGTATGTCTGTGTTGGTGTGTGTCGGGGTTGGCCTGTTGTTTGATGTGTGTTTGACTATTTCTGTTTTCTTGTGTATTTGGTGTGCTTGACAACAAGTTTGGTGTGTGCTTGACGATGTGTTTTTGGTCTGTGGTTGACAATCCGCGTTTGGTGTGTGTGTTCGGTGTGTGCTTAAAAACTTCTGTGTATGTGTGTGTGTTTGTCACTGCCCACAGGAGCTGCGTGAGCGCGTCCTGAGAGGGAAGTATCGTGTGCCCTTCTACATGTCCACCGACTGCGAGGGGATCCTACGCCGGTTCCTGGTGCTCAATCCCACCAAGCGCTGCACCTTAGATGTGAGGAGAACCAACCACACATGCCTGATTCACACTATAGGACCAACCCAAACTGTATTGTGCTGGCTTGGATATTGTCTTTTCACATTGTCCTTTCTTGCATAGTTTCAGCAATTATAGTGAATGTGTAGCTATGCCAGCCCAGTACAGCTTGGCTTGGTTTGGTTTGGCTCAGTAGTGTAAAAAGGGTATAACAGCAGTGCACATGTCACACACTAATACCCCAACATGTAATAAAGCCCCAAACCACTAGGGCCAGGACCACACCAGTATCGCAATATTTTTTCCATGGCAACATTTTTTACACAAAGCAGACCAAACTCTTTGGTCCTTTAAAAACCTCCTGTATGTTAAATATTGTGTGCTATAGCTTGGAAAACAAATACATGTGTCTCTGGATGACAACATAATATTTTTTCCAACATTAGGGTGGTTTTCCTTAAGAATTTAAATCCACTTCGTGTTTTGTTTCCTTGCCACGATACTAACGAGTATTGGTATCGCCACCAGCCTTACAAACCACCATAACATGAATTTCACCTACATCCCCAAAACTCTAACACACACACACAGGATTTCCAACTTTAGCTACTCTCTAACATGGAATCTTGTTGTGATCTCCACAGCAAGTCATGAAGGACAAGTGGATAAACGCAGGGTATGATGAGGATTCCTTGAAGCCCCATATAGAGCCTGTTGAGGACTACAGTGACGCCGCTCGCATAGGTGAGCCAGCTATGTCCAGGCCACTGCGTTGCTATCCACCATTTCGGCACTAAAGGCAATGTGTTACTCTTCCATTTTGGCTCTGGTGGCTTATTTAGCCAGGTCACTTCATGCCTTTTGGCATTCTTATGAAACACATTTCAGATACAGTATCCTTTCAGTTAATATCTGTTCATGAAATGTTAGCTTAAAATTAACTTTAACTTAAAATTATTTACAAAATGGCCACATACTTTTTCCCCATCTCCCCTTATTTGTGGTCTTCAGAGGTGATGGTGGGGATGGGCTTTACTCCCGAGGAGATCAAGGACGCTCTGCTCAACCAGAAGTACAATGAGGTCACCGCTACCTACCTATTGCTGGGCCTCAAGAATGAGGTGAGCAGTCTGGGCCTGGCCACCAGAGGGCAGCACAATATATCAATGTGCTGTTACACAGAAAAACACTGCAGCCCTAGTAATCAGTATGTATACTGGATTTAGGTAAGAATATGTATTTTGTAAGGACATACTAAAATGCTTATTTGACGAAGAATTATGTAGACAAACAATGGAGGTATTTTGATATTTATATAGGCGTATTATGTTAATGTGAAACAACATATCGGTACACGGAAAGCCACAGTGCTCTTGGTGGCTCCACATTTAGTCCATGCAGCTGGTTAACACCCGTGCTGTGGTTGTCTTGGTAACAGGATGGTGGCGAGTCTCGTTCGGCCAGTACCCTGTCCCTGGCACGGGTCCGGCCCAGCCCCAGCCCCATCACCAACGGGACCAACAAGCAATCCTTGGCCACTGCAGGCTCCTCTTCCTCCTCTTCATCCTCCTCGCACAGCAAGACCCAGCGTAGCGCTTCCACCTATCACAGGCAGCGGCGGCACAGTGACTTCTGTGAGTGTTCAACTGTGCATTCTGCTGCATCTTCTACTGTACCCTCTTGTTTACTTTCTACTGTAGATTCTACTGTACCTTCCCTCACCATCTCATATCCCCCCTCACAAACACAGAAATCCTAATTTCGCTCATGGTGTAGTGGACATTGTTTAGGTGCCGGAGCGCAATACAAATGTAAATAACATCATCATTTCTCAAAGTTTCTACCAACAGATAGCCTTTTGAATATCATTATATAAAATGCATCCTCCAATTGCAACATCTGACCTCATATTGTCACAAGAAAATGTTCTATTTTTAATACCCTCAAACACCAAGTTAGGCATACCTCATTTTAAAATAGGCCATCCTCATTGTCAATCGTGAATGATAATTCTTCACGTTATACGGTGAAATGTCCAAACTGCATCTGCATGCCAATTATTTGATCTCAATCAGTTTACATTTTACATTTTACATTTTAGTCATTTAGCAGACGCTCTTATCCAGAGCGACTTACAGTAGTGAATGCATACATTTCATTTCATACATTTTTTTTTCTGTGCTGGGAATATTTTCTGTGCTGGGAATATGCATTTAGTTCTTCTTGAATTACCGTGAGCATATTAGAGCAGATGGTGTTAAACTATATAGACTTCCTGTATTTAGTTTCAATCAAAGCACATTCTGTCTAGTGGCGCATGCTGTTGAGTTTTGGCCGCATTCTATTTTTTTATTTACTATTCTGCTATCCAATCATAAAATCTCATAAGAATGAGGTGGTGTTTTTGGTATAACAGTAATGTTATACTATTCTATTATATTTGGTTCTGTTATGTAGAATACCAATTCATCATTATGTGATCTTCCAAGACATCATATTCAGCATTGATCTAACTTTACTAAACTATCACCATTGTCAGAAGTGGCAGAGTGGTTGCTCAGGTGCGCTGCGGCTGCACTACACCCCTGCTCCCGCTGTTCATTGAGTTCATTGAAGCGCACCTACTGTACCCTATTCTTTTGCAGCACTCAAAATTTGGTGATGCAGAAATGAGACCACATGTGGCTGTTTTATGAAAATCTGGGAATATGTGGCCAAGGAAACATTTCTGGTTAGTCTCGGGGAATGTGTGGTGGCTAATTTCCGCATTACCAAATGAGGAGTTACAAAACACACCAGTCCGAGTTAAACTACATCTTTAATACTTAAGATACTTTTGCAAAAGTTCTTGACCCCACTAATGCATTCTCTCGAATGAACCAGGAAGGTGATTACAGAATTGCTACAGGGATCTTTTATAGCAACGATACAGCCCCTTCAACGTACATTGACAAACCACAGATACTTAGTAACAGTTCACAAAGGTTAAGTTTTGTATGACAGATATCAATAAAACACATCAGACAGTAACTGCTATGTCAACAGGATTAATGGTATAGCCCAGTATCTGGTCTCCTTAGAACTGTCCCTCCCTGGTACGGTATTGAACAGAACTATTTCATCCAATGGCATATATCAATTGTCAACTCTAGATACTCCCATCTCAAGCAAACCCCCTCTTGACCCCACTCCTGGACAGGCTCACTGGGGGGAGTGAGCCTCTAGGCCATATATTATCACAGGATAAGTGTGAGATCTAAGAGAGGACATACAAGGGTCCATTTACTGCCATAATCCTCCCCACAATAAAGAAAAGGAGGGAGTGACTTGCTCACAGACATTGTGGAGACAAGTCATTGGTTCCCCATTAATCACGCCATCCCTTCACATGGTTTAAGAAATAAGTAAAGACATTCCCATGACGACAAGTCTGACCTCTCCCCTCTCTGGGCCCCAAGTGTCTGAGCCCCAGCTAAGGTAGACGTGCAACTGAAAAGACACCAGAGTCCAATGGACACTTTCTAATGACAAGTACCTCAAATAAGCATATTATACTAATAAAACATCTTAATTATCTATGTTACCCAACTAATTCTGATTCGTCCACGACAAATGTTAATCAGTTAGGAAGGGAGACTTTTAAAATGTGATTGAGTGAATTAGTAAATATGTTGAATGAACAGCTAATGAGTATGGAGTGCTTCACACGTTTGACAAAATGACCTTATCTTTCAGTCTAATACGGTTATTTACTTACATTTGTAGCACTTCGTCAGAAGCACACTTTTGTAAGTAGTTAGGCCTAACTGTCCTCTCCAAGATTAGCTGGAATTTAGTTGAAAGATTTTGAGAAATGTGATTGGTTGAAATCTTGTTTTGCGATGTGCAGAATATCAGATCTCAACAACGATTGGAGAAGTGTTTAACATCACCAGTACCACATTCTTATGATACATATATTTTAAGCTCAACGTGATTGCGTGACAACAAGAGACAGGTTGGAATTGCAGTCACTTCGAGCTTAAAATATGTCTCATCAGAATGTTGAAAAACTATAGTTTTGGCAAGTCGATTAGGACATCTACTTTGTGCATGACACAAGTAATTTTTGCAACAATTGTTTACAGACAGATTATTTGACTTATAACTCACTGTATCACAATTCCAGTGGGTCAGAAGTTTACATACACTAAGTTGACTGTGCCTTTAAACAGCTTGGAAAATTCCAGAAAACGAGGTCATGGCTTTAGAAGCTTCTGATAGGCTAATAGACATCATTTGAGTCAATTGGAGGTGTACCTCTGGATGTATTTCAAGGCCTACCTTTAAACTCAGTGCCTCTTTGCTTGACATCATGGGAAAATCAAAAGAAATCAGCCAAGACCTCAGAAAAATATTGTAAGTCTGGTTCACCCTTGGGAGCAATTTCCAAACGCCTGAAGGTACCACGTTAATCTGTACAAACAATAGCACACAAGTATAAACACCATGGGACCACGCAGCCATCATACCGCTCAGGAAGGAGTTCTGTCTCCTAGAGATGAACGTACTTCGGTGCGAAAAGTGCAAATCAATCCCAGAACAACAGCAAAAGACCTTGTGAAGATGCTGGAGGAAACAGGTACAAAAGTATCTATATCCACAGTAAAACGAGTCCTATATCGACATAACCTGAAAGGCTGCTCAGCAAGGAAGAAGCCACTGCTCCAAAACTGCCATAAAAAAGCCAGACTACGGTTTATAACTGCACATGGGGACAAAGATCGTACTTTTTGGAGAAATGTCCTCTGGTCTGATGAAACAAAAATAGAACTGTTTGGCCATAATGACCATCGTTATGTTTGGAGGAAAAAGGGGGAGGCTTGCAAGCCGAAGAACATCATCCCAACCGTGAAGCACGGGGGTGGCAGCATCATGTTGTGTGGGTGCTTTGCTGCAGGAGGGACCGGTGAACTTCACAAAATAAATGGCATCATGAGGAAGTAAAATTATGTGGATATATTGAAGCAACATCTCAAGACATCAGTCAGGAAGTTAAAGCATGGTCGCAAATGGGTCTTCCAAATGGACAATGACCCCAAGCATACTTCTAAAGTTGTGGCAAAATGGCTTAAGGTCAATAAAGTCAAGGTATTGGAGTGGCCATCACAAAGCCCTGACCTCAATCCCATAGAAAATCTGTGGGCAGAACTGAAAAAGCGTGTGCGAGCAAGGAGGTTTACAAACCTGACTCAGTTACACCAGCTCTGTCAGGAGGAATTGGCCAAAATTCACCCAACTTATTGTGGGAAGCTTGTGGAAGGGTACCCGAAACGTTTGACCCAATTAAAACAATTTAAAGGCAATGCTACCAAATACTAATTGAGTGTATGTAAACTCCTGACCCACTGGGAATGTGATGAATGAAATAAAAGCTGAAATAAATAATTCTCTCTACTTTTATTCTGACATTTCACGTTCTTAAAATAAAGTGGTGATCCTAACTGACCTAAGACAGGGAATTTTTACTAGGATTAAATGTCAGGAATTGTGAAAAACTGAGTTTAAATGTATTTGGCTAAGGTGTATGTAAACTTCCGACTTCAACTGTAGTACCTCAATTACCTCGACTAATCTGTGCCCCCGCACATTGACTCTTTACTGGTACCCCTTGTATATAGTCTCACTACTGTTATTTTACTGCTGCTCTTTAATTACTTGTTAGTTTTATTTTTTACTTATCTATTTTTTACTTCACACTTATTTTTCTTAAAATTGCATTGTTGGTTAGGGGCTTGTAAGTACGAAAGTAAGCAAGAATTTAACTGTAATACCTGTTATATTCAAAGCATGTGACAAATCAGATTTGATTTGGAGAAAAAAATTGTCTGACTTAAATATGGGACAAAAAAAACGTGGTGTTTGAATTTATAAAATGCGGGACATGTTTGTTTGGTTACGGGACAAAATGTGGAACTGTCCTGCACAATCCAGGACATGTGGTCATCCTACCCATATCCTCAGCTCCTGTCCACTGACTAAGTGTCTGTGAGTGTGTGCATGTGTGTGTATCTGTCTGTGTGCCAGTGTTAACATGTGTGTTCCCCCCTCAGGCGGGCCCTCCATGCCGGTCATGCACCCCAAGCGGAGCCCCACCAGCACAGGTGACCGGGAGCTGCGGGAGGGGCGCATGCCCCCGCGTAAGGCCAGCTGCAGCGTGATGGGCAGTCGCTCGCTGCCACCCTCCAGTCCCATGGTCAGCAGTGCCAATAACCCCAACAAGTCAGAGATCCCCGACCGCCGAAAGGAGATGACTGCCACCACGGTGAGGAACAGTGAGGTAGGATGGATGGGTTGGGTGGTGGGGAGTTATAGGGCTGCATTTGAAATGGCACCTTATTCCATAAGTAGTGCATTAGTATACAGATTACTATACAGATTACAATACCATTTCGGACGCGGCCTGGGAAAGATTTCTGTTTCAAGATATGCGTTTGAAAGGGCTTCCTATTCCCTAAGTAGTGCACTACTACACAGGAAATAGGGTGCCATTTTGGACGCAGTCTTGGTTAGGCAAATGGCTGCTAGCTATAAGACTCGTATGGGCACATTTCCACAGGGTAGTATGTAAGGGCGTTTTAACACAAGTTTCTTTCCTATAGTTCTTCATTTGGTCCGGTCCGATTCACATTGCCAAATGTCAAACGAACAAAAATGCATATACAAAACCACAAAATCAACACACACAGGCTATAGCAAGAGAGCAAGGAGGGGGTGAAAAATTAGGCTGTGTCGTTTTCATAATATTGACTTTTACAGTGGCCTATCACACAATGACTATAATGCAAATTTATGATATCAGAGTGAAAGTTTGCATACTTCTTTTGGTAGGCAAAACACGTTATTGGTCCTACATACAACATTTATAAAAAATGTAGGCCTATCTGAAATGTAGACATATACACAACAACTGTAATTTTGCACACAAGAAAGCATGCGAAGTTAAAGACAAGTCCCACGAAGACTGCCCAAGATGTGCTCATTAAAACAACACACCAGGCTACTGCCAGTCAGCGCGATGAAAGGATAACATTAGATGCACGGACAATTTCAGCACCACCGGAGTGGACAGTCAGGATAACAGGAGCACCATGCCGGGGCTCACCTCAGAGCACAACCAATTAGGCTACATTGGTCATTGTCCCTATACCCATCTAATAACGCAAAGTTGTGTATACTGTATATACACTACCTTTCAAAAGTTTGGGGTCACTTAGAAATGTCCTAGTTTTTGAAAGAAAAGCACATTTTTTGTCCATTAAAATAACGTGAAATTGATCAGAAATACTGTGTAAACATTGTTAATGTTGTAAATGACTATTGTACCTGGAAACGGCAGATTGTTTAATGAATATCTACATAGGCGTACAGAGGGCCATTATCAGCAACCATCACTCCTGTGTTCCAATGGCACGTTGTGTTAGCTAAGCCAAGTTTATCATTTTAAAAGGCTAGTTGATCATTAGAAAACCCTTTTGCAATTATGTTAGCACAGCTGAAAACTGTTGTGCATTATTAAAGAAGCAATAAAACTGGCCTTTAGACTAGTTGAGTATCTGGAGCATCAGCATTTGTTTGATTACAGGCTCAAAATGGCTAGACGCCTCACAAGTCCTCAACTGGCAGAAATTATTTTTCCCCGTAGAGCTGGCCCAGGTAGTAGCCTACTCCGCATCGGATGCGCTTAGAAATATTTCAGAGATATAAAATTATTATATTGCATGCATTTACTCAAATGCTCGCAGTTAAACAACCAATAATACTGCGGGTCTCTGGTTGTTCAAGTTTGTTTATTCGTCATACACATGATATACATGGAGTACACAGTGCAATGAAATGCTCTCTTGCAGGTTCACCTCTCAACAGTACAACAATAGAGAAAGTCAATGGGACAAGAAGGGTAATAAAAATACAAAATATATATAAAATAAAACTCAATGAGATAAAATATAATAATAATTTTAGCAAGAATGTCCCTGTCCCAGGTTGTAGTCCCCACATGTTTCAAGACAACCACCATCATACTCCGCTTTGGTAGTATGATGTGACAACTGGTATCTATGGTAACGTCTGATATGGTCATTTGCCCTCTTACTTTCCCAGAACAACATCCCGGGAAGTGCCATGACCCGGCGGAACACATACGTCTGCACGGACCGCTCCAGCACCGACAGACACTCCCTGCTGCAGAATGGCAAGGAGAACAGGTGAAGGACAAGGGAGGGAAAGCGAGAGAGAGAGAGAGACTCCCAAATATATCCCCACTTGTCCCCTGATGATGATTAAGATTAAGATCAATTTATTGGTGAATTGAACACAAGGTCAGACCGAAATTTGACTTCTGCTTTTAAAGGAGAAGTTTTAGTTTTTACAACCAAATATATATTTTGTATGTAAAGTACCAGTCAAAAGTTTGGACACACCTACTCATTCAAATCTAAATATATTTTAAATTTTAGATTCTTCAAAGTATCCACCCTTTGCTTTGTATTTGTATTTTGTATTCATTATGGATCCCCATTAGCTGCTGCCAAAGCAGCAGCTACTCTTCCTGGGGTCCAGCAAAATTAAGGCAGTTTATACAATTTTAAAACATTACAATACATTCACAGATTTCACAACACATTGTGTACCCTCAGGCCCCTACTCTACCTCTACCACATATCTACAGTACTAAATCCATGTGTCTGTATTGTGTGTGTGTGTGTGTGTGTGTGTGTGTATTAGATGTCGACCGATTATGATTTTTCAACGCCGATACAGATACCGATTATTGGAGGACCAAAAAAGCAGATACCGATGAATCGGCCGATTTTTTTAGATATATATTTGTAATAATGACAATTACAACAATACCGAATGAACACTTTTATTTTAACTTAATATAATACATAAATAAAATCAATTTAGTCTCAAATAAATAATAAAACATGTCCAATTTGGTTTAAATAATGCAAAAACACAGTGTTGGAGAAGAAAGTAAAAGTGCAATATGTGTCATGTAAAAAAGCTAATGTTTAAGTTCCTTCCTCAGAACATGAGAACATATGAAAGCTGGTGGTTCCTTTTAATATTTCAATATTCCCAGTTAAGAAGTTTTAGGTTGTAGTTATAATAGGACTATTTCTCTCTATACCATTTGTATTTCATATACCTTTGACTATTGGATGTTCTTATAGGCACTATAGTATTGCCGGCCTAATCTCAAGAGTTGACAGGCTTGAAGTCATAAACAGCGCAATGCTTGAAGCACAGCGAAGAGCTGCTGGCAAACGCAGGAAAGTGCTGTTTGAATGAATGCTTACGAGCCTGCTGCTGCCTACCACCGCTCGGTCAGACTGCTCTGTCAAATATCAAATCATAGACTTAATATAATAAACACACAGAAATACGAGCCTTAGGTCATTAATATGGTCAAATCCGGAAACTATAATCTTGAAAACAAAACTTTTATTCTTTCAGTGAAATACGGAACCGTTCCGTATTTTATCGAACGGGTGGCATCCCTAAGTCTAAATATTTGTCACGTCCTGACCAGTGAGAAGGGTCATTTTGCCATAGTAGGTTGGTCAGGGCGTGGCAGGGGGGTTGTTTTGTGTGTTTTGGGGTTGGTTTGTTTCTAGGGGAATTTGTTGTAGTTTTCTGTTTCTATGTTTCATTTTCCATGTGTGGCCGAGTATGGTTTCCAATCAGAGGCAGGTGTCTTTCGTTGTCTCTGATTGGAAGCCATACTTAGGCAGCCTGTTTTTCTTTGGGTTTTGTGGGTGTTTATTTTCCGTTTAGTGATTGTACCTGATGGAACTGTTGGTTGTTTGTTATTTTTGTAAAGTGTTTCTCATTAAAGATTCAAGAATGAGCACTATTCACGCTGCGCCTTGGTCTAATCCTTTCGACGCCTGTGACAGAAACACCCAGCATAAGAAGACCAAGCAGCGTGGGAGGAGGTACGTCGATTCGTGGACCTGGGAGGAAATCCTGAATGGGGCAGGACCGTGGACAAGGCCGGGAGAGTATCGCCGCCCGCCGGAGGAGATAGAGGCAGCGAAGGCGGTACGGCGTTACTGGGAGGAACGTCTGGAACGGCAAGAGGAGGCTGAGAGGCAAAAATTGGGGGGGAACATACGGGTAGTTTGGCTAGGTCAGGGGGGAGCCCTGACCTAACTTCCCGGGCGTACAGGAGAGAGCCGTGGAGCAAACCGGAGCCAATAAGGGAGTCAAGCGCTGAGTTCGACGCGAGATTCCGGGAAATGGTGCTGGCGGAGAGGGCACTGCGCAGCGGGTGTGCAGAGGGGCGAGAAATGCATTACGGGGTAATGCGCACTATCTCGCCCATCCGCACGCACGCACAGTCCGGTGCGGTCGGTATGGGTTCTGCAGCGTTGCCAGGCGAGAGTTTGCCGGCAGCCAGGAAGAAGTGCGCCGGCTCAACGCATCTGGCCGCCAGTGCGTCTCCTCGGCCCAGTTTATCCTGCGCCTGCTCTACGCACGGCAGCCCTCATTCCCCAGCACAGCCCAGTTCGCCCTGTGCCAGCGCTCCGCCCGTGCCGGGTTACAGTGACCATCCAGCCAGGACGGGGTGTGCCATCCCTGAGCTCCAGACCTCCGGTGCGCCTCCACGGCCCAGTGTGCCTTGTGCCTGCTCTGCGCACCCAGTCTCCTGTGCGTCTCCCCAGTCTGGTGAGACCGGTTCCAGCTCCCCGTAGGAAGCCTCCTGTGATGATCCATGGCACAAAGCCTCCAGTGATGATCCATGGCCAGGAGCCTGTAGGGATGATCCATGGCACCAAGCCTCCAGTGATGATCCATGGCCCGGAGCCTGTAGGGATGATCCATGGCACAAAGCCTCCAGTGATGATCCATGGCCCGGAGCCTGTAGGGATGATCCATGGCACAAAGCCTCCAGTGATGATCCGAGGCACGGAACCTACGGCGACGCTCCTCAGCCCGGAGCCTCCAGCTATGCTCCTCAGCCCGGAGCCTCCAGCTACGCTCCTCAGCCCGGAGCCTCCAGCGACGCCTCTCAGCCCGGAGCCTCCAGCGACGCCTCTCAGCCCGGGGCCTCCAGCGACGCCTCTCAGCCCGGGGCCTCCAGCGACGGTCTGCAGCCCAGAGTCTTCGGCGACGGTCTGCAGCCCAGAGTCTTCGGCGACGGTCTGCAGCCCAGAGTCTTCGGCGGTGGTCGGCAGCGCAGAAGGCGTGATACGCCCGGAGCCAGAGCCACCTCCATAGCTGGAGGATTGGCGGAAGGGTTGTAGCACAGGAACCGTCGTAGACGGTGGCCACCCTCCCTTCCCTCCCTTTAGGTTAGGAGTTGTTTTTGTGGGTTTTTTGTTTAGGGTGCAGTCGGGGTCTGCACCTTCGGAGGGGGGGGAGGGGGGACTGTCATGTCCTGACCAGTGAGAAGGATCATTTTGCCATAGTAGATTGGTCAGGGCGTGGCAGGGGGGTTGTTTTGTGTGTTTTGGGGTTGGTTTGTTTCTAGGGGAATTTGTTGTAGTTTTCTGTTTCTATGTTTCATTTTCCATGTGTGGCCGAGTATGGTTTCCAATCAGAGGCAGGTGTCTTTTGTTGTCTCTGATTGGAAGCCATACGCAGGCAGCCTGTTTTTCTTTGGGTTTTGTGGGTGTTGATTTTCCGTTTAGTGATTGTACCTGACGGAACTGTTGGTCGTTTGTTATTTTTGTAAAGTGTTTCTCATTAAAGATTCAAGAATGAGCATTATTCACGCTGCGCCTTGGTCTAATCCTTTCGACGCCTGTGACAATATTGCTGTTACATTGCACAACCTTCAATGTTATGTAATAATTATATAAAATTCTGGCAAATTACTTACGGTCTTTGTTACTAAGAAATGGTCTTCACACAGTTCGCAACGAGCCAGGCGGCCCAAACTGCTGCACATACCCTGAGTCTGCTTGCACAGAATGCAAGAGAAGTGGCACAATTTCCCTAGTTAAAATAAATTAATGTTAGCAAGCAATATTAAGTAATTACGCAGGTTTAAAAAAATATACTTGTGTATTAATTTTAAGAAAGGCATAGATGTTTATGGTTAGGTACACATTGGTGCAACAATAGTGCTTTTTTTCGCGAATGCGCTTGTTAAATCATCACCCGTTTGGCAAAGTAGGCTGTGATTCAATGATAAATGAACATGCACCGCATTGATTATATGCAACGCAGGACAAGCTAGATAAACTAGTAATATCATCATCTATGTGTAGTTAAGTAGTGATTATGTTAAGATTGATTGTTTTTTCTAAGATAACTTTAATGCTAGCTAGCAACTTACCTTGGCTCCTTGCTGCACTCACTTAACAAGTGGTCAGCCTGCCATGCAGTCTCCTCATGGAGTGCAATGTTATCGGCCATAATTAATCGGTCGACCTCTAATGTGTATGCATATCTCTGTGCCAATGTTTGTGTTGCCTCCCAGTCCACGCTGTTCCATAAGGTGTTTTTTTATTGTTTTTTTTAAATCTAATTTTACTGCTTGCGTCAGTTACTTGATGTGGAATATAATTCCATGCAGTCATGGCTCTATGTACTACTGTCTGCCTCCCATAGTGTGTTCTGGACTTGGGGACTGTGAAGAGACCACTTGTGGCATGTGTTGTGGGGTATGCATGGGTGTCTGAGCTGTGTGCCAGTAGTTTAGACAGACAGCTCGGTGCATTCAACATGCCAATACCTCTCACAAATAAAAGAAGTGATGAAGTCAATATGTCCTTCACTTTCAGCCAGGAGAGATTGACATGCATATTATTAATATTAGCTCTCTGTGTACATCCAAGGGCCAGTCGTGCTGCCCTGTTCTGAACCAATTGCAATTTTCCTAAGTCCTTTTTTGTGACACCTGACCACACGACTGAACAGTAGTCAAGGTGCAACAAAACTAGGGCCTGTTGGACCTGCCTTGTTGATAGTGTTGTTAAGAAGGTAGAGCATCGCTTTATTATAGACAGACTTCTCCCCATCTTAGCTACAACTGCATCAATATGTTTTGACCATGACAGTTTACCATCTAGTGTTACTCCAAGCAGTTTAGTCATCTCAACTTGCTTAATTTCCACATTATTTATTACAAGACTTAGTTGAGGTTCAGGGTTTAGTGAGTGTTTTGTTCCAAATACAATGCTTTTAGTTTTAGAAATATTTATGGCTAACGTATTCCTTGTCACCCACTCTGAAACTAACTGCAGCTCTTTGTTGAGTGTTGCAGTCATTTCAGTCGCTGTAGTAGCTGATATGTATAGTGTTGAGTCATCCGTATACATAAAAACTCTGGCTTTACTCAAAGTCAGTGGCATGTCGTTAGTAAAAATTGAAAAAGCAAGGGGCCTAAACATCTACCCTGGGGAATTCTTGATTCTAACTGGATTATATTTGATAGGCTTCCATTAAAGAACATCCTCTATGTTCTGTTAGACAAGTAACTTTTTATCCACATTATAGCAGGGGGTGTAAAGCCATAACACATACGTTTTTCCAGCAGCAGACTATGATCAATAATGTCAAAAGCTGCACTGAAGTCTAACAAGACAGCCCACACAATCATTGTATCATCAATTTCTCAGTCAATCATCAGTCATTTGTGTTAGTGCTGTGCTTGTTGAATGTCCTTCCCTATAAGCATGCTGAAATTCTGTTGTCAATTTATTTACTTTAAAATAGCATTGTATCTGGTCAAACACTATTTTTTCCAGACGTTTACTAAGGGTTGGTAACAGGCTGATTGGTCTGCTATTTGAGCCAGTAAAGGGGGCTTTACTATTCTTGAGTAGCGGAATTACTTTAGCTTCCCTCCAGGCCTGAGGGCACACGCTCTCAAGTAGGTTTAAATTGAAGATGTGGCAAATAGGAGTGGCAATATCGTCTGCTATTATCCTCAGTAATTTTCCATCTAGATTGTCAGACCCTGGTGGCTTGTCATTGTTGATAGACAACAATTATTTTTTCACCTCTTCCACACTGACTTTACGGAATTCAAAAGTACAATTAATGTCTTTCATAATTTGGTCCGATATACTTGGATATAGTATATAGATATACTTGGATATAGTGTCAGCATTTGTTTCTGGCATGTCATCCCTAAGTTTGCTTATCTTGCCAATGAAAAAGTAATTAAAGTAGTTTGCAATATCAGTGGGTTTGTGATGAATGAGCCATCTGATTCAATAAATAAAGGAGCCGAGTTAGCTTTTTCCCCCAAATTTCATTTAAAATGCCCCAAAACTTTTTACTCTCATTCTTTATATAATTTATCTTTGTTTCATAGTGTAGTTTATTTTTATTTAGTTTAGTCACATGATTTCTTAATTTGTTGGGCTGCCAGACGTAATTGGTCAAGTCGGCTCCTCTCCTTGTTCGGGCGGCGTTTGGCGGTCGACGTCACCGGCTTTCTAGCCATCGCTGCTCCATTTTTCATTTATCCATTAGTTTTGTCTTGTTCACTGCACACCTGGTTTTCATTCCCCAATCACACTACATGTATTTATTCCTCTGTTCCCCCTCATGTCTGTGTGTGATTGTTTCGTGTTACGTGTCATTTTTGAAGCGCTATTTCTGGTGTGCGTTTATTCCATGTTTTATATCACGAGGTATTTTATTTGTTTGTACTTTATTATTGTGACTGTTTGCGCGTTTTTGCACTTTGGCATATTGGATGGAGGTTTCGACGCAGTGGCGTCCGTCTCTTGGTTTCTCCTGCCTAATAAGGTGTACGCCTGTTCACAACTCTCTGCTCTCCTGCACCTGACTCCGCTCCCAGTACGCACACCATTGACACCTGTCAACCATACAATTTTTCAATTCCTCATCAATCCAAGGGGATTTAACAGTTTTCACAGTAATTTTCTTAATGGATGTCTGCTTATTAGTAGCTGGAATAGGTAGTTTCATAAATGCGTCAAGTGCAGCATCTGGTTGCTCCTCATTACACACCACAGACCAGCAAATATTCTTTACATCATCAACATATGAATCAGGTGTGTAAAACAAAGACAAAACAAAAGGAAAATGAAAAGTGGATCGACAATGGCTAGAAGACCGGTGACGCCGAACGCCGCCCGAACAAGGAGAGGGACCGACTTAGGCGGAAGTCGTGACAGTACCCCTTCTTGACGCGCGGCTCCAGCAGTGCGCCGACACTGGCCCCGGGGACGACCCGGAGGACGAGGTGCAGGACGACCCGGGTGAAGACGGTGAAATTCCTGCAGTAACAACGGGTCCAGGATGTCCTCCACCGGCACCCAGCATCTCTCCTCCGGACCGTACCCCTCCCACTCCACGAGGTACTGAAGGCCCCTCGCCCGACACCATGAGTCCATGATGGCTCGAACAGTATACGCCGGGGCCTCTTCGATGTCCAGAGGGGGCGGAGGAACCTCCCGCACCTCAGACTCCTGGAGCGGACCAGCCACCACCGGCCTGAGGAGAGACACATGGAACGAGGTGTTAATATGGTAATCGGGGGGAACTGTAACCTATAACAAACCTCGTTCAGTCTCCTCAGGACTTTAAATGGCCCCACAAACCGTGGACCCAGCTTCCGGCAGGGCAGGCGAAGGGGCAGGTTTTGGGTTGAGAGCCAGACCCAGTCTCCCGGCACATGCGACTGCGGTGGCAGTCGACGCACGCCTTCTGCCGCCTGATGGCCCGTTGCAGGTGCACATGGGCCGCGTCCCAGGTCTCCTCCGAGCGCCGAAACCATTCATCCACCGCAGGTGCCTCGATCTGGCTCTGATGCCACGGTGCCAGGACCGGCTCATAACCCAGTACACACTGAAAAGGAGATTTGGGCCATCTCTGCCCAGGGGATGAACACCAGATTCAGCTGAGGTCTAGAACTTAAGGAATGATTTGTACCACAAACAAATGATAGTCCCACTAAGCACAAACCATATGGAATGCTGTGGTAGCCATGCTGGTTAAGTGTACCTTGAATTCTAAATAAATCACAGACAATGTCACCAGCAAAGCACCCCCACACCATCACACCACCTCCTCCATGCTTCACGGTGGGAACTACACATGCGGCGATCATTCGTTCACCTACTCTGCGTCTCATAAAGACACAGCAGTTGGAACCAAAAATCTCAGTTTTGGACTAATCAGACCAAAGGACAGATTTCCACCGGTCAAATGTCCATTGCGTGTTTCTTGACCCAAGCAAGTCTCTTCTTCTTGTTTGTGTCCTTTCGTAGTTGTTTTTTTGCAGCAAATCGACCATGAAGGTCTGATTCACGCAGTCTCTTCTGAACAGTTGATGTTGAGATGTGTCTGTTACTTGAACTCTGTGAAGCTTTTATTTGGGCTGCAATTTCTGAGGCTGGTAACTCTTATGAACTTATCCTCTGCAGCAGAGGTAACTCTGTGTCTTCCTTTCCTGTGGCGGTTCTCATAAGAGCCAGTTTCATCATAATGCTTGATGGTTTTTACGACTGCATTTGAAGTAACTTTCAAAGTTCTTGAAATTTTCTGCATTAACTGACCTTCATGTCTTAAAGTAAGGATGGACTGTCATTTCTCTTTGCTTATTTTAGCTGTTCTTGCCAAAATATGGACTTGATCTTTACCAAATAAGGCTATCTTCTGTATACCACCCCTACCTTGTCACAACACAACTGATTGGCTCAAACGCATTTTCACAAATGTACTTTTAACAAGGCACACCTGTTAATTGCAATGCTTTCCAGACGACTACCTCTTGAAGCTGGTTGAGAGAATGCCAAGAGTCTGCAAAGCTGTCAAGGCTTTTGAAGAATCTCAAAATTAAAATATATTTGTTTAACACTTTTTTTGTTACTACATGATTCCATATGTGTTATTTCATAGTTTAGATGTCTTCACTATTATTCTACAATGTAGAAAATAGTAAAAATAAAGAAAGACCCATGAATGAGTAAGTGTGTCTAAACTTTGACTGGTACTGTAAATTGTATGTTACAGAAGTGTCCAGACACCTTTTTTGTGATTTCACTTTTTTTTTTACATTTTCCCCAAACAGCAAATCACTTCCTCATCCTTGTGTGTGGGCGCTTCCTCATTCTCATTGTGTAGTATGGGGGCCCCCAAATAAACATGAACAAAGGCTCCAAAAACACCCCAATACTTATTTTTAGAACCTGCAAAGCTCTCAGAATAGTGAAGCAGGTCTTTTTTGTTGTACAGATGAAATTGTGTAATTCTTAATTTTATCCGCAACATTATATTCCATTTTGTTGCGACTTGAGCGATACCTTTACATCCATTCTACAGGTAACTGCTAAAATAAAGGAAACACTTGAGTAAATGTGGTATACAATGTCGTCACAAATGTTGGACCAGCGCCATGTAACTACTAGCGCTGTTGCTAACTAGCATATCTGGTACCATTTGTTGCAAAGAGTAATGGGATATTAGAATCGTGTTGTCCACTGGGCACACACTGGTTAAATTTCAATGAGATTATGTTGAACCAACGTAGAATAGAGGTTGAATCTACATCTGTGCCCAGTGAGGGATTTTCTGTTTGGGGTAAGTTTCTCAAAAACAAGTGAAATCACAGAATAGGTGTCTGGACCCATCTATAACGTTCTATTTACATATACATTTGAGATTTGATTGTTAAAAACAAAACTTCTCCTTTAACCCAACTCATACGAAAGACACAAATACATGCATACAGGCTTTTGGAGAGGTGCGGGGGTCTGCCAGACTGAGCGCCTGGAGAGCTGTTGTGAGGAGTTGAGTGCCTTGCTGAAGGGGACAACGGCAGGCAATGGCATCTAGGATTTGATACCAGCAACTCTCCGGTTGGTTGCCAGATCACTTCCCATTTCCTGCCAGGTCACTTCCGACAGATTTTTCCCGTTGGACCCGGGATTTGAACTGGCAACCCTCTGGCTGCTTGATCACCTTTCTAACTGCTAGGCTACCTGGCGCCCCGTTTCTAGTGTTGTTTTTTGTCAACCATGTTATTGTGAAGCCGAAGACAAGCTTCCACTTAGTGTGGACAGTAATATTTGTCTAATTGTAATTGTCTCTCTGCTCCAGCTCCCTGTCCCACCGCCTGCCCCCCACATCCCCCTCCACCCTGAGCATCTCTGGGGCCGGGGCCTCCTCCTCCTCTAGCGAGCGCTGCCGTCTGACACGGGGCTCCACCATTCGAAGCACCTTCCACGGTGGCCAGCTGAGAGACCGGGGCCCACCCGTCTACTCGGCCCCACCCACCTCCCCCACTCTGTCCCACCATGATGCAAGTCCCCTGCCGCACGCCCGTAGCCGTGCCACCTCCAACCTCTTCACCAAGCTCACCTCCAAACTCACACGCAGGTAAGCGGTCACCTCCGTAACGGTCACCTCCGTAACAGTCACCTCCGTAACACCTTTCTCCTTACTCACGCGCAGGTAATCGGTCACCTCCGCAACACTCACCTCAGTAACGCTTGCCTCCAAATGCAGGGGACAATCACCTTAGTGAATAGTAGCAGTCACCTCCGTAACACCTGCCTCCAAACTCACAAGCAGGTAGTCGTGGACCAGGGTCGTGTTTAGAAGGGGAAATGGGGGAGGTAGGCTCACTAACTGAATTTGTTCAAGAAGATCACTGATTATCATTTTCTGTTACACAAAGTTACAGACCACGGCCCTGGGCCCTGACATTGGAAACGGAGCTTACCCAGCTCTCCCTGGAATCAGCTATAATATACAGTATAATCACATATATGTAATGTAATGAAACATGCTTCCTCCATGCCAATCAGCTACAGCTGCGCTGTTATCCACCATTCCTTTGGTCATGATTCAATTATATTCTCTTTCTCCCCTTCCTCTCCCATTTCTTTTTCTATCTCTCTCTTTTGCTCTTCCTCTCCTTACATCAGGGTCAATCTAGAACCCTCTAAGCGCCAGGGCTCAAACAAATCAGTCTCGGGTTGTACCCTTCCCCAGGGATCAAAAACAGTTAGTAAGTTCCCATGTCTCTAGCTTCTCTCTGTCGGCCTGCTTGCCTGCCTGCCTGCCTGCCTTCTGGACATACTAACACTGTGTGTGTGTGTGTGTGTGTGTGTGTGTGTGTGTGTGTGTGTGTGTGTGTGTGTGTGTGTGTGTGTGTGTGTGTGTGTGTGTGTGTGTGTGTGTGTGTGTGTGTGTGTGTGGTGTGTGTGTGCGCCTGTCTGACTGTGTTCCTGTTTACTTACAGTACCAGTCAAAAGTTTGGACACACCTACTCAAACTTAGAAATAACACATATTGAATCATGTTGTAACCAAAAAAGTGTTAAACAAATCAAAATATATGTTAGAGTCCTCAAAGTAGCCACCCTTTGCCTTGATGACAGCTTTGCACACTCTTGGCATTCTGTCAACCAGGTTCATGAGGAATGCTTTTCTAACAGTCTTGAAGGAGTTCCCACATATGCTGAACACTTGTTGGCTGCTTTTCCTTCAATCTGCAGTCCAACTCATCCCAAACCATCTCAATTGGGTTGAGGTCAGGTCATTGTGTAGGCCAGGTCATCTTATACAGCACTCCATCACTCTGCCTCTTGGTCAAATAGCCCTTACACAGCCTGGAGGTGTGTTGGGTCATTGTCCTGTTGAAAAACAAATGATAGTCCCACTAAGCGCAAAACAGATGGGATGGCGTATCGCTGCAGAATGCTGTGGTAGCCATGCTGGTTAAGTATGCCTTGAATTCTAAATAAATCCCAGACAGTGTTACCAGCAAAGCACCATCACACCTCCTCCTCCATGCTTCACAGTGTGAACCACACATAGGGAGATATTCCGTTCACCGACTCTGCATCTCACAAAGACATGGTGGTTGGAACCAAAAATCAGACCAAAGGACAGATTTCCACCGGTCTAATGTCCATTGCTCGTGTTTCTTGGCCAAGCAAGTCTCTTCTTCTTATGGTGTCCTTTAGTAATAGTTTCTTTGCAGCAATTCGACCATGATGGCCTGATTCACACAGTCTCCTCTGAACAGTTGATGTTGAGATGTGTCTGTTACTTGAACTCTGTGAAGCATTCATTTGGGCTGCAATCTGAGGTGCAGTTAACTCTAATGAACATCCTCTGCAGCAGAGGTAAATCTGGGTCATCCTTTCCTGTGGCGGTCCTCATGAGAGCCAGTTTCATCATAGTGCTTGATGGTTTTTGCGACTCTTAAAATGTTCCGCATTGACTGACCTTCATGTCTTAAAGTAATGATGGACTGTCGTTTGTCTTTGTTTATTTGAGCTGTTCTTGCCATAATATGGACTTTACATAATATTATTACTTTGCCATAATATGGTCTTTTACTAAATAGGGCTACCTTCTGTATACCAACCTACCTTGTCACAACACCCCTACCTATACCACCCCTACCCTGTTAACTTTTAACAAGGCACACCTGTTAATTGAAATGTATTCCAGGTGACTTCCTCATGAAGCTGGTTGAGAGAATGCCAAGAGTGTGCAAAGCTGTCATCAGGCAAAGCGTGGCTACTTTGAAGAATCTCAAATATAAAATATATTTTGATTTGGTTAAGACTTTTTTGGTTACTACATTAATCCATTTGTGTTATTTCATAGTTTTGATGTCTTCACTATTATTCTACAATGTAGAAAATAGTAAAATAATGAAAAACCCTTGAATGAGTAGGTGTGTCCAAACTTTGAATGGTACTGTACCTATCTGTTTGCCTTTCTGTTACATACCTTTGTGTCTATCTGTATGTCTACCTGTCTGTCTGTCTTACTGACCTGTCTGTCTGTATGACTTCCTTTCTTTAACTTCCCATGTGCCTAGTACTTACCTGTCTGTCTGTCTGTCTGTCTGTCTGTCTGTCTGTCTGTCTGTCTGTCTGTCTGTCGGTATGCCTGTCGGTATGCCTGTCGGTATGCCTGTCGGTATGCCTGTCTCTCTGTACGCCTTACCTGTCTGTATGCCTGTCTGTCTGTCTTACCTGTCTGTATGTCTGTCTGCCTTACCTGTCTGTCTGTAGGCCTGTCTGTCTGTCTGTCTGCCTCTGTCTGTATGCATGTCTGTTTGTCTGTCTATCTGTTTGACTGTCTGTCTACCTACTTGTCTTTATTCTATAGCTCTCTCACACTGCTTTTTGGTTCATTCCTTTGGCATGCCTGGTGGATTACACTTTACTTGAACCCTTTATCATAAGGGCTACATAACACTGTCATAACAATGACTTAACGTGACACAAACAATGAATTAGCTATGGCAGTTTTGCTAGACAATTGGCTGATATACAGTAAACATGGTCTCAGTTGTCATAAACTGACACCTATGATATATGTTATGAAAGTGTTATTTATCCTTTTATTATACGCAAGGGCTTGCGTTAAAATAATGATTTGTTCCAGGGGCACCATTCTAGTGCATAAGGTCTTCCTGTGACTCCATCTACCTTGTTTTATTTTGAATGACAGTTGATTCCCGGACATGCGGACTGTCTTTGTTGTGTGGTGGAATTGATAGTGACGTACAGTTGGTGTCACAGAATGCACCAACATTTACGCTGCTGTGGATTCTCCCACCTCACCCTAAAAGACGTGGAGTACAATCATATCAGTACAGATTCACTGTTCCCACTGGACAAACACAATATGAGAAGCATGGGGTTGTTTTTTATTTTTTATATTGATACAGCCTTATTAGTTGACTCTGTTGTGCGAGTCAGGGCGCTCTGATACGGGGTAATATTGCAGTAATATCACTCCATACTCTGACCCGTATTCATGGGTTGCACTTACGTCACCCAGTCGTGTCACGCCATCTGAATGGAGGCTCCCTAACGTTTTACCAAATATTTTTTATAACTAAACCAAGATACACCACAACCTGTCGTTTCCAATGGGAGCAAATTAAGCATAGTGGGCAGAACAAGCAAGGAGGTGGGCAGAGCCAAGCACGAGCTAGCGAGATCCTATTGGCGCGTTCTAGCATGTGTTTGCATATTTCCGTTAGGAAATGCCTACTTTGTGAAGTGCGTATGTGCAGTAACTCAATTCGCCATTGCACTCCTTCTAAACAACAACAAATTGTACAACTTTGGCAAAGGGTAAAGTCTACAAGACTTAGTCAACTCTGTTCGTAACAGATTATTGTTTTGTGAAAAGCAAACTGTATTCAGATCAAATTTTTAATCGCTGAGAAAACTAGCATGTCGGACCAGTTCCATCTGGCTCCATGTTCTTCCGCTGCCGGCCGCTGGTGCTTCCTCCTCACCATATTTGGTGGGGAGTGGAACTTCAAACCGGATGCTTCAGATTTATACATCTGGTGAAACATATGGCTCCTTGTTCTATCTGTGGTTATACTGCATCTAAAGTTAATCTGACGACATCACAGTGATGACAAAAGGTTTTCCTACTCATTATTTGTCTCCTTTAGAAATGACATCGTATTTCCAAGCCACTATAACGCACTTTCGACTAAATCTTCATCAACGCCAATTGACAATGAATTGAGTAAAACATTGACTCAGGAGTCAATAGAACTTTCATGATAATATTGTGAGGCAACATGCAACCCATGAACACCTGGTGGTTTTTGTTGCTGTTGTTGTTTGCTTGTCCAAACTCTGATTTATTTTCCTTTCTTTTTGAATGGCTTCACTGTATTGTGTATGATGACTGTGTACTTGGTGGACATGGAACTGCATCTCCCATAAATCACCTCTCCGATTCCCCCTTTAACTGTGTGTGTGTGTGTGTGTGTGTGTGTGTGTGTGTGTGTGTGTGTGTGTGTGTGTGTGTGTGTGTGTGTGTGTGTGTGTGTGTGTTCTCTACGCAGGGTCACAAATGAACCTGAGGGAATCTGCCGATCTGCGGTCACAAGGTCAGTATATGTCACAAGGTCAGTATATCCGGCAACCCTTCGTCAACCCATCTAGAACTCATGTTTCAGACAGTAAACTTGCACACCTTAACTGGACATTAAAGTTTCGATTCAACAACCCGTAGAGAACAAGTTTTTCTTCAGAACCCACATTTACTACCCCTTTCCCTCTAACAGCTGTTCTCTCCTCCTTTTTCCTCAACTCTTCCACACCTCTGTCCTTTCTCCTACTTTTCTGTCCCTTTCTGGCCTCCAGTCGCCATTTACCTGGGCATCAAAAAGCGTCCGAGCCCCGGGCCGTCGGACGTGGCTGGGATCTGAGGGGACCTGGGGGGCGGCGGGACCCGGCGGAGGTGGTGCTGGCTCTGCGGGAGGCGGCACGGGGCTGCGGCTGCCAGGTCCACCATGCCGGCCCCTTTCTGCTCTCCTGCACCCACGGGGCGGCCGGTGGTCAAGTGGCCTTTGAGGCCGAGGTGTGCCACCTCTCCACAGGGGGCAGTGCCGCCAACAATGAGTCTTCCAACGGGGTGCGCTACACGCGACTCTGGGGGGCACCGCTTGCTTTCCGGGACATCGCCACGCAAATCTCGAAGGACCTCGAACTCTGAATATAATGGGGGTTGAGAAGGATGGAAAGAGAAATAGATAAAGGGACTTGGGGCTGCGCCCGAGATAAATACATTTCCTCCTGTCTCTTACATGGCTAAAGACCTACCCCCCTCCACACCAGTCTCAACCTAACCACCCAAACCCCCCACGCCACACAGACTCAAGCATCCCCTCCCCCCAACTTCATCCATTGGATCCGGACCAGAGAGATATCCAGCTTCATATTTTTTATCGTTAACTCTAGCCATAATGACTATTATTTTTATGATTGGTATCATTGTGGTTTTTAACCATCACCACCCCCGAATCGACACTATCGAAAACATTCTCGAAAACATTTCTTGTGTCTCGCCGTCTTTGATCGTCTTATGCGTGTCACTGTATGGGTTTTTTGGTCATTCTTCTCCCATTTGAACATTAATATGGATTAAGTGATTATCCAAGGACTTGTCGCCAGTGGACGACATGCACAAATAGGGAGACAGTTAACTCAATGATTTGACAAGTGGCCTGAAAAGTTGCTCTGTTTTTCATTGTGTGCATGGTATGGGCGGGATTAAATTATTGGCAATGACAGAGGAGTTGACAGACACTTTGAACCAGCCAATGGTAACCTTCGCATCCATTTTCCACTTACAATATCATCAACTGAATAAAGTAGCAGATGGGGATGTTTTCTTGGACACACCATGAATCTTTCTCAGTAAGTCTTATTGCACATGACAAATATAAACTGGACGGATATAGGTTTCAGTTTTGGAGTATTGTACAACCCACACCGTAATAAGCTGTTTTGTTAATGTATAAGATCAGGTAGTATACACTTTGGTACACATCATGCTCCATCAGCGGCAATATGAAAACGTAATCTATGTAGATCAAAACTGTGGTTCATAGTGCTATTTTTTCACCTTCATACCTCTTTAGCTACCTGTACATTTGGTTTCCTGCACACACCCTTGCAAAGTAATTCCATTGGCACATTCCTTTTCCTGAGAAACTATTTTAACCCTCTGATTGGCTGGGATCAATGTCTGTGTTGGAACTGGTCATTACCAATAATCATATCAAGCTGTTTTTAAGCATTTCATCCCCTACTTCTCACGATATGATCTATCCCTTTTACCTTTCTTCAGAAGTTGAATTCAAGTCATGAAAGAGGTACACAGTTCCTCTGCATAAAATAGCCTAACTCAATGTATTATGGCTGAAAGGGTGGCTGGAAAGGAAAAAAATGCAACCGCGGTTCACTGCAGAACATTGCGCCCTTGAATGCCACATGGCTTTGCCAAAATGAAAAGCTGTCAGACATACTAGTGAACCAAATTTGGAACAGACAATGTTTGAAGTACATGATTATTTAAGTATTTATATTTGAAATACTTTATTTCTGTGTATTTGAGTAAGTCATATATAAGTCATATTGCTTTCAGTGCAATGCGATGCAATGCAATTTCGTTTGATTTCTATTCCGTGCCATGCCGATTTATCTTCAGCCATCTCACTACATTGAAGGTGAACATCAAAATCTGTTTTTTTCTGAGGCAACTGAAACCACCCAATCCCATTCCCACTGTTACACACACACTGGTGCCTCTACTCTGACACCCTTCAGCATTTTGACATTGGTGAACTTCAGATCAAACTAGTTTTGTCTACTGCTGATGACTGTCCCACATGACAAAATGCTACAGTTTACTATATAATACTATAGTACTTACTATAGAATTATGTAGTTAACTGTAGTATACTGTAGAATACTATACTCCACACTGTAGTATCCCTCGATCATGTGTAGCACTTACTATATAATTTTGTAGTATACTGTAGAATACTATACTACACACTGTAGTATCCCTCGATCGTGTAGTGCTTACTATAGAATTTTGTAGAATACTAAACTCCACATTGTAGTATCCATTGATCATGTGTAGTATGTACTATAGCATGTTGTAGTATACTGTAGAATACTATAGTAAATACTACAGTCATTTCCGCAAAAATACTACAGTATCCGCAAAAACACTACAGTGTTTTAACTATAGTAATTCTACAATATTAATTTGCATATACCTCACCCATTCCCATACCCTGTACCCCAATTTGTGCCACCCATGAATGAGAAACCTACATGCCAAGTATAGACCATATATATTGTGGTCTCTACAGGTTATATAAAAGAGCAGAAGCTCTAAAGTATCCATTCAGACTCCATTCCTACTTACCTACAGGTTATGGAAAATTAGCTCTTTTAGTGTTTGTCCTGTTGGTTTCCTACAGGGGGGCAAGTAGCCTAGCAATTAGAGCGTTGTGCCAGTAATCGAAAGGTTGCTGGTTCGAATGCATGGCCTGACAAGGTGAAAAATCTGTCCGATGTGCCCTTGAGCAAGGTACTTAACCCTAATTTGCTAAAGGGGCCCCATACTACTATGGCTGACCCTGTAAAACAACACATTTCACTGCACCTATCCGGTGTATGTAACAATAGTAAACTCTATAGTAAACTGTAAATCATGTCCGCAAAAACACTACAGTATATACTACAGTACACTACAGTCATGTCTACAAAAACACTACAGTATATACTACAGTACACTACAGTCATGTCTACAAAAACACTACAGTATATACTACAGTACACTACAGTCATGTCTACAAAAACACTACATTATATACTACAGTACACTACAGTCATGTCTGCAAAAACACTACAGTTGAATACTATAGTAAAGTCTGCAAAACACTACAGTGAATACTATAGTATATAAATATAGTAATACTACAGTATTTTTACCATAGTATATTAATGTATTTTTTCATGTGGGGTCGGCTACTGTGGGTTGTAGGGGAAGTGCATAAACACGCAGAGGAGTCATTTAGAGAGACAGAGGGAGAGAGACAGAGAGAGAGACAGAGACATAAAGACAATGTGACTGGGATGCTGTGTTTTCCCTGTTGCTCCTCTTACAGTATGCCTACATACAGTAAAAGTTCAATGTTGGAAAGTAAGAAGCTCAAAAAGCTCACCCTCCTCCTGATTAGAATAAAGGATGTACTGTGATGTTCATGTAGGCTACAGAGACCAAGATGTCTGCCTGGTTATTTACTGTTAACGCTCTGTCTCAGTTGTGGCTTTTTGCTCATGGTGATTTAACCAGTCAGACCAAAGTGATCATGTAGGGTTTGATGTTCATCACAAGAGTTTTTGCTGTCTGTATGTCAGTTTGTTTTTGCAATCCTCCTCCTGTCGTATAGATTTTTTTAAACACTCAAAACTGTCATCTGCTTCACAGACACGTTGAATCATCTCTTCTGAATCTCCTTGTGCTGTTTTGTCTGCCCCATGACAGGATCCCCTATATAGGAGAACAATACTAGTCCACTACATTTCACCGCCCTTTACAGTACAGACAGACACACTTATTGACCTGAAGAAGGTCAGTCCTATAACATTGTGGTGTATATTAGCATTAGGTAATATAGACCTCAATGCACTTTGCTTTGACTTGAATCAGCTCCTTCCAGTGGACCCTAGGGCAATGTCCATAATGAGCCACTGGAGGGCGCCAATGTCTTAAATGTGAACACTTCAATTTGTGGATATTTGCACAGGTACTTTTATTTATTTTTTAGATGAATATCGTAATAAAAAAAACTGCATTTATATCAGCCAGTTAATGGCTGTATATAAAATATATGAATATAGTATATATCTTAGCGGTCAAGGTTTATTTATAGCTAGAACAAGGGAAGTGCTTCTAGTTTAAAGCAGTTTCTGTCAATGACAATAGGGAACAATACCATCCTGCATGAATTCAGAGTTTGGGTTTTGGGGGTAAAAAATTTAATGATTCACGCCCATAGGTGGAAGCTTTATGAAATAAAGATGCAGTCAGTGTTTCGACATGATTATGGACACAGAGAAAATGTACTGGGCATTGTACCAGCTCTTCCTCCCCTATCACAAGTACAGATGGCAGATTTGGGGTAAATTCCAATGATTTGACTTCTATTACTTACAGGGAAATTGGTTCACTTGATATTCCAAAATGTAATTCACAAATCTCTGAATTTCTCTACTGTATAACAAAATGTAAAATAACAGAAACATTGTTTTAAATTCCAATGTGTTGTTTCAAATTCTGCAATTTTACAAATGTTTAAATTGACGTTTGAATTCAGACCATCTCTGATGGTCAGGCACATCTGGGGTTGGGTTGGGTTGCGTTCAAGCCATAGAAATGTCCATTTATGTTTTTACAGAACGAAAGGGAAGCATCTGGTTGAACATATCCACAGTGGTTGCTAAGGTGACAGAACAATTGTTTCCAGGTGGAATACAAACCTATGAAATGCATTTAGAAAAAGATAGTACAATGTGTGCTGGTATTCCTATAAGAGACTGTCAGTGGTATAGATGGTTGTTGGAAACAGTATTATGGCCCCAGGGGCTCAGTATTTAAGTAATGTGCATTGTCATGCTGGAACTGTTTATTTGTTTTAACCGTTGATGTAATATGCAATAGAGGCCAATGAGATGGATGAAGAGACACGTTTTGACCTGGACGCCTAATTCTGTTCACCCATTGACCCCTTCAGAAACAAACAATGTGAGATTGTGTTGCCCAAAGGCCCTGGTGCTTTTGGTCTACAGCGAAAGTGAGAAACATGGAGCTGACGAGAAATAAAATTCACAAATGTTATCTTTTCCCTTTTAGTTTTTTCTTCCAATGGATCTCTCAGTTTGCTGCGTGAGTGATCATCACTTGATTCTTGCTATTGCTCTTACTGCTAATAATAACTTTGTTCCTCCTTCATTGTTGGACGGTTAGGCTTTGAATATTATCTTTACCTTACTACCCAGCAAACACACAAGCACCGCACAATGTTGTCTCAGTGTTTACTCCAGGTTGTGAGCTTCAACTTGGCCTTGAAAAACATGTAAGTGCTGCCATGTCTTAACAGCACTTTTAATAACTGTTAGTCTATTCCATTATTGGAAAAAGTACCCAATTGTCATACTTGAGTAAAAGATACCTTAATAGACAATGACTCAAGTGAAAGTTACCCAGTAAAATACTACTTGAGTAAAAGTCAAAGTATTTGGATTTAAATATACTTAAGTGTGAAAAGTAAATGTAATTGCTTTAAGTGTCAAAAGTAAAAGTATAAATCGTTTCAAATTCCTTTATATTAAGCAAACCAGATGGCATAATTTTCTTGTTTTTTTATTTATTTACTGATAGCCACAATCCAACACTGACATAATTTACAAACAAAGTATTTGTCCGTCAGATCAGAGGCAGTAGGGATGACCAGGGATGTTCTCTTGATAAGTTTGTGAATTTGACAATTTTCCTGTCTTGCTAAGGCCTCCCCGAGGACTGGAGTTGCCCACCCCTGTAAGCATTCCAAATGTAATGAGTACTTTTGGGTGTCAGGGAAAATGTATGGAGTAAAAAGTACATTATTTTTTAGGAATGTAGTGGAGTAAAAGTATAAGTTGTAAAAAATATAAATAGTCAAATAAAGTACAGATACCCCCAAAAAACAACTTAAGTAGTACTTTAAAGTATTTTTACTTCAAAGTACTTACACCACTGGTCTAGTCTACACCTTACTGTGGTAAAAGGTAGTCAACTCTGTTAGTGGCCAAACATTTACACAGAGCTGATTTTGTGAAACAATTCATGTTTACACTATACTGTTCAAATGTAGTCACTATTAAAGTTCAAATTTACTCTGATGGAGTTTAATTTTAACACTTGACACCAGTGAAGAGTAAATACAACAAGCAGTGTTACTATATGTTAAATTTCATCTATTCGCAGAGTAACAAACTGTGAAATTGTTAGAAAGCTAGTGTAGTGTGGGACAATACAAGAACAGCGTTAACTTCAAGTTGATTTAACACTTGTTGTGCTCTTACCTTGAGTGCATGACCAAGAAAGAACAAACTACATCGACATCTGTATTGGTTCATGGTAATAGGTTTATTGGATCACAGTTTCAATGATAACTTTCAATTATAACTTTTTACAACCAATGTAATGTTCACGTCTGTCAGGTAAGCCCGACTTTGGTGGAGGCGGATACCAAGATGTTACCGACTGAACAGGAAAGAAGTGGAAAAGAATGGCAGGAGGAAAGAAGAAAAAGAGCTCCACTACACGCAGGTTGGTTGGCGTCATTGTACCGCTTGACAATAGAAAAACAAAAGATGACCAGTGACGTCAACAACTCTTTCCCTCTGTGCAGGGATCATGCCGTCAATGGCCTCTCCCTTCTCCAGCTTCTTCTCCATCTCCACCATGAGCTTGACACCATCCACCACCATCTGGACCTGATCTACCTCAGAGGATCCCAGACGGTCAGCATTGGAGATGTCGAACACTCCACCCACGGAGGCGGTGTCCACGCCACCTGTAGAGAGCAGGGAAAAGGGAGAGAGAAGTGCGTTTAAGTGTATGTCTCAGACAATGTCTGCAAAATTACTCATACTGTAAAATATCCAAATGTCCCCAAAAATCTGTGGTGTAAAGTACTTTTTAAGTAAATATACTTTAAAGTACTACCTACGTAGTTTTTGGGGTTATCTATACTTCACTATTTATATTTTTGCCAACATTTACCTTTACTTCACTACATTCCTAAAGAAAATAATGTACTTTTTACTCCATACATTTTCCCTGACACCCAAAATTACTCGTTAGTTTGACAGGAAAATGGTCCAATTCACACACTTATCAAGAGAACATCCCTGGTCATCCCTACAGACTCTGATCTGGCGGACTCACTAAACACAAATGCTTCATTTGTAAATGATGTCTGAGTGTTGGAGTGTGCCCCTGGCTATCCTTAAAAAATATATTTAAAAAATATTTGTGCCATCTGGTTTGCTTAATATAGGGAATATGAAATGGTTTATACTTTTACTTGTACTTTGATACTTAAGTATATTTAAAACCAAATACTTTGACTTTAACTCAAGTAATATTTTACTGGGTGACTTTCACTTTTACTTGAGTCATTTTCTATTAAGGTATCTTCACTTTTTTTATTTTAAGTATGACAATTGAATACTTTTTCCACCACTGCCAAAAATAACAGACTCAATGAACAATGTTTTACGATGATGTGTTTTCCATTATATGATGCATTTTTCTTCATCATGATGATGTGGCAAGTGACACTTTGCTTCTTAAAATTCCAATATCTTGAAAACTTGACTGCTGGCTGGGACTGTACTAACAGTGAGTTAATGAAAAAAAAAAATATATATAGTTTTTTTGTGGATTTTTCCTTTAACCGCTGCGGTCATGGCTATTTCATAATAGCTTTCGCTCATTTTAATTTAATTTTTACTTGTGTTGTAAAAGGGAAGACTCTCGTGATCTGTGACGATTTAGAGTTGAATATATCAGCAGCTGCTCTGGATGTTTTTTGTTGTGTGTGTGCGTACCTGTGCCACGCTTCTGCAGATGCAGCCTGGTGGTAGTAGTAGTGTTGATCTGTCATGATACAACGGGATGCGTGAGATAACAAGCAGCATTAGTTCCGGTGCTTTGAACAAATCACGATTTCGCCGGTGTTAGAGTCTTTTGAATTCCGAAAGGGGAGGGGACATTTGACACATAGAATTGCCTGTAACTTGAAAAGCACGAGGGGTGGAGCTCTTTGTTCTTTTTCCGATCCTTGTTCTATCGCTTCTTTAAGGATAGGCGTCCCGTCAATGGGACAGTTGTAAATCATACAGCGCCTTGTCACGATTGCAGATTTTAGAGAAACAACAAATGTCGGTACATATAAGTGTCTTATATCGGCTGAAAGCTTAAATTCTTAATATAATTGCACTGTCCAATTTACAAGAGCTATTACGGCGAAAAAATGCCATACTATTATTTGAGGAGAGCTCCTAACAACAAAACACTTCTTTCACTGCGATAGGTTTGATAAATTCACCTCTGAAGGTGAAATGTGCACCTACATTTTGAAGTCTTGCTCTGATTTTTCATCCAAAGGGTCCCAGAGATAACATGAAGTGTCGTTTTGTAGATAAAAATCATTTTTCATATCCTAAAATGGTCCACATAGCATGCACGATCAATTTTGAATTTCCACTCGTTCAATTTGCAAAGAAAGGAATCTGTGAAAATCTAACCCTAAACGTTATTTCAACCAGTCAAATCACATTAGTATGTATTCCTCAGAGGTCCTAGAACGTAACCAGACTTCACTATATCACTAGGGGTGTAGTATATCCTATATGACACCATATTTGGTCAGAGAGCGATGCCTTCATGGCACACCGATGACGCGGACGCTCTTCACTTGAACGACTCTAACTTTGTCAAATAAGCACCGATCGGGGTCAAAGCCTGCTAGATAGCCAATGATCTGGGCTTTACGGGAGTATCCGGAAACCATGTATCTGTCGTAAAATGTAGCTACTAACCTTGTACGACAGCATGCCTTTTCCTTTTGGACATAAATTATAAGAATATTCAGAGTTATGAAGTTATGAAAACTGGTTGTTTTGCAAATGTTGAACTTATAATATGGCTACTAATACTGGAAAAGCTAAATCAAAGTCCAAGTATACAGATTTGATGATATTCTTGCAGAAAAATGTAATATGAATGCAAATGTCTCCTTCACGATTTGTCAAAATGTACCTGGGTGACTTCACACTAAATGCCATGTAGTTCGCTCATACTTCAAGTTATCCGTCTGAAACTTTGTACATACACTGCTGCCATCTTTTGGACATAATCGGAATTACAACCAGAGTGATGACTGGAACATTGACCTTTCTGTTGCATTTCAAAGACTCTGGCAGAAAAAAAAGTTCAGGGCCTGAGCTACAGGCAGTTAGATTTGGGTATGTCATTTAGGCGAAAATGTAAAAAAGGGGGAGCTATCCCTGGACCGAAATCTTAATTGAGCATCGGACCAGTTACGCAAGACTTTAGTTCTGGGTTAACATCAATTAATATTCTTGTAATTGTCTCCCTGCACTTCCATTGTGTTAGGAGTGTTTTTGTGTCATGTCAAAATGGTTTGAGTACCAGTACATACCCTTTTCAGACCAACGCAGAAGCGTCTGAAGACCTCCTTCATGTTGCCGCCCTTCTCCATGGAGATGACACGCAGGTGATCCTCCTCATTCACCCAGACCAAGAAGCTCTTGGCATCGTTATGCCTTCAGAAAGGAGGGATGAGGTTTCACATGATACTACACTATGATACATTGTGGGATATTCTGTACAGTACAATACAGTATTGTTTTGGTTGACTATTGGTATGGGTCTGTGTTCTGGGTACATACCAGATTCCTCTTGCATCGGGCCAGTCACGGGCCATACCAGCGCCCAGCAGCAGGGGGGAGACGGGCTTGTCAAACAAGAAATGGTCAGCGATAAGCTGCTCCTGCTCGGCATCGGTCATCTTATTCAAGGGGTAGTACTTTCGCTTGAATTCACCGTCCAGGGTGTTCAGAGCTGGAGGGACAGAAAGCCCCTCAGTACTCGTAACATGGTATCTCCCTGCCTGGAGTTATCTGACACCATGCACTAGTCATTGCAGCTAAGGATTCACTTTTGATCTCTATTTCCAATTAATCTGAGGAGTGGCTAAGAATTCAGATCTCCATTTCCCTTTTGTGTGTTTTACTGCCTAGCTTCATGCATAATCCTGTGTATGCATATGTCTTGTAGCTATTGATAGCGGGAGGCTCACCCTCGACGGACAGTTTCTCCACTGCTCTGCGCTCGCCACGGCTGTTGTGGGGGGGGCAGGGTGTATCCCTTGATGCTGCGGCCGGTACGCACACGGCTGGACAGGACGTAGTTGGGGTCCAGGTCATCACCTCCCTATACAGAGAGAAGGTCACAACAGAGTTTCAGACCAGAACATTTAAAGTGTCTCAAAGAAGTTTGTGATTCACAACCTCCTATGTAGAGATTATTCAAACATTCTTACACTGCTTTTACTCAGCAGTACTCTTTGGCATTTCGTATAGGAAATGAAACCCATAAAACATGTCAGAAGAATTAGACTCTACCTTCAGGTTCTCAAAGTTCAGGTCGGTCTTGTGCTTGTCTGTGGGCTTGTATCCACTATGACGGTCTGAGATGATGGGGTCCAACAGATCCTTGAAGATCTCGTAGGACTCCTCATCACCATCCACGCAGCCAACGGTCATGATGAAGGCGTGACCTGAGGAAAGGAGGGGGAGGACGGTAAAAAGGCAGCACATCTACATAGTAGGCTAACTGACATTAATATACCACTGTTGTTTGAAAAATACTCAGGGGGTGTTTGGGAGATATGTGGCACTCACCAAGGTTGTCGACACCGGTCTGGATGACGTCATCCAAAGTGAAGCCAGAGGGGGTCTGCTTGTCCCTCAGCTTGGCGTACATGTCCTTGGTCAGCACCTTGGCCATGTGGTTGTTGTGCTTGGTGAGGTCAGGGTACTCCTCCTCAACTTTGAAGTTGAGTTTGAAGTTGTTGTGGGTGTTACCGAAAGGCATGATTGCGTTTCTAACACTGCAGGGGGGTACATTATAGAATAGCTTTGATCTTTAGAGTCCATAATTTGCATGGAAAACAGCACAGTATAGACACATTAGGAACCCATGGAAAACGTTTAAACCACCAAACCTAATAGTAACCTATCAAGGACGTTCCCAGACACTGACAGTGGAAGATAGTCAAAAGAACAGCTGCAAACGTCAGTCAATGTCCCCATCCACTGGGTCAAGTTTCTGTTTGGAATAGATACGGGGGAGGAGCACTTGTGCGTTGAATATTTTTAACATCCTTATCCCAAACCTCACACAACAAGATCGCATAGGTTCCCTTCGAAATTCGCCGTTTATGGATAAACGTCTATTTTTTTGTGTACGGGGTGAATGTGGACAAAGGGAATAAACAGAAGGGCCATTCAAGAGAGGGGTTGAGTGTGAGATATGGGTAAGAGGGCTGAAGAGAGGATTATATATGGTGGCTGGAATGTTGATGAGGTTGTGAGGTCAGCCTGATCACTAGAAATTGCCCACTAGGTAGAAACTGGTTGCATCAATGTTGTTTCCACGTCATTTCAACAACAAAAAATTACATCTGATGACGTTGAATCAACTTTGAAAACTGATTGGATTTGCAAAAAGTCATCAATGTAATGGAATTTATTATTGTTTTCACCCAATTTATAACCTAAATCAAATTATGTGAAATCCTTTGTTGATTTCACGTTAATTCATGTTAGTTGACATCTCAACCAAAAATATATCAAAACTAAATGTTGAAATGACATCTGTGCCCAGTTGGAGACTTCGATTTAGGATGTTTGAAGATCCTGAGGACGTCAATATATACTGCTCAAAAAAATAAAGGGAACACTAAAATAACACATCCTAGATCTGAATGAATTAAAAATCTTATTAAATACTTTTTCTTTACATAGTTGAATGTGCTGACAACAAAATCACACAAAAATAATCAATGGAAATCCAATTTATCAACCCATGGAGGTCTGGATTTGGAGTCACACTCAAAATTAAAGTGGAAAAACACACTACAGGCTGATCCAACTTTGATGTAATGTCCTTAAAACAAGTCAAAATGAGGCTCAGTAGTGTGTGTTGCCTCCACGTGCCTGTATGACCTCCCTACAACGCCTGGGCATGCTCCTGATGAGGTGGCGGATGGTCTCCTGAGGGATCTCCTCCCAGACCTGGACTAAAGCATCCACGAACTCCTGGACAGTCTGTGGTGCAACGTGGCGTTGGTGGATGGAGCGAGACATGATGTCCCAGATGTGCTCAATTGGATTCAGGTCTGGGGAACGGGCGGGCCAGTCCATAGCATCAATGCCTTCCTCTTGCAGGAACTGCTGACACACTCCAGCCACATAAGGTCTAGCATTGTCTTGCATTAGGAGGAACCCAGGGCCAACCGCACCAGCATATGGTCTCACAAGGGGTCTGAGGATCTCATCTCGGTACCTAATGGCAGTCAGGCTACCTCTGGCGAGCACATGGAGGGCTGTGCGGCCCCCCAAAGAAATGCCACCCCACACCATGACTGACCCACCGCCAAACCGGTCATGCTGGAGGATGTTGCAGGCAGTAGAACGTTCTCCACGGCGTCTCCAGACTCTGTCACGTCTGTCACGTGCTCAGTGGGAACCTGCTTTCATCTGTGAAGAGCACAGGGCGCCAGTGGCGAATTTGCCAATCTTGGTGTTCTCTGGCAAATGCCAAATGTCCTGCACGGTGTTGGGCTGTAAGCACAACCCCCACCTGTGGACGTCGGGCCCTCATACCACGCTCATGGAGTCTGTTTCTGACCGTTTGAGCAGACACATGCACATTTGTGGCCTGCTGGAGGTCATTTTGCAGGGCTCTGTCAGTGCTTCTCCTGCTCCTCCTTGCACAACGGCGGAGGTAGTGGTCCTGCTGCTGGGTTGTTGCCCTCCAACGGCCTCCTCCACATCTCCTGATGTACTGGCCTGTCTCCTGGTAGCGCCTCCATGCTCTGGACACTATGCTGACAGACACAGCAACCTTCTTGCCACAGCTCGCATTGATGTGCCATCCTGAATGAGCTGCACTACCTGAGCCACTTGTGTGGGTTGTAGACTCCGTCTCATGCTACCACTAGAGTGAAAGCACCGCCAGCATTCAAAATTGACCAAAACATCAGCCAGGAAGCATAAGAACTGAGAACTGGTCTGTGGTCACTACCTGCCGAACCACTCCTTTATTGGGGGTGTCTTGCTAATTGCCTATAATTTCCACCTGTTGTCTATTCCATTTGCACAACAGCATGTGAAATTTATTGTCAATCAGTGTTGCTTCCTAAGTGGACAGTTTGATTTCACAGAAGTGTGATTGACTTGGAGTGACATTGTGTTGTCTAAGTGTTCCCTTTATTTTTTTGAGCAGTGTATAAACTTGGCAAAAAAAGAAACGTCCTCTCACTGTCAACTGCATTTATTTTCAGCAAACTTAACATGTGTAAATATTTGTATGAACATAACAAGATTCAACAACTGAGACATAAACTGAAGAAGTTCCACAGACGTGACTAACAGAAATTGAATAATGTGTCCTTGAACAAAGGGGGGGTCAAAAGTAACAGTCAGTATCTGGTGTGGCCACCAGCTGCATTAAGTACTGCAGTGTATCTCCTCCTCATGGACTGCACCAGATTTGCCAGTTTTTTCTGGGAGATCTTACCCCACTCTTCCACCAAGGCACCTGCAAGTTCCCAGACATTTCTGGGGGGGAATGGCCCTAGCCTTCACCCTCCAATCCAACAGGTCTCAGACGTGCTCAATGGGATTGAGATCCAATGCCACCAGCCATGGCAGAACACTGACATTCCTGTCTTTCAGGAAATCGCGCACAGAACGAGCAGTATGGCTGGTGGCATTGTCATGCTGGAGGGTCATGTCAGGATGAGCCTGCAGGAAGGGTACCACATGAGGGAGGAGGATGTCTTCCCTGTAACGCACAGCGTTGAGATTGTCTGCAATGACAACAAGCTCAGTCCAATGATGCTGTGACACACCGCTGCAGACCATGATGGACCCTCCACCTCCAAATCGATCCCGCTTCAGAGTATAGGCCTCGGTGTAACGCTCATTCCTTAGACAATAAACGCAAATCCGACCATCACTCCTGGTGAGATAAAACCGCGACTCGTCAGTGAAGAACACTTTTTGCCAGTCCTGTCTAGTCCAGCGATGGTGGGTTTGTGCCCATAGGCGTCATTGTTGCCGGTGATGTCTGGTGAGGACCTGCCAAACAACAGGCCTACAAGGCCTCAGTCCAGCCTCTCTCAGGCTTTTGTGGACATTCTGAGCACTGATGGAGGGATTGTGCGTTCCTGGTGTAACTCGAGCAGTTGTTGTTGCCATCCTGTACCTGTCCAGCAGGTGTGATGTTCGGATGTACCGATCCTATGCAGGTGTTGTTACACGTGGTCTGCCACTGCGAGGACGATCAGCTGTCCTTCCTGTCGCCCTGTAGCGCTGTCTATGTGTCTTTCAGTACGGACATTGCAGTTTATTGCCCTGGCCACGTCTACAGTCCTCATGCCTCCTTGCAGCATGCCCAAGGCACGTTCACGCAGATGAGCAGGGACCCTGGGCATCTTTCTTTTGGTGTTTTTCAGAGTCAGTAGAAAGGCTTCTTTAGTGTCCTAAGTTTTCATAACTGTGACCTTAATTGCCTACCGTCTGTAAGCTGTTAGTGTCTTAACGACCGTTCCACAGGTTCCACAGGTTCATTAATTGTTTATGGTTCATTGAACAAACATGGGAAACAGTGTTTAAACCCTTTACAATGAAGATCTGTGAAGTTATTTGGATTTTTATGAATTATCTTTGAAGGACAGGGTCCTGAAAAAGGGCTGTTTATTTTTTTGCTGAGTTTATTTGCACGTTGATAAGCTAGCTAGTTAACGGCCGTGTTGTCTGTAAAGTTAGCTAGTAGTGGGCAAGTTAGCCGTAAGTTAGCAGTGCATTTACTCGCCTCAGCGCTGTTTCTAACCTTTGTCATTTTGTGTACGTTTTATATTAACCGAAATAGCTATGTTACCAAAAAATGCATCGTCAGCAAACATTACAGTAGAACTGAACACATGGTGTCCCTGCAGTTTAATGTTTGACTGCTAGGCAAGCTAGCCAGGCAGAGAGGAATGAACAATATGTATCTAGCTAGCAAACTAAACCTAGCTATCTAGCGACACCTGTCCTTGCCGAAACCTTTGTGTTGTTCACGTATTCACAACATGTTAGGCAGCACTGCAAATGTTGACCTTGTGCAATAGTTATCTAGCCAATAATCTAACAGCCAAACTAGCTAAATTAAATAACTGGGCTGGCTAGTAAGATAGATAACAAGCAGCTCTTCCAAGTCCGATAGGATTGCGATGTTTCCGTTTTATTTTCCTGACATTGTCATAGATTTTAATACAAGTCTTCTTTTAGGTATAGGTATTCAGACGTTCCTGAGTACTGATACAGAGCTCATTCTTGAGGCAGCTAATGAAGCACACACGAAGAATGGAACACTACTCAACAATCTGTCTGTGAAATCAGACATCCTGGAAACTGTCTGAAAGGATCTTCCAGTTTACAGCCTATCCGCCAAGTCTACAAATTTGCCAAGTTGCAGTAGCTTTGGTAAAAAAGTAGCCATGCCTTAAAGAGTCTGGGTCCTTCTCAGGCCTGTACGGATGGCAAACCAGCCTGAAGTACAAGATGGGCAATTACAGATCGAAACTGAGAGGAATTGGATTCTCCAGAACTGGAAGTGAACACTGTCAAGAGAAAATCAGAGAACAGGCCCGTTGCCAAAAACATTTTTTTTTAAAACAAATTATGCAGAGGTAAATTACCTCCCACCCTGCTGGAGAAACCCTGGAGAGGGAGCGAGTGGAGCTACTGGGAGAAGTACAAGTACATGACAATGTTTGTATGCCCAATAATGTTTGTACCATGTTTTTGTGCTGCTACTATGTTGTTGTCATGTTGTCTTGCTACCATTGCTGTGTTGTCATGTTTTGCTGCCTTGTTATGTTGTTGTCTTAGCTCTCTTTATGTAGTGTTGTGTCTCTCTTGTTGTGATTGTCCTATATTTCTATTGTATATATTTTTTTTTATCACAGGCACCCGTCCCCGCAGGAGGCCTTTTGCCTTTTGGTAGGCCGTCATTGTAAATAAGAATTTGTTCTTAACTGACTTGCCTAGTTAAATAAAGTTTAAATAAAAATAAATAAATAAAAAACTACAACATTGTGAGTTGCAAAATATAATTCAGGCCCTTCCTGTGAAGGACTTCAAAGAAAGATGGCTAGCCCTGTTTGAGCCCACTCAGGTACAAAATACAGCTGAATTAAAATAGTCATTGTAGGTAAAAAGTGTATATTGATTTAAATATTTTGTGTTGTCTTGACCTAATATTCTAATCTACAATTAAATATACATTAAAGATTAGTCTGAACATTCTCACTTTGCACATGCTTTGGAAGGGGTTTCCCAATAGCATTATGGCTCTCAGATCATCTGTTCAGAAGATCTCTCTCATTACGGAAGAGTTCAGAAGAATTACAACTGTTGCTCGAGTCCACCTTTATGCAGAATCTGGACGAATGTACACCAAAACTATTGGACTTGTTTAAGTCAAAAGGAGGTGCTATGAAGGCGGACATGCAGAAAATCCTTGAAGTTCTGTACCGGGTACAGTATGCACAGTAACACTTTCACAATAGTATGTATATAGGTTATACTGTATGTATTCAGTTGCCAGTAGTAAAATGCAATTATTTGTATAACTTACTTACTTACTGACTTTATTGTCCCCATGGGGAAATTTTGTTGCAGTGTCATGTACACGTTAAAGTGGCGTTTAAATACAAAACAAAATTGACAATACAACTTTCATAACAGTTACATACCAATTAAAAAAATGTTTTAAAGACTAGCCTGCTGGCCTTACTGAGTCGATAGGAATATTAGCCCGAGCTATTTAGGAGGGATATCACACCTGGCACAAATTACTGTCTTGTTCTGTTTTTCCTGCTGAGGGGTGCCCTATACCTGCGCCCAGAGGGGAGTAGTTCAACGTCCGGGTACAGGGGGTGGCTTGGATCTAAAATTATTTTGTGAGCCTTGCGGAGGGCCCTGACCTTAAAGATCTCATTCAGGCCTGTCTGTTTGACTCTCAGCATATTTCTCTGGCTGACATCATATTACAGTGCAACACCATCCAGGAAAGAAGAGACAGTGTGGTCCATGGCCTGATCATATACCTCGGTGAGTGGGTTGAAGACCTTATCACAGAATAAAAGGTAGTTTTTATTTTTGTAACCTTATTTATCTCTAAATGAGCTATCTTCCTTTCTTTCCACTTCTCTCCTCTCAAATTGCACAGTTAATCTAGTAGCCTAGTCTGTTATTTCTTCATTTTTTCACTCAGGATGCTGATGACACCGTGATCTGAGAGGACCTCGTTCAGCATGTGATGAATGTGTTCACTGTGAAGCATCTGCACCAAAATATAGAGCACGTGATCTGCATCAAAGGAGCAGAGGTCCTGACTGGTATTCCAGTGTTAGTCATGTACATTGTTTATGGGCCTCATCTATGGCTGAAATCTAAGGAGATATCAGAGATATCTATGAGAACTCTCAAAGGGCCACTCACAAATTGTGGTCTAAACGCTACTCAGTAAGCTGAAAAGATAGTTGCTAGGTGATGTAGGAGCTACAGTTTAGATTATGGTCTTTGTCGGGTGAAGTCATAAGAGACATTGTCAATTCCTGTTAAAAAAACATCTTTGTGTGTGAAACTTGTACGTGAAAACTTTGGAATTACCTGGATTTCTGCATAAATTCGTCATAAAATTTGATCTGATCTTCATCTAAGTCACAACAATAGACAAACAGCTTAAACTAATAACACAAACAATTATACGTTTTCATGTCTTATTGAACACACTGTGTAAACATTCACAGTGTAGGGTGGAAAAAGTATGTGAACCCTTGGATTTAATAACTGGTTGACCCTCCTTTGGCAGCAATAAACTCAACCAAATGTTTTCTGTAGTTGCGGATCAGACCTGCACAACGGTCAGGAGGAATTTTGGACCAGTCATCTTTACAAAACTGTTTCAGTTCAGCAATATTCTTAGGATGTCTGGTGTGAACCGTTCTCGAGGTCATGCCACAACATTTTAAATCGGGTTGAGGTCAGGAATCTGACTGGACCACTCCAGAAGGCGTATTTTCTTCTGTTGAAGCCATTCTGGTGTTGATTTACTTCTGTGTTATGGGTCGTTGTCCTGTTGCATCACCCAACTTCTGTTGAGCTTCAATTGGCGGACAGATAGTCTTACATTCTCCTGCAAAATGTCATGATAAACTTGGGAATTAATTTTCATGTTGACGATAGAAAGCTTTCCAGGCCCTAAGGCAGCAAAGCAGCTCCAAACCATGATGCTCCCTCCACCATACTTTACAGTTGGGATGAGGTTTTGATGTTGGGTGCTGTGCTGTGCCTTTTTTTCTCCACACATAGTGTTGTGTGTTCCTTCCAAACAACTCAACTTTAGTTTCATCTGACCACAGAATATTTTGCAAGAAGCGCTGTGGAACATCCAGGTGCTCTTTTGCGAACTTCAGCAGTGGCTTCTTCCTTTGGTTGAAAACTAATTTCTATGGGGGTAAACATAGGAAAAGCGGCACAGCACTGCATCCAGAAAAACTTTGCTTTCAAACTAGGGATTTTGTGTAATTGAGGTAAACAGTAATTCTGCTCATAGATTATGCATGTATGAACTACACATTGACACATCCAGACCAAAGTGGGAGGTTTAAAAACACTTAGTAGTTGCCAAAGTTCGGGAGCATGTCTTTAAGAAGTTTCTCAGATGGATTATATATATATTTTTTACATTTTACACCAAAGTAGAGTAATTCCAACAAAAACCAGTGATGGCCAGTGTTATCTTAATTTGCAACCATTTACTGAGTTACAGAATACATGTGAAATTTACACTTTTGAACTTGTACCATTAACTCTGTGTAGTGTGGGACCATATAGAGACTTTTTGATTGTTAAGTTGAACACTGTTAGACTTGATTTAACATTTGCAGTGACTTATCATGAGTGCATGACCAAGAAAGACCAATCTGTTTTGGTTCATGAGGCCAAGTTTATTTAATCACAGTTTCAAATATCATTTTTCTAAAACCAAATTTCAAATGTACGTGATGCCACATCTGTCAGGCAAGCTGACTTCAGTGGAAACTGATCCAGGATGTTGCAAACTGAACAAGAGAGAAGTGGAAAAAATGGCGCAAGGAAGAAAAGGAAAGGAAAAAACAAAAGGCTGAAGGAAAGAAGAAAAATAGGTGAGCAGTGAAGAGTCTCTAGAGCGAGCATCAGTTTACTCTAAGCGCCGGTTGGTTGGCTCAATGGCACATAACTTGACAATAGAAAAACAAAATACGACCAGCGACATCAACAACTCTTTACTTCTGGGCGGGGATCATGCCGTCAATGGCCTCTCCCTTCTCCAGCTTCTTCTCCATCTCCACCATGAGCTTGACACCATCCACCACCATCTGGACCTGATCTACCTCAGAGGATCCCAGACGGTCAGCGTTGGAGATGTCGAACACTCCACCCACGGAGGCGGTGTCCACGCCACCTGTAGAGAGCAGGGAAAAGGGAGAGAGAAGCGGGTTTAAGTGTATGTCTCAGACAATGTCTGCAAAATTACTCATACTGTAAATTATCCAAATATCACCAAAAATAACAGACTCAATGAACAGACGTCCTAACCGCTGTGGACATGGCTATTTCAGAATAGCTTTTGCACATCTTAGTCTCTGTTCCTTTTTACATGTTTTATTGTAAAAGGGAAGACTGCCGTGATCTGTGACAATTTAGAGTTGAATATATCAGCAGCTGCTCTGGATGTTTTTGTTGTGCGTGTGTGTACCTGTGCCACGCTTCTGCAGACGCAGCCTGGTCAGGATCTCCTCAAACTTGGCGTGTGTGCTCAGCTTAGGCAGCTTGACGTGCACGCCACCACGCAGACCAGTTCCCAAGTTGGAGGGGCAGGTCAGCACATAGCCAAGATGCTCGTTCCACATGAAGCCGTGGTTGTGCTTCTTGAAAGTCTCCTCAATCTGTCAGGTGAAATAAACAACCCTGTATCAACATTCTTGTAATTGTCTCTCTGCGTTTTCATGTCTTTTCATTGTGTTAGGGGTGTTTTTCTACCATGTCAAAATGGCAGCCAGGTTACCCATGATACAAGTCAGTATTCAACGTCCATCCATGTCTGAGAACGTCAGGCGATGACGTGGAAACTGACCACTAGGGGGCAACAGTGAGCACACCTACTTGTTACCTTCAAGTAGGTGTCAGTTTTGCTAGGTTGTTGTGGACGGGGCTTGGGGATGGGCGTAAGCATCTGCCTCTGATTCCAAAGTTTTTGAGATTTTTGTTTTACGCCAATCCTTAATAAACTTAACCCTTACCTTAACCATTCAGAGTTAATGCCTAAATTTACAATTTCGGAGCCAAAACTTAACCCTAACCTTGAAAATGTAACCTTAAACATTTCGAAATGTGATGTTTGAGAAACATGGATGAATGTCTAATTCTGACGTGAGACTGTGAGAGCTAGTTGTAAAATGGTTTGAGTACCAGTACATACCCTTTTCAGACCAACGCAGAAGCGTCTGAAGACCTCCTTCATGTTGCCGCCCTTCTCCATGGAGATGACACGCAGGTGATCCTCCTCATTCACCCAGACCAAGAAGCTCTTGGCATCGTTATGCCTTCAGAAAGGAGGGATGAGGTTTCACATGATACATCACTATGATACATTGTGGGATATTCTGTACAGTACAATACAGTATTGTTTTGGTTGACTATTGGTATGGGTCTGTGTTCTGGGTACATACCAGATTCCTCTTGCATCGGGCCAGTCACGGGCCATACCAGCGCCCAGCAGCAGGGGGGAGACGGGCTTGTCAAACAAGAAATGGTCAGCGATAAGCTGCTCCTGCTCGGCATCGGTCATCTTATTCAAGGGGTAGTACTTTCCCTTGAATTCACCGTCCAGGGTGTTCAGAGCTGGAGGGACAGAAAACCCCTCAGTACTCTTAACATGGTATCTCCCTGCCTGGAGTTATCTGACACCATGCACTAGTCATTGCAGCTAAGGATTCACTTTTGATCTCTATTTCCAATTAATCTGAGGGGTTCCTAAGAATTGGATCTCCGGCCTCCCGAGTGGTGGTGTTGCGGCATCACTACTGCCTGGGGTTCGATCCCAAGCTGTGTCACAACCAGCCGTTACCGGGGGTCCCATAGGGCGGTGCACAAGTGGCCCAGTGTCCTCTGGGTTAGGGGAGAGTTTGGCCGGGGGGGCTTTACTTGGCTCATTGCGCTCTAACGACTCCTTTTGGTAGGCCGAGCACCTGCAAGCTGACTTCGGTCGTCAGTTGAACAGTGTTTCCTCCGACACATTGGTGCAGCTGGCTTCTGGGTTAAGCGAGCGGGTGTTAAGAAGCACGGCTTGGCACGTCATGTTTCTGAGTACACATGATTCGACCATCGGCTCTCCTGAGACCGTTGGGGAGTTGCAGCGATGAGACAAGATCATAATTGGATCGCAATTGGATCTCACGAAATTGGAGAGAAAAAGGAGGTAAATGTTTTTAAATAAATAAATACATTTGGATCTCCATTTCCCTTTTGTTCGTTTTATTGCCTAGCTTCATGCATAATCCTGTGTATGCATATGTCCTGTAGCTATTGATAGCTGGGAGGCTCACCCTCGACGGACAGTTTCTCCACTGCTCTGCGCTCGCCACGGCTGTTGTGGGGGGGCAGGGTGTATCCCTTGATGCTGCGGCCGGTACGCACACGGCTGGACAGGACGTAGTTGGGGTCCAGGTCATCACCTCCCTATACAGAGAGAAGGTCACAACAGAGTTTCAGACCAGAACATTTAAAGTGTCTCAAAGAAGTTTGTGATTCACAACCTCCTATGTAGAGATTATTCAAACATTTTCACACTGCTTTTACTCAGCAGTACTCTTTGGCATTTCGTATAGGAAATGAAACCCATAAAACATGTCAGAAGAATTAGACTCTACCTTCAGGTTCTCAAAGTTCAGGTCGGTCTTGTGCTTGTCTGTGGGCTTGTATCCACTATGACGGTCTGAGATGATGGGGTCCAACAGATCCTTGAAGATCTCGTAGGACTCCTCATCACCAGCCACGCAGCCAACAGTCATGATGAAGGGGTGACCTGAGGACAGAGAGAGAGGAGTGGAGGAGGAGGGTAAGAAGGCAGCACATTACAAAGCACATCTACATTAGTAGACTAACTGACATTAATATACCACTCTGTGGTGTGAAAATTATGCAATAAATATCTTGCTGCATATTTAATAAGGTAACCTGCATATCTATACTATAAATGGCACCGGAGAAGAATGCTCTACGTTAATCTACGTGTCCCCAACCAATTGTGTTTTTTTGTTTGTTTATTTGTGTTGCTTGTAACTTATTTTGTACATAATGTTGCCGCTATCGTCTCTTATGACCGAAAACAACTTCGAATAAACCCCCACTTCCTTCCATTCTGCTAGCAAAAGTGCAATCTTTGGAGAATAAAATTGATGACCTACACAAAAGATTAAACTACCAACGGGACATTCAAAACTGTAATATCTTATGCTTCACGGAGTCGTGGCTGAACGACGACACTATCAACATACAGCTGTCTGGTTATACGCTGTACCGGCAGGACAGAACAGCGCCGTCTGGTAAGACAAGGGGTGGCGGACTATGTATTGTTGTAAATAACAGCTGGTGCACGATATCTAAGGAAGTCTTGAGCTATTGCTCGCCTGAGGTAGAGTATCTCATGATAAGTTGTAGACCACACTATCTACCTAGAGGGTTTTCATCGGTATTTTTCGTAGCTGTTTACATACCACCACAGACTGAGGCTGGCACTAAGACAGCATTGAATGAGCTGTATTCCACCATAAGCAAACAAGAAAATGCTCACCCAGAGGCGGCACTCCTAGTAGCCGGGGACTTTAATGCAGGGAAACTTAAATCCGTTTTACCAAATTTTTTATCAGCATGTTAGATGTGCAACCAGAGGGAAAAATCTCTGGACCACCTATACTCCACACACAGAGATGCATACAAAGCTCTCCCTTGCCCTCCATTTGGCAAATCTGACCATAATTCTATCGTCCTGATTCCTGCGTACAAACAAAAATTAAAGCAGGAAGCACCAGTGACAAGATCAATAAAAAAGTGGTCAGATGAAGCAGATGCTAAGCTACAGGACTGTTTTGCTAGCACAGACTGGAATATGTTCTGGGATTCCTCCGATGGCATTTAGGAGTACACCACATCAGTCAATGGCTTCATCAATAAGTGCATCGATGATGTCGCCCCCACAGTGACCGTACGTACATACCCCAACCAGAAGCCATGGATTACAGGCAATATCCGCACTGAGCTAAAGGCTAGAGCTGCCGCTTTCAAGGAGCAAGACTCTAACCCATAAGTTTATAAGAAATCCTGCTATGCCCTCCGACGAACCATCAAACAGGCAAAGCGTCAATACAGGACTAAGATTGAATCGTACTACACCGTCGCTGACGCTCGTCGGATGTGGCAGGGCTTGCAAACCATTACAGACTACAAAGGGAAGCACAGCCGAGAGCTGCCCAGCAACACAAGCCTACTAGACGAGCTAAACTACTTCTACGCTCGCGTCGAGGCAAATAACACTGAAACATGCATGAGAGCACCAGCTGTTCCGGACGACTGTGTGATCACGCTCTCTGCAGCCGATATGAGTAAGACCTTTAAACAGGTCAACATTCACAAGGCCGTAGGGCCAGACGGATTATCAGGACGTGTACTGCAAGCATGCGCTGACCAACTGGCAAGTGTCTTCCCTGACATTTTCAACCTCTCCCTGTCCGAGTCTGTAATACCAACATATTTTAAGCAGACCACCATAGTGTCTGTGTCCAAGAACACTAAGGTAACCTGCCTAAATGACTATCGACCCGTATCACTCACGTCTGTGGCCATGAAGTGCTTTGAAAGGCTGGTCATGGCTCACATCAACACCATTATCCCAGAAACCCTAGACCCACTCCAATTTGCATACCGCCCCAACAGATCCACAGATTACGACGAGACAGTCTATAGGGAAGATGTCAGAGACCTGGCCGTGTGGTTCCAGGACAACAATCTCTCTCTCAACGTGATCAAGACAAAGGAGACGATTGTGGACTACAGGAAAAAGAGGACTGAGCACGCCCCCATTCTCATCGACGGGGCTGCAGTGGAGCAGGTTGAGAGCTTCAAGTTCCTTGGTGTCCACATCACCAAGAAACTAACATGGTCCAAGCACACCAAGACAGTCATGAAGAGGGCACGACAAAACCTTTTCTGACTGAAAAGATTTGGCATGGGTCCTCAGATCCTCAAAAGGTTCTACAGCTGCACCATCAAGAACATCCTGACTGGTTGCATCACTGCCTGGTATGGCAACTGCTCGGCCTCCGACCGCAAGGCACTACAGAGGGTCATCTATGCATAGTCACTTTAATAACTCTACCTACATGTAAATATTACCTCAACTAACCGGTGCCCCCGCACATTGACTCTGTACCGGTACCCTCCTGTATATAGTCTCGCTATTGTTATTTTACTGCTGCTCTTTAATTACTTGTTACTTTTTTTTCTAATTCTTAGCTGTATTTTTTAACTGCATTGTTGGTTAGGGGCTCGTAAGTAAGCATTTCACTGTAAGGTCTACACCTGCTGTATTTGGCGCGTGTGACTAATACAATTTGATTTGATTTGAGTTGTATGGTTGTGGTATTAGTATGTCTTGAGCTAGCTGAGGATTTAAAAACAATCTAAGTATGTATTTCAGCATCCCGGTGCTGAAATACACAACCATATAAATCAAATCATCCCGGTGCTGAAATACACAACCATATAAATCAAATCATCCCAGTGCTGAAATACATACTGAGATTATTTTTTTTATCCTCAGCTAGCTCAAGACATAGTAATACCACAACCATATAATATACTATACCACAACCATATAACATAACATTTCAGAATTGACATTATTAGAAGTAAGTTAACTGATGGTGACTCAGTGACTCAGGTCTTGAGCAATGTATGTACAGCTCTGTAAGTCACTTTGGATATAAGCGTCTGCTAAATGGCATATATTATTTTCCTATGTAATTATTGCAATGGTATTAGGATCGATCAATCCCTAGAGCGCTAACTTGGTTGTGCAGACCGTCTCAGTTCTATCTTTGACAGTTGTGTTTGTGGTGGTTGGTGGCTATCCTCAGGGGGTGTTTGGGAGATATGTGGCACTCACCAGGGTTGTCGACACCGGTCTGGATGACGTCATCCAAAGTGAAGCCAGAGGGGGTCTGCTTGTCCCTCAGCTTGGCGTACATGTCCTTGGTCAGCACCTTGGCCATGTGGTTGTTGTGCTTGGTGAGGTCAGGGTACTCCTCCTCAACTTTGAAGTTGAGTTTGAAGTTGTTGTGGGTGTTACCGAAAGGCATGATTGCGTTTCTAACACTGCAGGAGGGAAAGAAAATTAAGAAATCTTCAGATATTTATTGTCTAGTTGCACAGAAAACAATCCACAAATCGCAATAGTAACCGATTTGAAAGGAAGTTCCCTGACACTGACAGCTGAGTAAAGTCTACAAGGAGTGCTCTGTCTCAGGGCAAGAGAAACTTCCTTAGCCCAACATTTAAAAGATTACTGCGGGATACTCGATAGAACAGCTGCAAAAACTCCTAGTGGTGTGGATACCCCGTATCCTAGTTACAAATGTCAGTCAACGTCCCCGTCCATTGGGTCATGTTTCTGTTCGGAATAGATAAGGGGGAGGAGCACTTGTGTGTTGGGTATTTTTAACACCCTCAACCCAAACCTCACATCCTCTTCAACATTCCACCCTTATCCTATATTCCCTTTGCCCTCTTACATATGCAACATATTTCCAACCCCTCCTCTCCACTCATGCAAAAAGCCCCCCTCTTCATGTCATGCAGCCCCTCTTGGTTTTCCATCACAATATCTTGGAACATTTAGCTACCTTGATGCTCATCACACATGAAGTCTTGTGAAACAACATTGCTGTTTTAAAGGTCAACTCATGAATTAAATTGTATTCACTATACTTGATAGACCATTCTCAAATTCATAAATTGTATTTAATTTATTTTCCTTAAATGCATTTGGTTGGCATGGAATTTACCTCAACTTTTCTTGAAATATTTATTTTAAAAATGAGCACATGATCTCGACTTAACTATTGACGCACTTGTTGCATCACATGCCCATGTCCAAAAGCAATGAAAAGGGTGTGACTTACAGTAACTGTCCGAAAGCAATTGCTGGACATTCTAGACCAGCTATCTTTTTACACCTGTTCCACAGCTGTGTATAGCCCTCATACTGTATCTGATTGTGATACACTTACTTATTTATCTCAGTATCCGCACCAGAGAACCATTTGCTGACACAAAGCTTATAAAACTTTGCAACAGTTCACAACTTTACAATTCACATCTTCATTTCCAGAAAAAAATGATCATCAAATGAGCCAAGAGAATCAGACTCCTATTAAGATATGCTGTTCATTATCCCACTGATCTGAAACCCTTCCAGATTGCCCACATATGTACATTTACTGACCCAGGACTTATTTTTGCATCATTAAGTATATGCCTCATTTAAGTATATTGTTATTTGAATTAATTATTTGCACAGAAGAAAAATACAAAATTATATGATTAAAACTAAAAAACGAAAGAAAAGTGTGTAGGAGAGGTAAGAAAAACCTGAGGAGCTTTAAAAGCACCTCTCCCTTTCAAATAGGGACACGCCAAAATAACAGAACTCAGCTAACTCAAAAATGTGCACCATTCAATTTTTCAAACCTTGTCTCCCAAAAATGATTTAGCTCAGAAGCCTTTCCGAGTCCAACTAATCCAAACCGCCACACTGCCCTTATCCCAAAGCGTTCGCTATTCATACAAAGCACAGCGTTGCATTTTTACCTGCACACCAGACAAGAAAAAAAGTAACAGTCCTTGGGATCAGATCCTGTTCACCAGAGCCAAAATATAGAGGTCACCCAACTCTGAAGATTCTTGAGCTCTTCTTATATACCGGGCAGACACGCAGCCATTGGCTGCCCATTTTACTGCAAGCTGGTCTCTCATTGGCCCAATCCTGTCTCTGATACCCAGTTTAGTTTACGGAAGGACTGGATTTACATCTGTCATCCAAGGCGGGGCTGCAGCTGTACCCTCACCCCTCCCTGCTCTACCCTCCCTGTCCGCCGCCATAGTGCCTGTGGTAGGGGATCTAGTGTTTTTGTGGAGTCGATCCAGGATTTTTGCAGTCGACTCTTGACTCTAGCTATAATTGAGAGTGTGTGTATACGCACTCATGAACTGTGTGATTGACTAGCGATGCATACGGAGCTGTCTGACAATCTACTAACCAAAATAATCAAGGCTAATCAGTACATCAGCCTAGCTGTCTAAACCTTAATTCATTAATTCAAAACTCAATAAACAGACAGCTTCAAGCTGCTCTTTAGTCTAAGAACAAGCTATTGTATTGCAGATATGTGTTACTTACGTTATCCTAAAATAATCGATATTAGCAGCAATAAATTATTTTTGTAATAAAATGAGAGTAGACTCGCGGAGTCGATGGTCAAGGAGTTGAAGAATCGAGTATTTTGGAGTCGACTCTCCACGGGGTCATCAGGATGGTGGGAGGGGTTGTGCGATGGGGTAGGAGTAGTAAGTAGCACGCTCCAAAAAAGCTGAGCAATGCTTTTGCCAAACATGCCATGGATAGCAGGGGTCCTTATGTCAGTAGCACAGGTTGGGAAAAGCTGGAATTCTTTTCCCTTACACATGGATTCTTATACCCCACGAACGCTACTCAGTTTAGCCTATAGTAGGTTTGTCTTTTAATGTGTTTTGTATATTACAGATTAATTAGTAATGCATGCGTAATGCATGTTATTTACATGTGAAGTGAATGATATGAACGTTATCTATAATGTCACCTTAGATCAATGCAGGCCATATTAGATCAACGATCTGGCATTAATGATCACATGTACTCTTAAATCTCTACCCGGTACAGCCAGAAGAGGACTGGCCAATCTTCTGAGCTTGGTTCCTCTCTAGGTTTCTTTCTTCCTAGGTTCCTGCCATCTAGGGAGTTTTTTCTATGCACTGTGCTTCTGCATTTGCATTGCATTCTCTTTGGGGTTTTAGGCTGGGTATCTGTAAAGCACTTTGTGACAACTGCAGATGTAAAAAGGGCTTTATAAAATGCATTTTATTGATTTATTGAACAGCAGGTCTAGTTTGCTCATCATTATGTTTTTATCCAGACAGAATATTTGCAAGAAGGACATTTTAGCAGCGTTGGAAGCCCATCATGTGGGCGGGGCCATGTATCTGTTGGCGGATGAGGACAGGCCCATTGCTGATGATCTAGGTTTGACAGATGCGTCCGTGATGGAGCATAATGTAATTTCTTCACCACGGCAGCCCCGGAATAAAGATGGAACATGCCACTGCAGTAGATCAACAACATCAACAACAAAGCAATGAAAAATAAAGCAAAGGAACAATTACAACTTCAAAAAAAGTATACTCTGACCAATTCCTGTGTAGTGCAAATTCATCCATGCATCTGCTACTATCATTTTAATATAATCAAATGACCCCCAGTATTCAATCACATTACTTTGCACGCATAATGGACACTACAGACCCCTTCCCTAATTAAATTAATTAATTCATTCTTATGATGTCGTGCTGCTCTCAAATGCTCCTCTGTGTGTTATATTTCCTAGTTATTGAGGTCATAAATATGACATGATGGCGTTCAAGTGTTTTTTATTCAGAACAATTCTTCAACCAATTTAGCAGGCTAGATAAGCTAGCTAACGTTGCTGATAATAAAGTTGTCTAACTTGCTAATCTTGACAATATCGTCTTGGTTGAAAAGGTGAAAGGTCAGTGAAGAAACATCACAACTCATTAACTTGGGTACTAAAATGATCGTATTCCAGAATTTTCGGACAGCACTTGAAGGCAGCATCATTGTCATCCTCCTGTCAGAATGTACTGCTTGGTCTATTTGCAGCAGAGCCTGGACAAAGCGAGAGGAGACCAACACTGATGCAGAGAAAGTCCAATGAGCGAGCCATTGTGACGGGTGAAGTGCCTTGAGATAGCCCCAGGGGAGACGGGCATCCTGCCAATGCTGCAAGTCTATGGTGTGATCTGGCTAACAGGCAACGGCAACAGCTTGCACCCCTGGTTCGTCCCACCACAACACTTGCCTTACCCAATCACACCTGTCACCCACCATGCCACCTTGTTCCTAACCCTAACCGAACACGCAGTCCCACACACTATGTCTTCACTCTTTCTTTCTTGACCCCTGATAACTCCCTCGGTCCCTCTGCCTTCCCTCACCCCAATTGCAACCTTACCTAGTAAACCCCAACCCATTAGTCTACTCCCTCCCTCCTCTACCACTGTGAGGGGATACAGAGGGGTGGAGTGTGGGCTGTCACGCTGCCCTTGCCCTGAATTGACACTCTGTCTCTTGTTACACAGCTGTCTGCGGCATGTCCACCTTCAACAGGGGGCTGACCAAATTAGTCTCTCTCCCAGCTCCTGCCACCCACCCCTCTCCCTATGCCCAATCCCCCACACCTCAAGACTCATCAGCAATCTTAACTGTCAGACTTTTAAAAAATTAAAAAATATTTAACCTTTATTTAACTAGGCAAGTCAGGTAAGAACAAATTCTTATTTACAATGACGGCCTACCAAAAGGCAAAAGGCCTCCTGCGGGGACGGGGATTAAAAATATATATATAAATATAGGACATAACACACATCATGACAAGAGAGACAACACTATATAAAGAGAGACCTAAGACAACAACATAGCAAGGCAGCAACACATGACAGCACAGCATGGTAGCAACACAACATGGTAGCTGCACAAAACATGGTACAAACTTTATTGGGCACAGACAACAGCACAAAGGGCAAGAAGGTAGAGACAACAATACATCACGCAAAGCAGACACATCTGTCAGTAAGTGTCCATAATTGAGTATTTGAATGAAGAGATTGAGATAAAACTGTCCAGTTTAAGTGTTTGTTGCATCTTGTTCCAGTCGCTAGCTGCAGCCAACTGAAAAGAGGAGCGACCCAGCCCTGATTAAAGCTGACCATCCAACATTTTGCAATGGATACACGTTGTAAATTAAAGATTGCGTTGTTTTTGCATTATGAAATTGGAATGAGTTTACTAGGGCTGGAATGGGTTGACAACACTGTTAACTCACAACTTGATAATGGTAACCTCAGCAGTGCTGTAATTGGCCTGTGTGTTTTGAGTGTGTTTCTTCCGTACCGATCATTAGTCGAGCTGTAGGTTGAGAGACAGTCAAGTAATAGCGTCTAAGAATGGCTCTCTCAGTCTCCTGATATAGCAGCTGCAAAGTGCAAACGTCACACACTACAGCCGCCCAGATCCGAGCTAGAACAGTTATGCAACGGAGGGCCGTTATACGATGCGTGTGAACCGACAGACCACACTACAGAAGCTATGGAATCACTGCGACTTCACAAGATATGGAATCCTTTACTCCGACCTCAAAAATGAGCTCACAGTCTGTCCACCTCACTACATACAGATGTAGGATCTTAATTTGACCTGTATTGTCACAGCAAAATAATACTGCAGCAACAGGATTTGAACGTTTAGTCCATAATGTCGCTTGATCGGTGGTTAAGCTATTAGCTGGACAAAATGAGGCTACATGAAAAGTGGAATACTGTTAATATACAGGTGTGTTAATGCAGGTTTTCAGTGGATTTCTGTAAATCACAAAGCTCATCTGCATTTCCTGCGGCAGAGAAATTCTCAGCAACGAAAGAGTGATCGAATTAAGATCCTACATCTGTAGACTACAGATGTTTTTTATACTGTCTTGTTGTCAATGGTCAATATTTCCTAATGCAAAGAGTTGGTTAATCTTTTTTGGGTTATGCAGGGATGACGAGTTCAGGAACCACCGTCCAAGGCTATGGCTAGAAACCTAAATGCCAGTGCCTTCTCACCCCATAGACTACAGACTACTATATTTTTGGGGGGTAAAACAATTTGTACAGTTTAAAAACTAAAAGCCCAGAGGATGACACATGAACAGACATGGGTTTACATACATGTGTATTAGAGGATTTATTATTTAAATACCTTTTTCTGTGAATTTTTGTATTTTCAAATGCACAGCCCAAAACAAGTACATTTGTTTGAGTATTTGAACGGTTCTTTTTTTTAAACCAAATAGTGTAATTGAGTCAGTGTATTTGAATCAGTGTACTTGGGTATTTTCAAATACTTTCCAAGTGTATTTCCAAATACATCAACATTTTAAACTAAAAGATATCTGAATACTTACGTCGAATGTATGTGAAAGTAATTGAGATATTTGAAATAGTATTTGAACCCAAGTCTGCACATGAAAGCGTAAAAACACTTATTTCAATGTTGTCCTCGGTGTAAGACCAACACAGGACATAAAACATAGGAAAATACATGGAAATACACAAGAAAATACATTGGCCTATGATAAGCAACTAACTAGCCTACATCTCAATTAAAACATAATTAATACAAAAATGCAAGACTAAAATAAGTCTATTTCAGTCATTCTCTTTTGTAGGCCTGTACACGTTTTCTAACCAGCCCTCTAAAAATATTTTTGGACTGGGACAGCTTAATGGCTATTGGGAGGCTATTCCACAGTTGAATTCCAGTATAAAAGAAAACGCTCCGTGCCGCATTATTGGCTCTGGGCACCTTGCAATAGCGGACACTGGCTCTTGTATTGTGGCTATATGCTGCACCATGTGTATGTGAGTGTTCAAGTACCATGGGGCAGTACCTTGTTTGACGTTGTGCATGTGGCTAAGTTTCAGCTGTGCTACTTTTTGCTCTACTGGAAGCATACCAGCGTGCCCTGCACTGACCAGCTCCTACATGGGTTCTGGCAGATACATCCCGCAGATATATGATTATGTTGTTCTTTACCACCTGCATTCTCTTATTCTGCTTCACTGTCAGCCCACTATACCATGTTGAACAGGCAAAACTTAAAGTGGTGTACTGTATCAACGTTGTCACCAGCAATTTCTTGATCCTGGTGTCAAACACCCTAGTTTTGCGATATAAAAACTTGAGCTTGTTGGCACTCTTGATGAGGACTCTTGATGAGGACTCTTGATGAGGACTCTTGATGAGCACTCTTGATGAGCACTCTTGATGAGGACTCTTGATGAGGACTCTTGATGAGCACTCTTGATGAGCACTCTTGATGAGCACTCTTGATGAGGACTCTTGATGAGCACTCTTGATGAGGACTCTTGATGAGGACTCTTGATGAGCACTCTTGATGAGCACTCTTGATGAGCACTCTTGTTGCAATAGCTTGACATGAGAGAGACTGATCCACAGTCACTCCCAAGTAAGTGACACTTTCTTTCGACACTATGTAATTTCCTGCACAAGTCACCTTGATCCCATCCACTTTGTTCAGTCTCTGTTTTGATCCAAATAATATGGATTCGTGGCCGGGGACCCTAAGCGACCACTTATGTTGATTATTCCCAGAGCTGGCCCTGCATTTCACTGCTGCTGGCATGTCATTCACATATATCAGGAACAGTAGAGGCCCAAGTATGGACCTGAGTTCCATTGATGAGTTCCATCAATAATGTCACAGACCTGAATTCTCTCTGTAAGACCTGAACCATTTCACTGTCATCTCGTTAAGATAAATATATATTTAAATGTATTATATGATGAAATGCACATTTATGTTTGATAAAAAAGTTTTTGACACCAACTCCATTCACCACGTTCAACAGATGTAGGTAGAGCAAAGTCTACTAAAGGGTGAAACAAAACATATCACCGAAACTCTGATGAAGGCCAAGTAAACCAAAGTGATACTGGCAAAAGCAGTGTGTGACTTTTTGTAAAATGTTGGACTTTTGTTGTTGTAGAGCACTAATAGTACTGGATCAAAAAACAAAAGCATAATCACACTAAGGTTTCCTGAAGGTTACAAGGATGGCATTTTAAGGAAAGTGATATGTTGGGAACATAAAAACATTGTACATGGAAGATATTTACACTTGTAGCCTACTCTAGATACGTGTTGGTAGAGGTGAGAATTGAAGCCCCTGAGGGCGCCTTGCTTGGAATCCATACAACTTGACCCTTTGGAGGAGCTAGCCATGTCAACTGTACATCCCATGTCAGAATATCATGGTGGCAAGCTGCAGCTGCCCAAAATACTCGTAGCCTTTTGAAACCTGATTCTGAACACTACATACATAACATGTTCCTCTACAGGATCGCCCTGGACGAGGTACTGTTGCCGGACACTCTGGACGAGGTACTGTTGCCGGACACTCTGGACGAGGTACTGTTGCCGGACACTCTGGACGAGGTACTGTTGCCGGACACTCTGGACGAGGTACTGTTGCCGGACACTCTGGACGAGGTACTGTTGCCGGACACTCTGGACGTGGTACTGTTGTCGGACACTCTGGACGTGGTACTGTTGCCGGACACTCTGGACGAGGTACTGTTGCCGGACACTCTGGACGAGGTACTGTTGCCGGACACTCTGGACGAGGTACTGTTGCCGGACACTCTGGACGTGGTACTGTTGTCGGACACTCTGGACGTGGTACTGTTGCCGGACACTCTGGACGAGGTACTGTTGCCGGACACTCTGGACGAGGTACTGTTGCCGGACACTCTGGACTGGGACTGGGCTGACGCACTGGAAGCCTAATGCGTGGGGCTGGTAGTGGAGGTACCAGACTGGGGACACGCACCTCAGGGCTAGTGCGGGGAGCAGGAACAGGACGAGTTGGACTGGGCTGATGCACTAGAAGCCTGGTGCGTGGTGCTGGTTTAGGAGACGCCAGACTACACACCTCAGGGTCAGCACGAGAAGCAGGAAATGGATACACCGGGACATGGGTAAGCACTGGAGGTCTGGAGCGCACCTCTTGCACAACCCGTCCTGGCTGGATGGAAATAGCAGCCCTGCACAAGCGGAGTGCTGTTACAGGGAGAACTGGGCTGTGCAGAGGCCTGATGGTTGCCGTGCGTAGAGCAGGCGTAGGGTAGCCTGGGCCTAGGAGGTGCACTGGTGGCCAGATGCGTTGTGCAGGCATCCTCCTTCCAGGCTGGATGCCTACTCTAGCACAGCACTTGCAAGAGGCTGGGATCGCTCGCACCGGACTGTGCGTGCGCATAGGCAAGATCGTGCGCACTTCCGCATACTCCGGCGCTCTCCCCTCCAGTTGCTTCCCATAATAAGCACGGGGAGTTGGCTTGCGGCTCAATCCTGGCCTCGCCAAACTACCCGTATGCCCCCTCCCAAAAAAATATTGGGGGTGCCTCTCGTGCTTCCCCTTCGGCGCGTACAAGGCTTCATACCAGCGCCTCTCCGCCTTGGCTGCCTCTATCTCCTCCGGTGGGCGACGATATTCCCCAGCCTGGTGCCAAGGTCCAGCCCCGTCCAGAATTTCCTCCCATGTCCATGATTCTACTGGGCACTGTTGCTGCTCCCTTCTCCGCTGCTTGGTCCGTGGTTGGTGGAAGATTCTGTCACGGGTGTAGTAGGTTAAAGACCAAGACGCAGCGGGAAAATGTACACTCATCTTCTTTTATTAGGTGAAGAAGGAAAACCCAAAACAAACACGTATACGAAAACACAATGACGAATAACAGGCCGGTAAGGCACAAAGCTATACACAGCACAATCTCCCACAAACTAACAGGTGAAAACAGGCGACCTAAGTATGACTCTCAATCAGCAACAACGATGTACAGCTGTTCCTGATTGAGAGCCACACCAGGCCAACACAGAAATACAACACTAGACCAGCCCCCTAGAAATACAATACAAGAACATACCCAACAACCCGGAACACCTAAATCAAACACCCCATCTTACATAAATACATATCTAATAAACCCCAAACCACTTAAATCAAATACCCTTTCTACATAGATACACCACTAAACCCAGAAACATTCTACACAAAATAACCCTCTATATAAACACATAACCAAAAACATGTACAACAAATACCTTCTGCCACGTCCTGACCAAACTACAATAACAAATAGGCCCTTTACTGGTCAGGACGTGACACTTTGTATTATCTTTTACCAGATCTAATGTCTTATATTCTCCTACATTCATTTCACATTTCCACAAACTTCAGTGTTTCCTTTCAAATGGTATCAAGAATATGCATATCCTTGCTTCTGGTCCTGAGCTACAGGCAGTTAGATTTGGGAATGTCATTTTAGGCGAAAATTGAAAAAAGGGTTGGATCTTTAAGAGGTTGGGGTTTCAACTGGTGGCTCAGTGCTTAAGGTGGGATATGAAGGATCAAGGTTGTGGAGGGGGTTACTCATCCAAAGCAGGGGGCTCCATTAGAATTCCACATAGTCTTTCTTACCCTGATCCATAGTCTTGTGGAATTACTTAAAAAACATGACATAGAAATAAGATTTCAAAATTGTTCTTCACCTCTTGTCCTGAACAGCAAATCAAGTTGTTTCAGCTTTTTAAAAGCCCCCAATAAATATAATCTTAATGGTGACAATTGTTTTCACCACCATGTTAGCTTTGTTCACCTGTCCAACTGCTATGACATTTTAGAGAAAATATGTGTAAATCCCACAAAGCGTTGTCCACCTGTCTTTTGAAAACAGACTAAGAAACATTAAGAAAGCTAGTGAACGCAGATTGTGTTTATTGAATTTTCTATTTGAAGATCAGTGCTGTTATATGGTTGTCAGTGAGAAGAGAGGAGTGCTTGTTTGCGTGGTACCGAGCCTGCAGGGTCACGTGTACTGAGGTCAAGAGGAGGCTATATTTATCACACCCCAAACACTGCCCCCCACCCCACCACCTACCGAAAGTGGTGATTACATTTCATTGAGTCAGTTGCTTGTCTGTCCACCATTCCAAAGATCTAGTCCAGGCAAACTGTTCCCAGAAAGCCTGTAGGTTCAGCAAAAATGTAATGCAATTGACCACAGTATACTGTATCATGTAGGTGCTAATGGGCATAAAAATGCATGCTACAAAGCCAACAGCCCAGCATATGTGGAACATATATGTACAGGATGTACTCTTTTATGTCATCATGTTTGTTTGTTTGTTTGAATGTGCAAAGGACATGTATTTATGTACAGTGTGTGACCATAGATGACACGTACTTATGTATATTATACCACTGGGTTGGCACATTTCTAGTTGCTGTGACAGAATATTTTTCTATCCCATCTGAGCACCAGACAGCCTGCATCCTTACATACCCCGAAATCCCCCAGCACCGAGGATGCACGGTCGTGTGATGAGTAACATCCGGGTAAATCCGTTTGAATTCAATCACTTTTTCACAGCATCCCTTTGATAAGAAAATACACTTTCCATACATGTTTGCCGATGGAAGAAGTGGTCAGAAAGTTACTTTTTGTACCTGAATGCCAAGACATTCAGGAGATAAAGGTACTCAAAGTTGACCCATTTGCACAGGAACAGACTCGTGGTGTTTGCCAGCTGTCCCGTGGGCATCACCTGGTGTGGGTGCACTGATCCCGGCATAAACAGCCTCTAGCACAGTCATTCCCAAAACTAAGCACAGGCTCAGACAGTACATAGGCCTTCACCCAGTGCAGTGGAAAACATCCTATGCCAGCACCACTCCCTTCTGTTGGGGCCTGCCTAACAACACATGCTGCTACATACTGTGCATATATGAACACACAAAATACACATACGCACTTGTTCATGTCATTGCAAAATATGTTATTGCGTAGTTATTGCCAATCCCAACCCCACCGATCCCCACCCTTAAAACACATCAAGTACAAAGCAACAAAACATCAAGCAAATGCCGATCGTTTTCACTGATCTCAGTACAGTTCTGTTCAATAAGCACACAGTGTTTTCTTGTACCCTGTTTCACAGAGTGTTGAAATGTGTATTGTGAAATACAGTCTTGGCACTTGACTTTCAAACGTATTCAATTTGTTGGTTAATAAGTGTCTTGGCTCAACGAGAGAATTCGGGTACATTTCACTGTGTCATTCCCCAGTATGATTCCAGGCCCTGTGCTGCCCCCTGCCAGATTTTGCCAGCCCATATAGGGTGTGGTTGTCTCTCTATGTCACTAGCAGCTGAACCATAAATTAGCTTGTATAAAACTCCAGCCCTAGTTGCACACACCCACACACAAACACACACACACACACACATACACACACACACACACATAGTGACAGACAAACACCCTTTCAATAATTCTTGCACTTAACATGCTCTACTAAAGAGCTTAGTACATTGCATGTCCATATAGATCAGGGCCGACCAAACTGTGGCCCGACAATGTTTGGTTTAGACCGTCAAGGGAGGGGGAGGTGACAATTTAGGGCTCTATTCAAGCGTTACAGATTCCACATTAGAAGTTTAAAAGTAATGTCCGATTGAGCTGACTTAAGCATTGTTTTTGTGGAAGCAGTCTCCGCTAAGTAGCTAAGTAGCTAAGTAGAAGGTAGCCTAGTGGTTAAGTGCTTGGGCCATTAACCAAAAGGTCGCTGGTTTGAATCCCCTGAGCTGAGTAGGTGAAAAATCTGTCAGTGTGCCCTTGAGCAAGGCACTTAACCCTAGATGCACTGGATAAGAGTGTCTACTAAAATGTACAATGTCAATCATGCTGTAAAGCTGAACTTCTGCAATGCAGAACGAATATAGCCCTTAGTTGGGCTCTCAATTTACTGTTTGGAGTTAGAAAATTAGAATACACAGGTGCAAAATTGAAATTCAGTAGTGCATAAGCATCTTTTCACTTTTCAGCACTCCACTCACAGTGTGCACAGCCCCGTTGCTGTGCGAAGAATGTGAGGATGGATTTTACCCTCTGCAGCAGGGCTGTGCATACTGTTAGTGAAGTGCTGAAACTGAAATATTCCTTTTTAGAGCTGAAACTGAAATATTCCTTATTAGGAGCGCGCAGGGATAGAAGTTGTTCCTTGTGTTTCTTGGCTATTTACATCGTTTTGTTCACACGCTAGGTTATATTTCAATGTTAGTTTGAGCTTTCTCAACTGCGAGCGATTGGAGAAGAGACATCGGGGTATCTCATCTCTGACATGCCAGTGCAACCAACTACCCGCCCTTAAAGGCGGCAGCTGAACCTTTTTGTCTCACCTAAGTGACTCAAATATTTGAGGGTACATTGTGCTTGATTGAGCATGGACATTTTCAATGCCGTTTTGATGCATTTCAGTCACTTACTGATGCAAATACAAATTGTTACACCTTTCCCTCAAGTAATTTGACACATATCCTAGTTATTATTCTTAGGAACTGTGGCGTACAGCAGGTCAGCCACCAGGGGGAGACTTGTCGAGGCCTGGTGACAGACGGAGTATACATCACGAGGCAATGGCTCCCTCTCCTTTAGCCGGGTGGGCATCCCAAACGAGATCCTGACAGACCAAGGTACTGAGTTTGTCTCGCCAAATGAGAGATTTGTGTGCTCTCCTGCAGATCAAGCAGATCCGGACCTCCGTCTTTCATCTGCAAACGGATGGGCTCGTCGAGCAGTTCAATAGAATGCTCAAACAAATGCTGCGGAAGGTCATCGAGCAGGATGGGAAGAACTGGGACCAGCTACTACCCCACCTAATGTTCTCAATCTGAGAAGTACCCCAGTCCTCCACTGGGTTTTCCCCTTTCGAACTCCTCTACGGGTATGGGAGGAGGCCACGCGGCCTACTGGACCTCACCAAGGAGGTGTGGGAAGCCCAATCGACCCCCTTACGCAGAGTGGTAGTGCACGTGGAGACTATGAGGGAGCGGATGACAGCCATACAGCCAGTCGTGAGGGAACATATGGAGAAGGCCCAACGTGCCCAAGCCCAGGTCTACAATCGGGGAGCCCAGCCCCGAGAATTCCAGGTGGGAGACAGGGTGTTGGTCTTAATCCCCACGGCCGAAAGGAAGTTCCTGGCAACATGGCACGGGCCATACAAGGTGATCGAAAAGCTGGGACCTGTCAATTACCGCGTACGGCAACCGGGGCGACGGAAACCACAACCACCGGATTTACCACGTGAACCTGTTGAAGTGGCATGAGAGGACAGCCTTGGCCGTGTTATCGTCGGGACCCCGGACGCCAACGGTACCAGTGGTGGTCCCGAGCAATGAGGACCTCGACCCGGCCCAGAAGCAAGATCTCAGGGAGCTAGTCGATCGGAACACAGCATGTTCTCAGAGATGCCGGGCCGCACGACCCTCATTGAACACCACATCTGTACCCGGCCCAGGGAAACGGTACGAAAGAGGCCTTATCGGATTCCGGAGGCCCGAAGGAAGGCCGTGAAACAGGAACTGGAGGCTATGCTAAGGATGGGGGTCATTGAAGAGTCCCACAGTGCATGGTGCAGCCCCATCGTGTTGGTACCCAAACCGGACGGTAGCCTACACTTCTGTAATGATTTCCAGGGTGTGAATGACATAAGCTTGTTTGACGCCTACCCTATGCCGAGGGTGGACGAGCTCATCGACCGATTGGGAAAGGCCCGGTACATCAGCACCCTTGACCTGACCAAAGTATATTGACAGGTACCGTTGGCAGCCTCCTCCCGGGAGAAGACGGCGTTTTCAACATGAGACGGATTGTATCAGTACCGGGTGCTCCTGTTCGGTCTCCAAGGAGACCCACCCACATTCCAGCGACTGATGAACAAAGTACTTCGACCCCACCAGCAGTACGCAGTGGCCTATTTGGATGATATCATCATTCACAGCCAAGGTTGAGAAGAGCACCTGACGCGCCTGCAGGCGGTGCTGGACGCACTCAGACAAGCCGGGTTGACCGCGAACCCCAAGAAATGCAAACTAGCGTTCGAGGAGGTGGAGTACCTGGGATATTTGATCGGACGGGGGAACGTCAAGCCCCAGGAGAGGAAGGTTCACACGGTATCTGACTGGCCCGTTCCACGCACCAAGACACAGGTCAAGTCCTTCCTGGGACTGGCAGGATACTATAGCCGGTTTATCCCCAACTACCCCAGCTTCCCTCCTTACCGATCTAACCAGGGCCCGCCTCCCGAAAACAGTGAAATGGACGGACGAGACAGAAGCGGCGTTCAAGCGAGCAGCACCCCATCATGTACATCAGCCGAAAGCTGATACCCAGAGAGAAAAAGTACTCTATTGTTGAGAAAGAGTGTCTAGCGGTGAAATGGGCGCTAGACACTCTCAAGTATTACCTGTTAGGTACCCACTTCACCCTGGTCACGGACCATGCTCCCCTGGTCTGGATGGCCAGGGGAAGGGACACAAACGATCGGGTCACCAGGTGGTTCTTGTCCCTTCAACGCTTTTCTTTTTCTGTTGTGCACAGGTCAGGGGCGAAGCATGGAAACGCAGATGCTCTATCAAGAAGGGTGACATACGTCGCACTGAAGACAGTCCCCTCCCCGACAGAGATAAGGGGGGATGTGTGGCATACAGCAGGTCAGCCCCCAGGGGGAGACTCGTCGAGGCCTGGTGACAGATGGAGTATACATCACGAGGTGATGGCTCCCTCTGCTGGACATGCCAGGTCTCAACGGAATCTCCGGCCAGAACTAATTGGGGTTGGTGAGTTATCAAGGGCTGATTGCTCACCAGCTGTACGAGTCCCATAAAGCTGCAAGAAGGGCAGCACACAGGGGAGAGACTGGGGGAAGAAAGGACTCCCGTATAGTTGGGGATGGTTCCAGATGTAACAGGAGGGAGATCAGTTTTTGATCCCCACAGGACACAGCAAGACCTGGAGAGGGTCTCATGGGGGAGACCTGTTCTTTTCTTTTGAACTATTATTTTAATAAACACCTTTGAAACTGAACTAATCCTACTCTGTCCGTGTCTGATCTGTGTAAACGTTTTGACCCAACCCCCTGGTCTGCCACAGAACATAGACACTTGGTTGCAGTAAAAAAAAAAATATATATATATATATCTTTAATACAGGTAATCAGAAAGTGTTAGGTGTCAAGTTATATGGCTACAATTGTATTAATGATTGAAGTGTGATTTTTAGGATTGCTTACTAAAGACCTATTGTTTAAAGACCATAAATAGCTATTGTTTACCTTCTATGTGTCTAAATACATAGGCCTAATGTGTATTCGTTTGGCCCGCAGCCCAACACGCAAGGCCAAAGATTTGAGCACCCCTGCTACAGCTCATCTAAGCACATACAGTCACATCCTAAATGATTGCTACCCTTCATTAAGATGAGCAAAATACTGTATAAAATAAATAATATAAATACTGAGCAATATAAAAAAAATTAAATTATATTATTTTGTACTAATGCATTTGCTCAGAGAAAGATAATTTGTTTAACAAGTAAAAAAAAAATCTCAAACAGATAGCTGTCAAAATTATTGTCACCCCTTATGATTCTTATCAATAAAATCAAACAAAATGTAATCTGCATTACAATCCACTTTTTTTAACTTAATCTCAGTTTAAGGAACTGTATTGTGGCCTTTCACGGCTTTGGGTTTTACTGAGCTATAAAAATGAGGTAACCCGCATGTAAAATCCATTTGTCATCCATCACCATGGAGGAAGTCGGATGGCGCCGGAGAAGGCAGACACTTTATGTGCCCCCAGCCGATTGTGTTTTCATGTTTGTTTATTTGCGTTGTTGTAACTTATTTTGTACATAATGTTGCTGCTACCGTCTCTTATGACCGGAAATAACTTCTAGACATCAGGACTACGATTACTCACCATGGACTAGCAAAAAAAATGTTTTCCTTTCATGACTCTGACGAGCCCGACGCAAAGTATATACTGCTTCCTCGGGAACAGGCCCAGATACCGGTGATCTGTGTGTAGAGGAGGCGGATAAAGAGGGGCCGAAGGTCGGCTGAGAATTTGTAGGCAATCGAATAAACCCCCACTTCCTTCCATTCTGCTAACAAATGTGCAATCTTTGGAGAATAAAATTGACGAGTTATGCGGAAGATTAAACTACCAATGGGACATTAAAAACTGTAACATCTTATGCTTCACGGAGTCGTGGCTGAACGACGACAATATCAACATACGATGTACCGGCAGGATAGAACAGCGCCGTCTGGTGGTCTATGTATTTTTGTAAACAGCTGGTGCACAATATCTAAGGAAGTCTCGAGCTATTGCTCGCCTGAGGTAGAGTATCTCATGATAAGCTGTAGACCACACTACCTACCGAGAGAGTTTTCATCTGTATTCTTTGTAGCTGTTTTACATACCACCACAGACTGAGGCTGGCACTAAGACAGCATTGAATGAGCTGTATTCCACCATAAGCAAACAAGAAAACGCTCACCCAGAGGCGGCGCTCCTAGTAGCCGGGGACTTTAATGCAGGCAAACTTAAATCTGTTTTAACAAATTTCTATCAGCATGTTAAATGTGCAACCAGAGGAAAAATAACTCTGGACCACCTATACTCCACACACAGAGACGCATACAAATCTCTCCCTCGCCCTCCATTTGGCAAATCTGACCATAATTCTATCCTCCCGATTCCTGCTTACAAGCAAAAATTAAAGCAGGAAGCACCAGTGACAAGATCAATAAAAAAGGGGTCAGAGGAAGCAGATGCTAAGCTACAGGACCGTTTTGCTAGCACAGACTGGAATATGTTCCGGGATTCCTCCGATGGCATTGAGGAGTACACCACATCAGTCATTGGCTTCATCAATAAGTGCATCGATGACGTTGTCCTCACAGTGACCGTACGTACATACCCCAAACAGAAGCCATGGATTACAGTCAACATCCGCACTGAGCTAAAGGCTAGAGCTGCCGCTTTCAAGGAGCAGGACTCTAACCCGGAATCTTGTAAGAAATCCCGCTATGCCCTCCGACGAACCATCAAACAGGCAAAGCGTCAATACAGGACTAAGATCGAGTCGTACTACACCGGCTCTGATGCTCGTCAGATGTGGCAGGGCTTGCAAACCATTACAAACTACAAAGGGAAGCACAGCCGAGAGCTGCCCAGATGAGCTAAACTATTTCTACGCTCGCTTCGAGGCAAATAACCCTGAAACATGCATGAGAGCACCAGCTGTTCCGGACGACTGTGTAATCACGCTCTCCGCAGCCGATGTGAGTAAGACCTTTAACTTCTCTAGGCTTGGGGGCGCTATTTTCACGTCCGGATGAAAAGTGTGGCCAAAGTAAACTGCCTGCCACTCAGGCCCAGATGCTAGGATGTGCATATAATTGGTAGATTTGGATAGAAAACACTGTAAAGTTTCTACAACTGTTTGAATAATGTCTGTGAGTATAACAGAACTGATTTGGCAGGCGAAACCCCCGAGCACAATCCATCCAGGGAAAATTTGTTTTGAGGTCAATCTGTTTTCCATTAGTTTTCTATGGTAAGCTCGTTTTAATAGAAATATGCTTGCAGTTCCTATAGCTTCCACTAGATGTCAACAGTCTTTAGAAATTGGTTGATGTTTTTCTTTAGAGAAATGAAGAAGTACGGCTGTCCAGAACGAGGGTCCAACCTAGGGCTTTCTAATGTTTTGATGCGCGCGACCTGGAATGCGCTTTCTTTGTTTTCCTCCGGTATTGAACACAGTTTATCCCGTCTTAAATTTTATTGATTATTTACGTAAAAAAATACCTAAAGTTGTTTGAAATGTTTGGATTAAGATTACAGGTAATTTATAAGATATTTTGTAGTCATGTTGCGCGAGATGGAACCGGTGTTTTTTTTATCAAACGCGCCAAATAAATTGACATTTTGGAGATATAACGACAGAATTAATCGAACAAAAGGACCATTTGTGTTGTTTATGGGACATATTGGAGTGCCAACAGAAGAATTCCTTCAAAGGTAAGGCATGAATTAAATTGTTATTTCTGACTTTTGTGTCGCGCCTGGCGGGATGAAATATGATTGTCTGTGTTTGTTTGATGGGGTGCTATCCTCAGATAATAGCATGGTTTGCTTTCGTCATAAAGCCTTTTTGAAATCTAACACGGTGGCTAGATTAACAAGAACTTCAGCTTTAATTTGGTGTATTGCACTTGTGAATGTATGAAAGTTAAATATTTGTAATAATTTTATTTTAATTTAGCGCTCTGCCATTTCACCGGATGTTGACAAATCGATCCCGTTAACGGGATTTGAGCCATAAGAAGTTTTAAACAGGTCAACATTCACAAGGCCACAGGGCCAGACAGATTATCAGGACGTGTACTGCAAGCATGCGCTGACCAACTGGCAAGTGTCTTCACTGACATTTTCAACCTCTCCCTGCCCTTTCCCACCTGGACAAAAGGAACACCTATATGAGAATGCTATTTATTGACTACAGCTCAGTGTTCAACACCATGGTGCCCTCAAAGCTCATCACTAAGCTAAGGACCCTGGGACTAAACACCTCCCTCTGCAACTGGATCCTGGACTTCCTGATGGGCCACCCCCAGGTGGTAAGGGTAGGTAACAACACATCCACCACGCTGATCCTCAGGGGTGCGTGCTCAGTCCCCTCCTGTACTCCCTGGTCCCTCTTGATTGCACGGCCAGACGCGACTCCAACACCATCATTAAATTAGCCGGTGACACAACAGTGGTAGGCCTGATCACCGACAACGACGAGACAGCCTATAGGGAGGAGGTCAGAGTGGTGCCAGGACAACAATCTCTCTCTCAACATGATCAAGACAAAGGAGATGATTGTGGATTACAGAAAAAAGAGGACCGAGCACGCCCCCATTCTCATTGACGGGGCTGCAGTGGAGCAGGTTGAGTGCTTCAAGTCCCTTGGTGTCCACATCACCAACAAACTAACATGGTCCAAGCACACCAAGACAGTCGTGAAGAGGGCACGACAAAACCTACTCCCCCTCAGGAGAATGAAAAGATTTGGCATGGGTCCTCAGATCCTCAAAAGGTTCTACAGCTGCACCATCGAGAGCATCCTGACTTGTTACATCACTGCCTGGTATGGGAACTGTTCGGTCTCTGACCGCAAGGCACTACAGAGAGTAGTGTGAATGGCCCAGTACATCACTAGGGCCAAGCTTCCTGCCATCCAGAATCTTTATACCAGGTGGTGTCAGAGGAAGGCCCAAAAAATTGTTAAAGACTCCAGCCACCCTAGTTATAGACTGTTCTCTCTGCTACCGCACGGCAGCGCTACTGGAGTGCCAAGTCTAGGTACAAGAGGCTTCTAAACAGCTTCTACCCCCAAGCCATAAGACTCCTGAACAGCTAGTCAAATGGCTACATCTAGTCACTTTTATAACTCTTCCTACATGTACATACTACTTCAACTAACTGGTGCCCCCGCACATTGACTCTGTATCGGTACCCCCCTGTATATTGTCTCGCTATTGTTATTTTACTGCTTTTCTTTAATTACTTGTTACTTTTATCTCTTATTCTTATCTGTATTTTTTTAACTGCATTGTTGTTTAGGGGCTCGTAAGTAAGCATTTCACTGTAAGGTCTACACCTGCTGTATTCGGAGCATGTGACTAATAAAATTTGATTTGATTTGATTTGAAAGGCAAAGAACTCACAAAAGTTTGCTAAATGGCATTGGCACTTGGATTAGAACAAGGTGCTATGGTCAGATGAGTTGAAAATTGAGCACTTTGGACACTCAGACCAGTGGTGGGTTTGGCCTTGAAAGAAGGATGCATATGCAGAAAAGAACCTCATACCTACTGTAAAATATGGTGGTGGTGGATCTTTGATGTTATGGGGCTGTTTTGCTTCCACTGGTCCTGGGGCCCTTGTTAAGGTCAACAGCATCATGAACTCTACCAAGCACCAGGACATTTTAGCCAAAAACCTGGTTGCCTCTGCTAGGAGGCTGAAACTTAGCTGCAAGTTTTTATTTTTGTACTTTTCTTTATTCAGTGTAATCCAATTGAGACCAGTGTCTCATTTACAATGGTGCCATTAGGACAAAAAGTTACATCAATACAGAAACAACAAAAATATTTAAAAAAATAACAAGACATCGATAAATTCATTACATCAGGTTATTACAAGTTATAATAATCAACCGAAACAATTGCACACCTCAGTGAACTCATCTGACAACAGTTTTAATCTTTCCTATTGCTACCAGGGAATCCAGGTGTAATTTGTTTTGTGAGGTATTCCATAACTGTGGTGCATTGAAACTAAAGGCGGATTTACCAAACTTTGTGGAGACAGGTGAGACCTCAAGAGTTAACCTACACCGTGAATGACTTTGGTATCTCCGATTTTTATAGTAAATCTTCCAGTAAAACAATAACTCCAGTTATACAGTGCTTCCGTTTTCCACATTGTGACATTACAGCCTTATTCTAAAATGTATTAAATAATTTTTTTCCCTCACACAATACCTCATAATGACAAAGCAAAAACAGGTTTTTAGAAATTGTTGCAAATATATAACAAATAAAAAACATAAATACCTTATTTACATAAGTATTCAGACCCTTTGCAATGAGACTCAAAATTGAGTTCAGGTGCATCCTGTTTCCATTGATCATCCTTGAGATGTTTCTACAACTTGATTGGAGTCCACCTGTGGTAAATTCAATTGATTGGACATGAATTGGAAAGGCACACACCTGTCTATATAAGGTCCCACAGTTGACAGTGAATGGCCATGATATGGTGAAGCCCCAAAATTGTCCTCCCTGGTAGCCTGTGTTTTAGACATAAGGAAGTGGATGGCGGCAAATGTTTTACTTTTAAACTCAGGCAAAACTGATTTCAAGGTTTTACTGCTAACCTACAAAGCATTACATGGGCTTGCTCCTACCTACCTTTTTGATTTGGTCCTGCTGTACATATGTAACCGATGTGAAATGGCTAGTTAGTTAGCGGTGGTGCGCGCTAATAGCGTTTCAATCGGTGACGCTCTGAGACTTGAAGTAGGGTTTCCCCTTGCGTTGCAAGGGCCGCGGCTCTTGTGGCGCGATGGGTAACGTTGCTTCGGTGGGTGTCAGTTGTTGATGTGTGAAAGGGTCCCTGGTTCGAGCCCGGGTTGGGGCGAAGAGAGGGACGGAACCTACACTGTTACACATACCTTCACGTACGCTACGGTCACAAGATGCAGGCCTCCTTATTGTCCCTAGAATTTCTAAGCAAACCGCTGGAGGCAGGGCTTTCTCCTATAGAGCTCATTTTTTTATGGAATGGTCTGCCTATCCATGTGAGAGAGACAGACTCTGTCTTGATCTTTAAGTCTTTATTGAAGACTCATCTCTTCAGTAGGTCCTATGACTGAGTGTAGTCTGGCCCAGGGGTGTGAAGGTGAGCCCTCAGAGCCTGGTTCCTCTCTAGGTTTCTTCCTAGGTTCCTGCCTTTCTAGGGAGTTTTTACTAGCCACCGTGCTTCTACATCTGCATTGCTTGCTGTTTGGGGTTTTAGGCTGGGTTTCTGTATAGCACTGTAAAAAGGGCTTCATAAATAGATTTGATTTGCAATTCGATTGATGTCAGAGCAAAAACCAAGCCACGAGGTCGAAGGAACTGTCCAAAGAGCTCCGAGACAGGATTGTGTCGAGGCACAGATCTGGGGAAGGCTACCAAAACATTTCGGCAGCATTGAAGGTCCCCAATAACACAGTGGCCTCCATCATTCTTAAATGGAAGAAGTTTGGAACCATCAAGACTCTTCCGAGAGCTGGCCGCCCCGGCCAAACTGAGCAATCGGTGGAGAAGGGCCTTGGTCAGGGAGGTGACCAAGATCCCGATGGTCACTCTGACAGAGCTACAGAGATCCTCTGTGGAGATGGGAGAACCTTCCAGAAGGACAAACTTCTCTGCAGTACTCCACCAATCCGGCCTTTATGGTAGAGTGGCCAGATGGAAACCACTCCTCAATAAAAAGCATATGACAGCCCGCTTGGAGTTTGCCAAAAGGCACCTAAAGGACTCTCAGACCATGAGAAACAAAATACTCTGGTCTGATGAAACCAAGATTGAACTATTTTTCCTGAATGCCAAGCGTCACGTCTGGAGGAAACCTGGCACCATCCCTACGGTGGAGCATGTTGGTGGCAGCATCATGCTGTGGGGATGTTTTTCAACGGCAGGGACTGGGAGACTAGTCAGGATCAAGGGAAGGATGAAAACTTGCTTGATGAAAACCTGCTCCAGAGTGCTCAGTAACTCAGACTGGGGCAAAGGTTCAGCTTCCAACAGGACAACGACCCTAAGCACACAGCCAAGACAACACAGGAGTGGCTTCAGGACAAGTCTCTGAATGTCCTTGAGTGGCCCAGCCAGAGCCCAGACTTGAACATGATCGAACATCTCTGGAGAGACCTGAAAATAGCTGTGCAGCGACGCTCCCCATCCAACCTGACAGCACTTGAGAGGATCTACAGAGAAGGATGGGAGAAACTCACCAAATACAGGTGTGCCAAGATTGTAGCATCATACCAAAGACTCAAGGCTGTAATCACTGCCAAAGGTGCTTCAACAAAGTACTGAGTAAAGGGTCTGAATACTTATGTAAATGTGATATTTCTTTTTTTTTAAACCTGTTTTGCTTTGTTGTTATGGGATATTGTGTATAGATTGAGGGGGAAAAAAACAGAATAAGGTGGTAACGTAACAAAATGTGGAAAAAGTCAAGGGGTCTGAATACTTTCTGAATGCACTGTACATCCACAAAGAAATGGATAATTGACCACAAAAATCAACATTTTGCAATGGCCATCTCAGTCTCCGGACATGAACCCCATTTGGAAACCTGTGGTTTGAATTGAAGAGGGCAGTCCATAAGCGCAGACCGAAGAATATAAAGGATCTGGAAAGATTCTGTATGAAGGAATGGTCTAAGATCTCTCCCAATGTGTTCTCCAATCTCATAAAACATTCTAGAAAAATCCTCCGTGCCGTTATCCTCACAGGGGAAGGGTACGCAAGGTATTGAAACCAGCGGTGCCAATCATTTTGACCCCTATCTTTTATTTAAACTTTTTTGTATTACTTTTTCTTTTAACAATTGTGCATGTATAAACAAATATATATTTTTTTATTTTCTTTTTGCATACAATATAGCTCAGTGTTTGTATTTATTTTATATCGTCTTTTTTGCTCATCTTTATCAAGGGTGCAAATAATTTGGGATGTGACAATCACAGTATGATTGAAGTAAATTATTAAAGAGTTAAACAATTGTGTAATCTCGTGGATTTTGATGGTGTCTAAAACTACCAAAATCCTGAGTGGAGATACAGCACACATTTCTCTACAGCACTCTATGATTTTGCCACTATTAAATAAGTAGCGTCAGACACCATCAAAACCCACTAGGTGGAGCCATTTCCACAGTAAGCACTGTCAACTAGCCCCTCAAAATAGTCAGCCTACATTGTCAAGTAAAGGAACAGAAAGTGCAAATATTCCACTCTATATGACATATTGTGCAATGTCAACTAAATCAATAAACAATCAAATAAATAAAATCATAAATGCCTTATGACATTCTGTAGGAATGGATAGAAATGTATTAAGAAAGGTCAAAGCTCAAGTGCGGTGTGACTCCGTGGGTCAGTGGGTTTCTAGGGCGTCCTGAGGTGTCTGTACTGGAGCAGGTAGAGAGATCCAAGGCCACTGAGGACAGTGAACAGGCACGTGATGATTCCACCCCTCCAGGTCTGCCACTGTGTGGACTCCACCTAATACACACACACACACACACACACACACACACACACATACGAACACACACAGAACATCAGGTGTGAATGAATGACAGATTGTATTAGGAATCTCTATGAAGGAGTACATCAAGCAATCAAATGTATAAAGGCCTTTTTACATCAGCAGTTACATCAAAGTCCTTTAACAGTATCCTGGCCTAGTATGACACATTCTCTTCCTTCTTGATTGTTATCCCTCTATTAACCTATTGTTCTCTTCTCTCCCCTCCTACCCCATTGAACTTACACACCTTTCCCTTGGAGAACATGCTGTTCACCTCATCCCCAATCACCCTCAGCTGGCCCCTAGAATGCTCAGAGGATTCCTCTACAGGACACAGTCTGTGGAGTCGAATGGGCTGTCCTATTGGTCTTTTCACACCGGCCCTCTTCACTGGTACAAACATGAATAGAAGGGGAAGAACACTTTTATCCATATCTCACAATATATGAAAATCTAGAATTGTTTGGGTATCACCTATCACAAATGTTAACACAGAATTGAGTAATTACACTACTAAAGGGACATGACTAAATTGTCATATCACATAAATAGAAATTCAATAATATATGCACGAACTGTTTAGGTTGGGAAGCATGCAGCCGCCCTAAAGGCATCAGCATGCTTCAGTTCGGCTGTGCTCGCATACTTTAAAAGACCGTTTAAAAAACGACCCAAAAAATTGGAAATGGCACTGTTTGTCCATTTTGAGACGCCACAGGCAGTATACACTTCCTCAAAATAGTCAGAATTAATCTATGATAACTCAAGAAATCTGTCATACATTTTGACATTTTTGCAGAGGAGATCTAATCTAAAGGCGTCTGCATGCTTCCCAGCCGAAACTGTTCCTGCATATATTATGATGTGATTTGTGACGTTTCGGACATCTGTGAGGATTTTTTCCGCTGTTCGGCCACACGAAATGTTTTCTAGAGGCAAGCCAAAATTCGGAGCCGAAGTCTACATTCCTTCGTCGCACACAAAATGAATGACAGATTTCTTGAGATATTTTAGATTCATTCGGACTATTTTGAGGAAGCGTATACTGTTTAAGGTTTCTGAAAATGGACAAACAGCACTATTGCCGCTTTTTTTCTCGTATTTCAAGCGAATGTATTTTAAGGGAGTATGCAAGCACACTCGTTCGATTCAGCTAGCCGAGTTCGCCTAGGCGCTAGCCCAACTGGAGCATGCTTACGCCTTTAGTCGAGCAATTTTACATCTAAGGTGTTTGGTGCAGTATTTCGCAATGAATTTGTTCAATGAATGTCAACTAATACTTTATTGAAGAATCCCTACAGCTGTTGACCAATCACGTACACTTCAGAGCTGCCGAATTTAGGCTGGCCTTGAGCAAAAATGTAGTGTGCCCAAACACCCGAAAAACACGAAAGACACAAAATGCGATCATAATATATGCATGAACTCTTCCGAAATGTTTCGGCTGGGAGGCATGCGGACCCTTGCCTATGCTAATAGAAAATACAGGCAGTCTATGCCGCATTATAAACAGATTACACGGTTCATAGACATTATTATAATTTCCTACTCCTAGCACTCAAACAAAAAATGCAAGGCTGGTTGGAATATGATCCTTATTAACAATGCACCCGCTGTTTTCCGAGCAAGTAACTCTGCTTAAAAGTAATAAGGACTGGCACACTGACAATAAACAGGTATACTGCTAGCTGGTTAACTGCCAAACATACAGTAATCTACACAGTTAAGATAGTAAAACAATCTCCATGACCAATCAACAAGCCAATCAGACTTCCACTCCCTCGCCATTCTCTGTAGGTAAGACAGACCTACTGTGTGGGATCAATGTTTCGTCTTCTGTATGAAGACACAGGATAATAAAAGGCTCACACACCCTCAATGGAGGACAAATCAACCTTCTAACTTGTATTTCATCTCATTGAAATGTACAGTGTACCCCTGATGTTTGCCACTCACCTGCCTCCCCTGTTTTCAGTGCAGGTGTAGGTCTGAGGGCACAGATATAGGTCTGAGTGGCGGCATCACGGGAGGAGCAGTAAGGCCCTATGTCTTTCTGCAGGACCACCTGATGTGAAGTGGCCATGGGTTGGTGCTGCTGCTGAATGCTGCTCTGCTGGTTCCTTTTCAATGCACTTTCCCTCTGGGCCCTAAACACTACAGGCCAAGGTTATAATAGACAATGGAAAATAATCAAACCATGAAAAAAAACAAATTAGTCAAATTAAATAATGTACCTTTTTGAGCTACAACAACTGATCTGAAACAAACATTTTTTTTCTCTCCCTCTCTCTCTTTCCTGTTGCACTTGTGTTCTGATGCTTCCTGATGACCGATGATAACTTACCCATGATAGGTTCAGTGTCAGGGCCTGGGATGGAGTGAGGACTCTGGGCTAGGGCAGTCAGGTATGTCTGTGTGCCAACATCACAGAGCAAGGACCTCGACTGATATCTGGCACCTCCGTCCCAAACCTGCCACGGGTGCAAAACATTGGACTGGGATGGTGATGTCCTAATGATGTTGGTCTCCAGGGCCTTTGACTTCTGGTAGTCTGAGACTCCAGAGTGATGATCTGCAATGTCTGTCCTATGGAGGTCTCTACCCAGATCTATCCCAATGCTGTCTGCTTTGGGGTGGACTGTCCGAAGTTGGTCCATTCTGAGCTGCTTACAATCATTTCTAAATTGAGTGTCTTCTCTTAGGGCCTCTGCCCTGTAGCTTAGGTGGCCCAACTTGTCTGTGCTAATGTTGTCTCTCACAGAGATGCCAGTCCTGATGTCTGTCCTGTCACTTTGGCAGTTGTCTATTCGGACTGTTTTGACGTTTTTCCTTCTCTCTGTGCTGAGAATGTTGTCTTTGCTGAAGTTGTCTGGCTGTAGTGCTCTACGGTATTCTTCTATGGTAGTGTTCTCTGTTCTGTGGCTGCCTATACAAGGGCTCTTGGTTCGACCAGCCACTGGAAGCACTGTTACAACTGGTGTCTCAGGAGACAGCTGTCCAGGAGACTAAAGGGAATAATGTCTGTATGAGGGCAGGCCATTTTTGTTTTTGACACATTTTTAGCAATAGTGGGCCAACCCCTTCTTATTAATTTCCATGGCTTGTGTTTGAACAGAGGACTAGTGTTTCCCATCAAACATTTTCGTAGGCAACCAGATAATTAAACATGTTCATTTCATGTGCTACAGGTGAAATTTACCTTCAACTGGTGGCAATGGTCCTTTTCAGTTTTCAGCACAGCTTCCCTCCACACATGTTGTAGCGTTTTATCTGTCTGGAAACTCATAATTGAAGGGCGGCCGGCGTATGCTATGTTCCTGAAGATTCAGACCCTACATAGTGTCATTCCTAGACCTCCTTGTTTGCCTGCTATTTTGTGCTTTTTTCCTATTGATTGTGCTTCGTTAGAACGTTGGTTTAGAATCCTATTTGAGGTCATAATTAAAAACGAAAATCTTTATTGTGATGCCCATAGAGAAGCCACCAAACATCAGATAGGCCTAAATAACCCCTGGCATAGTCTGTAAAGCAATATGTAACCTATAATAAAGTCTAAATTAGCTCTAATGAAAGTGTAGTCACAATTTTTATTTATTTTTAATCCCATCCCCTGTCCCCACAGGTCTTTTGACTTTTGGTAGGCCGTCATTGTAAATAAGAATTTGTTCTTAACTGACTTGCCTAGTTAAATAAAGGTTACATAAAATAAATAAATAAAATAGTGAATAATAGCCTAGGCTACTCCTTAGTTATTGGACAGATATTCCCTATTCAATCTCTATTTTCCCCAATGTTATTAGTGTTTTCTAATAATGAAATGGGTTGATGCTTCAAGTTGACCAAATTAATGTAAACTAAATGAATGAATGAATGAATGAATGAATGAATGAATATCCTTTATACATTACTCTGAAGTAGTTCTGCTGCATTCATAACTAAGTGGGAAGGTGTTGTGAAGTCACCAGTCGGATGCATTCAAGTGCTTTTAACTAGTTGAGAAATGCTAATTGGCTAATGGCCAACAAGTTGCATCAGCCATAAACAACAGGTAGGTTACAGCTATCATGCTTATAAAACAAATGTTAGTGTTAAAAAATATATATTAATAGATTGCCTTTTATAAATAATATTTTGTTATTACCGAAAAAGCTGTTATCAAGGTAATTTCCTTAGTAGGTCATTTATTTAGTAGGTGAGGTCATAGGTCAGCATGTGGGTGAGTCTGAGCCAGGGATAATAGATGAGTTTCCGACTAATGGCCTAATTACGAGTTGGATGGGAGTTCTTATGGATTTTTCCCAGTCCTATATGGTAAATACCACTTTCCCAATTGATTATGAATGCAGCATTACTTGGGCATCTATGACAACTGCAACTTTAAGAAGTAGTAAATAAGAGCAAATGTCGCAATCTTCTCCAGAGGTGGAGCTTGCCTTGAAACCCGAAGTTGAATTGCATTGACTTCTATGTCGGTCAGAAATGAGCGTTTGATTTAGAAAAGTTTCCTCAACTGACCTCTCAAAGACATAATGTTGAATACAATTAATTTTTTATGTACTTTACCGTAAATCTGAACGCACTATCAGGGCTTTAAACAGTTGATGTAGACTAATTGCACTTTACTGTGGATATGTCTCACATTCCTGTCGCCAAAAGGACCAATTTTATATTTAACCAGGCAAGTCAGTTAAGAACAAATTCTTATTTACAATGACGGCCTACACCGGCCAAACCCGGGTCAATTGTACGCCGGCCTATGGGACTCCCAATCACGACCGGTTGTGATACAGCTTGGATTCGAACCAGTGTGTCTGTAGTGACGCTTCAAGCTCTGAGATGTAGTGCCTTAGACCGCTGGCCACTCTGGAGCCAATCACACAGACAACCAGTAAAGTAGGTTAAAATATCATTTTATTTAACATTCTTGCTTGTGGAGGTCGCGAGAGCAAACTTTCCTTATTCAAACGCTCATTTCTGCGCGACGTATATTCGGGTTTCCAGGTAGGCTAAGGGTGGGGCATAAACTACTACTATTATCAATTGCAGCTTTCGACTTTACACTTCCTGTTTCACTGTACGCTGGATACGAACACATCACACAATGGCGACCAATGAATGGAAAAAAAGATGCGAGACAGAGTGGAATATCAAAGGGATTTCGATGCCTGATGGAGTGGATTGGAAGTTCGTCTACGAAGCGAAGCCGTTCGGTCGAAATTTGTTGAGGAATCCTGCACCTCACGGTAGCTACGTCACAAAATGTCGAATTGTATTGAAAGTGGTGTATGTTTACTGCAGCTGTCGTGTTAGGTTTCACTGGAATAAAAAGTATAATAAGTAGTAAAGCTTGATCTGACATAGACTACGGTACTATGTGAGATATGTAGGAGGCAAGGGTTTGAATAACTAAATGGTACAAATTGAGGAACACTACGACGTAGAGAAATAGTGTAGAGTTTGAACATCAATCGTTGGTTTGCTTTTATTTAAGACCGGGTTGGACTACTAGAGGGTAGGTCAGTGGTATTCAAACTTCTTCAGCGGGGACCCCATTTTTTTCTGCAATAATTGCTCGCGACCGCTCCAAATCTAATGACACTATTTTCAAATCCGTGAATTGACGATTTTTACATCAACAAATAACCTTAAATTCATTGAATTTTCATCTCTTATCAAAATGTAAAAGAAACCAATAAATACATTTACTAGGGAAATTGTGTTCTTTAAAAGTATTTCTCAAAAACGTTTGTATATTGGCCCATACAATAATATGTACTCTTAATCTTTTGTTACATTTTTAGAAATATCTGTGTAAATGTTGTTGACCCCGACTTTGAATACCACTGCTGTAGGTTAAAGTCCTTTGTTGTTATATTGACTCAGTCTTCCTCCTTCCCCACCCAGGTGTGAGTCAGGAATCCCCTCCTCCTGAGCGTGAACTGACAGAGTTTCCACCAGAAGGACCTCCTCGCTCTGAACCAGAGGGTACATAGTTATAGTATACAAGAAGAAAATGTTGACTATTATTTCCATTTATAAGACCATAAAGCAATAGAGGGGTAGGCCTAATTGATTTTTAACATTAAGGGAAATTCCTTTCATGATTCATATCTTTCAATCTATAGGGGACTATACCGGCTGGACCACCAGCAGAGAGGACCTTGGTTATGATGCCAGCGGCGTACCACCAGGGGTCACCATCTGTTACCTGCCTAACTACAGGTAACATAAGCAACAACCAACTGTCACCTTTGTTCAAATAAGCTACCCCTCTTTACCTTGTCACAGGCCTCACTATCAGTCAAGCTAGTCGTATAACCACTCCCTCTAAAGGCACATTTCCTGGACCCAGATTAATGGAATATGTCTAAAATGTTCTACTTCACATTCATCATCTCCAGCACCACCCTAACATCAACATATGAGAAATGGTGTGTTTGTATGTTTTGTAGTAAAAAATATAGAGGAATGACATCATCAATCAATTAGTAGGCAATGCCTACTCATAATTAGTTAGAATCACACTATGTACACTGATTATTTAATTGGAAACACTTATCTTCCTCTATCTTTTTTACTACAAAACATAGAAATGTGCAATTTCATACATGTTGGGGTGGTGCTGGAGATGATGATAATGAAGTTGAAAAATTGTGACATTTCTCTATAAGCCTTCCCTGAATTTAAAACATTCTCATTGGAGATTCTTCATTGAAAGTGCTTTTTGTCCAAGACTAGTCTTAATCTGGGTGTGGCCGGTAAACCAGAACAAATGCTTTAAGTCTTATCAGAGACGGTGGTAGATATTTACTGAACTATCTCTGACTGGTGCTGTGTTTCTGTGTTCTCAGCTGGTTTACCTTGGAGCAGAGAGTGGACCTAAAGGCTGAGGGAGTATGGGACGAGCTTTTGGATGGTTTCCAACCTGACATCGTCATCAAAGACTGGTGGGTTTCAGCCTGACAGCCTAAGCATGCATTCATGACTCATGGTACATTACGATGTGTCTATGTCAACATCACAACCTGGGACTCAATCGCTTGAAGTCAGATGGCAATAGGCAATTGCAAAACAGCGGTCTCCAATAATGTTGCAATCAGTGTAGAGTTTCACTTCCTCTATCCAGAACCTTGCCTCCTTGTATTCATATTTTGGTTTTTAAAACATAGGAACTGTTTTGACCTTTGACCCCTGTAGGTATGAGGAGAGCCAACTGCACGAGTCCATCTACCAGCTGCGGGTGAGGTTGCTGGGAACAGATGGACAGACGGTCATCTCCGAATACACCATGAGCCCTACTGAGCAGCTTAGTGAATACTCCCACAACTGGAAAGAGGTGGGGCCTAGACATGTTTTGTTATGCGTTTGTATTATACATATTAGCTTGAAAGACTGATTGTGTTTGATCACATACTTATTTGTGCAGTAAGTCATTTTCTGTCTGTCTATGTAGGTGTCCCATGTGTTCTCAGGCTACGGGCCTGGGGTGAGGTATGTCCACTTCCTCCATAGACTGAAGAACAAGTTCATGGTGGAGTTCTTCCCCACCCTGGTTACAGGAAGTACTGTCCTTGTCAAGCCAAGCAAATCAGGCCAATAGAAAACCTTCTAAAGGACCACAATGGACACTTTGGAAGTGATATCCACAATGGACCATGTGTCCAATGTCCATATTGTCAGTCATTGGTAGTGGAAATGTAGATCATATTCTACATTACAAAGTACTTTTGAAAATAAAATAAAATAAAAAACATCTTTAATGAAAAATGTTGATATTCTTGTTGAGAACCAAGCATTTGGATTACACATTTGACATCTTTCAGTCTGCTATTTACAAATAGACCTACAAGAGCAGTGAGGACCAATCTTCATACCACTGTATTATATAGCCCTAATAGGCTCAAATGCAACTAGAAATGTGTAGACTAATATTCCATTTAAGTAGGATATAAACATGTAGGGCTGAACGAAGGTCTGCTATCAACCGAAATGTTTTTTCTGAATATATTCTTAAATGCAAGTCTTTTTTTCTGAAATGAAATGTAAGTTCTCTAGTACTTCATATTTGTTATAAGTAGCCTAGCCTACTTAATGTTAAACTTAATACTTTGATTCAGAGGGGTTGGGTTAAATGCAGAAGACACGTTTCAGTTGAATGCATTCAGTTGTACAACTGACCAGGTATCCCCTTTTCCCTTTAATTTGCTTCTTTAAACAGGCATACTTTTGTACTTACATTTTTTTATTTCATAGGTCTTCTATATATGCCGCATTCACGTGCTAGTCGGAACTAAACTTGGTAATGTCCGACTTGCTAACTGATTGAACGCGGTACATGTACAACCAGAACCAGTAAGGAATTCGGAAATATGCAAGTTCCAACTAGGGCGTGAACGCGGCAATATTCTCTGCTATATAGAGACGGGTTCGTTGTAGGACCAATGATCGTGTCGGTTTCGCGGTTGCGCAGTTTACGCTGTGTGTGATCAACCGCATGGATTCCAGCATCAGTAGGGGATTGTGAGTAAACGGGAAAGTGCGTCTGTGAGTCCACCTGTTTGGGAAGAAGGGGACAGTTTTACCGGGGACTTGTTCTGATTGTTTCGAAGCAATGTCAGCATTACGACGAAACGTGCCATAGGCGACGAGGTAAGAATGAATGGTTAGAGTAAATGACAGGTGGACGCAAATACTTTTTCATAGTCGACCGTTATACTTTTCTCGGTTATTCACAATATATTTGTTTTAACATTGTGCGTGTGTACACAGATTGTTTAAAGTAAATAATTTAATGTAAATCAGCTATTTTGATCAACTGTTCAGCAGATCAACTAGTGCGCATCTCTCTGTTGATTCTCGTCGCTGCGTAGCCTACGTTCATTCTAGACAATTGTAATTGTCATGACTGGAAATTTACAATGCTTGAGCATGTTTATTAATGTAATGCAGGTGTTCATGTTATCCATGCTGTTTGAATTTATATAGAATATAACGTTTCAATATAAGACACATTTTGTCATGTCAACCCATAGAACATAGTTGCTTACTAAATTGTTGGCTACATTTCCCATTTACATCTTACACTTTCAGTTTTATTCAATGGAATACAAAGTATCTTATTCGCGTAGGCCATGTTTATTAGCCTATTATAAGTGAATAATGTCCGTGATGTGAACTCAATTTCCAACTTTATCGCCTAAATTGTATTCTGTTGCGTCCTATTTATTGACAGTCAGTCGTTAAAATCTGTTGTAAGACAACAAAAAGTCCCAGCTCAGAGTAGGTTTTAGGATGGTGCATGCATGTTACATTTTTTCACAATCGCGTATAGCAGAACAGAAATGATCAAATGTTTAAATACATTAATAACTTCTGATAATTTTCTTCGCTTTGTAGCTGACTTGCAATTCTTAGACCACCCTTTGCTAAATGATACACTGATACAAATGTGTATCAGTGAATACAAAATTCACTGTTAAGGGTTTTGTTCACCGAATATTATCACATTGTTTTCATCAGAAGATTAATGTGTGCAATTGTGTTCACTGTTTTCGGCAAACAGTAAATACTAGTAAATACTACTGCACAAAGTTCTAAATCACCCCATCAGTGTCATACCATGTACAATATAGGGAAATATCTAGGCAATGGCGACTGTAATTGAATGTGTTTGCTTTTTTAAAAAACAATATTGATTTGGATTGTGATTATACCAGTGAATGAATCTTGCACACAATGTGCTTTTGACCATAATTCTGAACCTTTGCATAGTTGCACTTCCAATTTTGATCATCATGATTTTGTGACAGCAAAGAATATGCATTGATCTACATGGATTTTTTCTGTTTTGTTTGCTTGGACTCGAGAGATAAGTATGGTTGCATTTCTCTTTTTGCTGGTAGTCATGATCTTTTGACGAATGTATTTGCAATTTTGAATGTATAATACAGTTTTGATTAATTGATTTGTTTTGAGAAGGCAACTACATTTTTAAAAAAGCATTTACTGTTTTGCAAAAGGCCACGGAGTTCTGTGGCTTGTGGACTCTGTTTTGTAAATCGACATTGTTCGGAAATATGCTTGTACACGGTTGATTAAAACTGTAAGACACTGCCTCGCTAGAAGTAAAATCGACTCATAAAAGTTTTTCAGCTGGTAATCACGACAGTTTGATGTACCGCAAAGGAAAGATAGTGATGACGCTTTTTGACGTTATTGCAAATTGTGGGGAATAACCAATCACGATGAGGCATCGCCAGCTGTGAACTAATAGCGCGCTTCAAACAACCACGGTGAATATGACTGTACATCAAATGTTGCAATGGTAAAGCGTCTGATATAATTTTCGGCTGACATATACTGTATGTTGACATGCATAACCCCCTTTTCTTACAAATTCGGATGTTTTGAATAATGTGATATTGCACTGAATCAGACAAAGCTGGTTAAAAATGGAATGTTGTTAATATTACAGTTATATCAACACACCCGTTCAGCAACCCTAAATCACTTTTGTCACAGTAGGCATCAAGTCACTTGTGATGATGTTACATAAAACGTTTGAAAACATTATGGGTATATACACTAGATTACATATAGGGGGCGCTGTGTTGAAGCCACCATGTCGCCATCTTGACACTCTCCCACCATTGTAAAAAATATTTTGAACGCTATAGAAATGCATTTATCAGTGGCGTGTATTCATGGATGCCAAGGCTTCCCCCCAAAATTGACCAAGAAAAAATTCAATAATAATAATACATATTTGTTTCTGTGTTTCATAATTTCCCTTCATGTCACAAGAGGCTGAATGTATCTCACAGGAGAAAGCATTCGAGCGAGTGAAACAGCACCCCTCTGTCTCTCTACGTGTAGTCCATCTATCTGATGCTGTCTGGACCAAACCACTATGACGTTGCCGCCCATAGCATTGAAGGCAAGGGAGCCAGCGAGCATCTGGCCTCCCTTGACAACAAAAAGTATACAAAATGTGTCAATCAGCGTGAGCGAAACTGAGCAAGCTCAACTGTGAATGGTCCAGGCGCACTAAAAAAAAAAGTGAAAACGTGATCGTGGAGGCCAGGTCATCTGATGCAGCACTCCATCACTCTCCTTGGTCAAATAGCCCTTACACAGCCTGGAGGTGTGTTTTGGGTCATTGTCCTGTTGAAAAACAAATGATAGTCCCACCAGATGGGATGGCGTATCACTGCAGAATGCTGTGGTAGCCATACTGGTTAAGTGTCCCTTAAATTCCAAATAAATCACTTAGTGTCACCAGTAAAGCACCATCACACCCCCTCCTCCATGCTTCACGGTGGGAACCACACATGCAGAGATCATCCATTCACCTACTCTGCATCTCACAAAGACACTGCAGATGGAACCAAAAATCTCAAATTTGGACTCATCAGACCAGTCTAATGTCCATTGCTTGTGTTTCTTGGCCCAAGTAAATCTCTTCTTCTTATTGGTTTCCTTTAGCAGTCGTTTTTTTTCAGCAATTCGACCATGAAGGCCTGATTCACACAGTCTCCTCTGAACAGTTGATGTTGAGATGTGTCTGTTACTTGAACTCTGAAGGATTTATTTGGGCTGCAATCTGAGGTGCAGTTAACTCTAACTTATCCTCTGCAGCAGAGGTAACTCTGCGTCTTCCTTTCCTAAGGCGGTCCTCATGAGAGCCAGTTTCATCATAGCGCTTGATGTTTTTTGCGACTGCACTTGAAGAAACTGTCAAAGTTCTTGACATTTTCAGAATTGACTGACCTTCATGTCTTAAAGTAATGATGGGACTGTCGTTTCTCTTTGCTTATTTGAGCTGTTCTTGCCATAATATGGACTTGGTATTTTACCAAATAGGGCTATCTTCTGTATACCACCCCTACCTTGTCACAACACAACTGATTGGCTCAAACACATTTAGAAGGAAAGAAATTCCACAAATTAACTTTTAACAAGGCACACCTGTTAATTGAAATGCATTCCAGGTGACTACCTCATGAAGCTGGTTGAGAGAATGCCAAGAGTGTGCAAAGCTGTCATCAGGCAAAGGGTGGCTACTTTGAAGAATCTCAAATATTTAACACTTTTTTTTGGTTACTACATGATTCCAAATGTGTTATTTCGTAGTTTTAATGTCTTCACTATTATTCTACAATGTAGAAAATAGTGAAAATAAAGAAAAACCCTTGAATGAGTAGGTGTGTCCAAACTTTTGACTGGTACTGTATATACACTTGTCACGTCCTGACCAGTATAAGGGTTATTTGTTATTATAGTTTGGTCAGGACGTGGCAGAGAGTATTTTGTTTATGTGGTTCGGGGTGGTGATTTATGTAGTAGGGTGTTTGATTTATTATTTCTGGGTTTTGGTCTATGTTCTATGTTTTGTATTTCTATGTTCTTTCTGGTTTGTGGTATTTCTATGTGTAGGTTAATGGGGGGTTGGACTCTCAATTGGAGGCAGGTGTTTTCTCGTTGCCTCTGATTGAGAGTCCTATATATGGGTAATTGTTTGGTGTAGTGTTGTGGGAGATGGTTTCTTGTGTTGCCTGTGTGAGCATGACAAGACTGTTTTGTTTTTCGGTTTGTTAATTTGGTGTTCTTTTTATTAAAAAATAAATAACAAGATGAGCATCCACATTCCTGCTGCGTTTTGGTCCTCTATTCCCGACGACAACCGTTACAGAATCTCCCACCACAAAAGGACCAAGCAGCGGAGAAGGGAGCGATGGGAATATGATATGGACTGTCGGGAAATGGAGACATGGGCAGAGTTGAGGAGAGGCATTTCCAGGGCTGTGGAGGATTTAAGGGAGCCCGAGAGGCAGCCCCAATATTTTTTTTTGGGGGGGGGCACACGGGTAGTTTGGCTGGGCGAGGAGTGAGCCCCAGGCCAAATCCCCGTACCTTTTTTGGGCAACCAGTGACTGGACAGGTCCTGTGCTTTGGGGTAATGGGTACTGTGGCGAGGCCAAGTATTTTTAGGCCGGTACGCGCAGTACCAGCTCCCCGCATTTGCCAGGGGGAAGTGGGCATCGAGCCAGTAAGAGCGATGCCAGTTCTGCGCTCGAGACCGCCAGTACGCCTCTACGGTCCAGTGCGTCAGCTCAGTCCGACTCGTCCTGTTCCCGCTTCCCGCACTAGCCCTGAGGTGCGTGTTCGCAGGCTGATACCTCCAGTACCAGCACCACGCATCAGGCTTCCAGTGCGTCAACCCAGTCCGACTCGGCCTGTTCCCGCTCCCCGCACTAGCCCTGAGGTGCGTGTCCCCAGACTGGCACATCCAGTACCAGTACCACGCATCAGGCTTCCAGTGCGTCAGCCCAGCCTCGAGAGTTCGGCAATAGTGTGCAGTCCAGAGTATCCGGCAACAGTGTGCAGTCCAGAGTATCCGGCAACAGTGTGCAGTCCAGAGTATCCGGCAACAGTGTGCAGTCCAGAGTATCCGGCAACAGTGTGCAGTCCAGAGTATCCGGCAACAGTGTCTAGCCCGGAACCGAAGGGGTCTGCCTGCGACCCGGAACCGAAGGGGTCTGCCTGCGACCCGGAACCGAAGGGGTCTGCCTGCGACCCGGAACCGAAGGGGTCTGCCTGCGACCTGGAACCGAAGGGGTCTGCCTATGACCCGGAACCAAGGGAGTCGATCAGCAACCCGGAACTGAGTAAGTCTGTTGACAATCCGGAGCTAAAGATGATTAACTGTGTATCAAATGAGTCTGCCTACATTGTGGAACGGAAGAGGTCTGCCTACGATCCGGAACGATGGGAGTCTGCCTACGGCCCGAAACTGAGCAAGTCTGTCTGCATTCTGGAGGACAGTAGGCCGGAGCCAGAACCACCTCCTGTATAGGTGGGTTGGGGAGGGGGGGTGTAGCACAAGTGCCGTCGGTGACGGCAGCCACCCTCCCTTCCCTCCCTTTAGTTTAGGGGGATTTTTAAAAAAAAATTATTTAGGGGGGGGTACTGTCACGTCCTGACCAGTATAAGGGTTATTTGTTATTATAATTTGGTCAGGATGTGGCAGAGAGTATTTTGTTTATGTGGTTCGGGGTGGTGATTTATGTAGTAGGGTGTTTGATTTATTATTTCTGGGTTTTGGTCTATGTTCTATGTTTTGTATTACTATGTTCTTTCTGGTTTGTGGTATTTCTATGTGTAGGTTAATGGGGGGTTGGACTCTCAATTGGAGGCAGGTGCTTTCTCGTTGCCTCTGATTGAGAGTCCAAATATGGGTAATTGTTTGGTGTAGTGTTGTGGGAGATTGTTTCTTGTGTTACCTGTGTGAGCATGACAAGACTGTTTTGTTTTTCGGTTTGTTATTTTGGTGTTCTTTTTATTAAAAAAAATAACAAGATGAGCATCCACATTCCTGCTGCATTTTGGTCCTCTATTCCCGACGATAACCATTACAACACTGAACAGAAATATAAGCGCAACATCTAAAGTGTTGGTCCCATGTTTCATGAGCTGAAATAAAAGATCCCCAAAATGTTCCATACGCACAAAAAACGTATTTCTCTCAAATTTGGGGCACAAATTTGTTTAGATCCCTGTTAGTGAGGATTTTATCCTTTGTCAAGAGGAGTATTTCTGTCTGTAATAATATCATTTTGTGGGGAAAAAAATATTCTGATTGGCTGGACCTGGCTCTACAGTGGGTGGACCTGACTCCCAAGTGGGTGGGCCCATTCCCTCCCAGTCCCACCCATGGCTGTGCCCCTGCCCAGTTATGTGAAATCCCTAGATTTGGGCCTAATTGATTTATTTCAATTGACTGATTTCCTTATGCACTGTAATTCAGCAAAATCTTAGAAATTATTGCATTTTGCATTTATATCTTTGTTCAGTATATATAAAAAACATTTTCCTTAAAGTATAATTTTGATTGATTACTAATGTTACTTAAATGCCACTGAAGCTAAGCAGGGTTGGTCCTGGTTGGTCCCTGGTTGTGAGACCTGATGCTGGAAATGGTGTTGGAGGGCCAGAAGGAGGCACTCTTTCCTCTGGTCCCCCCCAAAAACATCCCAATACCCCAGGGCAGTAATTGGGGACATTGCCCTGTGGGGTGCCGTCTTTTGAATGGGACGTTAAACGGGTGTCCTGACTCTCTGTGGTCACTAAAGATCCCATGGCACTTATCGCAAGAGTTGGGGTGTTAAACCCAGTGTCCTGGCTAAATTCCCCATCTGGCCAGCTTCCAACTGGATTCCCCTGGTCAGTCTGTCATGGAAAGTGCAGGTGTTCTTAATGTTTTGTATATGTGACCCTCTTTCTTCAGGCAGCTTTTTTATGACTAACTAGGCTAATACTGATAGAGAACCCAGGTCTAATATCAGGTGGGGCCTATACTGTATATAGGTGAGGCAATAGTCGACAAGGGGGGTGTATATGGTGCCTACATGACACTGTATGTGTATTACCATGAGTTAGTATGCCCATGGATGATACAGGGGTCAAATATACCATAAGAATGTATGTGTACCATGTATAGAATAATGTGGTGCCTCCACCTAATAACCATAAACACTTCATAGGTTATTACTAGCTTGTTAAGAAACTATAATACATACTGTAATGACCTCCCAGGATCGTTACAATACTATGATACACCCACAGAAACTATGATACAACCACACAATGGAATACAATTACCTTTTTCCTCCACGTTAGTGGAATTCATTAAAACAAAAGATAATGGTCAAAAATAGATTAAAATGTAAAGGTAAAAAATGTAAGGACATTTATCACAAAGGACACACAAGAGGTCAACATAATAATCCTGGACCTAATTAAACCCTGAGAAGAATTGTTAACAGGAAAAATATTAAAACTTAAAAATGTGCAAATGATTTGAATAAGACAATTAAATAATCAACGGTATTGCAATTGTACAATCGTGGCTAAAAGTTTTGAGAATGACACAAATATTAATTTCCACAAAGTTTGCTGCTTCAGTGTCTTTAGATATTTTTGACAAATGTTACTATGGAATACTGAAGTATAATTACAAGCATTTCATAAGTGTCAAAGGCTTTTATTGACAATTACATGAAGTTGATGCAAAGAGTCAATATTTGCAGACCTCTGCAATCCGCCCTGGCATGCTGTCAATTAACTTCTGGGCCACATCCTGACTGATGTCAGCCCATTCTTGCATAATCAATGCTTGGAGTTTGTCAGAATTTGTGGCTTTTTGTTCGTCCACCCGCCTCTTGAGGATTGACCACAAGTTCTCAATGGGATTAAGGTCTGGGGAGTTTCCTGGCCATGGACCCAAAATATCAATTACATTTAACATTTACATTTAAGTCATTTAGCAGACGCTCTTATCCAGAGCGACTTACAAATTGGTGCATTCACCTATAATATCCAGTAGAACAAACACTTTACAATAGTGCATCTAAATCCTTTAAAGGGGGGGGGGGGGGGTTAGAAGGATTACTTTATCCTATCCCAGGTATTCCTTAAAGAGGTGGGGTTTCAGGTGTCTCCGGAAGGTGGTGATTGACTCCGCTGTCCTGGCATCGTGAGGGAGATTGTTCCACCATTGGGGTGCCAGAGCGGCGAACAGTTTTGACTGGGCTGAGCGGGAACTGTGCTTCCTCAGAGGTAGGGAGGCGAGCAGGCCAGAGGTGGATGAACGCAGTGCCCTTGTTTGGGTGTAGGGCCTGATCAGAGCCTGAAGGTACGGAGGTGCCGTTCCCCTCACAGCTCCGTAGGCAAGCACCATGGTCTTGTAGCGGATGCGAGCTATCAATGTTTTGTTCCCAGAGCCACTTAGTTATCACTTTTGCCTTATGGCAAGGTGCTCCATCATGCTGGAAAAAGCATTGTTCATCACCAAACTGTTCCTGGATGGTTGGGAGAAGTTGCTCTCGGAGGATGTGTTGGTACCATTCTTAGGAGACGGTCCTGGTGCTTGCTTGACTTTCTTGGGCGCCCTGAAGCCTTCTTCACAACAATTGAACCGCTCTCCTTGAAGTTCTTGATGATCCGATAGATGGTTGATTTAGGTGCAATCTTACTGGCAGCAATATCCTTGCCTGTGAAGCCCTTTTTGTGCAAAGCAATGATGACGGCACGTGTTTCCTTGCAGGTAACCATGCTTGACAGAGGAAGAACAATGATTCCATGCACCACCCTCCTTTTGAAGCTTCCAGTCTGTTATTCGAACTCAATCAGCATGACAGAGTGATCTCCAGCCTTGTCCTCGTCAACACTCACACCTGTGTTAACGGGAGAATCACTGACATGATGTCCTTTTGTGGCAGGGCTGAAATGCAGTGGAAATGTTTTTGGGGGATTCAGTTCATTTGCAGGGCAAAGAGGGACTTTGCAATTAATTGCAATTCATCTGATCACTCTTCATAACATTCTGGAGTATATGCAAATTGCCATCATACAACCTGAGGCAGCAGACTTTGTGAAAATTAATATTTCTATCATTCGCAAAACTTTTGGCCACGACTGTACAACCATATATAACATATGGATCAAACCTTGTAGACAGGTGCATAACTGCAGGAAGTAGTTTGGGGGTTGGTGTGCTGCAACTTTTTTTGTCGCCGGGGGTGGGGGGGGGGTAATGTTTTGCCTACAGGATTTTTTTTGTTGCCAGTGCTGCAGTCTGTCCACTAATACAGGACTATTAAAGGCCCAGTGCACAACATTTCAATTTTTTTGTTATATACATTTTTTAAATATTCCGATCTTTCAGGGGGTGCTTTCCCAACCTTGAACCCTGGAAAGCTGAAGCTAGTTTGAAACTGGTACAATAACGTTATACACTACATGACCAAATTTATGTGGGCACCTGCTCGTCGAACATCTCATTCCAAAATCAGGAGCAATAATATGGAGTTGGTTCCCCCTTTGCTGCTAAAACAGCCTTCACTCTTCTGGGAAGGCTTTCCACTAGATGATGGAACATTGCTGCGGGAACTTGTGTCCATTCAGCCAGAAGAGCATTAGTGAGATCGGGCACTAATATTGGGCGATTAGGCCTAGCTCGCAGTCTGCGTTCCAGTTCATCTCAAAGGTGTTTGATGGGGTTGAGGTCAGGGCTCTGTGCAGGCCAGTCAAGTTCTACCATACCGATCTCGGCAAACCATTGCTGTATAGACTTGCTTTGTGCACGGGTGCATTGTCATGCAGAAACAGGAAAGGGCAGTTGCCACAAAGTTGGAAAAACAGAATCGTCTAGAATGTAATTGTATGCAGTAGCATTAAGATTTCCCTTCACTTGAAGTAAGGGGCCTATCCCAAACTATGAAAAACAGCCCCAGACCATTATTCCCCCTCCACCAAACTTTCAAGTTGGCACTATGCATTGTGGCACGTAGCATTCTCCTGGTATCCGCCAAACCCAGATTCGTCCATCAGACTGCCAGATGGTGAAGCGTAATTAATCCCACCAGAGAATGTTTCCACTGCTCCTGCGTCCAATGGTGGAGAGCTTTACACTACTCCAGCCGACGCTTGGCATTGCTTATGGTGATCTTAGGCTTATGTGCGGCTTCTTGGCCATTGAAACCCATTTCATGTAGCTCCCAACGAACAGCTATTGTGCTAATGTTGCTTCCAGAGGCAGTTGGGAACTCAGTAGTGAGTGTTGCAACCGAGAACAGACGTTTTTTACACACTTCAGCACTCGGCTTTCCCGTTCTGTGAACTTGTGTGGCCTACCACTTTGTGGCTGAGCTGTTGTTGCTCCTAGACGTTTCCACTTCACAATAACAGCACTTACAGTTGACCGGGGCAGCTCTAGCAGGGCAGAAAATTGACGAACTGACTTGTTGGAAAGGTGGTATCCTATGACGATACCACTTTGAAAGTTACTGAGCTGTTCAGTATGGGCCATTCTACTGCCAATGTTGATAGCATGGCTGTGTGCTCAATTTTATACACCTGTCAGCAACGGGTGTGGCTGAAATAGCTGAATCCATTAATTTGAAGGGGTGCCCACATACATTTGTATATAAAGTGTTTATACCTAAAAGCCAGCCGATACTAAAGTTTTACAAACAATAAAAACCTTAGGGCTCCCCCGAAAAGAATCTAAAAAAGTTTGGTACTTGTCCTTGGACACGGAGGGGTTAAACACTAATGTTACCGTCTATCCAGTGAAGAGAGGAGAACCGGACAGAGGGAGCGTAGGTAGCCAGCATCTGTCTACTAGAGGGCCAAGGATTCCATGGGATTTAACTGGTGCAAGAAACAACTGGAGAACTCCATCGGTGCCAAGAGGATACTTGAAGAAGAACTGCAGGTAGCCGGTGATGATGTAGTGGTAGGATGCGCCTGGTAGGCTAGGTAGCTTATCTAGCTGTACCGACTAGCTTGGCTAGCCAGCAGTTTGTTTGTCTGTCCCTCGAGGATGATGACGACTCGGTGAACCACAAAATTAAAAGAGAATAGCGAGTGAAAAGGACCTGGCTAAACTCATACTGTCCCTGACTATTCAACGAAAAGCTAATCGAACAATACACTTTGGTGTCTCACTCTCAATAGCGAAAGCTGTCGTTGTTCCTCAATATCACCTCAGTCCAATCTGCACATACCCGGCCAAAGACTTGGTGCCACACCGTACGTGGACGCGGTCATTTCCAGAACGCGGACATGAGTATTGCCACACATAATAAATTAAATCCAGTCTTTACAGGGGGTTACAAATAAAAAAGCTTATAGATATAACTTCATTAGATTTTATATATAACTTTTTCTAAATTACAAAATATTAGATCAATTTTACTCAAAATTGTTTTGTTGAGTTAAAAATGTTGAGATGAGACAGATTACATTTTTAGTTCAGAAAGAGTAGTGGCAGCCAGGTAAAGTGTGACAGAATGTGGTTTCTGTGAGAATTCAGGCAGGGGGTGTTTTACCCCAAGACACCCAAGGCCAGCAGTTCCCAAACTAGAGTTCACGACCCAATGTGAGGTCGCAGGAGGAATTTCCAAAATCCTGAAGAACAAAATGTAATATATATATATATATATATATATATATATATATATATATATATAACTCGCATCATTACTTTGTAACTCGCATCAGTACTGTTAGAATATTTTTCATTTGACTGCCATAGCTACATTGGCTGTTAATTACGTATTTTTTTTCACATGGTTGTGGTCGTGGGCAAAAAAGTTTGGGGACAGTCCCCTAGGCCATAGATGCTGTCAATTGCATGCCCAATTTAGGGATATTTTTTAACAATGTGAGATTGCACTCCAAAGGGATAACTTGAAATAACATGATGTAGGTTAATTAAATAATCAAAAGAAAATTGTGATTATTTATTAGGCTAGTGGTTATAAGTATTTAGGCATATCATTTGAATTAGGCCTCATGTAAAATCATTGTCAAAAGCACAAAAGATACTGTTACATGTATGGGTCTAGGTTAGGGTTGCAAAGCTACCGGTAATTTACCAAAGTTACTGGAATCTTCAGTAATTTTTTGTAATTAACAGAAAATCAATGCCAAACTATCGTAAATTTGGTCATTTATACTTTAATGTATTCCTATATAGTATTCATTTATTATATCTGTGTCCATATCTTCAATGAGTTTCTAGTAGATAGACTATATGGTTCAAGAGAAAATGGCCTAATTAATAAAAAAAAAACATCTAATCAACAATGACATTATTTTCACTCTGAAACTTTTTTCAGGACTGCCACCAGTTTGACGCAAAAACATTGACAGCAAATGCATATTGACATAGTTTAAGTAAATAAACGTTTGTAAAAAAAATACAAAGAATATTTCATGCTGAAACCCACATATTAAACACAAATGGTATTCACTAAGTTGATGGTATTTATCTAGGATGACGTTTTACTGCTTTGTCATTCTATGTTTTATGTAATCATCGTATTCAGTTATTTCATATATTTTGAATGAGAAGAGACTGTCACTGGCAAACAGGGTTACAGTCCCAACAACATTATATAGCATCCCCTCCTTGTGGAGAAAAGCACATGAGCTAATTATAATACTTGGCAGTTGAAAACAATATCCTCAGCTAAACCCCATGCAATATACCACTAAAGCTCACTGAAACACGACCCTCCCCCTTCGCAGGCATGAGCACAGATTGGGGTCTACCTGTGCCCGAGCACCTGCCCATTTGCCCTCCCACTCACCAAGTGCCCTTTTTGGGTGGTGGTATAATTGTTATTTTTTTGTATACAGTTTTTGACGTTATTGTTCTGAGGCCACTGCCCCCAAGTCGTTGTGAAGTTTGTGTTTCGACCTATCCCCAAATTAATATAGTTGGTTCATGGTTGGTTTTAGTATTTTAACCTGCGTGTCATGAACATGTATGCATAGTCACTTTACCCTTACCTAAATGTACAAATTACCTTGACTAACCTGTACCCCCGCACATTGACTCGGCCTATTCGTTCAGCACTTTCAAATGGACAGCAACAGAAATTCAGATAGATGAGAGAATTATCTGTATGAGAGAACTTGGGAAGGTTGAACACCAGACGCCGCAGCCCGTCTGGTGTTCAACCTTCCCAAGTTCTCTCACGTCACCCCGCTCCTCTGCACACTCCACTGGCTTCCAGTTGAAGCTCGCATCTGCTACAAGACCATGGTGCTTGCCTACGGAGCTGTGAGGGGAACGGCACCTCCCTACCTTCAGGCTCTGATCAGGCCCTACACCCAAACAAGGGCACTGCGTTCATCCACCTCTGGCCTGCTGGCCCCCCTACCTCTGCGGAAGCACAGTTCCCGCTCAGCCCAGTCAAAACTGTTCGCTGCCATGGCACCCCAATGGTGGAACAAGCTCCCTCACGACGCCAGGACAGCGGAGTCAATCACCTTCCGGAGACACCTGAAACCCCACCTCTTTAAGGAATACCTGGGATAGGATATAGTAATCCTTCTAACCCCCCCCCCCAAAAAAAAGATATAGATGTACTATTGTAAAGTGGTTGTTCCACTGGATATCATAAGGTGAATGCACCAATTTGTAAGTCGCTCTGGATAAGAGCGTCTGCTAAATGACGTAAATGTAAATGTAAATGTTAGTTCAGATAAATTCAAGCAACATGTTGAGTCCTTTAATTTTAGTCTTCTTTAGTCTTCTTTAAGTCACAGACAGGGTGGTTAGATTCACAGACAGGGTGGATAGCCTACCATTTGAAGTATTTTATTTTGTGGTCTAAAAAGGAAGGAAAATACAATCACAAGGATCCACTTTTATAGACAATATACCAACACACAGACAGTGCATTGCGCAAACAAAGCGACCCTCGCAATATGAACTGGAATTACGTGGGTCTATTACTGAAATTTTTGTTGAACAAAAATATTTGAATGGGAAGAGATTGTCACTGGTAAACAGGGTTATAGACCTAACAACATTATATAGTATCCCCTCCTTGTGGAGAAAAGCACATGAGATAATTATAATACACAAAGTAAGCAAAACAATGACATGCATCATTCTAACATTGCCTAAATTCTAACATTGTCAAAGTTGAACACACCTACTCATTCAAGGGTTTTTCTTTATTTTTAATATTTTGTACATTGTAGAATAATAGTGAAGACATCAAACTATGAAATAACACATATGGAATCATGTAGTAACCTGTTTTTTTTCAACAAATCAAAAGATATTTAATATTTTAGCATATTCAAAGTAGCCACCCTTTGCCTTGATGACAGCTTTGCACACTCTTGGCATTCTCTCAACCAGCTTCATGAGGAATGCTTTTCCAGCAGTCTTGAAGGAGTTCCCACATATGCTGAGCACTTGTTGGCTGCTTTTCCTTCACTCTGCAGTCCAACTCATCCCAAACCATCTCAATTCGGTTGAGGTTGGGTGATTGTGGAGGCCAGGTCATCTGATACAGCACTCCATCACTCTCCTTCTTGGTCAAATAGACCTCTCCATCACTCTCCTTCTTGGGTCATTGTCCTGTTGAAAAACAAATGATAGTCCCACTAGCACAAACCAGATGGGATGGCGTATCGCTGCAGAATGCTGTGGTAGCCATGCTGGTTAAGTGTGCGTTGAATTCTAAATAGATCACTTACAGTGTCACTAGCAAATCACCCCCACACCATCACACCTCCTCCTCCATGCTTCACGGTGGGAACTACACATGTAAAGATCATCCGTTCACCTACTCTGCGTCTCACAAAGACACAGCAGTTGAAACCAAAAATCAAACATTTGGACTCATCAGACCAAAGGACAGATTTCCACCGGTCTAATGTTCATTGCTTGTGTTTTCGGCCCAAGCAAGTCTCTTCTTCTTATGGTGTCCTTTAGTAGTGGTTTCTTTGCAGCAATTTGACCATGAAGGCCTGATTCACGCAGTCTCCTCTGAACAATTGGTGTTGAGATGTGTCTGTTACTTGAACACTGTGAAGCATTTATTTGGGTTGAAATCTGAGGTGCAGTTAACTCTAATGAACTTATCCTCTGCAGCAGAGGTAACTTTGGGTCTTCCTTCCTTGTGGCAGTCCTCATGAGAGCCAGTTTCATCATAGCGCTTGAAGGTCTTGCGGCTGCACTTGAAGAAACATTCAAAGTTCTTGAAATTTTCTGCATTGACTGACCTTCATGTCTTAAAGAAAGGATGGACTGTCATATTGTCACGTTCGTTGTAAGGATGGGACCAAGGCGCAGCGGGAATGTGTATGCTCATCTTCTTTATTATGAAGAAAAACCAAAACAAACACTTGATCATAACAACGACGAGAAAACAATCCTGTGAGGCACACAGCTACACTTACGGAACAACTACCCACAAAAACCCATGGAAAAACACCCCTACTAAATAGGACCTTCAATTAGAGGCAACGAGGAACAGCTGCCTCCAATTGAAGGTCAACCCAATAAACTAAACATATAAATAGAAAAACTAGAACGAACATAGAAATATACTAACATAGAACATTAACCAAAAAAAACCGAAACACATAAAACAAACACCCCCTGCCACGTCCTGACCAAACTACAATAACAAATAACCCCTTTACTGGTAAGGACGTGACAGTATCCCCCCCCCCCCCCAAAGGTGCAGACCCCAGATGCACCTCAAACAAAAAACACAAAAATAAACCCCAAAACAAAAATAATCCCAAACTAAAGGGAGGGAAGGGAGGGTGGCCACCGTCACCTACGGTTCTTGTGCTACACCCCCCCTCCCCAATCCTCCTACTATGGAGGTGGCTCAGACTCCGGCCTTAGTCCCCAACCTAACCTTTCCACCCCCGCTGAAGGCTCAGGGCTAAGGCGCGTCGCTGAAGACCTCGGGCTGATGCTCGTCGCTGGAGACCTCGGGCTGATGCGCGTCACTGGAGACCTCGGGCTGATGCACATCGCAGGAGACCTCGGACTGGAGGGCGACTCTGGGAGCTCCAGACTGGAGGGCGACTCTGGGAGCTCCGGACTGGAGGGCGACTCTGGGAGCTCCGGACTGGAGGGCGACTCTGGGAGCTCCGGACTGGAGGGCGACTATGGGAGCTCCGGACTGGAGGGCGACTATGGGAGCTCCGGACTGGAGGGCGACTCTGGGAGCTCCGGACTGGAGGGCAACTCTGGGAGCTCCGGACTGGAGGGCGACTCAGGCTGCGCTGGTTCCGGACTGTAGGGCGACTCTGGCTGCGCCGGTTCCGGACTGTAGGGCGACTCTGGCTGCGCCGGTTCCGGACTGTAGGGCGACTCTGGCTGCGCCGGTTCCGGACTGTAGGGCGACTCTGGCTGCGCCGGTTCCGGACTGTAGGGCGACTCTGGCTGCGCCGGTTCCGGACTGTAGGGCGACTCTGGCTGCGCCGGTTCCGGACTGTAGGGCGACTCTGGCTGCGCCGGTTCCGGACTGCAGGGCGCCTCTGGCTGCACCGGTTCCGAACTGTAGGGCGACTCTGGCTGCGCCGGTTCCAGACTGTGGGCCGTCTCTGCAGGCTCCGGACTGTGGGCCGTCTCTGCAGGCTCCGGACTGTGGGCCGTCTCTGCAGGCTCCGGACTGTGGGCCGTCTCTGCCGGTTCCGGACTGTGGGCCGTCTCTGTCGGTTCCGGACTGTGGGCCGTCTCTGCCGGTTCCAGACTGTGGGCCGTCTTTGCAGGCTCCGGACTGTAGGACGTCGTCGGAAGCACTGGACGGGGAACTGTCGCTGGAAGCTCTAGATGGGACACTGTCGCTGGAAGCTCTGGATGGGGAACTGTCGCCGGAAGCTCTAGACGGGGCACTATCGCCGGAAGCTCTGGACGGGGAACTGTCTCCGGAAGCTCTGGACTGGACAGGCGCACTACAGGCCTGGTGCGTGGGGCTGGCTTTGGAGGCGCCAGACTGGTAACACGCACCTCAAGGCCAGTGCGAGGAGCAGGAGCAGGACGAATGGGACTGGGCTGACGCACTGGAGGCCTAGTGCGTGGGGCTGGTACTGGAGGTACCAGACTGGAGACACGCACCTCAAGGCTAGTGCGAGGAGCAGGAACAGGACGTACTGGACTGGGCTGACGCACTGGAGGCCTGGTGCGTGGTGCTGGCTTTGGAGGCGCCAGACTAGGGACGCGCACCTTAAGGCTAGTACGAGGAGCAGGAACTGGATACACCGGGACATGAACAAGCACTGGAGGTCTGGAGCACACAGCCTGCACCACCCGTCCTGGCTGGCTAGTCACAGTAGCCCTGCACGGGCGGAGTGCTGGCACAGGGTGAACTGGCCTGTGCAGAGGCCTGATGGCTGCCGTGCGTAGAGCAGGCGCAGGGTAGCCTGGGCCTAGGAGACGCACTGGTGGCCAGATGTGCTGCGCAGGCATACTCCTACCTGGCTGGATGCCCAATCTAGCACGGCACTTGCGAGGGGCTGGGATCGCTCGCACCGGACTGTGCGTGCGTATGGGCGAGATCGTGCGCACTTCCGCATAGACCGGCACTCTCATGATCCGCTGCTCCCCATAATAAGCACGGGGAGTTGGCTTAGGTCTATTGCCTGACCTTGCCACACTCCCCGTGTGCCCCCCCCAAACATTTATTGGGGGTGCCTCTCGTGCTTCCGTCGTTGGGCTCGCTCTTCATACTGTCGCCATTCCTCCCTCGCTGTCTCCACCTGTTTCCATGGCAGGGTCTTGTCCCCTGCCATTACCTCCTCCCATGTCCATGAAATCCTCCACTCCCTTCTTTCCCTGGCCCAGGATCTTGCTGCTTGGTCCATTGGTGGTGGGTAGTTCTGTCACGTACATCGTATGGAGTAGACCAAGGCACAGCGGGAATGTGTATGCTCATCTTCTTTATTATGAAGAAAAACCAGAACAAACACTTAATCAAAACAACGACGAAGGAAATAAATTCCACAAATTAACTTTTAAGAAGGCACACCTGTTAATTGAAATGCATTCCAGGTGACTACCTCATGAAGCTGGTTGAGAGAATGCTAAGAGTGTGCAAAGCTGTCATCAGGCAAAGGGTGGCTACTTTGAAGAATCTCAAATATTTAACACTTTTTTGGTTACTACATGATTCCAAATGTGTTATTTCATAGTTTTAATGTCTTCACTATTATTCTACAATGTAGAAAATAGTAAAAATAAAGAAAAACCTTGGAATCAGTAGCTGTGTCCAAACTTTTGACTGGTAATATAAGTAATTTAAAAACTATGGCATAAGAAGGGAACGATGAGCATATAAGAACAAGCCGTGATTTCGATTCAGACCTGAGCGAGCTGACGGACGTAGCCTATATGCCTATCTGCTCAGCACTTTAGAAATGGACAATGACAGAATTCAGAACATGGGACGTTCTTACAGTATTCTTCCTGTACACCAAGTCAGTAGGCTAAATAACGTGGGCACATAAACAGACAATGAAAGCTCTTACAATATTTCTCTAAAACAGGCTATAGGCAACATGTGCACCACCAAGTCAGAACATTAGGCTAAGTTCTGAGGCAGAGAGGGACCATAGCTAATAACAGATTACTACACATGCTGGATTGACAGCATGGCCAATGCATTCAACCTTTTTTGGCCCATGGTGTTGCGTGTTAAGGTTTTTATCCTTAAGGCTGGAAAAGTTCCCCTCTGACTCGGTGGTTGTCATCGGAGTGGTTATGATTATTTTGAGACAAGGCCTCCTGCAGGTTGCCTCAGACAAGGCCTCCTGCAGGTTGTTCTTGTAGAGTGATTTCAATAAAGAAAGTGCCATCTTCCCAATGTGCAGCTCAAGATGCCGGTAAAAAGTGGACATCTCCAGTTTCAACTTTGCCTTGTTGCCCACTGGCCATAACTTGGTAGCACACTGCAATTCTGCGGTCAGAAAACAAGCTGTCCACCAACTTTGCTGCAATTAAGTGGTTAATTTCAGAAAAACTTTCTTGCACATGAGCGAACTGGCTCTACCCAGAATAGAAAGAGGAGTGGGAGGCCCCGGTGCACAACTGAGCAAGAGGACAAGTACATTAGTGTGTCTAGTTTGAGAAACAGATGCCTCACAAGTCTTCAACTGGCAGCTTCATTAAATAGTACCTGCAAAACACCAGTCTCAACGTCAACAGTGAAGAGGCGACCCCGGGATGCTGGCCTTCTAGACAGTGTCTGTGTTCTTTTGCCCATCTTAATCTTTTCTTTTTATTGGCCAGTCTGAGATATGGCTTTTTCTTTGTAACTCTGCCTAGAAGACCAGCATCCCCGAGTTGCCTCTTCAAACTTCATTAGCCTTTTAAAATGATAAACTTGGATTAGCTAACACAATGTGCCATTGGAACACAGGAGTGATGGTTGCTGATAATGGGCCTCTGTACGCCTATGTTGATATTCCATAAAAAGTCTGCAGTTTAAAGCTACAATAGTGATTTACAACATTAACAATGTCTACACTGTATTTCTGATCAATTTGATGTAATTTTAATGGACAAGAAATGTGCTTTTCTTTCAAAAACAAGGACATTTCTAAGTGACCCCAAACTTTTGAATGGTAGTGTATATAGAAATTTCAACAACAAAAAAACTGTGGATTTTTCTCCAATACATCATTTTAATAGTCAAGCATGCTTGGTTCAATAGCTATTGACGAGAGAAAAATGTATATCAAATATTTTTTTAAATCCCTCGGTAGTTAACCACCATGTACAGTGGTAAAATATCTACACATGGACTGGTCAGCCAGCCATATATCAAGAGTTGGAAGATTATGGGTATTAGGCTATATTCTGAAGTTATTATTAAAGAGCATTGAAGATAAATAAATTATCGAGCTGGCTTTACATCAGTCATCAACATCAATTATCAGCTGATAGGCTACCCTCTTTTCCCGTTGTCAATCATGTATTTACGAGGCACTGTAACTAGCGTGCTTAGAATTTTCGCTACAGAGGCAGTTAATATGTTATACATTTTGAGATATTAATTATGAAATATTAATTTTCAGCACCTGCCCACTGAAAGGTCTGTGCACGTCCCTGCCCCTTCGCATGTGTCGTCAGAAGTAAACCAATGCTTCAGTATTGTAGCACGTCCCACTTGGGTAAAGGGGAGGAAGAGGAAGAAGGGGCCATACGGTTCTCTAACACACATACCGGATACCGGATCAATCATTAGATGGGCCTTATAGGCCATCGGACACACTGTCTAACAGACTGTTTCATCCCGACCATTCAAACATGCACAGGTGGATTGATGATTGATGGATTATTGATGGATTCCCTTGATGATTGATGTACTCCCTATCTATCTCCTAACTATGAGATCTTCTTCCACTTTCACTGTCTCCCTATGTTCGCTTATAATGAGGGTGGAGAAATCGCAGCATATCCAATAACAAAAAAGGCATTCATTGCTTTGTTTCTATGAACAGTTAGTATTACCATGGTTTAGAATATTGATTATGATGGAAAAGTATTGAAGGTTGGCTTTACTGGCTACAGATGTGAATTGGGCATGATTTAAGGCTGTCCTACGTAGCAGGACAAAGTGGTGTGTTTCCTATTGGGAAGTTAGCAGCGGTAGTGGCACAGAGTAGCGCGGTCATAGGGGGTACTCTCTCTGGTACTGGGAATGAAGTGCTTATTGTTGGGTATTATTAGCCTGGTCCCAAACAGCAACTGTGTGTGTGTGTGTTAGGGTGCCTGTTTTGTTTTCATTCAGTGTCTATAGCTTTGTCTGTGAGGGCCTACTGGCTGCCTCTGCGCTTTTTGTTTAACACTTTGTTGTTCTGACTAAATTGTTGCCCTGAATTCAAAGAGCAGCTTGGAATGGCTTCAAAAGGCACTGCTATGTATTCACCTCTGATATAATCTGGCTTGTTTAATCTGACTTGTTTTGTTTAAAATATTTAATTCCCTCATTTGTAACTAGTAACTCATAAATTAAATAGTAAACTGTTACCTATTTTCTACACACAACATGATTATGGCTTGAATCCGTATGAATTAACATGGCCATCCGGATGAATTGTTTTTACAGTGTAATGACATCACTTTGTGCCTAAACCAGTTTTGCGTCATAACGGTCTCTTCTACCGTGTCAAAGGCTTTATTTCACTTGAATGTATAACAAATGGTTATGTCATGTTCCGTCAAATTTCTAAAAATAGTTTTAGGCTTTTAGACTCAGTGATCTGAAGAAGATGTTTCTGTGAGATTTCTACGAAATATGGAGTGAAAACACTAAAGTCCTGTTTTTGGCCCCTGCAGGCTACAATGTCACTCTCCCAGTCCCGGCCAGTGTGTGTACGTACGTATAGTAAGGGAGGCACAGGCCCTGGCTTTCATGCTGTATGTGTCTGTTTTTCGCTGCCTCATTGTTTCTTGCTCGGCCCTGAATATTGCATAACCAGTGTTTCTCTGGGTCTGTGCTGAATGCTGCTCCTTCTAAGGTGACAGGACCGCAGGACGATTGCTGGGCTGGGCGGGGTGTCATGGCAGTAATAGAAACCTCAGGAGCGGAGTCGCTGTCTGCTGGCTGTCACTGGTTCGTCTAGCGTCCTCTTTATGTCCACCTCTCCTCTTTTGGCGTGTACCCATGGAGCCTCTCTCTTTCTCTCTCTTTTTTATGAATTTTTTTCACTCTCTCTCTCATAATTTTTTCTATCTTTCTCTCTCTTTCTGTCTTTCATCCTTTTTGTCTTTCTCTCTTTCTTTGGTATTACTTATATGGATAGTTCCAAGTAGATGGTTTGTAGCTGTTCAGCAAATGTTAAATAACTGTCAATAACATTTCAAATAACTATCCACTAACCCTAACCTTAACCCTTATCCTAACCCTAAACTCAACTCGTACCCTAATCCTAACCCTAACCCTTACCTTAACCTAACCCTTATTCTAAACCTAACCTTTACCGTAACCTTGGCAAGGAGTTGTATATTAACAGATTTTTTGACCATCTGTAGATCGTCTATAGGAACTATCCAAATAAAGTGACTTTCTTTCTTTCTGTGTCTGTCTCTGTGTCTCTCTCTCCTGTTACGTATTCCCAAGGCACATGTAGGGGAAACTCTAGTGGGTGGAGGGCAACATTTTGATACAAAGAGGAGATATCCAGAGAGTGTGTGTGAGAATTTCTAAAGAGCGATGAAACAGGTACCAAAGAGAAACTAGAGAGATGAGGACAGAAGAGGGCGATATGCTCGATTCCAAATTGACCCCCCCCTCTTCAGCCCTCTTCAGCACTTCAATCTAACATTGGGCCCTTTGAAAGGTGGGAATGTTGACCAATGGGGTAGTATTATTTAGAGTCAGACAGTAGAAAAGGAGTCTGACTTGGTCTGACTGAGTAAGGGAGATTTTGGAGCGACGACAACATTTTATCCTGAACCATCAGAGACGGATGAGGAAAACAGACTGTTCACAGCTTGAGTTGTCTTTTCAATCCACTTAACCCTACAGTGCCTTCAGAAAGTACATTTTTACATTTTAGTCATTTAGCAGACGCTTTCATCCAGAGCGACTAACAGTACTGAATGCTTACATTTCATAGAAGAAATGTCTCCGTACTGGTCCCCCGTGGGAATCGAACCCACAACCCTGGCATTGCAAACACTATGCTCTACCAACTGAGCCACACGGGTATTCATACCCCTTGACTTATTCCACATTTTGTTGTGTTACAGCCGGAATTCAAAATATATTTGTTTTTATCAACCATTTACACACAATACCCCACAAAGACAAGTGAAAACATGTTTTTATACTTTTTTTGCAAATTTATTGAAAATGAAATTGAACCTTTATTAAACTAGGCAAGTCAGTTAAGAACAAATTCTTATTTACAATGATGGCTTAGGAACAGTGGGTTAACTGCCTTGTTCAGGGGTAGAATGACAGATTTTGGCCTTGCCAGCTCAGGGATTCAATCCACCAACCTTCCGGTTACTGGCCCAATGCTCTAACCACTAGGCTACCTGTCACCCCAGAATACAGAAATATCTAATAACATAAGTATTCACACCCCTGAGTCAATACTTTGTAGAAGCCCTTTTGGCAGCGATTACAGCTGTGAGTCTTTCACGTCTCTAAGAGCTTTCCACACCTGGATTGTGCAACATTTGGCCATTATTCTTACAAAAATTCTTCAAACTCTGTCACATTGGTTGTTGATCATTGCTAAACAACAATTTTCAGGTCTTGCCATAGATTTTCAAGTAGATTTAAGGTAAAACTGTAAGTCGGCCACTCAGGAACATTCACTATCTTCTTGGTAAGCAATTACAGTATAGATTTGGCCTTGTATTTTAGGTTATTGTTCTGCTGAAAGGTGAATTAATCTCCCAGTGTCTGGTGGAAAGCAGACTGAACCAGGTTTTCCTGTAGGATTTTGCCTGTGCTTAGCTTCATTCCGTTTCTTTTTTATCCTGAAAAACTCCCCACTCCCCAGATTACAAGCATACAGTACCCATAACATGATGCAGCCACCACTATGCTTGAAATAAGGAGAGGTGTACTCAGTAATGTGTTGTATTGGATTTGCCCCAAACATAACACTTTGTATTCAGGACAAAAAGTTAATTGCTTTGCCACATTCTTTTGCAGTATTACTTTAGTACCTTGTTGCAAACATTATGCATTCTTTGGAATATTTGTATTCTTTACAAGGCTTCCTTCTTTTCCCTGTTGTTGATCCATCCCCAATTTTCTCCTATCACAAACTCAGAGCGGTTTCCTTCCTCTCCAGGCAACTGAGTTAGGAAGGACGCCTGCGTCTTTGTAGTTACTGGGTGTATTGATACACCATCCAAAGTGTAATTAATAACTTCACTATGCTCAAAGGGATAGTCAATGTCTGCCTTTTCTTTTACACATCTACCAATAGGTGCCCTTCTTCGCGAGGCATTGGAAAACCTCCCTGGTCTTTGTGGTTAAATCTGTGTTTGAAATTCACTGCTCGACTGAGGGACCTTACAGATAATTGTGTGTGTGGGATACATGTTAAACATTTATTGCAGTGTGAGTGAGTCCATGCAACTTATTATGTGACTGGTTAAGCACATTTTTACTCCTGAACTTATTTAGGTTTGCCATAATAAAGGGGTTGAATACGGGGCAGCAGGTAACCTGGCGGGTAGGAGTGTTGGACCAGTAACCGAACGTTTGCTGTATCGAATCCCTGAGCTGACAAGGTAAAAATCTGTCGTTCTGCCCCTGAACAAGGTAGTTAACCCACTGTTCGCCGGGCGCCGATGACGTGGATGTCAATTAAGGAAACCCCGCGCACCTCTCTGATTCACATTTTAGTTGAATATTTTCAGTTGTACAACTGACTCTGTGTCCCTTATTGACTCAAGACATTTCAGCTTTTAATTTTTTATTAATTTGTAAAACATTCTAAAAACATAATTCCAGTTTGACATTATGGGCCAGTGACACAAAATATTTTCAAGGAGTGTGAATACTTTCTGAAAGTGCCGTATGTCTGTCCGATACTGATTTGGTAGTGGTAATACATTTACAGCACTGACTAACCCAGTTCACAGGTTCACACTACACTCTCAGAAAAAGGGTACAGTTAGGTTACAGTATTGTTCCCTGGGGTACAAAAATATCAAAATACACAATGTACTTTCAGAGGTACACATATGCTTTAACATGGTACTCTTCAGTACCCTTTTGTATGTAAAAGTAAATCCTCACACACTCTCCAAAAAAGGGGTACAGTGAAGGTACATCTCTGTACAGTTTGTTATTTTTGGCTACCCGTGAGTGGAAGCATTGTACCAGTTGAAGTGGTCTATGGTTATGTTAATTAAAGTTTGAACATGTCTGATGACAGTTCTGAATTCTTTATAAAGGCTTACATAAGAGCATGTGACAATAAAGAGCTGTAATTAATATTGTAGAGACCTTCACCTACCTTGTTAAGCGGTACGGACCTCTTGCCGTAATGGTTAAGGTGTTGGCGTTGACAGTCGTGAGACCCAGTTGGGCCTACTCCCCGAAGTGGGATGGCAGGGCCTCCCGAGTGGCGCAGCGGGGTTGCGGCGTCACTACAGCCGGGGGTTTGATCCCAGGCTGTGTCACAACCGGCCGTGACCGGGAGTCCCATATGACTGGGCACAATTGGCCCAGCATCGGCTTGGTTAGGGGAGGATTTGGCCGGGGGTTTTTACTTGGCTCATCGCACTCTAGCGACTCCTTGTGGCGGGCCGGGCGCCTGCAGGCTGACTTCGGTCGTCAGTTGAATGGTATAGCTGGCGTCTGGGTTAAGCGAGCGGGTGTTAAGAAGCGCGGCTTGGCAGGTCATGTTTCGGAGGATGCATGACTTGACCTTCGCCTCTCCCGTGGCTGTTGGGGAGTTGCAGCGATGAGACAAGATCTTAGTCACGAAATTGGTGAGAAAAAGCAGGTAAAAAAAAGAAGTGGGATGGCAGAGAGGCGTTTACATGTGAGTTACTTGATCTAGAGAGGAGCCGCTTACAAGGAACAAATGCTTTGTCAATGTGGTGGTACCCTAAAAAGGCAAAATGTTACCTTTTTGTAAAGGCACACTTTTGTATCTGTCGACAATATGGTACACTATTGGCACTTTTAAGGTATAAACTGCAAGGGTAGAACTATGTACCTACAACTAATTGTACAATGGACGTATCTTACAGGGTACCACTACAGTGACAAGCATTTGTACCCCTTTAAGTACAATTCGGTACAATTTATTCGAGTGTAGTTGTTGTAGATGGTGTTGCAGAGTTGTACCAGTATGGCAAAGTGCTGAGTCATAATTTTTTTTTACTACAATGCACTGAGTCACCCCATGGCATGAAACAACATTTAGGCTGCCATATTGGATGGGGCAAATCTGATACTGTATAAAAGCTTAGGCTACTCAAAAGCTCACTACGAATTCCAGTAGCCAACATTACATACTAGACATGCACTACCATCTGAAAAGTTTCAAATTATGTCCCCCCCCACTGCAATGTTTCTTGGGAAGCTTTTTTATTTAATTAACATGTCTGTTGTGTAGTACAATACATTAATAGATTTGTGCCACAGATTAAAGTTTCATAGTAAATATTTTCACTTTGAAAATTGTAACATTTTATTTTACAATTATCTTTCATATGACATACAGGTAACTGCCCAAATAAAGGAAACACTTGAGTAAACAAGGGATACAAAGTATATTGAAAGAAAGTGCTTCCACACAGGTGTGGTTCCTGAGTTAATTAAGCAATTAACATCCAATCATGCTTAGGATTATGTATAAAAATGCTCAGTTGACCATTATATTGGCTATCATGGTTAGAAGAAGAGATGTCAGTGACATTGAAAGATGGGTCTCAAAGGAGCACATGGGGTTTAAAGAGTGTGCTTGTGTGTTTGTTTCAGTCACCAGATCTCAACCCAATTGAATACTTATGGGAGATTCTGTAGCAGCACCTGAGACAGCGTTTTCCAACACCATCAACAAAACACCAAATTATGAAATTTTGCGTGGAAGAATTGTGTTCCATCCCACTGGTAGAATTCCAGACACATGTAGAATCTATGCCAAGTCGCATTGAAGGTGTTCTAATGGCTCTTGGTGGCCCAACACACTATTAAGACACTATGTTGCCGTTTCCTTTATTTTGGCACTTACCTGTATACAGAGCTTTCGGAAATGATTAAGATCCCTTGACTTTTTCCATATTTTGTTACGTTACAGTCTTATTCTAAAATGGATTGTTTTTTCTCCTCATCAATCTACACACAATATCCCATGATGACAAAGCAAAAACAGGTTTTTAGAAATATCACATTTACATAAGTATTATGTCAAGCAAATTAATTAAGTTAATTTCAGTTGATTTGGCCATGACATTTTGTAAATTGCCCCTATTACTTCCATTGACTTTTAGCTAGCAGTGGCGAAAGTTCACATCAGTTAGAGATTCTCTGGTACTTTTGTATACCTTAGGTAGTATTTCTGAAAGTGGAGCTCACGAACCAAAAGTTGTCCCCGTAACATGCATACAACGTCACATATGTGCAGATATGTGCACCATACATTGCTCTCTCACTCTGCTGTGAGTGCATGATGTGCCTCTTGCTAGCTGTCACTCATATGGCGAGGGGCTGAAGCTCATTGGTTGACCTCAAATTGCTAGGGGGCTGGCCCATGTGGTAGAAAATGACTGTTTGAAGAAATCTGAACCATGGATTGCAGTTTATCCTGGCCCATAGACTACTTTCAGGCTGAGTAACCATCTAAAATTAAGTTGTGAAATACTCTTCCCTTTAAGTCAGACATTTGCATCCCTATTATCATCCCTTTGTTAATGGAAAATTTCAAAACTGAAAAGGTTCACATATATCTGGACATTCATTATGTGTGGAAAAAATGAATATGGAAAACAATCTAACCGGGAGATTGTTTAACAAATCCTCGGTTAGGCCTAACTTTGAACCAAAGGTCCAGGATCCAATTTATTTTCAAGTGGTAATTATTACCTCTGTCTTAACAGATGCAATGTGTTGGCCGTAAATTGCTATTCAAAAAGGCGTTTTTCAGTGAAGTCACAATTGTAACATTATGGAAGTTGCTTTGGATAAAGCGTCTGCTAAATACTGGTAACCATAATTGACTGTGTGTCCGGCAATCCTATTCTTAATAATCTTGAACATCTGCATGTACACATCCCTCACTTATATCAGAATTGTAAGTTTTATGATAGTAGATCTAATTGTAACAGTGCTATGATAGTCTTGTCTGTCTGTCTGTCTGTCTGTCTGTCTGTCTGTCTGTCTGTCTGTCTGTCTGTCTGTCTGTCTGTCTGTCTGTCTGTCTGTCTGTCTGTCTGTCTGTCTGTCTGTCTGTCTGTCTGTCTGTCTGTGTGTCTGTGTGGCCTGGGGCCAGAGGTAGATTCGTTTACACTCTGACTCTTCTGGTTCTTACAGGTTCCATGGACAGCCCTCGCTTTACTTATTAAAGGGATGGATCACTTTCCTTTCTTTCGTTTAACGGCAAACAGGGTGACTGTCTAACTGCCATGATTTGTGGGTAACACAAACTAGCATTACCATTACGGCATAATGGATCGGTTGCTTTATTGCGAGTAGCTACATTTTGCTATCACATTTGTGGTTTTGCTTTGGCATATTTTCAAGGGCATTGAATAATAAAGTGTGTTCCGTGAAAAGACCAAAAGGGTTATTTCTAAGCTGTCCTTGTTAGGAGTAATGCTGTATACAGGCCTCTGAGTGCTCACAGAACCGAGGCAGACTTTGGCATGCTAACCCTCCTGAAACACATTCACTTTAGGAACAAAAACACAGTGAAAGACTTGAAACTGGGTTGTCTTTGAGCCAAAACAGAGTCACTGTAGAGAGTCCAGTGTTTTGTGTTTGAACCAGAATGGAGCCAGCATGCTCTCATTGACAAAATGAATGCAAATGGAGTATACTGCCGCCTGCACCATGATGGTTACAGTTCACATGAGTGAAGGTTTGTGGTCTTCTTTACTCCTGTTAAGTGCCATAAAATGTCAACACAGGCATTCTATTAAAGGAACAGTTCAGATAAATGGCATATTTAGACATTTGTTTCCTTACCTTGAAAGAGCTTTACGTACAAGAAGTGACTGCAATCCACACTTTGGTATTTTTAAACTAGCCATTGCCAACATACGCATTGGTAATATAAGCATTTTTGGACCTAATAACAATGTAGCATGTTTAGGCTAATACTGTACTGTATATTGTTTGATTATTAAATAAAACAACAACAAAAACATTTTGATAGTGACTTTTTTTCTCTGTATAATTTTAAAAACCATTCTTGGCCCATTTGAGTGTATTCTCTTATATTATTCCTTCAGCAGTGGGGTCCATTTACATAGAAAGACCTCACTTTGCTTAAGTGTAAAACACTCATCTCTGTCTCTTCCTCTCTCACTTTCTCTCTCTTTCTCTTTCACTCTCTCCCTCACCTGAACCTAGAGAGACAGTATCCCTTACCTTACCTGACGCTTCCCCTCCGTCACCATGTGGGGAGAGAAAATATGAAACGGTAAAAGGTGCTAACTCCTATTTTGTTGACGCTGCTATCTGTGTAAATTAATCCCAGGCAATCACTTATCGGCTTCGCTGATAGACAGCAGCCGTGTTGCTGGGGTTAACGGGAGAAGAGCTGTCACACAGCTCAGTGTCCTGTACAGGAACAGAACAGGCGACGGACGAGACGGTTTACGGTACTGACACCTCAGAGAGGACAGGGGAAACGAGCTTCTCCATCAAAGAATAGCTTGCTTGGAAGGCGCGTGGAATGCTTAAATCTAATTATTGGTCATTGTTAGAGAGTTAGAAAGTAGTTAAATACTTTCAAACATTAAATTATAAAAATATTTACATCCATTATAATTTCTACATTCTTTCTGGTTTTAGTCAAGAAGCACATAAAAAAACTGTGACAAATGCAAGAATTGACCAGCGGGTATGGAGTGACTTCAGTGCAAACAGACATTTACATTTTTTACATTTAGCAGACGCTCTTATCCAGAGCGACTTACAGTAGTGAATACATACATTTCATAATTTTTTTTTTGTTCGTACTGGTCCCCCGTGGGAATCGAACCCACAACCCTGGCGTTGCAAACACCATGCTCTACCAACTGAGCCACACAGGACCTGTTGTATTTTAATTTAATAATGTTTAATTTGTATTAAGCTATTGAATTTGAATGTAATATTTTTTATGCTTAATGCACAAATTGAATCATTGAATTAATAAATTGAACTTGTATTTGATTTTAAACTGAATTTAATTAACATTGCATTCAGTTTTTATGTTATTTAAATTACATTTTATATTCAATATTTATTTATTCAGTTTCAATATTGTAGATACTGCATTCATTGTTTGTGTATCAAGTTTATAAACCATAATTTCAGTCAGGAAAGGTAAAGGAGAACAGATGGAATCAAATCAAGTTCAATTAATGAATTCAATGATTCAATTTGTGCATTACAAATGCTATAATATTTCATTCAAATTCAATATCCTAACACAAATTCAATATTTGCTCCATAAGTGGGCCGCATTTGGCCACATAAGACTATTACAACACAGTCAGGGTCTCACAGATCTAAATAAGGAGGCGCAAACAGCTGAGCAGCAGCCACAATCCCAACAGTTTGCCCTCTGCAGATTGGAGGCTGAAACACAACGGAAGTCATAAACCCATCACCCATTGTGAACTGAATTAAAATACACTCTAGCCCGGGAACTACAGTGCATTTGGAAAGTATTCAGACCCCTTGACATTTTCCACATTTTGTTGCATTACAGCCTTATTCTAAAACTGATTAAATAGTTTTTTTCCCCTCATCAATCTACACACAATATCCCATAATGACAAAGCAAAAACAGGTTTTATTTTTTTTTGCAAATGTATTCAAAATAAAAACAGATATCACATTTACATAAGTATTCAGACCCTTTACTCAGTACTTTGTTGAAGCACCTTTGGCAGCGATTACAGCCTGAGGTCTTTTTGGGTATATGACACTACAAGCTTGGCACACCTACAGTAGGGGAAAAAAGTATTTGATCCCCTGCTGATTTTGTACGTTTGCCCACTTACAAAGAAATGATCAGTCTTTAATTTTAAGAGTAGGTTTATTTGAACAGTGAGAGACAGAATAACAACAAAAAAATCCAGAAAAACGCATGTCAAAAATTGTATAAAATGATTTGCATTTTAATGAGGGAAATATGTATTTGACCCCTCTGCAAAACATGACTTAGTACTTGGTGGCAAAACCCTTGTTGGCAATCACAGAGGTCAGACGTTTCTTGTAGTTGGCCACCAGGTTTGCACACATCTCAGGAGGGATTTTGTCCCACTCCTCTTTGCAGATCTTCTCCAAGTCATTAAGGTTTCGAGGCTGACGTTTGACAACTCGAACCTTCAGCTCCCTCCACAGATTTTCTATGGGATTAAGGTCTGGAGACTGGCTAGGCCACTCCAGGGCCTTAATGTGCTTCTTCTTGAGCCACTCCTTTGTTGCCTTGGCCGTGTGTTTTGGGTCATTGTCATGCTGGAATACCCATCCACAACCCATTTTCAATGCCCTGGCTGAGTGAAGGAGGTTCTCACCCAAGATTTGACGGTACATGGCCCCGCCCGTCGACCCTTTGATGCGGTGAAGTTGTCCTGTCCCCTTAGCAGAAAAACACCCCCAAAGCATAATGTTTCCACCTCAATGTTTGACGGTGGAGATGGTGTTCTTGGGGTCATAGGCAGCAACCCTCCTCCTCCAAACACGGCGAGTTGAGTTGATGTCAAAGAGCTCCATTTTGGTCTCATCTGACCACAACACTTTCACCAGTTGTCCTCTGAGTCATTCGGATGTTCATTGGCAACTTCAGACGGGCATGTATATGTATTCTTGAGCAGGGGGACCTTGCGGGCACTGCAGGATTTCAGTCCTTCACGGCATAGTGTGTTACCAATTGTTTTCTTGGTGACTATGGTCCCAACTGCCTTGAGATCATTGACAAGATCCTCCCGTGTAGTTCTGGACTGATTCCTCACCATTCTCATGATCATTGCAACTCCACGAGGTGAGATCTTGCATGGAGCCCCAGGCCGAGGGATATTGACAGTTCTTTTGTGTTTCTTCCATTTGCGAATAATCTCACCAAATGTTTTCACCTTCTCACCAAGCTGCTTGGCGATGGTCTTGTAGCCCATTCCAGCCTTGTGTAGGTCTACAATCTTGTCCCTGACATCCTTGGAGAGCTCTTTGGTCTTGGCCATGGTGGAGAGTTTGGAATCTGATTGATTGATTGCTTCTGTGGACAGGTGTCATTTTTACAGGTAACAAGCTGCGGTTAGGAGCACTCCCTGAGTGTGTTCCTAATCTCAGCTCATTACCTGTATAAAAGACACCTGGGAGCCAGAACTCTTTCTGATTGAGAGGGGGTCAAATACTTATTTCCCTCATTAAAATGCAAATCAATTTATAACATTTTTGCCATGCGTTTTCCTGGATTTTTTTGTTGTTATTCTGTCTCTCACTGTTCAAATAAACCTACCATTAAAATTATAGACTCATCCTTTCTTTGTCAGTGGGCAAACGTACAAAATCAGCAGGGGATCAAATACTTTTTCCCCCCACTGTATATTTGGGGAGTTTCTCCCATTCTTCTCTGCAGATCCCTCACGCTCTGTCAGGTTGGATGGGGAGCATTGCTGCACAGCTATTTTCAGGCTCCTCCTGTGATGTTCGATCGGGTTCAAGTCCGGGCTCTGGCTGGGCAACTCAAGTACATTCAGAGACTTGTCCCGAAGCCACTCCTGCGTTGTCTTGGCTGTGTGTTTAGGGTCATTGTCCTGTTGGAAGGTGAACCTTCTCCCCAGTCTGAGTTACTGAGCGCTCTGGAGCAGGTTTTCATCAAGGATCTCTTTACTTTGCTCCGTTCATCTTTCCCTCGACCCTGACTAGTCTCCCAGTCCCTGCCGCTGAAAAACATCCCCACAGCATGATGTTGCCACCACCATGCGTCACCATAGGGATGGTGCCAGGTTTCCTCCAGATGTGACGCCTGGCATTCAGGCCAAAGAGTTCAATCTTGGTTTCATCAGACCAGAGAATCTTATTTCTAATGGTCTGAGAGTCCTTTTGGTGCCTTTTGGCAAACTCCAAGCGGGCTGTCATGTGCCTTTTACTGAGAAGATACTTCCGTCTGGGCCTGATTGGTGGAGTGCTGCAGAGATGGTTGTCCTTCTGGAAGGGTCTCCCATCTCCACAGAGGATCTCTGGAGCTCTGTCAGAGTGACCATCGGGTTGGTCATCCCCTGACCAAGGCCCTGGCCGGGCGGCCAGCTCTAGGAAGAGTCTTGGGGGTTCCAAACTTATTCCATTTAAGAATAATGGAGGCCACTGTTCTTGGGAACCTTCAATGCTGTAGAAATGTTTTGGTAACCTTCCCCAGATCTGTGCCTCAACACAATCCTGTCTCGGAGCTCTACTGACAATTCCTTCAACCTCATGAATTGGTTTTTGCTCTGACATGCACTGTCAACTGTGGGACCTTATATAGACGTGTGTGCCTTTCCAAATCATCTCCAGTCAATTGAATTTACCAAAGGTGGACACCAATCAAGTTGTAGAAACATCTCAAGGATGAGCAATGGAAACAGGATGCACTTCAGCTCAATTTCTAGTCTCATAGCAAAGGGTCTGAATACTTGTATAAATAAGGTATTTCTGTTTTTTATTTTTAATACATTTGCAACAAAAAAATAAACTGTTTTCCCTTAGGTCATTATGGAATATTGTGTGTATATTGAGGAGGATTTTTTTTTTAAATCCATTTTAGAAATACCTTATTTACACAAGTATTCAAAACTACATTTGTAAAAAAGTCAAAAAGTAAAGGGATCTGAATACTTTCAGAATGCATTGTAAGTCTATTATGGGACTTATGGGAGTGATAAATAATCTCTACACCTCTGTTATCCTAATGAGTCTATCGATTGACTGTTCTTATAAACGGGTTTCATCTGCAGTGTTGCCTGATGGTGGTCCAGAGGGAGAACCTAAAGGCCATTGATCTCAATATGGATTGTAAACCCAGAGTGAGTGCACCACTTAGTAGTAGTGCCTTCACCCAATCAGAATCACAATGCAAACACATTTGAACTGCCACAGATGGGTCTGGGTTCCGACCAGAAAAGGCTTCAATAACGGACAATGCAGCACCCCTGTAAGCACTTGTGGAGATCTGAAATAATTTGACAGATAGAAGCAATATGGTGAAAGTTCTACCAAGCCTATCAGATGAAGTTAATACACTGAGTGTACAAAACATTACGAACACCTGCTCTATCCATGACAGACTGACTAGGTGAATTCAGGTGAAAGCTATGATCCGTTATTGATGTAATTTGTTAAATCCACTGCAATCAGTGTAGATGAAGTAGAGGAGACAGGTTAAAGAATACTTTTTAAGGCTTGAGACAATTGAGACATGGATTGTGTATGTGTGCCATTCAGAGGGTGAATGGGCAAGACAAAATATTTAAGTGCCTTTGAACAGGGTATGGTAGTAGGTGCCAGGCACACCGGTTTGTGTCAAGAACTGAAATGTTGCTGGGTGCGCAACTCAATATTAGGACAGTGTTCCAAATGTTTGGTATACTCAGTGTATATTGCTCATATCTATTCAGTCCTCTCAGATCTACATGGGCTCCCGAGTGGTGCAGTGGTTTAAGGCACTGCATCTCGTGATTGGGAGTCCCACAGGGCGGCGCACAATTGTCCCAGCATTGTCCGGGTTCGAGTTTGGCCAGGGTATGCCGTCATTGTAAATAATATTTTTTATCTTAACTGACTTGCCTAGTTAAATAAAAGATAAATAAAAAAAGGTTTACCGGTGAGGGGTTGTTTCTGGACCAGGCCTCAGAGTGTGAGTTTACAGGCAGCTAGCTGTCTGTCGATAAGGTTTATTTTCTGGTATGGTGTGTTAGCGGTGTCCTATGAGTGCCTGTATGAAAATATGTATGTGTTTGTGTGGCTCCCTCCACTATTTGTGTGTATGGTGCCCATGTTAGGACAGCCTAAGAGTCACAAGGAGTGTTTATGTATTTTGTAAATCTGTTGATTAGTATTACTACAGCATCTCTCTTTGCTGTGCTCTGTCACCTGTTCAGTATTCCTGTCCAGGTGTGAACAGTCGGTGGGTTATTTTTAGTTCGGGTCCCTTGGCCCCACTGCCCGGTGTAAGGTGGCCCTCAGTCTGAGGCCATGGTAACCATAGCAGGCCTTGGAAAGTGAAATGTGATGCGGTGCATGGTGCTCGGGGCCACATTTCTCAATCACAACCTAATAATGAGCTTGCCAAGGCACAGGCGGCATCAATGATGCAGCACTGCGGTGTCTGTTACCGTGGGCAACGCACACCTGCCAGCACGCTTCCATTTCCGTCACTCACTCTCACTCACTCACTTACACCCACCCCCCCACAAACACACACACACAAGCTCATGCTCTACACATCCTTTCAAGTCCATAGATGACCCATCCCCATTATTTTCACTCACACATGCATATATGATCCATGTTACATGCACGCACAACCTCGCATGCACTGACTTACACAAACATACACTCGAGCATGCATGCACATTTTTTATGCAGTAAGTGTGTGTGTGTGTGTGTGTGTGTGTGTGTGTGTGTGTGTGTGTGTGTGTGTGTGTGTGTGTGTGTGTGTGTGTGTGTGTGTGTGTGTGTGTGTGTGTGTGTGTGTGTGTGTGTGTGTGTGTGTGTTCCTAGATCCGGTGTTCCCAAACGTTCTGCTTCCTGACCCACCAATTTAGGTGTCTGTTCAGTTGCAAAAGGGTTGAGTGGTGAAAAAATATACCCAGACCAGACAAAAATAAAAAAATATTATAAAATCATCCTCTTTAAAATATTTAACTCTATGTAGATTTGACTATGAGCGCTTGTGCCCAATTCTAATGAACTGAATTGTAACAATGCACAAAACAAGTCTCACCTAGACCCCTGCCGTGACCCACAGTTTGGGAACCACTGCCCTAGATGACATACATGGGGTTTTAAAGTTCTTACCTATTAACAGTTAAAATTAGCATAAGCCTAAAGCATAGGTCTTGTTTGTGCTAGCACTGAAAATGTACCCCGTATTTAGTAGTGTAGATAAATATAAATGTATTTGTAGCTAGTTACAGAAAAGTATCATCAAGAACCATTAAGAAGTCTGCCTCCATTCTGTTTTTCAAAGTTATCATGGCAGCATACTTGACCTGCTAATAGACAGATTCTTTCTATTGTAAGGACCCTTTTTTCATAATGCATGTTTATTGGGGACCAGTCACAGCCAGGCTTGGGCCCGTCATAACTAATTGAACAAGTAATGACCTTAAGTTCTCAATGAATAAGACATGGTGCCACACACACCACCCTAGGGTTACCTGTGCAGGGGGGGGGGGGGGTTGGTGACAGGTGACCCTATAGGTGGCCTCACGCTGTGACATAAACCCCCATGGCCAGTGGGCAGGTCCACTCCAGGGTAAGGATGGGTTTAAGTCAGATAGGGTGTTTATTACACCACCTGCATCTGATCTCCACCTTCAAAGGTGCTCTGGTAAGACTTTACATTAAGGTTCTTTTTGAGGGGGTGGTAAAGGGTTTTCCCTTTTAAAATAAGTTTAGATATTTAGTTATTAGTTCATGATTTATAAACATATTAAAGCTATAATTAACTGTCTATAACCTACATGCAAAACCTTCCCTTAAATGGTACCTACATGTAGTGTTACCGCTGCACCACGTTTAGTACTAAACAGGCCTCACATCGTTCTGTGTTTGAATGTTCTTTCATGTTTCTGTTTATGTCATTGTAACTCTTTACCTCCTGCAGTGGTCTTATATCAGTGTCTTTATACCTTCTCTCTCAATTTGTGTTTGTTTGCACCTCTACTCTCTCTCCCCCTCCTCACTCTCTCTCCCCCTCTCTCTTGTTTCTGTCTCCTCTCCTCTATTAGATCGCTGCTGACTGATAGCACTCTGCATTTGTCTAGACTGGCATTTGATACAGCCAGAGTGAGGTAACATGCATATTCACTCACACACTCATTAGTCCTTGTTTTTTTCATTTTGACGTCTATATTTCCTTACCTTGAGAATGGTCTGTGTGCCAGAAGAGACTGCAATCCACGCTTTGGGTTTTGTTTACTAAGCTCCAGTGCCCAACCACTAGCATTGGCATCGATGACTGTAAAACAATGGTACGTTTCTAGAGAACTCGGGTTTGAAGTAACTAAGGTGATGTTGGACAGTGTAGAGCATGCTAACTCGGGTCCCTTTACTTCCATTGTATATTAGTCCTAGCTGCTAATATTAACAGTTGGTGACTGTAGCTAAGTAAACAGATATGAAACATCCCCAGTCCTTAATCCGCCCCCACCAAGGCACATACAAGAAACAGATAAACAGTTCAAAACAAACAAACAATAGCAATAAATATTATACTAATAGTAATAAAATGGTAATTATAGCAGCATTGCTGACATTCAGAATGTTAAAATAAACTACTTTAAAGTAGGTAGGTTAGGAACCATTTATTTGTTTTTTATTTTTGGGTGAACTATCCCTTTAATTCATCTCGGAAGTACCCCTATGGCATTCATGTATGTGGGGAGTGGCACAGTTGAATGTATTGTAGACCTTATTAATATACCCTAGTGAACATTTTAGAGAGCCACATCCTCAACCCCTGTTGTTCTTTTTGACTCTTTCTTTCTTTCCCTCTCTCTCTCTCTCTCTCTCCCCCCCCCTCTCTCTCTCTCTCAATGTTTTCTCAGGAGTGTTCCTACCCAGCTGCTCCTCCGGTGACACCCCAGGCACCACCTAACTCAGGGATAGCATGGGACCCCACCCTGTGTATCCCTCACTCCCATCCTTCCTACTCCTCCTCTCCATCCTCCTCCTCCTGCCCCACCCGGCCACCTCTTCCTTCCACTCCAAGCCTCAGGTGGTGGAGCGGGAATCTGTATCAGGCACCCCATCTTCCCCATCTGCTAACACCACAGGGGGCAAGCGGACGTGCACGGACAAGGTGATGTGTAGACCTGGCATTGTGCTGCCTGTGTGGCTACCACTCAGCCCTCCACTGGCGGAGCAGACAGGGAGGGCGATAGTCTACTTTGCCTGCCTCATGTACATGTTCCTGGGTGTGTCCATCATCGCCGACCGCTTCATGGCCTCCATCGAGGTCATCACCTCCCAGGTGACCAGTGACCACTTCTCTCTTTGTTTTGTCCTTCAGTCATTCTCATGCTGTGGTGATTCTGAACACTTTCCCCAAAGTTCCCAGGTTTTTCAGAAATTTAGCAGAAATGATTCTGGGAATTCTCAGCCCGGGATTTCTGAAAAACCTGGGAACTTTGGTGAAAGTTCTTTTGAAATACTGTCCTCTAGCATCAGCTCATAGGCAATATCACTGAATTGTAATGTTGGACAATGTGTTTTACCAATTGTTGTATTGGTAAAACACTAGCTGCATGTTCCCCTAACTGTGATGTGTGTCCTTGTCTTTGTAGGAGAAAGAGGTGACTATCACCAAACCCAACGGGGAGACGTCAGTGACCACTGTGCGGATCTGGAACGAGACTGTGTCTAACCTCACGCTCATGGCCCTGGGCTCCTCTGCACCAGAGATCCTTCTCTCTGTCATCGAGGTATGCTGGTGACCCCACAAAACCTTCATCACTACACACCACCCCAGAGTATATACGACACACTACCTCAGTGTCCCCACTCCCCACAAACCCCAAACCCATCAGGTTAGGGCTGGGTAGGCCGTATTTTTCATCGATAACTAGGGTACGGGCAGGGCTCAGGTATCACAAATTGATCACTAACATTTTGAAGCTGAGCCATTTGCGCGTGCTCCCCTGCGCAGTACAGTCATATCTGAGTAAGATCATAACATGATGTCAGAAGTGCTTCAACCTGCACACAGGGAGCGAGTGACAGACAGAGAGGAGCGGCTAATGCATTTACTAATGGGGGAAGTTATTTCTGATCTTCGGTTTCGGGCAGGGCCTTCAATTTGGCAGAAGCAATCGGCCTAGGTAGGGTAGGGCCTGAACGTTGCAGGCATGGGTAGGGATCGGGCTTAAAATTCATGCCAGTGCAGGGCTCTACACACTACCCCTGAGTGTCCCCACAATCCCTTTGTACTACATGCTACACCTGACAGACCCTTGATTTGCTTGAATTAGACTGGGTTCCCCATTGACAGATACCGTAATGGAGGTAGCATAACCCTAGCTTATTTTGTTATTCAAGTTGATTTCTTTGCTGTCTTGTTGGCAGGTGTGTGGTCACAACTTTGACGCGGGTGAGCTTGGACCGGGCACCATCGTGGGCAGCGCTGCCTTCAACATGTTTGTGATCATCGGAGTGTGTGTGTGGGTCATCCCCAACGGGGAGTCGCGAAAGATCAAACATCTGCGAGTTTTCTTCATCACAGCCTTCTGGAGCATCTTCGCTTATATCTGGCTCTACCTTATCCTGGCTGTTATCTCCCCGGGAGTAGTGGAGGTCTGTATTATTTGCGTGTGTGTGTGTCTGTGTGTTTGTGTGTCAGCAGGGGTTTATAGACAGATTTTGTATGCTTTTGTGTGTTTTTTTATTATATAGAAACGTTGTGTGTTGATTCTGCAGGTGTGGGAGGCTCTGGTCACTCTGCTCTACTTCCCAGTGTGTGTGATCTTGGCTTGGATCGCCGACCGCCGCCTGCTCTTCTACAAGTACATGCACAAGCGTTACCGTGCCGACAAGCGGCATGGCATCGTTGTGGAAACGGAAGGTGACCTGGCGCCCAAGGGGATCGATGTAATCATGGACGCTAAGTTCTCGGATAGCAATTCCACGGCTGGAAACTCCTCCAGTGTCTGCACAGTCTCTGTTCAGACAGGCAAGGAGCTGGACCAGAACAGAGATGAGGTAGGCTGAGCCAGGAGATCAGGAAAGAGAATGGCCAGGACGAGTCAGAAGAGTTTAGTAATACAGGAGAGTGGAGTGGGCAGGGAGATGGTGCTGATCCTTTTCGTGTCTTTAACATTTTTCTTATTCCAGCAGCTATGTTTTTTCAAACATTGTGTTAACGTTGTATTTCAAACATTGTGTAAACATTGTGTTTACATTGCGGTATCATTTTGTTAGCCTTGTTTAAGCCTGGTATTAACATTTAGTCAATATTGTGTTTACGTTGTGACCTCACCTAGGTGGTACGCATCCTGAAGGACCTGAAGCAGAAGCACCCGGACAAAGACCTGGAGCAGCTTATCGAGATGGCCAACTACTCAGCTCTGGTGCAGCAGAGGAAGAGCCGCGCCTTTTACCGCATCCAAGCCACACGCATGATGATCGGTGCCGGCAACGTGCTCAAGAAGCATGCCGCCGAGCACACGCGACGCAAAGCCACCGCTATGGAGGGCGGAGCCCTGGAGAAAGACGACAGGGCCACGTGCACCCACCTGTCCTTTGAGCGTGCCCAGTACCAGTGCACGGAGAACTGTGGTACCCTAAGCCTAGCAGTGATCTGTGAGGGTGGCATGGGGCAGCACACCTTCTATGTGGACTACCACACGGAGAATGGCTCGGCAAACGCCGGGGCGGACTATGAGTTTAGCGAGGGGACGCTGGTGTTCAAACCAGGAGAGAGTCGGAAGGAGATTAAGGTTAGATGGAGATGCGAGAGGAAGGAAGGAGAGGGGAAAAGAGGGTGGGAAATTATGAAAGGAGGAGGGAGGTGAATAGTCGTTGTTTACTGTAGTTTTGAGTAATACTTCAATCAACCAAACAATCAATCAAATTAACTCATTGACTAGTATTTGTTTACTAGTCAATTTACTAGTTTACTAATACAGTACTTGTCAGCAACTTGTCATGGCCTGCACCTCCAAAGAGCGAAAAGAGGCGACAGTGGCAAGGGAAAACTTACTCTTGGATGGATTAGAGATTAGTTTAAATAATTTCAGATGAGATTAGATTAAAGGCACAATGCAGCTGTTTTTACTTCAATATCAAATCATTTCTGGGTAACAATTAAGTACCTTACTGTGATTGTTCTCCATCAAAATGCTCTAAAAGGAACAAAAATAACTTCTTAGCAAGAGCAATTTCTCAAGGAAGAATTTTGCTAGGACTCTCTGGGAGTGGTCTGAGTGAGGATGGGAAAACTAGCTGTTATTGGCAGAAAGGTTTGGAACTCTCTTTCTTATTGGAGTGATGTCAACAGGCAGGCTAAAACTCCATCCCACCAAAACAGCATGAAATTTCCAACAGCTCTTACACTAAAAGTGCATTATCATCATGTTCACAATTTCACAGTATTATTCCCACATGGAAATATATATAAAACCCAGGAAAGTCACATTTTTGACTGCACTGGGCATTTAAATAAGATTGACTCAATGCATACAGTAATTCCCATCACAACTTTTTGTGTGTCCCCTGTCCTTTTCAGGTGGGCATCTTGGACGACGACGTCTTCGAGGAAGACGAGCACTTCTTTGTGCGGCTGCAGAATCTCCGTCTGGATGAGGGCGGCAATGAGGTTTCACTGGGAACGCCGCCCAAGGGCCGGATGGTGGAGCCGTTAGTTGCCATGGTTACCATCCTGGACGACGACCACGCTGGCATCTTCACGTTCGGCGAGCGCGTGCTGCGAGTGAGCGAGAGCTCGGGTACGATGGTGGTGACGGTGGTGCGGAACTCTGGCTCGCGGGGCACCGTGATGTTGCCCTACCGCACTGAGGACGGCAGCGCCCGTGCCGGCGTGGACTACGAGGAGACCAAGGGTGAGCTTGAGTTCTCCAACGAACAGACCAGGTGAGGCCTGCTCTATGCCAACCCTAAAGTAGGGGGACGGTACCCAGCCAGAAAAACTGTTTGAAATGGCGTCATTACAACCAAATTACAACCTATTGGTTGTAAACCGATTGTAATGATGTCATTTCATTTGGTTGTAAACTAGTTGTGATCTGGTTGTAATTACATAATTTCAACCAGATGTCAATGCTTGGTAATCAAGAGCCTATAGCCTGGTACATGAGGTTAGACCAGGGAAGGGTTACTCTGGATTTTGCTAGCCACAGTACACTGATTGCTGCTCTTTCCTTTTAACTGGTGTCTGATTACACCTGGAAAACCAGCTGTATGCACCTAGTTACACAAACAAATCAATGAAGTGCAGACAGGAAGCTGAGAAACCCAGTAGACACTGTGGCTCCAAAACAAGATTGCCTAATGCCTACTCTCTCTGCTAAAGCATCAGATGGAAGGTTTGTTAGCAGCAGTGCTGTTATTGGCCAGAGTACAGATGAGGGTTGAGGTCTAGAGGGAACTGTCAAACAGTTCTGTGTAAATGCATCGTTTTATGTTGGTAAATGTGTTTTTCCATCAGTTTGTGTCCACATTTGTCTATGTACAGTATGTGTCCACATATACTGAATGTTATACGTATCCCTCCCGTTAAGCAAATGGGATCAAAATTATATTCATGTACAGTATGTGTTTGTGTAGGTGTCCACATGTACAGTCGTGGCCAAAAGTTTTGAGAATGACACAAATATTAATTTTCACAAAGTCTGCTGCCTCAGGTTGTATGATGGCAATTTGCATATACTCCAGAATGTTATGAAGAGTGATCAGATGAATTGCAATTAATTGCAAAGTCCCTCTTTGCCATGCAAATGAACTGAATCCCCCAAAAACATTTCCACTGCATTTCAGCCCTGCCACAAAATGACCAGCTGACATCATGTCAGTGATTCTCTCGTTAACACAGGTGTGAGTGTTGACGAGGACAAGGCTGGAGATCACTCTGTCATGCTGATTGAGTTCGAGTAACAGACTGGAAGCTTCAAAAGGAGGGTGGTGCTTGGAATCATTGTTCTTCCTCTGTTAAGCATGGTTACCTGCAAGGAAACATGTGCCGTCATCATTGCGTTGCACAAAAAGGGCTTCACAGGCAAGGATATTGCTGCCAGTAAGATTGCACCTAAATCAACCATTTATCGGATCATCAAGAACTTCAAGGAGAGCGGTTCAATTGTTGTGAAGAAGGCTTCAGGGCGCCCAAGAAAGTCCAGCAAGCGCTAGGACCGTTTCCTAAAGTTGATTCAGCTGCGGGATCGGGGCACCACCAGTACAGAGCTTGCTCAGGAATGGCAGCAGGCAGGTGTGAGTGCATCTGCACGCACAGTGAGGCAAAGACTTTTGGAGGATGGCCTGGTGTCAAGAAGGGCAGCAAAGAAGCCACTTCTCTCCAGGAAAAACATGAAGGACAGACTGATATTCTGCAAAAGGTACAGGGATTGGACTGCTGAGGACTGGGGTAAAGTCATTTTCTCTGATGAATCCCCTTTCCGATTGTTTGGGGCATCCGGAAAAAAGCTTGTTTGGGGCATCCGGAAAAAAGAGAAGACAAGGTGAGCGCTACCATCAGTCCTGTGTCATGCCAACAGTCCAACAGTAAAGCATCCTGAGACCATTCATATGTAGGGTTGCTTCTCAGCCAAGGGAGTGGGCTCACTCACAATTTTGCCTAAGAACACAGCCATGAATAAAAAATGGTACCAACACATCCTCCGAAAGCAACTTCTCCCAACCATCCAGGAATGGTTTGGTGACGAACAATGCCTTTTCCAGCATGATGGAGCACCTTGCCATAAGGCAAAAGTGATAACTAAGTGGCTCGGGGGAACAAAACATCGATATTTTGGGTCCATGGCCAGGAAACTCCCCAGACCTTAATCCCATTGAGAAATTGTGTTCAATTCTCAAGAGGCGGGTGGACAAACAAAACTCCACAAATTCTGACAAAGTCCAAGCATTGATTATGCAAGAATGGGCTGCCATCAGTCAGGATGTGGCCCAGAAGTTAATTGACAGCATGCCAGGGCAGATTGCAGAGGTCTTGAAAAAGAAGGGTCAACACTGCAAATATTGACTCTTTGCATCAACTTCATGTAATTGTCAATGAAAGCCTTTGACACTTATGAAATGCTTGTAATTATACTTCAGTATTCCATAGTAACATCTGACAAAAATATCTAAAGACACTGAAGCAGCAAACTTTGTGAAAATGTATTTTTGTGTCATTCTCAAAACTTTTGGCCACGACTGTACTGTTATATTGATGGAAATGTATCCTAAGGCTACAGTAACTGGGGTGATGGGGATTATTATGGGTTGTCACTGTGTCCCATGTGGAGCAGCGTCCATTAGTTGATGATTGACAGCCTCTTGCTAATGTTAGCGGACAGATCCTTTCCCCATCAAACTTTCAGACGATATAAGCTGTGCTTGCACGTTGGACTAATTGTGCACTTACAGGTAGTACTCATATTGTAAAGTGATGTCATTTCAGGTCATATATTGTAGGTATTACTGTAATGGTGCACTAACACCTCGATCACACCTACAGCGTCAATGCGCAAAATGGTACGCAGCATCATCTGGATATGTGTGCAACAAAAGTTCAACATTCACCGTCTGCTACCATTTCTGTCAAGCCGTCTATGCATACAGTTTGATGCATACATTCGATAAATCCAAATGAATATACTTCTGGTGTACCAAAACGCAATGATGCTGTCGGTGTGATCTAGGCGTAAGTGGTAGTAGTCATACTGTGCAGTGACATCATTTTGGGTAATTTACTGTAGCTTCATGGTAATGGATAGATGGAGAACAGCTATGATGCAGTGGCAGTGTAAGTGATTCGGAGTGAGGGGAAATTGCTCTGTTGTGATCAGGAGTTAGCATACTATTTTTACGCCCAGGGCCTTTGTCTAATTTATCGTCCATACTTACTACCACACTTAGTAGTCAACATTTAAGCTAAATACATTGTATTTTACATAGTGTTACTTATGTAAGTTAGCCAACGGCACATGTATCCCATGCTCTCATGCCTATATCAGGGTTTAGGGTTCTGTTTATCTGTTGTTTAGTTCATGTTTGTATTTCTGTGTGTGTACAGTACCGTGTGTGTGTGAGTGTTGTGTATGTGATGCACTGTGAATTATTTAGCCTCCACTATGTGTTCAATTCTTTATTGCACCTCAGCTACTGATGTGATTTAAATGACAGGGTGTTTGTTAATGTTTCAGAGGGTAGGAAATGATTGTTTGCTTGCTTCACGGGACTGTTGCGAGACCATTCCATCACGGTTAACAACTCCAGGAGTTCACCTTCCAGAGTTCAAAGAACCTTGGCGTGATCCTGGACAACACCCTGTCACTCTCCACAAACATCAAAGCAGTGAGTGACTCGCTTCTGCAGGTTTATGCTCTACAACATCCATAGAGTACGACCCTACCTCACACAGGAAGTGGCGCAGGTTCTAATTCAGGTCATCTCCCGTCTGGACTACTGCAACTCTCTGTTGGCTTGGTTCCCCGCTTGTGCAATCAAACCCCTGCAACTTGTCCAAAACATTGCAACACCCGCCTGGTGCGCAACATTCCCATGCTCTACCATGTCAACCTGCTCCTTTGCACATTCCACTGGTTCCAGTCAAAGCCCGTGTCCACTACATGGTGCTTTCCTATGGAGCAGCAGAAATTAAACCCTTGCATTTCGTGAACTAACAGTCACACTTATTGAGGAACAATTGAAGAGTTTCATTCCAAAACGCTATATATCCATTTTCAGAAATGTTTGAAAATTAGCTTTTATTTTTTCAAGAAATTATGAAAGAGATTGGTATTTTTTTACTGTCTAATCATGGCATAGGGTTGTTCAATGACAGACATGTATTTGTTTAAAATCTGTTACTCATTTCAAAGACAAATAATCATGTTTTTTTATGCTATATATCCACATCACTCTGAGAAATAAGTAGTACTGCTGGGTTTTACACAGTTAACTGTAACAAATAACTACATTTTTAATAAAGAACTGTACAAATGATACATTTGTGACAAAAATAAATAAATAATAATTCAATACAGATCTGTATGTAAAACATTTAGATTTGACATTTTTGTCAGATGCTCTTATCCAGAGGGACTTACAGTAAGTGCATTCATCTTAAGATAGCTAGGTGAGACAAACACAAATCACAGTCAAATATACAGGATACGAACCATTCCAGCTAAACAATGGATATACTGTCTAGTGTTTTGCAAAATAACACATCTAAACTCTATGTATAAAAACATGAAGGTACCCATAAGCAATCATTTCTGATGAAAAAACAAGTGAAAAATGTGTGGATACAGTGTTTTATAAATACTCTTCAGTTGTACTTGCTATTACTGAGATGTGGTTGTCTCACCTAGCTATCTGAAGATGAATGCACTAACTGTAAGTCGCTGTGTGTGTGTGTGTGTGTGTGTGTGTGTGTGTGTGTGTGTGTGTGTGTGTGTGTGTGTTTGTGTGTGTGTGTGTGTATTATTCAACAAAATATTTATCTTTGGTGTCCTGTGATTGTGATCATAACATGTTTTCCTTTTATCCTCATCAAATGTGTTTAAAACTTCTACAAATATAACAATGTGTATTGATGACAACCCTCTTCTCTCTCTCCCTGTGTGAGTGTGGGTGTGTATATGTATGTACGTGTGTGTGTGGGTGGGTGGGTGCATGCTTGCATGTCTCTCCACAGTCAGACTCTACAGGTACGCATTGTAAATGTGGAGGAATATGAGAAGCAGGAAAACTTCTTCATTGTGCTGGATGAGCCCAAATGGCTAAAGCGAGGAATCTCAGGTCAGTGGGGTGTGTTGTGTGTGAGGGTTAGTGAACAAAATGGCCATCTCAAAAGGTTTGCTCAACCTACTATCCACTGTTACATACAGCGAAAAATGCCATTTGGCACATATTGTGAGAAACCTTTTCCCCACTACACTTGCAGTCTCTCTAGAAGAGTTTAATAAGATAAGATAATATAAGATTAAAGGGATACTTCGGGATTTGCAGTATCTACTTCCCCAGAATCAGATGAACTGTCTCTGCAGCCAATATTCAGGAAGTTAGAGGTAGTTTGGCAAGCCAATGCTAACTAACATGCTAGCACTTACCCTAGATGTCCAGTCATTGGGCTAATGCTAGTTACATTAGCAACTTCCATCAAACTGCACGCAGAGACATACAAATGGTATCCATGAGTTCATCGGACTCTGGGGAAGTAGATAAAGGGCTTTATTGCCAAAATCCTGAAGTATCCCTTTAATTTTATTGTCCCTCGGGGAAAATCATCCTGGACTCACAGCGTATACACTGCTTTATAAAAAAATGACACTGCGCATTTTCTTGCGATGCGTTTAAGATCTACGTCGGCCCTGCCAAACATTTCCCATATTAGGGAGACCACCCGGGGTGTAGCCTCCGCTCCTGAGAGAGAGGGCCCCACCTGGATAAAAGATCTGCACCAGAGTTGAGTCAACCGGGGACATGCGTCGCCCGAAGCGAGAGCATGTGCTCACTGCTCCCCAACAATAGGGAGTGAGCCAAGATTAGAGTCTCCCAGTGTCCATGAGAACAAGTACAAACTTCAGCCCCCAACGTCCAGGGGCTGAGCACGCTCTACCTCTATAGGACAGTTTAGTTGGCGCAACGTTAGACAGTCTAGTTTTCCAATTGTTTGTTTTAGTAGTGTGAATTGTTCCTGATCACACCGAGGTGAAGAGTGGAATAATTGAAGGAATGAAGCCGAGCCTCATGCTTATCACCTGTGGAAGGCGGGACTTCCAGCGAGGCGCGGATTTCATTGGCCTTATCACGCGTGATTGTATATCCTTCATCCGAAGTTGTGAGAGTGCAACTCCCCCATAGTATCTTGTAGCAAAGTTGACTGATGTGTCAATGTGCCAAGGAGGAGGTGGTGTGGGAATCAGAAAAAATAAATAAAGTTGACTGATGTGTCAATGTGCCAAGGAGGAGGTGGTGGGGAAAAAAAGGAACAGAATAGATTAAAATTGGATTGAGGGATGGAGGATGTTTATTTGAAAGGAGGGAATTAAAGAAGAGCTGAACTTAAAAAAACAACTTATCTGATTGAAAACGGCCTATATATCATCAGTACTAATCGTAAAAAATTGTAGTAGTTGCAAAATGGACTAAGGGTAGTGGTAGAACTTTGGTCATCATGTAGTATTTTCCAAAACCAATCTTCCAAAATGTAGGGAATCTAGGGTACACAACAGCTTTCCTTGGGTTTGGTTTAGATTTCAATCCTGCCCACATGCTCATGGTTGACAGTGCCAAAATAATAAGTTATTCGGAGCTCAGCAGCAAGCGACCCGATCTCCCTGCAGACTCAACCTAAAGTACAGCTGCATGCTATCCAATCGTAGCTGTAGAAATAAACCTACAGCCCGCCCTTTTCTTTATTGACACCAATTGAGGCATTAGCGCACAGCGTCTCTGGACTAAGAACGAGACGTACATCATCGCCAATGTTATGTTGACAGAACGAGACTTGTTCGTCATAAACATCTTGGGTTTTTCCAACTCAAACATCTTCACATTTTTGAGTTAATGTTAGCATCACAAACACAACTGTCATCAAAGATACTACTCTTCTTCTTCTATTGTATAATTTTTATTTTATAATTTTTTTAATTTTACCTTTATTTAACCAGGTAGGCCAGTTGAGAACATATTCTCATTTACAACTGTGACCTGGCCAAAATAAAGCAAAGCAGTGTGACAAAAAACAACAACACAGAGTTACACATGGGATAAACAAAAGTACAGTCAATAACACAATAGAAACATATATATACAGTGTGTGCAAATGGCGTAAGGAGGTAAGGCAATAAATAGGCCATAGTAGCGAAGTAATTACAATTTAGAAAATTAAGACTGGAGTGATAGATTTGCAGATGATGATGTGCAAGTAGAAATACTGGTATGCAAAAGAGCAAAAAAAGTTAATGAAAACAATATGGGGATGAGGTAGGTAGTTGGATGGACTATTTACAGATGGGCTGTGTACAGCTGCAGCGATCGGTAAGCTGCTCAGACAGCTGATGCTTAAAGTTAGTGAGGGAGATATAAGTCTCCAACTTCAGCGATTTTTGCAATTCGTTCCAGTCATTGGCAGCAGAGAACTGGAAGGAAAGGCAGCCAAAGGAGGTGTTTGTCACGACTTCCGCCGAAGTCGGTTCCTCTCCTTTTTCGGGCGGCGTTCGGCGGTCGATGTCACCGGTTTTCTAGCCATCGCTGATACACCTTTCATTTTTCCATTTGTCTTGTCTTGTTTTCCTACACACCTGGTTTCAATTCCCTCAGTATTAGACGTGTATATAACCCTATGTTCCCCCCATGTCTGTGTGTGGAATTGTTTGTTGTTTCGTATATGTACACACTAGACTGGTTTGCGCTGGGTTATGTCAACCCATATTGTGTTTAGTGTTCTTAGTGCCGTGTGTTTTGTTCGCCGAAATAAAAGGCTCCTTTGGCTACCCAACTTCTGCTCTCCTGCGCCTGACTCCCTTACAGCCAGTTACGCATACCTAACAGTGTTGGCTTTGGGGATGACCAGTGAGATATACCTGCTGGAGCGCGTGCTATGGGTGGGTGTTGTTATGGTGACCAGTGAGCTGAGATAAGGCGGAGCTTTACCTAGCAAAGACTTATAGATGACCTGGAGCCAGTGGGTCAGGCAACGAATATGTAGCGAGGGCCAGCCGACGAGAGCATACAGGTCGCAGTAGTGGGTGGTATATGGGGCTTTGGTGACAAAACGGATGGCACTGTGATAGACTGCATCCAGTTTGCTGAGTAGAGTGTTGGAGGCTATTTTGTAAATGACATTGCCGAAGTCAAGGATCAGTAGGATAGTCAGTTTTACGAGGGTATGTTTGGCAGCGTGAGTGAAGGAGGCTTTGTTGCGAAATAGGAAGCCGATTCTAAATTGAATTTTGGATTGGAGATGCTTAATATGAGTCTGGAAGGAGAGTTTACAGTCTAGCCAGACACCTAGGTATTTGTAGTTGTCCACATATTCTAAGTCAGAACCGTCCAGAGTAGTAATGCTAGTCGGGCGGGGGATGCGGGCATGCATTTAGTTTGACTAGCGTTTAAGAGCAGTTGGAGGCCACGGAAGGAGTGTTGTATGGCATTGAAGCATTGTCACAGTGTCCAAAGAAGGGCAAGATGTATACAGAATGGTGTCGCCTGCGTAGAGGTGGATCAAGGAATCACCCGCAGCAAGAGCGACATCATTGATATATAAGAGAAAAGCGTCGGCCCGAGAATTGAACCCTGTCATACCCCCATAGAGACTGCCAGAGGTCCGGACAACAGGCCCTCTGATTTGACACACTGAACTCTATCTGAGAAGTAGTTGGTGAACCAGGCGAGGCAGTCATTTGAGAAACCAAGGCTGTTGAGTCTGCCGATAAGAATGTGGTGATTGACAGAGTCGAAGGCCTTGGCCAGGTCGATGAAGACGGCTGCACAGTACTGTCTTTTATTGATGGCGGTTATAATATCGTTTAGTACCTTGAGCGTGGCTGAGGTGCACCCGTGACCAGCTCGGAAACCGGATTGCACAGCGGAGAAGGTACGGTGGGATTCGAAATGATCAGTGATCTGTTTGTTAACTTGGCTGTTTGTTAACTTGGCTATAATGGTGTTCGCAATAATTGGATGTGCATTCTGCCACCTACTGTGCGGGTAAATATTAAGGATCCCTAAAAGGAAAAAAGAATATACAAAATGAACAACAACAAAATAATTACTAAACCAAATCAATCTGCTTTTCTGTAAAATAATTTTCTGACTATATTCAACGAGACTCCAGCTATAAGGCCTTCTGCAGGCGCCCTGCTCCGAAGATCAATATGTTACTTCTGAATCCCCACCTCTTTAAGGAATACCTAGGATAGGATGAAGTAATCCTTCTAACCCCCCCCCCCCCTAAAATGATTTAGATGCACTATTGTAAAGTGGTTGTTCCACTGGATATCATAAGGTGAATGCACCAATTTGTAAGTCGCTCTGGATAAGAGCGTCTGCTAAATGACTTAAATGTAAATGTAAATGTCTGACGTGGACAATTTTGCCAGATCCAGTGCAGCTTCTGCTGTTCTTCATCGACACAATAAACCAAAACAAGGCCGCTTCTAGTCACCTTGATTGAATGCACCTTTCCCACTGCTTTCTTCACAGTCCTCGATATTACAAATGGATTTCCCAAATGAATATCCTTGTCCAAAAAACACAGTCCAATAAGAAATGCATTATTGGACCGGTCCTTGTCTTCTACTACAACTTTTGCTTGGTTTGTTCCATTCTTTTGATTTCACAATTTTCGATTCATTGTCACACACTTCCCTTGCCACACTTTCAGATTTAAACACATTCAAAGATACTACTCTAGAGATGAGGACATTTTAACACTCGGAGCTTGGGATTCTTGACCAATTACGTTCACGTTGTCATGCTGCGTCACGCAGTTGGTACGGTGGCTGTTTGGGATATCACACCCACATCAAACCACACCCTCAAAACGAATGGTTTCTTGCATTTTTTTGTGAGCAGGCTAAAATACTAGGCCTAATCAATGAGTTCAGCCCCTCTTTAAAGGGAGAATGTAGTGAGGCTGGGAGATGTGCCAAAGACTTTTAACTATACTGACAAGATAATGGACTTGGCATGGGAATCGTTGTCCATGAAGTCGGAGGAAAGGCTGGAACTCTTAGCCAATAAGATGCCAGAGAGATTTGTCACTAGGCAGAACAAGACCTGAAATAAAGTTGTTTTCCTCAAATTCGTTGTGATTGTTATATCTAGCTTAGCTGTAGAACGCACGTTTGCATGATTTCACATTGTAAATCACTCTGACGTTTAATATACATACTACCTCAATTGGGCTGACCAACCAGTGCTCCCGCACATTGGCTAACCGGGCTATCTGCATTGTGTCCCACCACCCACCACCCACCAACCCCTCTTTTACGCTACTGCTACTCTCTGTTCATCATATATGCATAGTCACTTTAACCATATCTACATGTACATACTACCTCAATCAGCCTGACTAACCGGTGTCTGTATGTAGCCTCGCTACTTTTATAGCCTCGCTACTGTATATAGCCTGTCTTTTTACTGTTGTTTTATTTCTTTACTTACCTATTGTTCACCCAATACCTTTTTTGCACTATTGGTTAGAGCCTGTAAGTAAGCATTTCACTGTAAGGTCTACACCTGTTGTATTCAGCTCACGTGACAAATAAACTTTGATTTGATATGTGCCACTCATTCTGACATTCCATTCATATATAAAGCAGCACACTGTCGTAAACCATAAAAATCGCACAGTACGACGTACAGTGCATAACAGTGATGTCAAGCTTGTCCACTCATACCAGTACCTTCGCAACAACGGAAACATTATGCACCTCCTAGTCGATCAAATAGGCCTCACGTAGTGAATTAGCTTTCTTTTTTTTATGTTAATCGAACTCGATCGACCCTCTCCCATTGCATCCCATTGAAAAAAGCACTTCCACATTTTTTTCACATGGATGGAAGTCAAGCCTATACCTGTTTGAATGACCTCACTGGACTATTGCATTTAGTAGAGGATGGAGACGCAGGAATATTTGAATTTGGTGTCTGTTAATTTGTACTGATTCTTTCCTCACTGCCTGGTTACTTTCAGAATGCACATTGTGATCTGATGAATCTGTCATTCATTTATTGTTTGTACATTGTCCCAAGTATAATGTTTCTCAGTTGATCAATTCCTTGCATGTGTACTGTGTATTAAGGTGTGTCACTTCTGTCTTTTGTCGACTGCTGCTATTTTGACAAGATCTCTCTTGCAAAATACATTTGATTTCAATGAGACTAACATGAATAAATAAAGGTTCAATACAAAAATCACTTTAGCTTGAATAGCATTATAAGTAATCACATCTCAAAATCACGCATTTATTTTTATCTCTTCCTATTGCAGCTCTGCTGCTCAACCAGGGTAAGATCTCATACGTTTTGCACTGTGATTTTTACAGACGGCCCACTGTGATTTTTACAGACGGTTTTGAACATTAAAATGATATATACCCATTGATTATTTTACAATATCGCTTATAAATGCATCATGAGCTTAGTTCAACTGTCTAACCCCATCATAACTACAAAATATGTATTTGTTTAACTCCATTTATATTAGTCCCATCATGTATTGTAGTAAGAGAACGTTCCCCTTTAGGGAACCCTACTCCAGAAGAGGAGGACGCCAGACGTATCTCAGAGATGGGGAAGCCCATTCTAGGGGAGCACAGCAGGCTAGAGGTCATCATAGAGGAGTCCTACGAGTTTAAGGTGTGTGTGTGTGTGTGTGTGTGTGTGTGTGTGTGTGTGTGTGTGTGTGTGTGTGTGTGTGTGTGTGTGTGTGTGTGTGTGTGTGTGTGTGTGGTGTTATGTTTGATTAACCCCTCTCACTGTGGCACCCTCTCACCCAACAGATCCGACAGGGAATGACTCCAAATGGGATACTAGACCCGGTATTGTAGCCACTAGCATGCAGTGTGCTCTGGGATTTATTAGACAGGACTGAGGTGTCTCTTAACTGAGAGCCTCTAGAACTGGAGGATCTCTACTTCCATCTGCACTTTCTCATCTTTCAGAATAGAACAGAGCTGTTGCTCAACCTAGTTCTGCCCCCTCCCAGCCATGACACATTTGGTCTATTCAACCACCAGAACACCTGATTCAACTTCTTAAGGGCTTGGTAATTAGATTACTAATTGAATCAGGTGAGCTAGTTCTAAAAATGTATTTTAAACTAATGTGGAATCGCTGGGGTAATCTCTCGGGGGGGATGTCCGAGGACCAGGTCAGGAAACAGTGGAATAGATACAGTATATTGTGATGTTGATAGAATGTATATCAAAGCCAAGAAACCTTTTCACACAAACTGTCCTGTAAGTGACAAGACAGGAAATGTATGTAATGTAATTGAAAAATAGGGGTAGGGTTGTAGAGAATCGAAGGACCGTGAATATAATAAGAAACCGTAGGTGCTGGTTTAAGCCTGGTAGTAACCACTACAGAATGTCCGGTCAGAACAAGGATGAGGCGGATGTCCAGGTTAAAGGGAGTTTAATGGAAGATGTCCACACTCACATCACACATCTGACCACTCATGGTTCAGATAACTTAGAATCATGTCCAGTGATAACTGACATTAACTATGTGGTCCTGAAAGGAAAGAGGAGAAAGAAAAAATATCACATATGGCATCATGTAGTAACCAGAAAAGTGTTCAACAAATCTAAATATATTTTAGATTTTAGATTCTTCAAAGTAGCCACCCTTTTGAAGGAGTTCCCACATATGCGAGCACTTGTTGGCTGCTTTTCCTTCACTCTGCGGTCCAACTCATCTCAAACCATCTCAATTGGGTTGACGTCGGGTGATTGTGGAGGTCAGACTATCTGATGCATTACTCCATCACTCTATTTATTGGTCAAATAGCCCGTACACAGCCTGGAAGTGTGTTGGGTCATTGTCCTGTTGAAAAATAAGTGATAGTCCCACTATGCGCCAACCAGATGGGATGGCGTATCGCTGCAGAATGTTGTGTTAGCCATGCTGGCTAAGTGTGCTTTGAATTCTCAGTAAATTACTGGCAGTGTCATCAGCAAAGCACCCCCACACCATCACACCTCCTCCTCCATGCTTCACGGTGGGAACTACACATGCAGAGATCATCTGTTCACCTTGTCTGCATCTCACAAAGACACGGCGGTTCTAACCAAAAATCTCAAATTTGGACTCATCAGACCACAGGACAGATTTCCACCGGTCTAATGTCCATTGCTCGTGTTTCTTGGCCCAAGCAAGTCTCTTCTTATTGGTGTCCTTTAGTAGTGGTTTCCTTGCAGCAATTCGACCATGAAGGCCTGATTAACGCAGTCTCCCCTGAACAGTTGATGTTGAGATGAGTTTGTTACTTGAACTTTGTGAAGCATTTATTTGGGCTACAATTTTTGAGGCTGGTAACTAATGAACTTGTCCTCTGCAGCAGAGGTAACTGGGTCTTCCTTTCCTGTGGCGGTCATGAGAGGCAGTTTCATCATAGCGCATTGACTGACCTTCATGTCTTGAGCTGTCATTTCTCTTTGCTTATTTGAGCTGTTCTTGCCATAACATGAACTTGGTCTTTTACCAAATAGGGCTATCTTCTGTATACCACCCCTACCTTGTCACAACGAAACTGATTGGCTCAAACGCATTATGAAAGGAAAGAAATTCCACAAATTAACTTTTAACAAGGTAAACCTGTTAATTGAAATGCATTCCAGGTGACTACCTCATGAAGCTGGTTGAGAGAATGCCAAGAGTGTGCAAAGCTGTCATCAAGGCAAATGGTGGCTACTTTGAAGAATCTCAAACATAAGATATATTTTGATTTGTTTAACACTTTTTTGTTACTACATGATTCCATATGTGTTATTTAATAGTTTTGATGTCTTCACTATTATTCTACAATGTATAAAATAGTAAAAATAAAGAAAAACCTTTGAATGAGTAGGTGTGTCTAAACTTTTGACTGGTACTGTATATAGAATAGAAAATAGCTTACTACAATAAATGAGTAATGCTAATCACTAACAGTTATGCTGAAATGCGCATGCATTCCAATACAAAATGCTAATGGTAGTGCTAACGCGAGCGGGAGCACGAGCTAGCTAACAAGCTCGACACACATAATTGTACACAATAAACCACAAAACTTAGCTCCACATAATATGACACAGATCTCAAGGCACTTACGTTTAGATGCACGCACAATTAAACATCAGACATACAGGGATTCAGTCCACAGCAGGAAAAGTTCAGCAGGAGGTAAAACTGTGGAAGTGCTCATCAGGATGGGGATAGCACGTTTCTGACCACACAGAGTGCTGGGGTCATAGACTAACTGAAACTGAAGTCCTGGGAATCAAAGCCAGTGATAGGCTGAAGGAGATGTGGGGATAATTATTTGGACTGACCTTGACCAATAAGACACTAACAAAAGTGGGGGTCCTCTGAATGGGAGACTAAGCTGCCGAAGGGATGGCTAGAATCAGCTGACTGAAGCTGGCTGTTTTAACAGTAATGATACTTCTCTTCTACCCTCATGTCTATCCTGACTCCAGTTTGATAAGAACAGAAGTCATGAGACAGAATGTGTGTGACATTTTATGTGTTTGCGCTTCAGAGCATGCCATGTCAGCTTTTGTTGTTGAATACTTGCCCACTCTCATTGCTAATCTTTTTTGTGTTTTGATAGAGCACCGTGGACAAACTCTTGAAGGACACCAATCTGGCTGTGGTGATTGGAACTCATTCCTGGAGAGAACAGTTCATTGAGGCGGTCACAGTCAGTTCAGGAGGTCAGACATAACCTGAGTTATGTCATGTAAATAATTCACGTATATGTTATGATACATACAGTGCATTCGGGAAAGTATTCAGACCCCTTGACCTTTTCCACATTTTGTTACGTTACAGCCTTATTCTAAAATGGATTAAAAAACACATTTTAATAATCAATCAACACACAATACCCCATAATGACAAAGAGAAAACAGAAATACCTTATTTACATAAGTATTCAGACCCTTCGCTATGAGACTCGAAATTGAGCTCAGGTACATCTTGTTTCCATTGATCATCCCTGAGATGTTTCTACAACTTGATTGGAGTCCACCTGTGGTAAATAAAATTGATTGGACATGATTTGGAAAAGCACATACCTGTCTATATAAGGTCCCACAGTTGACATTGCATGTCAAAGCAAAAACCAATCCATGAGGTCGAAGGTATTGTCCAGCCTCCATCATTCTTAAATAAAAGATGTGTAGAACCACCAAGACTCTTCCTAGAGCTGGCCGCCCGGCCAAACTGAGCAATCAGGGGAGAAGGACATTGGTCAGGGAGATGACCAAGAACCCGATGGTCACTCTGACAGAGCTCCAGATTTCCTCTGTGGAGATGGGAGAACCTTCCAGAAGGACAACCTTCTCTGCAGCACTCCACCAATCAGGCCTTTATGGTAGAATGGCCAGATGGAAGCCACTCCTCAGTAAAGGAACATGACAGTCCACTTGAAGTTTGCCAAAAGGCACCTAAAGGACTCTCAGACCATGAGAAACAAGATTCTCTGGTCTGATGAAAACAAGATTGAACTCTTGGGCCTGAATGCCCAGCGTCACATCTGGAGAAAACCTGGCACCATCCCTACGATGAAGCATGGTGGTGGCAGCATCATGCTGTGGGGATGTTTTTCAGCGGCAGGGACTGGTAGACTAGTCAGGATCAAGGGAAATATGAACGGAGCAACGAACAGAGAGATCATTGATGAAAACCTGCTACAACGCAGGAGTGGCTTCGGGACCGGTCTATGAATGTTCTTGAGTGGCCCAGCCAGAGCCCAGACTTAAACCCGATCGAACATCTCTGGAGAGATCTGAAAATAGCTGTGCAGCGACACTCCTCATCCAACCTGACCAAGCTTGAGAGGATCTGCAGAAAACAATGGGAGAAACTCCCCAAATAAAGGTGTGTCAAGCTTGTAGCGTCATGTACCCAAGAAGACTCAAGGCTGTAATCGCTGCCAAAAGTGCTTCAACAAAGTACTGGGTAAAGGGTCTGAATACTTATGTAAATGTGATATTGTTTTTTTATTTGTAATAAATTTACAGAAATGTCTAAACCTGTTTTTGCTTTGTCATTATGGGGTATTGTGTGTAGATTGATGAGGGATTTAAAAAAAAAATCTATTTTACAATAAGCCAGTAACGCAACAAAATGTGGAAAAATCAAGGGGTCTGAAAACTTTCCGAATGCACTGTACATGTATATTATACAGTATATTGGGTGTGTGTGCATGCGTGTTCGTTTGTCTGTATGGTTTGTATCATGGTTTTGTCTTTTCTCCGGCAAATGTATGCTATCGATAAATACTAAATGCTCATCGATAACACTGTTTGTCACTGTCCTCTACCTGCCTCATTATGCCAGGTGACGAGGAAGAGGGAGTGGAGCGGCGAATGCCCAACTGCTTCGACTACTTCATGCACATTGTGACAGTTTTCTGGAAGATTCTGTTTGCCTGCGTGCCACCTACCGAGTACTGGAATGGCTGGGCCTGCTTTGTGGTGTCCATCATTGTTATTGGCTTACTAACCACCGTCATCGGGGACCTGGCCTCCCACTTCGGCTGCACCGTGGGCCTCAAAGACAGTGTCACTGCTGTGGTGTTTGTGGCTCTGGGCACCTCCATCCCTGGTGTGTGTGTGTGTGTGTGTGTGTGTGTGTGTGTGTGTGTGTGTGTGTGTGTGTGTGTGTGATTGAGTGTCTGCTTTAAGTTACTTTATCTTCAATCCAAGCTAGCTATTTACCCTAAACCTAACTCTTGAACCATCTATAACCCAAAACCATACCTCCCTACCTCTATTTAAACCTCTCCCAGCCTTAGTCATACAAGTCCTAACCTTATTCTAACCATATTCTAAACTCTAACCCCAACCTCTTTCCATAGACACCTTTGCCAGTAAAGTCGCTGCCACCCAGGACCAGTATGCTGACGCGTCGGTGGGCAACGTGACGGGTAGCAATGCGGTCAACGTTTTCTTGGGCATCGGGGTGGCATGGTCCATAGCTGCCATCTACTGGGAGACCAAAGGTCAAGCTTTCCACGTGGACCCCGGCTCACTGGCCTTCTCGGTCACGCTTTTCACCATCTTCGCCTTCATCAACATGGGGGTGCTGATGCTCCGCCGCCGGCCGTCTGTAGGGGGTGAGCTGGGGGGGCCCAAGGTCACCAAGGTGCTCACCACCCTATTCTTCTTTGGCCTCTGGTTCATCTACATCCTCTTTTCCAGCCTGGAGGCCTACTGCCATGTAAAGGGATTCTGAGGGAGCACAGGGCTAAATAGGTAGATGGGTAGATTGAGAAACTGACACATGCACACAGACACACACACATGCGCATACATGCTTGCACGCACACATACACACACACACATCATCATCATCATCATCATTGCCACTGCAACGACACATCTTCGACATCTAGCAGAAGATCCACTACCAGGAGTAATGATGCAAATGTCTATTTTCTGTACTCACTGCCCAGTGCTCACAAAGAGAATGTCAGACACTCTCTCTCTCTCTCTCTCTCACTCACACACACACACACACACACACACACACACACACACACACACACGCACACACACACACACACACACACACACACACACACACACACACACACACACACACACACACACACACACAATTTAGGGTGTAGAAGAAAATGTAGAAGGAAAAGCTGGTTATTTGTAGAGGAATGTGGTGGTGATGGACTATGTGATGATCACAATCACAGGATGCTAATATGCCTGGTATAGAAAGTGGAGGGGACACCGTGCAAAGACACTCTTTAAAATAGGCTGCTCAGGTTAAGAGGAAAGACATGGATGGAGTGTGAAGTCTGGATCTTGACACCACTGGAGACCACATCAACATGATTCTGGTCTGAGTCTGTCTGGGCCTCAGCTCCTGAGGTCTGGGTATAGTTTTACAGTTTTGGACCAGGCCATGATCTTTGGTAGTCTCTCAACTCACGTGGTCAAGATCTGTCACTGAATACCGTCTCTTGTCAGAGTTATTTGGCCACGTAGCTCTGGTCCATCGTGCAACGACAACAACAAGTTACCTCTTCAGAGGCAACTCGTTGTTGTCATCACGCGATGGACCAGAGCTAGTGGCCAAGTAGGACTGACACAACACTGAGGGGACACCTTGTTCTGCATGCCTTGCCGGCGGCAAAGTATCAGCACCCCAATGTTAATTCCCTAATGTGGGAGCCGGGTAGGAATGCAATGGCTAACACTTAGGTGGACCCATTGGGCAAAACTGTTTGAAATTATATAATTTCAATCAGTGTTGCCCACTGGGGAAGATGCCTTATTTGACTATAAGGTGAAATAGAGTCTTGGTTTGAGTCTAGGTCTTCATCTTGCTGCTTATGGCCTACCTACGTTAGTTGAACGAGGGCACAACGGTGGCTGATCCAGATAAACTTGATGAACAGAACAATGCAAACTACACATGGCAGATAAGCATCTCCCTTTCTCCCTTTTTGTCCTGTATGGCTCAATGGATACAGCTGCCTCCGACACACACAACAACCTCTTCCCCAGCTTTTGTATTATACATTTCTCTTGGAAACAGTTGTATCTCTATTCCCTATTATGTCATCTTGTGGCAAGAGGTGAAATGCTAATATAATGCACCTATCCCCTTTCATTTGGGCTCACCCCATTCTTCATAGCAACAACAACCAAAGACTATGGGCTCAATGCTGTTTATTAGCATGCTATTGCATGCTGTTTAAAAATGCTGAGAAGCTGCTATGACATTAAATACTGTAAATTATAGAGAAATATCTGAGTATCTGCCATTTAGAGTGACAATGTGACAGAGATAATTCATCCAACTCAAAACGAGTAGTCTTATCATCAATTTATTTATGAATTTTGTCATTAAATGTATGTATATTTTAATGTAAGAACTTACATTCACAAGAAATGACATTGTAATTTATTTCAAGTTGTAACAATTACATTGAAAATGTATCACAGTTCTCAGTCTCTGTTTGATCAATCTCCTATTTTATTGTAATATTATTTATTTTTTTTTGCCTAAGATGTGAGAAGTGTCTCAGTGTCTGGGGCCTAAGGAAGTATCTGCTGGAGCCAATGTCTATGGCTGGAGCGAGCTCAATATTGGACTAAAGGAGCGTAACGCTACACCTTAGTCCTAGGACCTTACATGTTCCGGTTAAAGGGCAAATTGGCTCTGGAAGCCAAAACAGCCAAATACTCCATCTAAATGTGAATCGATTCTCAATTGCGGTATAGTCCTAGAAACATAAATCCCTCTACTTTCATATCACATCAAAATAATTTCACAAATGCAAAATACACACTTACTGTACACTGTTTTAATCCATTTTTTACACAGTTGCAGCTGACAGTATTTTTCAGTGACAACATGTTTGTGGTGTCTGTCTTCTGTTTACACACAGGTGTTCAGAGAATCAGATAGCTAATTAGCACAGGTAGTCCACACCAATGTTCCCTCTAAACTGCGTGCGTGCGCGGGACTGCCATGCAGAAGAAATATAAGCCCACACAGAGAAGCACAAGATTGAACTTCACTCAACGTTCTAGTTTTCCCCCTTAGTTAGCACTATCAATGTTTCCCTTTACTGTTGGAATTGTTATCGAATAAACACAATATTAACCATCAAATGTAACATACTGAAACAAAACCAACTATGCAAGAATAAGTATGCAAAATGAATTATGCAAGTGGCATAGTTGTTGGCAGAATGTATTGTAGTAGGATTCTGTTGCATTGACATGCACGACACTGTACTCTACACAGACCTGTGCGGCATAACCAATCAGAACTCTAGTAAGTCTACAGTTGAAGACAGAAGTTTACATACACCTTAGCCAAATACATTTAAACTCAGTTTTTCACAATTCCTGACATTTAATCCTAGTAAAAATTCCCTGTCTTAGGTCAGTTAGGATCACCACCTTATTTTAAGAATGTGAAATGTCTGAATAATACTAGAGAGAATGATTTATTTCAGCTTTTATTTCTTTCATCACATTCCCAGTGGGTCAGAAGTTTACGTACACTCAATTAGTATTTGGTAGCATTGCCTTTAAATTGTTTAATTTGGGTCAAACGTTTCAGGTAGCCTTCCACAAGCTTCCCACAATAAGTTGGGTGAATTTTGATCCATTCCTCCTGACAGAGCTGGTGTAACTGAGTCAGGTTGTAGGCCTCCTTGCTCGCACACACTTTTTCAGTTCTGCCCACCAATTGTCTATAGGATTGAGGTCAGGGCTTTGTAATGGCCACTCCAATACCTTGACTTTGTTGTCCTTAAGCCATTTTGCCACAACTTTGGAAATATGCTTGGGGTCATTGTCCATTTGGAAGACCCATTTGCGACCAAGCTTTAACTTCCTGACTGATGTCTTGAGATGTTGCTTCAATATATCCACACAATTTTCCATCCTCATGATGCCATCTATTTGTGAAGTGCACCAGTCCCTCCTGCAGCAAAGCACCCCCACAACATGATGCTGCCACCCCCGTGTTTCACGGTTGGGATGGTGTTCTTCGGCTTGCAAGCATCCCCCTTTTTCCTCCAAACATAACGATGGTCATTATGGCCAAATAGTTCTATTTTTGTTTCATCAGACCAGAGGACATTTCTCCAAAAAGTACAATCTTTGTCCCCATGTGCAGTTGCAAACCGTAGTCTGGCTTTTTTATGGCGGTTTTGGAGCAGTGGCTTCTTTCTTGCTGAGCGGCCTTTCAGGTTATATCAATATAGGACTTGTTTTACTGTGGATATTAATACTTTTGTACCTTTTTCCTCTAGCATCTTCACAAGGTCGTTTGCTGTTGTTCTGGGATTGATTTGCACTTTTCACACCAAAGGATGCTCATCTCTAGGAGACAGAATGCGTCTCCTTCCTGAGCGGTATGACGGCTGCGTGGTCCCATGGTGTTTATACTTGCGTACTATTGTTTGTACAGATGAACGTAGTACCTTCAGGCGTTTGGAAATTGCTCCCAAGGACGAACCAAACTTGTGGAGGTCTACAATTCTTTTTCTGAGGTCTTGGCTGATTTCTTTTGATTTCCCCATGATGTCAAGCAAAGAGGCACTGAGTTTGAAGGTAGGCCTTGAAATACATCCACAGGCGCACCTCCAATTGACTCAAATGATGTCAATTAGTTTATCAGAAGCTTCTAAAGCCATGACATAATTTTCTGGAATTTTCCAAGCTGTTTGAAGGCACTATCAACATAGTGTATGTAAACTTCTGACCCACTGGAATTGTGATACAGTGAATTATAAGTGAAATAATCTGTCTGTAAACAATTGTTGGAAAAGTTACTTGTGTCATGCACAAAGTAGATGTCCTAACCGACTTGCCAAAACTATAGTTTGTTAACAAGAAATTTGTGGATTGGTTGAAAAACGAGTTTTAATGACTCCAACCTAAGTGTATGTAAACTTCCGACTTCAACTGTATATGCAAATATACCATTGCCATGTGGATCTGTGCCATTCACTTTGAACTGGACTGTATTTACATCATGAGGGTCGTGAGTAGATGTGGTTGTGTTGAGATCAAAGCGAGAGCTGCATGTAGCCACGTGTGCACATTTGTTCATATCCTTTGCTAGTTAGTGAGTTATTATCTCAGATATAGATCATTTGTAGTCAACAATGGGGGAGTGAGTTCTTCCTACAAGAGCACAAAACTTTATAGAAGTCTTTGAAAAGCTAGTTGGGTAAAGAGCTTTTTTGTCTTAAAGGGGCAGTGTTGCATTTTGAGACAGGCTTGAATAAGCTAATTAGCCAATAGGCAGAGGGTAACACAATTTGTCCGACTCTCTGTAATAATGGTATGGGAATAATAGTGCATTTTAATTTGTAAAGTGGTTTCTTGCATCACATAACACAACAACATGTTCAGTCACCTCCTTGTCAGAAGGACAAGTGGATAATCAAGCCCTGCATGTTTTTTTCTAAAGTCTCATGGAATGTAGGCCTACATTGAACACCACACATTGGTTGCTTCTGTAGGCTGAATGATAGAAAAGCTTTTTTCATGTTAAAATGTTATGGGATGCATTTTCTCCTTTTTTTTTATGGTAGCCCACTCTGGTAGGCCTACATTATGATCAAATAACCAAAGTAGCCTACTTGACCACTGCCTGAAATAGTACATTAAAGTGAGTACAGCCTCAGTGTTCACAGTAAACACACCTGGATGTTGCACCGAAATTTCACAAAGTTCAAGTTTGTGCTCAGCAGACCTGAAATTAGCTTAGTGACCAACATTTTTGCCCGGATCTGCCAGGGTGCCCCGCCTGTCCTCCGGTCCAGCCCGAGTGGCCCGCGTGCCCGGATCTGCCAGAGTGGCCCGCCTCCCCGGATCTGCCAGGGTGCCCCGCCTGTCCTCCGGCCCAGCCCGAGTGGCCCTCCTGTCCTCCGGCCCAGCCCGAGTGGGCCTCCTGTCCTCCGGCCCAGCCCGAGTGGCCCGCATGTCCTCCGGTCCAGCCCGAGTGGTCCGCCTGTCCTCCGGCCCAGCCCGAGTGGCCCGCCTGTACTCCGGCCCAGCCCGAGTGGCCCGCCTGTCCTCCGGCCCAGCCCGAGTGGCCCGCCTGTCCTCCGGTCCAGCCCGAGTGGCCCGCATGTCCTCCGGCCCAGCCAGAGTGGTCCGTCTGCCAGGGTCAGCCCGAGTGGCCCGTCTGCCTGGCGCAGCTATTGGCGCCACCGAAGTGGGCGACGCCGAAGGTGGAGCGAGGTCCACGTCCTGCACCTGAGCCACCTCCAGGAGAGGTGGGTTGGGGAGGGAGGGTGTAGCACAGTGCCGTCGTTGACGGCAGCCACCCTCCCTTCCCTCCCTTATTGTTTAGGGGGATATTTTTTGTTGTTTGGGGGTTTGTTTTTTCTTTTAGGTGCATTCTGGGGTCTGCACCTTGAGGGGGGGTACTGTCACGTCCTGACCAGCAGAGGGCGTAATTGTGTTAGTTTTGGTCAGGATGTGGCAGGGTTTTTGTGTGTGTTAAGTGTTGTGTTGGTGATTGGACTCCCAATTGAAGGCAGGTGTGTTGAGTTGCCTTTGATTGGGAGTCCTATATAGTAGTGTGTGTTTTTCTTTGGGGTTGTGGGTAGTTGTTCTTGCATTGTGTTTTGTGTGCCTGCAAGACTGTTGCTGTCATGTATTGTTTTTGTCCGGTGGATGCTTTACTCCTTTTTTTAATTAAAATATGAGTATCCACATTCACGCTGCGCCTTGGTCTTCTCTCCAGTACGTCATCTGTTACAGGACCAAGACGCAGCGGGGAAATGTGCACTCATCTTCTTTTATTAAATGGACAAAGAAGGTAAACCAAAATAAATACGTACACAAAAAAAACACAACGGCAAATAACAGGCCTGTAAGACACAGAGCTATACACAGCACAATCTCCCGCAAAACACTAAAACAAACACATACCTATATATAGGACCCTCAATCAGAGGCAACTAGAAAACACCTGCCTCCAATTGAGAGTCCAATCCACAAATAACTAAACATAGAAATACAAAGAACTAGACTGAACATAGAAATACATAAACATAGAACAGTGCCCAAAACCCGGAATACTAAATCAAACACCCTACAACTAACACCACCAACCCGAACCACATAAAACAAATACCCCCTGCCACGTCCTGACCAAACTACAATAACAAATAACCCCTATTACTGGTCAGGACGTGACAATACCATCACTCATTCATATATATTTTTTATGTACATGTTCTTATTCATTCCTTTACACTTGTGTGTATGAGGTAATTGTTGTGAAATTGTTAGGTTAGATTACTCGTTAGATATTACTGCATTGTCGGAACTAGAAGCACAAGCATTTCGCTACACTTGCATTAACATCTGCTAACCATGTGTATGTGACAAATAACATTTTATTTGATTTTTACAGTGTTCTTCCTGTACACCAAGTCAGAAACGTAGGATAAATAAAGGGGGGCATATAAGCAGACAATGAAAGCTCTTATAAAATTTGATGATTACATTTCTCTAAAACAGGTTATAGGCTATATGTGCACCACCAAGTCAGAACAGTAGGTGAAATGAAGAGGGGTAAACAGACCAAATTATTAGGGTGAGGCACATGGCTACTAACAGCTTACTACATAACATACACTTACTATTACTTTGTTAGCTACAGTATACATATCTCCCTGGCATATTACATAATTTATTCAGCAGCATACAAGACATTTTTGGACTCACCTTGTGTTGTGCTCACTTGAACAGGAAGGTAGCATGGCGGTCCTTTGTGGGAAAATTTTGTCATCAAAGTCTGGCATTCGGTGGATGTATAGTGCTTTCAAGACAACTGGGAACTCTGAAAAAAACAAGGTAATTTTATGATGACGTCATTGATCTTCAGATCGTAGCTCTAGAAAGAGGCCCGAGTTCCCAACTTACAATTCCGTTCAAAACGTATTTCCAAGTCGGAGCTAATTTTTTCCGGAATTCCCAGTTATCTTGAAGTCACTGAAGTCAAGTTTTCACAGTTCCGAGTTAACAGTTGTTTTGAGCGCGGCAAAATCATGCTTCATTGACAGCAAGGCCAATGTTGAATGTTTATCATTTTAAATTTGGAAAAGAGACCCTTGATCCCAGATTTGGGACCACAAAGCCACTGTCATTGATTCCTTCCAAACCACTCATTGTTGAATTTGCGATTTCCAACTTGTTGTGTAATGTTAATGTCCAATGGCCGACGAGTACCGATACGTTTTATACACTGCTCAAAAAAATAAAGGGAACACTTAAACAACACAATGTAACTCCAAGTCAATCACACTTCTGTGAAATCAAACTGTCCACTTAGGAAGCAACACTGATTGACAATACATTTCACATGCTGTTGTGCAAATGGAATAGACAACAGGTGGAAATTATAGGCAATTAGCAAGACACCCCCAATAAAGGAGTGGTTCTGCAGGTGGTAACCACAGACCACTTCTCAGTTCCTATGCTTCCTGGCTGATGTTTTGGTCACTTTTGAATGCTGGCGGTGCTTTCACTCTAGTGGTAGCATGAGACGGAGTCTACAACCCACACAAGTGGCTCAGGTAGTGCAGCTCATCCAGGATGGCACATCAATACGAGCTGTGGCAAGAAGGTTTGCTGTGTCTGTCAGCGTAGTGTCCAGAGCATGGAGGCGCTACCAGGAGACAGGCCAGTACATCAGGAGACGTGGAGGAGGCCGTAGGAGGGCAACAACCCAGCAGCAGGACCGCTACCTCCGCCTTTGTGCAAGGAAGAGCAGGAGGAGCAATGCCAGAGCCCTGCAAAATGACCTCCAGCAGGCCAAAATGTGCATGTGTCTGCTCTAACGGTCAGAAACAGACTCCATGAGGGTGGTATGAGGGCCCGACGTCCACAGGTGGGGGTTGTGCTTACAGCCCAACACCGTGCAGGACGTTTGGCATTTGCCAGAGAACACCAAGATTGGCAAATTCGCCACTGGCGCCCTGTGCTCTTCACAGATGAAAGCAGGTTCACACTGAGCACATGTGACAGACGTGACAGTCTGGAGACGCCGTGGAGAACTTTCTGCTGCCTGCAACATCCTCCAGCATGACCGGTTTGACGGTGGGTTAGTCATGGTGTGGGGTGGCATTTCTTTGGAGGGCCGCACAGCCCTCCATGTGCTCACCAGAGGTAGCCTGACTGCCATTAGGTACCGAGATGAGATCCTCAGACCCCTTGTGAGACCATATGCTGGTGCGGTTGGCCCTGGGTTCCTCCTAATGCAAGACAATGCTAGACCTCATGTGGCTGGAGTGTGTCAGCAGTTCCTGCAAGAGGAAGGCATTGATGCTATGGACTGGCCCGCCCGTTCCCCAGACCTGAATCCAATTGAGCACATCTGGGACATCATGTCTCGCTCCATCCACCAACGCCACGTTGCACCACAGACTGTCCAGGAGTTGGCGGATGCTTTAGTCCAGGTCTGGGAGGAGATCCCTCAGGAGACCATCCGCCACCTCATCAGGAGCATGCCCAGGCATTGTAGGGAGGTCATACAGGCACGTGGAGGCCACACACACTCCTGAGCCTCATTTTTACATGTTTTAAGGACATTACATCAAAGTTGGATCAGCCAGCCTGTGTGGTTTTCCACTTTAATTTTGAGTGTGACTCCAAATCCAGACCTCCATGGGTTGATAAATTGGATGTCCATTGATTATTTTTGTGTGATTTTGTTGTCAGCACATTCAACTATGTTAAGAAAAAAGTATTTAATAAGATTATTTTATTCATTCAGATCTACGATGTGTTATTTTAGTGTTCCCTTTATTTTTTTGAGCAGTGTATATAATTTCTCTTCATTATTTCTCTTCATATGACAAGGATTAAAAAGGATTTGCCAGTAGTTTGTCGACTTGATTCATGATGATGACTGCTAGCTAAGATTTTGAAAGTATGATGTTGACATGATCAGTCCAATCCAAGCTACTATTCATATAATGTGATTTGACGTCAGTATATCTGTTGCCAATCACCTTGAGCCTTCTTGGATAGGCACTTCTTTTGCAGCACCCAAGGGGATAGAATTTTCTAAGTCTACCCTTAAACTTGGCGGTGACTCAGTGTCCCCATGAGTGACAGAACACTGAGCCAATCACGGTGCAACGCTCCATATTTTCTGCTGGCTTGCCCCACCACCACAGAAAGCACTGAGCTAGGTTGAAACACCTGCATTTTGGAGCTGCCTTACTCAAGAAAACCAAAAAGAGACCATGTTTGTATGCGGCTTTATTAACTCAAATATATATATATTTTGCAAACAGATATGTGACACATTAATGCCAAAATAACATGCAAAACAGGCAAGTGCTAGAAATGTTGGGCTCAAAACTGGTGGGTCTTGTCACGTCCTGACCAGTGAAAGAGGTCATTTTCCATAGTAGTATGGTCAGGGCGTGGCAGGGGGGTTTGTTTTGTATGTATTTTGTGTTTTCTGTTTCTATGTGGGTTTGTTCTAGTTGTCTATTTCTATGTGTTGGTTTTCATGTTCGGCCGGGTATGGTTTCCAATCAGAGGCAGGTGTATTTCGTTGTCTCTGATTGGAAGCCATACTTAAGCAGTCTGTTTTTCCTTTGGGGTTGTGGGTAGTTGTTTCCGTTTAGTCCAAGTGTACCTGACGGGACTGTTGTTGGTCGTTTTTTGGTTAAAGTGTCTTCATTAAAGATTAAGAATGAGCACTATCCACGCTGCGTCTTGGTCTCCATTCCACGACCCCTATGACAGAACTACCCACCATAAAAGGACCAAGCAGCGTGAGAGGAGGTATCTTGAGTCGTGGACGTGGGAAGAGATCCTTGATGGAAAGGGACCATGGAGCCAGGCTGGGGAGTACCAGCGCCCGAAGGAGGAACTGCACGAAGCTAAGAGGGAACGACGGGATTACGAGGCGTTGTATCCTCCAATTGAGGTGAGGAGGTGAAGAGGCAGCCCCCCCCAAAAAAATGTGGGGGGGAGGGGGGGGCATAAGGGAGTTTGGCGAGGTCAGGGGGGAACCCTGACCTAACTTCCCGGGCATTTCGGAGGGAACCATGGAGGAAACCAGAGCCAGTCGGGGAATCAAGAGCGGATTACGACGCTAGATTCCAGAGAGAGGGACTGGCGGAAAGGGCACGGCGGAGCAGACGCACAGAGGGAAAAGCTATGCGGTATGGAGTAATGCGCACTAGGTCGCCCATACGCACTCATAGCCCGGTGCGGTCGATACAGGCTCCTCAACGTGGTCGTGCGACAGTTAGTCGGCAGCCAGGTAAAAGTGCGCCGGCTCAACGGATCTGGCCTCCAGTGCGGCTCCTCGGCCCAATATATCCTACGCCTGCTCCACGCACGATACCCCGCATTCTCCAGCACAGCCCAGTTCGTCCTGTGCCAGCGCTTCGCCCTTGCCGGGCTAAGGCCAGCATCGAGCCAGGACCGGTTATGCAAGCTGTAAGCGTCAGACCTCCAGGGAAAATACATGGCCCAGTATATCCTACGCCTGCTCCACGCACGGTACCCCGCATTCCCCAGCACAGCCCAGTTTGTCCTGTGCCGGCGCTCCGCCCTTGCCGGGCTAGCGTCAGCATTGAGCCAGGACGGGTTGTGCTAGCCACAAGCACCAGACCTCCAGTAAGCCTTCATGGCCCAGTACGTCCGGTGCCGGCTCCGCACACTTGTCCCCCAGTGCGCCCTCCGCTCCTCAGCCCGGAGCCTCCGGCGACGCTCCTCAGTCCGGAGCCTCCAGCGACGGTCTGCAACCCAGAGCCTTCGGCGGTGGTCTGCAACCCAGAGCCTTCGGCGGTGGTCTGCAACCCAGAGCCTTCAGCGGTGGTCTGCAACTCAGAGCCTTCAGCGGGGGTCTGCAACCCAGAGCCTTCAGCGGTGGTCGGCAGCGCAGAACCTCTGGTAATGATCCACAGGTCAGGGTTCCAGAAGCAGAGGGATCTGCGGGCAGAACGGGGGCTACGCCCGGAGCCGGAGCCACCTCCAGAGCTGGAGGATTGGCGGAAGGTCTGGGTGTAGCGCAGGAGCCGACGGTGGCGACCATCCCTTCCATCCCTTTTTGTTTAGGGTTGTTTTTGTGGGTTTTTGGTTTGGTGTGCAGTCGTGGTCTGCACCTTCGGGGGGGGGGGGGGGGGGGGGTACTGTCACGTCCTGACCAGTGAAAGAGGTAATTTGCCATAGTAGTATGGTCAGGGCGTGGCAGGGGGGGTTTGTTTTGTATGTATTTTGGGTTTTCTGTTTCTATGTGGGTTTGTTCTAGTTGTCTATTTCTATGTGTTGGTTTTCATGTTCGGCCGGGTATGGTTTCCAATCAGAGGCAGGTGTCTTACGTTGTCTCTGATTGGAAGCCATACTTAGGCAGCCTGTTTTTCCTTTGGGGTTGTGGGTAGTTGTTTTCCGTTTTAGCCTTTGTACCTGACGGGACTGTGTTGGTCGTTTTTGTTATTTTGTCAAGTGTCATCATTAAAATATTGAAAATGAGCACTATCCACGCTTGGTCTCTATTTCACGACCCCTATGACAGGTCTCTGCACCACCTGCCCTGAATGACGGGTCGCCACTGAATGTAATATAACTCAGTCTTTTTATTTAATTTTTTATTTAACCTTTATTTAACTAGGCAAGTCAGTTAAGAACAAATTCGTATTTACAATGGTGGCCTACCAAACGGCAAAAGGCCTCATGCGGGGGCTGGGATTAAAATATAAATATAGGACAAAACACACATCACGACAAGAGAGACAACACTACATAAAAAGAGACCTAAGACAACAACATAGCATGGTAGAAACAGAACATGACAACAACATGGTAGCAGCACAAAGCATGGTACAATCATTATTGGTCACAGATAACAGCGCAAAGGGCAAAAGGGTAGAGACAACAATTCATCACGCAAAGCAGCTACAACTGTCAGTAAGAGTGTCCATGATTGAGTCTTTGAATGAAGAGTGAGATAAAACTGTCCAGTTTAAGAGGGTTTTATAAATAAGCATCAACCAGTGGGTCTTGCGAAGGGTATACAGAGATGACCAGTTTACGGAGGAGTATAGAGTGCAGTGATGTGTCCTATAAGGAGCATTGGTGGCAAATCTGATGGCCGAATGGTAGAGAACATCTAGCCGCTCGAGAGCATACCTGCGATCTATAAAGTATGTCTCCGTAATCTAGCATGGGTAGGATGGTCATCTGAATCAGGGTTAGTTTGGCAGCTGGGTGAAAGAGGAGTGATTACGATAGAGGAAACCAAGTCTAGATTTAACTTTAGCCTGTAGTTTTGATATGTGCTGCGAGAAGGACAGTGCACCGTCTAGCTATACTCCCAAGTACTTGTATGAGGTGACTACCTCAAGCTCGAGTCATGTTCAAGGGCTAGGTTGGAGCCAGACCCAATTGTGTAAAATGTTTCATTCATTCATTCACCTGTTTATTTTAATAGTCTTCTTTTTTTTTTACTTGTTGAATAGTCCATTAAAAGTTAATGTATAATTGACGTGTGACGTGTCGGGTGTATTTACCATGACTAGTAGTCATCACTAGTTCCAATTTTTTATTCTTTTTCATGAATTTTTACAACAATTTTGAGTTTGTATCTGCACCATCAAGTTGAAACCGTGCATAGTATTTGTAGGAACCAATGGGATGTTACTATTGAGGAAATCCCTCCTCCTTGAAACCGAAAGAAGAAGCGCTCTCCGGTTGGCCAGGGAAGGCTGGCGGTATTTCCTTCCGTGGGTTATCTGTAAAACGTGCTGCTGCTCTGTGTGAAGAGCTAACAGCTAGGTCAATACGGGAAAGGTAGACCTGGAAAAGGTGAGTGCCCGGCTTGATTTGTAACTATGCTATGGAAATGGAGACGACATTAATTAAATGTATAAACTCGTAAAAAGAATCACATTTTCTTACTCGTGTTTTCAGCTGACGTCTGACTGAGGCCAACCGGGAAACGGTGTTCATTCACTCGCTGAGTTGAGGCGGCTAGTGTTAGCATAGCAATCTGCATCAAGTGAGTATGGCAGCCATTGAATGTGGTGGTCCAAGCTGCGTTTTCGACGAATTGTTTTAAATCAAATTTAGGAAATCAAACATACTTTGGGTGAATTTAAAGCAGTCTGTGTTTATCGTGATATTTATCCTACTTGTATAGCCTTATTTGGTGAACAAAGCCGTATGAAACCAATGTGCGGCCTATCCTTTCTAACAAGCGCAGTACGCGCACTTTTTCGGACGGCACACACTGTTGCTAGCAAGCGAGCTAATTGTATGCGTTGGTCTCGGCTTAATTACACATTTACCAGTAGCAACTAATTACTGCTACTTGTAAAACATTAGCTACAGTTGTTAGTTAACGTTATGTAGTTAACAAAAAGTACATGTCGGGCTGACTAGCTAGTTACTCAAAGTCCGCACACAAGGCCTGAGAACTAGGCCAACATTTTTCGCTGCTGGAGAGGACTTCCCACATTTATCCATAATGTGTCTCCATAATGACAGGCCTAATACAACTGGTAAAATGGATTTACCTTGTTCTCAGCATTTCGCACTTTCTGATATTGGTTCGTCACATAAATTATTTAATCTGAACTATATTAGTGATTATAGGGAATGGTTTAAGAAAACATTGTGAAATGGTGTAACAAGACACATTGCTTTAAAATCGATTTTTAAACTGGAGTATAAAAATCGAAAAACCCCAACAGTTTGCTTTTTATTAAATAAAGCGTTTTACTTTAATGTGTGGCTGTAGGCAGCCTGATTTAAAAAAAAAAAAATGTTTTATTTATTTCTCCAGTCATAATCCTTCTGGAGCTAGATGGATCTCTTTCCTTTCCATCGTGAGTCCAGTACATCAAGTTTTATTATACTATTATTCAGTCACTACTACGACAATTGTATAGCCAGTAATGAAGAGAATCTGTTCCTCTCTCTCCTGGCTTCAACATTCTAGCCAATGTTATGCTAGCTAGTGCTACATACAGGGTTTGAGGCAAACTTTTTTTTCACCATCATCCCAAAGTGCAATTTAAATCTTCCCATACTGAAGATGACCAGTACCAAATAAAAAAAATGTTTACTGGTAGCCTACTACTGAAATTGATAAATGGGTCTGTCAACTTAGCCAGCAATTGAAATGTAAAAGATTGCCCCTAAAAATTACAACATTGGAGTAATACTTAAATCTATTTAGCATAAATGTACACTATTAGTCTACATGTAAAAGTATAGCCTAGGTTTTATGCTTTATTGGCTATGTACAGCCTCATGTCCACAGCAACGCTTACGCGAGGGATGAGCCAGAAATGTAACCAAACTTGAGACTTTTAATTACATACATATAGGCTAAACGGTGGTCATGTTTTACAATTATAATGTAGGATAATTAATGTCTAAAGTCTTGGTTCTGTTGATGTAATTGAGGCAGAGGTTCTTTAGATCAAATGGTCAACATATTAGCAACCCTTGTTGCATCTGTAGATCTCCCCTCTTTCAAAATTTTGAATGGGTATTTTAATCTCTGCCACATTGAAATTACACGTGTGTGTGTGCGGTGCCTTTTGCATTTAAGAACATTTGTCCATCGCCTACTCCTGTGTGCACATTGCTGTGCTTGTAATGTAAAGAAATAATAGTTGGTGTCAACATTTTAAGCTAAACGTTCTCATCTGTTGCATCAGCCTCATTGCTTTTTTAAATGTATTTTTATGTACAGTAGGCCTAGTTGTATGAATTTTGGATCTATCGTCCCAGGGCTGTCCTTGAGTCTGTTTGGACCGTCCCCGACTATATAGCATACCCAGAGAGAGCACAATATTCAATCCTCTCTTTGGAACTGTTGGTTGATTATTTCTCATTTTATCTCCCCTGCTGTGTAGGCTCTAATAATGATTGGTAGGACTGTGGAAGCAACTTGTGCTGCTCTTCTCGCGCACTTGACTCTGCTGCAGCGCTTTCTCAACACCAATGACTGTACTCAACACACACAGCACCACTCATTCTCAGCAACCGACTGCCTGATAGTCAGCAGCAGCAGGGCACAGATAAAATAAATAATAATTCGATGCCATGATGGCCGCACTGCAATCTTGACGTAGCTCAAAAACCCACGACCAATACATTTTCACCCGCGACATACTTTTCAAACCTGCTGGCAGCACACAAATAGTGATCAATTTGGTGTGTGTGACCTTTTATTTAACTAGGCAAGTCAGTTGAGAACAAATTATTTACAATGAAGACCTACACCGGCTAAACCCGGATGACGCTGGGCCAATTGTGCGCCGCCCTATGGGATTCCCAATCACGGCAGTTGTGATACAGCCTGGATTCAAACGAGGTTGTCTGAAGTGACGCCTCTAGCACTGAGATGCAGTGCCTTAGACCGCTAAGCCACTCGGGAGCAGTTGCAGGTGACCAGATTTGTAATTTCTGTGGTAAATTTGGGTTGACTTTGCATATCCTTATGGGGCCAGTTAGGGGCCATTGGTAAATTAGTGTACATGGGACAATAACATTCCAGATGGCTCCAAATTTCAATGACTTAACCTCAAACCAACTGTAAATTGCAGAAATTCTTATACAAATATTGAAAGCGTTTGAGAACTAAAAGGTGTGCAACATGAGAATATTATAATTTACTGTGTAATTTATTGACGGCCCCTGACTAACCCCAGCGATTCAAAGTAAAACCAACTTGGCCACGGTTGCACACCAGCAACTCATGCCACCTGCGAACACACACTCATCAAACAAACACACAGCATTTCTTAATTAACCAAATCTAAATCAACAGACATCGGGCTGTCTGCAGCCACACATTAATTTGTTTTTTTATTTAATAAGAGGCCAAGTGCAGTTTCCCTTTAATGTTATAGCTAGCTCACTTTGATTTCGCCTCTTTGTAGCTTGTGTTGAAACTATTTCATTGTTGACAGGGTGTTCCCATAACATGAGCTTCTGGATAAATTCAATCTTTTCATAAAATTATGAGTTGGTGATTATTTCCTACCCACTTCAAAAGGCCATACTAGTTCTGAAGATCTGCATGGTGCTTCAAGGTCTGTTTGCCACTCCTTTATCTGGTTTCAGATTTTAAGATGTCCTACTCCTCATCACGAAGCTCCTCGCGCAACACTGACTGCAAGGTATATGTAGGTGACCTAGGCAACGGTGCTGCCAAGGGGGAGTTGGAGCGGGCGTTCAACTACTATGGACCTTTGCGCAGTGTCTGGGTGGCCAGGAACCCACCTGGTTTTGCCTTTGTCGAGTATGAAGATCCCAGAGATGCTGAGGATGCGACGAAGGGCATGGATGGCAAGTGAGTACACGTGCGGTTGAATTGCATACAGCAGCAGCAGCACAGTATGGAGTGGATTCATAGGCTCAATCTATGACACTTAAACTTCAACTATTTTTTTTCAGATTATTATTTTTTTCTCAATTGTATGCCCCAAAATGCCATCTATTCTTAAACCATTGTCATGTTTCAGAGTGCTCTGTGGTGCCCGCATAAGAGTGGAGTTGTCAACGGGTATGTCTCGCAAGTCGCGCCACGACCGCCCCAGCCGCCGGCACTTCGACCCCAACGACCGCTGCTACCAATGTGGCGAGAATGGCCATTATGCATATGACTGCTATCGCTTTAGCAAGAGGGGGGGTGGCCGCCGCAGCAGGTACAGTGTAGAGGCTGTCTTCTCAAGAATGTCACTTACACTGTTATTGGAATGTCACTTTTGTTGAATGACATTCAACGACATGGTGGCTCCAAGAGAACGTACTTTTTGTGGAGGCATCATACATACTTGTCTTTAAATGCTACACCTTTCTACTGCACATATTTGATCAATGATCCTCTCCCAGGTCCCGCTCACGGTCAAGATCCAGGGGAAGGCGTTACCGCTCACGCAGCCGAAGCAACGGCCGCGACCGGTGAGTGGCTCTGAGTCAACTTGCAGGGGTCCTTTTGTGACAATTTTTTGAAAGACTGTCTCTTTATTTGATCACTTATTCTAGCCGAACTCGAACCTGTCTGAAATTCGAAGAGACCGACTTGACTGATTCAGATCAATGTTCTCTTAATTGCTATTAATAGCTTTATGAGTTCCCTTATCTCCCTCCAGCAGGCGTTATAAATCCCCATCATACTCAAAGCGCAGAAGCAGGTAAGACTTAATCTACTGCAGAAATTGGTGAACATATTTTTCTCATAGTATTTTTTTTCTGACTTAGTTTGTAGCTATCATCCCAACTACAGTGCCTTCAGGAAGCGTTCACACCCCTTGATTGTTCTACGTTGTGGGATTAAAATTGATTTAATTGTCCTTTTTTTGTCAACGATCTACACAATACTCTGTCAAAGTGGAAGGAACTTGTGGGTACACTAGCAGAATTTGATTACCAAGGTTAGAGGTTCCAAGCCTGTCCTATTAATTATATCTCTGTGCTGCTGCATTGTAGGGGTGTTGCCTAGGCAACTGAAGACTCATTTGCTTGTTTCAACAAGGAGCAACGAAGTTTAATCACATTGTTAAAAAATGCTAATGCATAAGTATTCAACCCCTTCAAATCAAATTTATTTATATTGCCCTTCGTATATCAGCTGAAATCTCAAAGTGCTGTACAGAAACCCAGCCTAAAACCCCAAACAGCAAGCAAAGCATGTGAAAGAAGCACGGTGGCTAGGAAAAACTCCCTAGAAAGGCCAAAAACCTAGGAAGAAACCTAGAGAGGAACCAGGCTATGAGGGGTGGCCAGTCCTCTTCTGGCTGTGCCGGGTGGATATTATAACAGAACATGGTCAAGTTGTTAAAATGTTCATAAATGACCAGCATGGTCAAATAATAATCATAGTAGTTGTCGAGGGTGCAACAAGCACGTCCGGTGAACAGGTCAGGGTTCCGTAGCCGCAGGCAGAACAGTTGAAACTGGAGCAGCAGCATGGTCAGGTGGACTGGGGACAGCAAGGAGTCATCATGCCAGGTAGTCCCGAGGCATGGTCCTAGGGCTCAGGTCCTCCGAGAGAAAGAGAGAATTAGAGAGAGCATATTTAAATTCATACAGGACACCGGATAAGACAAGAGAAATACTCCAGATGTAACAGACTGACCCTAGCCCCCCGACACAAACTACTGCAGCATAAATACTGGAGGCTGAGACAGGAGGGATCAGAAGACACTGTGGCCCCATCCGATGATACCCCCGGACAGGGCCAAACAGGCAGGATATAACCCCACCCACTTTGCCAAAGCACAGCCCCCACACCACTGGAGGGATGTCTACAACCACCAACTTACCGTCCGAAGACAAGGCCGAGTATAGCCCACAAAATCTCCGCCAAGGCACAACCCAAGGGGGGGCGCCAACCCAGACAGGAAGACCACGTCAGTGACTCAACCCAATCAAGTGACGCACCCCTCCCATGGACGGCATGGAAGAACACCAGTAAGTCAGTGACTCAGCCCCTGTAATAGGGTTAGAGGCAGAGAATCCCAGTGGAAAGAGGGGAACCGGCAAGGCAGAGACAGCAAGGGCGGTTTGTTGCTCCAGCCTTTCCGTTCACCTTCACACTCCTGGGCCAGACTATACTTAATCATAGGACCTACTGAAGAGATAAGTCTTCAGTAAAGACTTAAAGGTTGAGACTGAGTCTGCGTCTCTCACATGGGTAGGCAGACCATTCCATAAAAATGGAGCTCTATAGGAGAAAGCCCTACCTCCAGCCGTTTGCTTAGAAATTCTAGGGACAATTAGGAGGCCTGCGTCTTGTGACCGTAGCGTACGTGTAGGTATGTACGGCAGGACCAAATCGGAAAGATAGGAAGGAGCAAGCCCATGTAATGCTTTGTAGGTTAGCAGTAAAACCTTGAGTCAATACATTTTAGAATCACCTTTGGCAGTGATTACAGCTGAGTCTGGGCAAATCTGAGCTTTGCACACATGGATTGTCCAATTATTTATTTTAAGAATCAATGGACAAATGAACTGTCAGGTTGGTTGTTGATCATTGCTGGACAGCCATTTAAGGCTTGCCCTAGATTTACAAGCCGATATTTAAGTAAAAACTAGAACATTCAATTTCGTCTTGTTAAGCAATTGTTTTAGGTTATTGTCCTGCTGAAAGGTGAATTAGTCTCCCAGTGTCTGTTGGAAAGCAGACAAACAGGTTTTCTGCTAGAATTTTGCCTGTGCTTAGCTCTTACATTTATTTGTATCCTTTAAAAAAAACTCAATAGTCCTTGCAGATGACAAGCATACCCATAACATGATGCAGCCACCACCATGCTTTAAAATATGAAGTGGTACTCCGTGTTGAGTTTGATTCGTCCCGACGATAACGCTTTGTATTCAGGACATGAAGTTAATTTCTCTGCCACGTCTTTTGCAAGTTTTACTTTAGTGCCTTATTGCTAACATGATGCATGTTTTGGAATATTTTTTATTTTGTGTAGGCTTCCTTTTCACTGTCCATTAGGTTAGTATTGTGGAGTAACTACAATGTTGTTGGTCCATCCTCAGTTTTTGCCTATCACAACCATAAAACTCAACTGTTTGGCATCATGGTGAAATCCCTGAGTGGTTTCCTTCCTCTCCGTCAACTAAGTTAGGAAGGCCGCATGTATCTTTGTAGTGACTGGGTGTATTGATACACCATCTAAAGTGTAATTAAGGACTTCTCCATGCTCAACGGGTTATTCAATGTCTGCTTTTCTTTTTGTTTTTACAATTGTCCATCTACCAATAGGTGGTGCCCTTTGCGAGGCATTGGAAAAACTCCTTGGTCTTTGTGGTTGAATCTGTTTGAAATTCTATGCTATTATAGTTTTTTTTTTTTTTTTTTTTACAGCTGAGGTAGTAATTAAAAAAAAAACATGGTTAACACTAATTTCACAGTGAGTCCATGCAATGTATTATGTGAATTGTTAACCACTTTTTAAGAACCTATTTAGGCTTGCCATTAACAGGGTTGAATACCTATTGACTCAACTTTTATTTTTTTATTAATAATAAAAACATGATTCCACTTTGACATGGGGTATTGTGTGTAGATCAGAGATACAATCGCAACTTAATCCATATTAAATTCAGGCTGTAACACAAAGTGGATAAAGTCAAGGGGTTTGAAGGCACTATAGGCACCCTACCCTTAGTTTGCTTATAGTGGATAGAGCAGCTTTGAATAGATGACATGATGACGCTGAGGGTATTGTCTTTGCACAGTAGATCTGGGTCCCCAGCACGTTCCAAGTCCAGAAGTCCAGTGCGCAGGTCGTCCAGAAGTCCAGTGCGCAGGTCGTCCAGAAGTCCAGTGCGCAGGTCGTCCAGAAGTCCAGTGCGCAGGTCGTCCAGAAGTCCAGTGCGCAGGTCGTCCAGAAGTCCAGTGCGCAGGTCGTCCAGAAGTCCAGTGCGCAGAGCAGCAAGGTAAGGCTCACATACACGATAGTCAGTATTGAAGTGGTCTTTCAACATGGTAGGCCCATCGTGCAACTGAAAGTAATGACTGATAAAAAATTGATTGTAAGTGGTACTTTCATTTTGTGTAGTCTCGCCACTGCCCCTTCTAAGTGGTTTTCATCAATGTTGAAAACCAACCTATATTGCACCCAAGGCTGTACTGTCATGGCAGAGGCAGCTTACTGGTGAAATCTATTCCTTGGGAGAATAATACAGGACTTTGGCACGGTTTAAAGTAGACCTAATCTACAATCTGACTAGAAGACCTGGTAATTGCTATATGTTGAATGTATGCCAATAACCAAGTTTCCATTCAACTATTTTTGTGAGTAAAGTACCTGTTGGATAAACAAGAAAACCCTAAAATTGTTAAATGTCGTCAAAACAAAATACGCTAGACGGGTGGGTAATTTTTTTTTTTTTGTGATTAGATTATGCGGTGAATTGAGGTGTAAACAATTTATTGTGCAATTGTTTCAGATTGTTTTATGGTCACGTACAGGGTTGCAGGTGTGATTGCCGGGTACAATGAAAATATTAGGCTTTGCGCTCCAACATACATTTTAGTCATTTAGCAGACGCTCTTATCCAGAGCGACTTACAGTAGTGAATGCATACATTTCATAAAAAAAATTTTGTACTGGCCCCCCGTGGGAATCGAACCCACAACCCTGGCATTGCAAACGCCATGCTCTACCAACTGAGCCACAGGGAAGGCCAACATGCAGGACTAGTGAAATAAAATAATGAAAATGGTTATAAAATGAACTATATAAATAACACTACATTATAAATAACACTATACATACAGAGCGACTTACAAATTGGTGCATTCACCTTATGATATCCAGTGGAACAACCACTTTACAATAGTGCATCTAAATCTTTTGGGGGGGGGTTAGAAGGATTACTTTATCCTATCCCAGGTAACACTATACATACTAATAACTGAGGCAGTGATGAATAAGTGTCCATTGGGATGGAGGCAGAGTAAACGCTGTTGGTGGAATGACCATAAGGGGAGCAGGAGAGAAATGTCCATGGTGGGGGAGCTGACTAGTGGTGGCTATTCAGCAGCCTGAGGGGAGAAACTATTGGCCAGTGGTTCAGTTTGTAGCATCATGCCTGTATCTGAGTGATTGAAGTGGGGAGAACAGGGTGTGGCTGGTGTCCCTGATGATCTTCCTGCGACCTGTAGGGCACCCAATGGTGTGTTTGGCTGCACGTATCACCCTCTGAAGAGCCTTGCGGTCCACAGCAAGTGGACTGCAAGGTGGTGTTGGAGTTGCTGTACCAGGCTGTGATGCAGTCCAACAGTATGCTCTCTGGTGCGCCTGTAGAAAACTGAGGGCCCTCGGGGACAGGCTGGGGGTGGCCCGTCAAGAAGTCCAGGACTCAGTTGCAAAGGGAGGAGTTCAGACCCAGGGTTCTGAGCTTTGTAATGAGCTTATTTTTATTTTATTTAACTAGGCAAGTCAGTTAAAAACAAATTCTTATTTTCAGTGACAGCCTAGGAACAGTGTGTTAACTGCCTTGTTCAGGGGCAGAATGACAGAGTTTTACATTGCCAGCTCTGGGATTCGATGTCGCAACCTTTGGGTTACTAGTCCAACGCTCTAACCACTAGGCTACCTAGAAAGGGTTGAGGGGGGGGAAGCGATATGGCCTTTGACTAGCCTCTCGAAGCCCTGATGGCGGAAGTGCGTGCTACTGGTCGGTAGTCATTCAGTTGGCTCACTTTCCTTTTCTTGTGCACATGGATGATAGTGGACATCTTGAAGCAGTTGGGTATAGAGTAGAGGTAGACTGATTATGATTTTTTTTTAATATATATATATTTTGTAATAATGACAATTACAACAATACTGAATGAACACTTTTATTTTAACTTACTGTAAATTCCGGACTATAAGCCGCAACTTTTTTCCCAGGCTTTGAACCTCGCGGCTTAAACAATGAAGTGGCTAATATATGGATTTTTCCCGCTTTCAATTTTTTTCTTCTTAAAAAAAACACATTCTGTGACGTGCTCAGTTTTTTGGCGGCATGAAGCTTTCATTAGACCAATGAAATTGCCGAACGGGTTAAGGTCAAACAACTTTGTTTACTGTTTAGATTAAATCGAGCGCTCTCAAACTTCCCATCATTCTGATTACGGTGGTCATTTTGTCACCCTCATCATGGCAAAGACACGGAGAAATGCATATGATGCAGCTTTCAAGTTGAAGGCGATTGATCTGGCTGTTGGAAAAGGAAATAAAGCTGCTGCACGGGAGCTTGGTCTTAATGAGTCGATGATAAGATGGAAACAGCAGCGTGAGGAATTGACTCAGTGCAAAAAGACAACTAAAGCTTACTGCTAATAATTGTTTTTGTTTGTTACAAGCCGTGTTTCGTTAAAGCCTGTGTAAAGTTCATTTGTTTCAATGTACCGGTAGGCACCTGCGGCTTAGACATGGGCGGCTTATTTATGTTCAAAATAATATATTTTTTTTTTTAATTCAGTGGGTGCGGCTTATATTCAGGTGCGCTTAATAGTCCGGAAATTACAGTAATATAATACATGAATAAAATCAATTTAGTCTCAAATAATGAATTATGTTTGGTTTAAATAATGCAAAAACAGTGTTGGAGAAGAAAGTAGAAGTGCAATATGTGCCATGTAAAAAAAAAAAGCTAACGTTTAAGTTCCTCTGCTCAGAACATGAGAACATATGAAAGCTGGAGGTTCCTTTTAACATGAGTCTTCAATATTCCCAGGTAAGAAGTTTTAGGTTGTAGTTATAATAGGACTATTTCTCTCTATACCATTTGTATTTCATATACCTTTGACTATTGGATGTTCTTATAGGCACTATAGTATTGCCAGCTTAATCTTGGGGGTTGATAGGCTTGAAGACAAACAGCGCAATGCTTGAAGCACAGCGAGAGCTGCTGGCAAACGCTGGAAAGTGCTGTTTGAACGAATGCTTACGAGCCTGCTGCTACCTACCACTGCTCTATCATATCATAGACTTAATTATAATATAATAAACACATAGAAATACGAGCCTTAGGTCATTAGTATGGTCAAATCCAGAAAACATTTCAAAAATAAAATGTTTATTCTTTCAGTGAACTATGGAACCCGTTCCGTATTTTATCGAATGGGTGGCATCCCTAAGTCTAAATATTGCTGTTACATTGCACAACCTTCAATGTTGTCATAATTATGTAAAATTCTGGCAAATTAATTACGGTCTTTGTTAGGAAGAAATGGTCTCCACACAGTTTGCAATGAGCCAGGCGGCCCAAACTGCTGCATACACCGTGACTCTGCTTGCACAGAACGCAAGAGAAGTAGCACAATTTCCCTTGTTAAAATGAATTCATATTAGCAGGCAATATTAACTAAATATGCAGGTAAAAAAAATATGCTTGTGTATTGATTTTAATAAAGGCATTGAGGTTTGTGGTTAGGTACACTGGTGCAACGACAGTGCTTTTTTTTTTTTGCGAATGCGCTTGTTAAGTAGGCTGTGATTCAATGATATATTAACATGCACCGCATTGATTATATGCAACGCAGGACAAGCTAGATAACTACACATGGTTGATATTACTAGTTTAACTAGTGATTGTTTAGATTCATTGTTTTTTTTATAAGTTTAATGCTAGCTAGCAACTTACCTTGGCTCCTTACTGCACTCGCTTAACAGGTGGTCAGCCTGCCATGCAGTCTCCTCGTGGAATGCAATGTAATCGGCATCCAAAAATGCAGATTACCGATTTGTTAATTTGAAATCAGCCCTGATTAATCGGTCGACCTCTATTATAGAGGCCTGAGCTAGGGGGAGATTGAAAATGTCAGAACATAAAAGCCAGCTGGTCTACACATGCTGAGGGCACGGCTAGAGATGCCATTTGGGCTGGCAGCCTTGTTAAGGTTAACACGTTTTGAAAGACTTATGTCCTCAGGAGAGACTGAGTATGTAGCCCACGTTTTCAACGGGGGCTCTCCTCGGCAGCTCGGGGTCATTGTGCTCAAATCTTGAGAAAAATATGTTTACCTTGTGTGGTAGGGGGGCATTGGTGACTGATGTGGCTGGCTTTCTTTTTGTAATCTGTGTTAGAAGTCCCTGCCACATACGCCTTGTATCCGACCCGTTGAATTGCTCCTCCACTTTGTCTCTACTTGTTTCGCCATGATCAATCTGCATAAGTCAATTATTGTCCTTGGTCCATGGTTTTAGATTCAGGTACGTTTTGAAAGAGCCTATTGGTAAACATTAACTAAGCATTTTGTTTTTTATGGATCCGGTGATTGAGTCTGCATATTCGTTGACATCTCCAGAGGCAACCCGGAACATATTCCTGTCCACGTGATCAAAACAGTCTTGGAGCGTGAATTCTGATTGGTCGGACCAACGCTGTACCGACCTGATCACCGGAACTTCCCTCTAGAGTCTTTGTTTGTAAGCGGGGAGAAGCAAGATGAAGTCATGGTCGGATTTTCCGAAAGGACCTTATATCTGTGTCAAAGGTGTGTAGCAATGGTTGAGTAGAATTTCTGTGAGTTAGTCGGTGTTGGTAATAATTTGGGAGCACGGTTCTGATTACTTTTATTAAAGTCGCCTGCAACAGTTTACTCTGCCTCCGGGAATGCAGTCTCCAGTTTGTTCAGGGTCCAATGAAGACCTTTGAGGGCCTTTTTGGTGTTGGCTTGGGGCGAGATCTACACACCAATGGCGATTTAATCCTGGTGAACTCTCTCAAAGATAAAAAGGACAGCATTTTATGACCAAGTATTCCAAGTCGGCGGAGCAGAAACTCAAGTTCCTGTAAGTTTCCACCGACGCACCATGTGTTGGTCATAAAGCAGAGCCCACCGCTGTTGCCAGAGAACCCGCTTCCTATCTGCTCAAAACCGTAAAACCTGCTGGTTGTATATCATCTGTCTGGGTGTCGGAGGAAAGCAAAGCCTCAGGAAGAAAAAAAAGTGTTGCAGGATCTGATGTCCCACTCACTGGAAGGAGATCCTTGCTCTGAGTTTGTAAAGTTTGGTCATTAATGATTGAACATGGGTGAGTACTATAATCAAATCAAAGTTTATTTCTCATGTGCACCGAATACAACGGGTGTAGACCTTACAGTGAAATGCTTACTTACAAGCCCTAACCAACAGTGCAATTTAAGTACAAAATGGGTATTGGGTAAATGAGATGGAGAGAAAGAAAACAGTGAAAGGCTTTATACAGGTGGTACAGTGTCTGGGGGCACCGGTTAGTTGGGCTAATTGAGGTAATATGTACATGTAGGTATAGATGATAAACAGAGTAGCAGCAGCGTAAAAGAGGGGTTGGCGGGACACAATGCAAATAGTCCGGGTAACCATTTGATTACCTGTTCAGGAGTGTTATGGCTTGGGGGTAAAAGTTGTTGAGAAGCCTTTTGGTCCTAGACTTGGTGTTTCCGGTATCGCTTGCTATGCGGAAGCAGAGGGAACAGTATGGCTGGTGTCTTTGACAGTTTTTAGGGCCTTCTTCTGACACCGCCTGGTATAGAGGTCCTGGATGGCAGGCAGCTTAGCCCCACTGATGTGCTGGGCTGTAAGCACTAACCTCTGGTGCCTTGCGGTCGGAGGCCGAGCAGTTGCCATACCAGGCAGTGACGCAATCAGTCAGGATGCTCTCTGGTGCAGCTGTAGAACCTTTTGAAGATCTGAAGACCCATGCCAAATCTTTTCAGTCTCCTGAGGGGGAATCGGTTTTGTCGTGCCCTCTTCATGACTGTCTTGGTGTGTTTGGACCATGTTAGTTTGTTGGTATGTGGACACCAAGGAACTTGAAGCTTTCAACCTGCTCTACTGCAGCCCCGCCGATGAGAATGGGGGCGTGCTCGGTCCTCCTTTTCCTGTAGTCCACAATCATCTCCTTTGTCTTGATTACGTTGACGGATAGGTTGTTATTCTGGCACCACCCGGCCAGGTCTCAGACCTCCCTATAGGCTCTTGTCGGTGATCAGGCCTACCACTGTTGTGTTGTCTGCAAACTTAATTATGGTGTTGGAGTCGTGCTTGGTCATGCAGTCGTGGGTGAACAGGGAGTACAGGAGGGGACTGAGCACGCACCCCTGAGGGGTCTAGTGTTGCGGATCAGCGTGGCAGGTGTTGCTACCTACCCTCACCACCTGGGGGTGGCCCGTCAGGAAGTCCAAGATCCAGTTGCAGAGGGAGGTGTTTAGTCCCAGGGTCCTTAGCTTAGTGATGAGCTTTGAGGGCATTATGGTGTTGAACGCTGAGCTGTCGTCAATTAATAATCTGTAATGGAAGACTGTTTGCCCAGCATCTTAGTGAGATTAAGACCCTGCCACATCTGCGCCTCCGTCAGGCGTCTTTTCTGCCTACTCTCCGGTAGGACTCCCAAGCACCTCGGCTCCTCGCCGAAGAAGCTAGTCTATTGTTCTGTTGTCTCAGGGATTTCTGGGAGGTCAGGTGGACGGTGAGTACCCAGCGATTCGTATTCCAAAAGTTCTACCCGTGTGTGAGTAGTAATGCACGAAACAAACTAAGGAAATTTGAGAAACACTAGAAAAAAACTAAGAAACCTGAGATGTTTTATCGAAGCTCAAGGCGCCCTCTTAGCCATTGTTGATAGAAAACAATGTTGCGGCAGTGTGGCGTGGTCCTCACTTAGACTTAAAAAAGCGTGCACACTATATTAGGCTACAGTTTCAATAAATTGTGGTTAACTTCACAAGGTGGATGAAAGTGCATCGTGATAAGCTTGATGCTCCTTTCCAATAGATGGGTCATCTGTGTTTGGCTGCCAATTGACCACTACAAATGATCTTGCTCTTATCCATAATCTCATGTAGCCTACCCTCTGCACTGTATCTGTAAACTGTTTGCTAGAGTGCATGTCAAGACCAGTGTGCATTTGTTTATCGCAGGCTTTTTGCACAAAAACCATTGACGAAGTAAAAAAAAAACGGGCTGGATTTATTACATTTTTTTCAGTAAATGAAAGTTTTCAGAAAATTCACAAAGCTCTGACGAAGGCCGTGAGGCCGATACGTAAGCTCATTAAATATCAGTGATACTATTAAGTGCAGTGTGCGGTTTCCTTTTTCCTTCATCCTGTTTCAACTGTTGCCATGCACCTGCAAAAAGATTGCTCAGATGAGCGAGTGCCTTTTGAATTTAGTAAATGAAAGTTGACAGTGCACTAAAAAAGCACTGTCATTATGCACAGCCTTTTATTCACAAGAAGCCAGTTTTATGACAACACCTCTGTTGGTAAAATGCCAATATTATATTTGCTTAAATCTTTGACAAATTGATGGAAACCTAGCTAGTGCTTGAAGTGGAATGAAATTGGGTGCCAGTACAAAAAATAACCAGTATTGCAATGAGGATTTAGAGTCCCCTCCTTGCCTACTGACCACCATGCTGTTTCTTCTGCAGTCGCTCCCGATCTCGCTCCCGTTCCGTGTCCCGCCCCAGGGCGCGCAGCGTCTCCAGATCTCGGTCCAAGTCCCGCTCAGCCACCACCAAGAGGGACAGGTATTGAACTTCAATCTTCACACCCCTACACATTTGTTTTCTGTCATGTGGCACTGACGTAAGACTATTTTTATTCATGCATGGAGAGTTAAATTCAACTGGTCAAAATGCGTCACCTGTCTAAACTGGTTTTCCCATCTTCTGCACTAGCGATGTAGTCTTTTTCCAGCTTTTATCCCAGATGACTTGCTATTGTGTAGTAATTGGGATTTCCAGATGCTCATTCAACTTTCAGTCTCTACCATTTTTAGCCCCTGTATCTAAACACAATGATATTTTCAATTAGGATTAGTGGTTTGAGTGCTGTGCACTATGCTGAAGGAATAGCTATGCTAATGTTCTTGCTTTGTTTCGAAGGTCGTGCTCCACTGAAAATGCTAACGGTCTTCATCCCTTGTTTCAGTCGATCCAGGTCTACGAGCCAGAGGAAAAGCCCCACTCCTGATGCCGACTGACCATGGGGGTGAGACCGCTCCCTGCCCTCTCCTGTTCCGCTGTCCCTGTTTGCCTAGGGGCTTGAAGCCATTTTACACCATTGTCTATGTATTTGATTTCTTTCTCCTCCTGTAATTTTTTTATTTATCCCTTGCTTTTCATCCTCTGGCTTTGGCATTATTTCATCTGTATGTACAAAGGATTCCCAAACTCCTTTTTCCATCATGTACATTTCAATGGCTCGTTTTACAGTATTTTTTTTATTTGTTTTTGCTTTCTGTGCGTTTAACTCCAGTTTGTCTGTGTCCCAACATTTTTTTAAGCTAAATGATTTGGGGTTTTATTTCATTTTCAATGTAAATGGCGGGATCTTTTTAATAAAATTAATCTTTACACTGTTATGTTAGTGATCTAATTCATGGTCCAAGTGGTTTTAACTGCTCACCATTGACTCAGATGTATTTTTTCAATTAAATAAATTGTCTAATTGGGATCAGAATCATTATGAATCACATTTAAACAATAGCTGATGTCAGTGTATTTAGTAGTTGGATTAAATTTTCAGAAACTATGCAGACAGTTCGAAAAGAACATGTTCAAATTGAAGGCTAATTGTTTAATTGAGATTTACATTGTTTAGGCTTGATTTCAATGTATAGTATTTTTGTAACCTATTTTTAAAGTATATTTCTAAATCATATTTGTATAATTTTGGGGTGGCAGGTAGCCTAGTGGTGTGAGCATTGGGCCAGTAATCGAAGGTTGCTAGATCGAATCCCCGAGCTGACAAGGTAAAATGCTGTTCTGCCCCTGAACAAGGCAGTTAACCCACTGTTCCTAGGCTGTCATTGTAAATAAGAATTCGTTCTTAACCTTTAACTAGGCAAGTCGGTTTAAGTAAGAATAATCAGTCAGACAGCACACCTAATTCTGAATGAACTCCTATGATCAAGGATACAACATGTGCTGACCAAATAATTGCAGATAATTTTATTTATTAGCTGCTGTATGAAGAGGTTTTCACAGGGAAACCTTTGCACATCCCCTTTAACCCAAACTGTACATTATAGCAAAATACTTTAGCCATTGATTTGCAATCCTGAATGTGTTTTTTGTTGTGATAAACGATTTGGTAATGGTAGTGCTTGAAGTATCCCCAGCTAACGTTCCATAGACATCACGTATTCATTCTGATGTGATATAACATTGGCTAGCTACATCGAATAACCAAAATATTCAAGGGACTAGACATGCAACATTCCAGTGCTCACCTCGTTTCTATCAATGTTTCTACCGTCCAAACACTAGGGGAGGGAAAATGTATCACACTCGCACGATTGGTCTGTTGTGAAAGATTGAAGGATCACTCACCACTGTAAGTGTGCTCGAGCTCCTTTGTGTTACGTTGTAGTTTTTCACTCGGGTTTGCGATTTTCCATTTGAGGGTTTTGTCTGGGACAACATGGCCGCCGCAGCAGGTCGCTACTACAACGAGGGTGGCAGAGCAACGAAAAGACAGAAAACCGAAGACGGGATGACGACGGTAAGCATTGACTCGCGACTTCGTTGGGAAGGAAAGGTGCATGCATCAGTAAAACAAGAATAGCCAGCGTTTTGGAACTTCAAGTGTGCAAAATATGAGTGCTGAACATGAGCGAACCTAAGCTAGGCGGAACTAGTTAGCTATGGTAACGTTACTGTAATTAGCTAGCAGAACTAGCCTCAAAACCGGCGTTTTTGCTTGTTCAACTAAGCTTGTATACAAAATCATAAACTATATTAAATGTTAACATTGTTAACTTGTTTGTTTTTGTTGTCAAATGTGCGGCTAATGAAGCTAGCTATGTTTCTAGTTAGCTAACGGTGGCGTTGTGTGGTGAAGATTTAAGTTTAGGGTTGTCATCAGGCTCACCATCAATAAAACCAAGCGAAGATACTTAGTGATCATTTTCATTAATTTAGTACACTTGTTTCCGAGTATTTTCCAACACCGCAATGCATTTGGGCAGAACCTTGTGATGATATCACTTGTTTGTATGGGGTAACGTAAGCTATTTTGGGCCTACGTGGAATGTACAAGCGTTAGCCAGCTAACAATCTTCTGGCAGGCAGCCATTCCACTCACTTATGCACGGGCTTGTCTTTTCAAGAAGATCAGGCTTTATACAAAGCCGCCCACTACTCTATATATTCTGTTTATGTGTTGTTCATATCAACCCATCATTGTTTAGGATTTTTTTGGTACCCTGGGGTGGTGCCTGTCATTAATGGCGGGTTGGTTTTGATTGGTAACACCCTGGGGATGTGTATATTATCGTGGTATGGTCATCTGTAGTTTTTTGTTTTTTATTTAACTTTTTTGTCTTGTTTGTAAGGAGGGCTATGATGACCCCCATAAAACACTCCCTTCCCCGGTGGTCCACATCAGGGGCCTTGTTGATGGCATCATGGAAGCAGATCTAGTGGAAGCCCTGCAGGAGTTCGGGACCATCAGGTGACTGTCCAACACACTCGAACAAGCCTTTTCTTGGACTGGATAGATTTTAGATTTAGCACCATTGATGTATTTTGTTCCTGTAGCTCATTATCCTAATTGCAGTGCATAGAAACTAAATTATTCAATCTTCCATTATCTTCATAGTTATGTGGTCATGATGCCCAAGAAGCGCCAGGCCCTGGTGGAGTACGAGGACTTGAATGGATCCTGCAATGCTGTGACTTACGCAGCTGAGAACCAGGTCTACATCGCTGGGCACCCCTCCTTCATCAACTACTCCACCAGCCAGAAGATCTCCCGGCCCGGAGACCCAGACGACTCACGCAGCGTCAATAACGTGCTTCTGCTCACCATCATGAACCCTATCTACCCCATAACCTCGGTAACACATCCACCGTTATACAAGGCCGCTGTTTCATTGCTATGACAAGGCACCATTGTTTGGCTCACTGCAACACATTGTTTTACACATTGTTAAAGGTCCAATTCAGCAATTTTTCTGTCTCAATATCAAATCATTTCTGGGTAAGAATGAAGTACCTTACTGTGATTGTTTTCAATAAAAACGGCCAAAAATAATTTAAAATAGCATCATAGCAAAGAGCAACTTCTCAAGCAAGAATTTTGCAAGGACTGTCAGAGTGGTCTGAGTGAGGAGGTCGAAAACTAGATGTTATTGGCAGAGGGATTTGGAGTCTTTCTCATTAGTCTATTAACTAATTTACCACCTGGTGATGTCACCAGGCAGGCCCCAACTCCATCCCACTAAAACAGGCTGACATTTTTGCCGGTCTTTTCAAACAGCTCTTACACTACAATGGCATTATCATTTTCACAATTTCACAGAATTATTCCAACCTCAGTGTGGAAATACATTGTAGAATAATAGTGAAGACATCAAAACGGTCAAATAACACATGGAATCATGTAGTAACCAAATAAGTGTTAAACAAATCAAAATAGATTTTATATTCTTCAAAGTAGCTTGCCTTTGACAGCTTTGCACACTCTTGTCATTCTCTCAACCAGCTTCACCTGGAATGCTTTTCCAACAGTCTTGAAGGAGTTCCCACATATGCTGAGCATTTGTAGGCTGCTTTTCTTTCACTCTGCGGTCCAACTCATCCCAAACCATCTCAATTGGGTATAGGTCAGGTGTATCACTCCGTCACTCTCCTTCTTGGTCAAATAGCCCTTACACAGCCTGGAGGTGTGTTGGGTCATTGTCCTGTTGAAAACAAATGATAATCCCAGTAAGTGTAAACCAGATGGGATGGGATGGTGTATCGCTGTAGAATGCTGTGGTACCCATGCTGGTTCAGTGTGCCTTCAATTCTAAATAAATCACAGACCGTGTCACCAGCAAAGCACCATCACACCACCTCCATGCTTCACGTTGGGAACCACACATGCGGAGATCATCGGTTCACCTACTCACCGTCTCACAAAGACACAGCGGTTGGAACCAAGAATCTCAAGTTTGGACTCATCAGACCAAAGGACAGTTTTCCACTGGTCGAATGTCCATTGCTCGTGTTTCTTGGCCCAAGCAAATCTCTTCTTATTTTGGTGTCCTTTTAGTAGTGCTTTCTTTGCAGCAATTCAACCATGAAGTCCTGATTCATACAGTCTCCTCTGGGGCGGCAGGCAGCCTAGTGGTTAGAGCGTTGGACTTGTAACTGAAAGGTTTCAAGATCGAATCCCCGAGCTGACAAGTTAAAAATCTGTCGTTCTGCCTCTGAACAAGGCACTGTTCCGATGCCATCATTGAAAATAAGAATTTGTTCTTAACTGAAAATAAGAATTTGTTCTTAACTTGCCTAGTTAAATAAAGGTTTTTAAAAAAAAAAATTGATATTGAGATGTCTGTTACTTGAATTTATTTGGGCTGCAATCTGAGGCTGGTAACTCTAATGAACTTATCCTCTGCAGCAGAGTTAACTCTGGGTCTTCCTTTTCTGTGGCGGTCCTCATGAGAGCCAGTTTCATCATAGTGCTTGATGGTTTTTGCGACTCTTAAAATGTTCCGCATTGACTGACCTTCATGTCTTAAAGTAATGATGGACTGTCGTTTGTCTTTGTTTATTTGAGCTGTTCTTGCCATAATATGGACTTGGTCTTTTACCAAATAGGGCTACCTTCTGTATACCACCCCTACCTTGTCAAAACACAACTGATTGATTGTCTCAAATGCATTAAGGAAAGAAATTCCCCAAATGTTAATTGAAATCCATTCCAGGTGACTACCTCATGAAGCTGGTTTAGAGAATGCCAAGAGTATACAAAGCTATCGTCAAGGCAAATGGTGGCTACTTTGAAGAATCTCAAATATATTTTGATTTGTTTAACACTTTTTTGCTTACTTCATGATTCCATATGTTATTTTAATAGTTTATGTCCTCACTATTGTTCTACAATGTAGAAAATAGTAAAAATAAAGAAAAATCCTTGAATGAGTAGGTGTGTCCAAACTTTTGACTGGTACTGTATATAAAACGCAGGAAAATCAAGTTTGACTGCACTGGGCCTTCAATCAAACTATTCTGTTTTTCTGCTCTGCAGGATGTGCTGTATACCGTCTGTAACAACTGTGGGCCTGTGCAAAGGATCGTCATCTTCAGGAAGAATGGAGTTCAGGCCATGGTGGAATATCCTTTGCTCAAAATCTCATTGTTCAAAAATGTGGGATCTCATCACCATCAGTTTCACATTCCCTGCAGTCCATGCCACACAATCTTAATTCACTCCACACTTGAAGCTTCTGTCAGCACCCCTGACAAGTCGTCTGCAGGTGGCAGCTAGTAAATATTTGTTTATTTGTTCTTGATATAGGTCTAATTGTGTAACAAGTGCTCGTTGTTTTCGTGAGCAGAGCTTTGAATGACAAGGTGAACATGGAATGTGTAAAGTAGGCGAATGCTTTTATTATCCATAGTTTCCTTCACTTCCCATACATTTGACTCTGTGCAAAGTGCCCAGAGGGCGAAAGCCTCTCTAAATGGGGCAGACATCTACTCTGGCTGCTGCACACTGAAGATTGAATACGCCAAGGTGAGTGGTTACATGCTTATCCCCATTTGTCCATCCAAACACCGGGCTCATTTCACTGAAGGAACACCGTGATGGGCAAAATAATGAAATGTTTGAATGTCTGTCTTCACAGCCAACCCGCCTCAATGTGTTCAAGAACGACCAGGACACCTGGGACTACACAAACCCCAACCTGAGTGGCCAAGGTAAAACACACACGGCCCCTCAAGCCGTCCCCCTACCCTTCCTCTCCTCCTTCTGCTCTAATGACACTGTGGGATGGGTAGGGTCCCAGGCCTCCGGCTGTAGTGCCTTTGAACGCCCTGCTCCACGGTAACTTTGGCCTCAACCACAGCAAGCAGCGGAAGCTGTTCAGAGGCACTACGTCTGTGACGCATCACCCTGTGTCCTCATGCTCTCTCAACACCACAGACGCGCAGTAAGGGCACGAGGAGTGACCTTGAGGGGCAGCCATTTTGCAGCACATGCTCTTGCATGTTGAATCGTCTGCATTGCAGACCACTGCATGCATTCATGGGTAAACTGATTAATTCCCCGTTATGCCACAGTGAAGCACCTGGGGTCTCATCACACAGGTTCACATTCCCTGCAGTGCATGTTACACCTCACAACCTCACATCAAGCTCCTGTCAGCACCCAAGCACTGTGTTGCACCCTAGGCGGCTCACTTGGAATGCCCATGCATCCGTTAATCTTAAACATATTGGAGATTTTGTTTGCAAAATACAGTTCTGGGTATTTCTTTCTTTTGATTAGTCAATCACAGTTAAGGTCAGGTTTTGGCATTCAAATCTGTTCCTTGGGGCTTAAGTGTGTGTAGGTTTCTATTCTAGCCAGGGGGAGTTAGACAACCACTGACCCTGTAGTTGTCATGGACCAGGTTTCCCTGCCATGGGGGGGTTAAGTGAAAGGTATAATCCACCCCAGAAATTAAACTCTTGTCAATTTGGTGAAAGCCTATGTTCTATCGGGGTAAAATTAAAATGCTCCGTCTGTGAAATCAGGAAAATCATGTTGAAATATGTCATAGCTACATGGTTCTCGTCACTGGAGATAACGCACGATCACATTTCATAAAAAAAAACATTACCTGCACTTCAGATCATCAAATCAGCCAGTCGGTGGTATTTGTATTTATTATGGATCCCTTCCTGGGGTCCAGGAAGAGTATGGGCATACATCCATCCGTTTATATCGTCTCATGACAAAGTATATATTTCTTTTAGATGTGCTCAATCTAAACAGTGTACCAAGTTATTCAGCTCAGTTTCCCCTTCAAGTACCATCTTGCAATGCACCCTGTGTCTGGGAAACATAGCATCTCGCTCTGGGCAGAGAGGAACTGCAAGCTGAACCCGGTGAGAGACTCCTAAATTGATAGTAGTTTTGGCAATGTTACAGCTAGCTAGTTACTTCACATGAAATTGACTTTGTTATTGTGAGTAGCTACGTTTGCTAGTTAGCCAGCCAGTCAGCCCAGAGAGTTTTGTAGTCAGATTTCCACAACAATTTTCACATTGCTAGCGACCTTATGACAAAATTAAACATTTCTTCAAAGATTTTTTCACATCAAATAAAACTTTGTCACCTGCGCCGAATACAACATGTGTAGTAGACCTTACGTGAAATGCTTACTTACAAGCCCTTAACCAACAGTGCAGTTCAAGAAAGAGTTACATTCATTTGGTAAATATTTTCTTAAGTAAAATGTTTTATATAAAGTAACACAAATTAACAATAGAGGCTATATACAGGGGGTACCGTTACCGTGTCAATGTGCGGGTGTACAGGTTAGTCGAGGTAATTTGTACATGTAGGTAGGGGTGAGGTGACCATGCAGTGTAAAATAAAATAAAAAATGGGGTGTCAATTTAAATAATCCGGTGGCCATTTGATTAATTGTTCAGCAGTCTTATGGCTTGGGGGTAGAAGCTGTTAAAACCTCTTACAGCTCCGATCCCGTTAGCGGGATCAACAGCCAGTGAAAAATCAGAGTGCCATATTCAAAACCAAATCTAATAATTTCTATTTCTCAAACATAGGACTATTTTACACCATTTTATAGATACACTTCTCCTGAATCGAACCACGTTGTCCGATTTCAAAAAGGCTTTACAGCGAAAGCAAAACATTAGATTATGTTAGGAGAGTACATCGACAAAAATAACCACACAGCCATTTTCCAAGAAACTAGCATGCATCACAAATACCCAAAACACAGCTAAATGCAGCACTAACCTTTGACGATCTTCATCAGATGACACTCCTAGGACATCATGTTACACAATACATGCATTTTTTGTTCGATAAAGTTCATATTTATATATAAGAACAGCATTTTACATCAGCGCGTGACATTCAGAAAATATTTTCCCTCAAATACTGCCGGTGAATCAGCGCCACAATTTACAAAAATACTTGTCATAAACATTGATACCAAAATAAACTGTCATTCAAAGAATTATAGATGAACATCTCCTTTATGCAAACGCTATGAAAGATTTCAAAAAAGCTTCACGAGGAAAGCACTCTGCAATAATCTGAGTACTGAGCTCAGAAAAATAAAATAGGCAATACAGATAGCCGCCATCTTGGAGTCATCTAAAATCATACATTGCATTAGAAATATTCCCTTACCTTTGATGATCTTCATCAGAAGGCACTTCCAGGTATCCCAGGTCCACAACAAATGTTGTTTTGTTCGATAAAGTCCATAATTTATGTCCAAATAACTTCTTCTTGTTCGCGCGTTCAGTGTCCAAATGTAGGAAGCGCGCGGACAATGTCACGACGTTCAAACATGTCGAACGTTGTAAAACATCAATATTTAGGGCCTTTAGAACGTGAAGATTCAGTAATATTTCAACCGGACGGTTCCTGTGTCTTGAAAAACGTTTTGGAACGGAGGAGCTGAAAACCCAAAAAGTCAGAAGGATCGTGAGGCCCCGCTTTCACGGACTGTATTCATACTGAAAATCAAGATCAAGCGAGCTTTTGCCCTTCTGCTCCACGGGCGCCAAGAAGTGATGTCATTCCCTGCCTCACCAAGTTCCCAGCCTTCTCATTCGGTCTCTGTTCATCGTAGACAACTCAAACAACTTTGTAAAGACTGTTGACATCTAGTGGAAACCGTAGGAATTATTACTTCGTCACTGTGTATTCAATAGGAAACGACTTGAAGAGAGCCCATGCATCCAGATTTCCACTTCCTGGTAGGATTTCTCTCAGGTTTTTGCTTGCCATATGAGTTCTGTTATACTCACAGACACCATTCAAACGGTTTTAGAAACGTCAGAGTGTTTTCTATCCAAATCTACTAATAATATGCATATCCTAGCTTCTGAGTTTGAGTAGGAGGCAGTTTAATATGGGCACATTTTTTCCGAAATTGTCAATACTGCCCCCTATCCTTAAGTATCTGTAAGAGGTTGGAGCCTTTTGGTCTTAGACTTTGCCGTGCGGTAAATGAGAAAACGGTCTATGACTTGGGTCTTTAACCATTTCTGGGGCTTTCCTCTGTCACCGCCTAGTATATAGGTCCTGGATATATTAGTGTTAATACTGTTAATCATAAGACTTAGTGGTTTGGGGTGGATTATCCCTTAATTTTATTTCATTAGGAACATTGCAGAGACATTTGTTCAATGGTATTTCTGGAACTTTCAAGAAGTCCAGTTTACGACCTGTCAGTCAGTCGTTTACTCCATTTGTGGATGGATGTTTTGAAACCAAGTAGGGTTTCTTGTGGCATTCTGTCTCCATTTGGAGATGCTGTGCTGCCATGAGTGCGAAAATAAAATCATAGAATTCCAGTGATGTATGATGCTTGGTAGATACATTGCTCTTTTAGTTCAACTTCTTAAAGTGCAGAATATTTGGCATCTAATGGGACACGGTGCAACAGCAGTATGTGATTTTCCTTGCTTTTAGCCATATGCCCTGGTCCCTTTTATGCAAAAGGTAACACAATTTTAGTTGGAGTGGTAGTCCATTTAATCACCCTGGTGAGTTTTGTTTTTGGTAGTTCAGATACTCATATGAGCCACGATGAATTTGTCTTAGTAGTTTCATGTCCACCATGGCCAAATCTTCATTTCAGACACTTAACACTGAGGTAACAGGTGAAAGGAACGGCTGTCCCATGTGTTTAGACGGTCCCTGTTAATGTGCAGGTGTTAAGGTGCGGCTGGCTGCCCCGTGAGAAAGAGGTGCTCCTCATTGTGTCCTCACTGTGCACACTCATACAGACTCATGGTACTCCAAACCAACCAGCTCCTCAGTAAACATCGGACACAATGGGGGCAGCAGACACTGGAATTCACACAACCTCAACTCTCAATACTTCCTACTCCCAATTTCCACCACCACTCTCCACTTCTGCAAGGAAAAAACATTTTACTCTTTATCCCACTGTTGGTTTGAGGAAAGTAGCCGTCCTGTTTTGATCACGATAAGGGCCTGAGACACTCCAAGAGTCAATTGTGAGCAGACACCCAGCATTAATCACCACCACAGACTGATCTAATAGATTTATAGCCATCCATCCTCTTACAAGTACAGCATATCTCATCTCCAGAATGCTGAAGTTCTCACCTTTTGACAAAACACATTGTGTGATGGGGGCGGGAGTCTGGTGTGTGGCCGATAAGGCCACTCCTCCCAGCCCTCGGGATCTGACTGTCAGACACAACCACTTCAGTGAGCAACAGAGGAGTTTTCTAAACACACTCTAAACAGCCTAAGAAGGGAACAGATGACACTACATACTGAGACAATATACAGAGAGAGACCACTCTTTTCTCAAACTACCACTATGCCATCCCATCTCTTGACTTGGGTGTGTGGGCTTCCTTTTGCTATCACTCTCCCGTCTTGTGCTGAACAACACAACACACCACCGAGCTGAATATTCACGGCAACGACACACCAAGCTGAATCGCCATGACAACACACCACCACGCAGACAATGCCATTCCAGATGATTTTACTGCCAAGCACTAGATGCCTTTCACTTCGCCATGGGGGGGACCACCTCTATTGTACAAAAAAACAAACAAGCAGCACATCTGTGCCCACTTACATGAGAAGACGCACCCCACAAACTCAAAAGGGGACCACGAAGACACAAGCATCAAACACCCGCCAAGCATACAAGCACAGAGGCAGACTGATAGAAACTTCAGCATTTTCCCAAAGCTCTCTCTGCATTGATGGACTCAGGTGCTGTTTTTTCCCCTTTACCTTCCCCTCCCATTTCCCCTCTTTTCCGTGCTGTTCTTGTTGATTCTACTGCGTTGTTTTTTTTTTCTTTCTGAACTGGCCCGTAAGTGATACCTCTAACACCTCCCGTGTGATGCAGGTTTGGCTCTGTGTGTCTGACGACAAGACACGCCTCAAACGGTGCAAATGTCCTCCGGCTTTGCGCTCAAAGCACGGTAAGCTGGAAATTTGCCTCAAATGGCAACCCATTAAAACAAAGCGACGGCAACTTGAAGCCAAGCATGGAAGATTGGTGGATGCTCTTTCTCTGGTGGTGGGGAAAGGTGGAAACTGAGTTGAAGCTGGAGTCACAGGTTTGGCGGGTAGGATCCTTGCTGAAGAGTGCCCCCCTACCTGCCCTCTGCATCCTGTGTTCTCCGTGTTTGGTGCTGTAAGTACATGTAAAGAGACATGACTGACCTGGTAATAGAGAATGATTGTAATGTAAATTGTTTGTTGTGATTGACTTTGTCAACCCCATATGTGAATCGTTGACTTTTATCAAACTCATGCATCAAATTCCAGGTCTGGAATCTCCTCAGATTTCTGCTAGTGCTCTTTAAGATAGAAATATGTAATCTCACAGCAACATGGAAATATCTAGTTTTCCACATTGAGGCAGACCACGGTTAGATGTATAAGCTGACGTAGTTTGTAAAATCACAGTAAGCAGGACATTTTAGGAAATGTCTTTGTTTGTTGTTGGGTAGTCCATGATACTATCCAGGTGAAAGCTATGATCCCTTATTGAGGTCACCTATTAAATCCACTTTAATCAGTGTAGATGAAGGGGAGGAGACTGGTTAGAGGGATTTTTTATGCCTTGAGTCATGGATTGTGTATGTGCCATTCAGAGGGTGAATGGGCAAAACAAAATATTGGGGTATGTTGGGCTCCTGAATCGCGCAGTGGTCTAAGGCACTGCATCTCAGTGCAAGAGGCGACACTAAAGTACCTGGTTCGAATCCAGGCTGAATCACATTCGGCCATGATTGGGAGTTCCATAGGGCAGCGCACAATTGGCCCAGCATCATCCGGGTTTGGCCGGGATAGGCCGTCATTGTAAATAAGAATTTGTTCTTAACTGACTTGCCTAGTTAAATAAAGGTAAATTCCACCACCTAAAGGACATCCATCCAACTTGACACAACTGTGGTAGTCAACATGGTCCAGCGTCCCTGTGGAATGCTTGACACCTTGTAGAGTCCATACTGATGAACTGAGGCTGTTCAACTCAATATTAGGAAGGTGTTCCTAATATTTTGTAAAGTCAGTATATTCATTCACACAAAATAGGTCCAGCATTCCAGGCAATGGCAATATGAAATTCCAGGCCTGGTTTTTGTTTTTCTGTCAACTGTATTTTAGACTTTCTGGCCCATGGGTGGGGTACCATGCATTTGTTGTCAGACTAGGAAACTCAACTCATGCTAGAATCAATCAGTTGTTTTGATGCCTACATTTAATAGCTCAATAAAGAGTAAAATAATTCTGAATTAAAAATGTATCTTAATTCATGTAGCCCGTTAGTGTTTCAATTTGTTTTTGCCACAGGGTTGTGCTCTAGTCGGCTTTCTTAGAACATCCTGCACAATATAATATTTATGTATTGAGCCTTTCTTTTGGTAGAAGAATATTTGTTTAGAGTTTGTACATCATTTGTTTTGGTTTTGACTATGTGTATGTACCTGTACAGATGCTGACGCTGAAGGCAATTGGAACAATTCACAAGGTGTGTGAGTTCGAATGGGAGAGGTTAAGAGTATTAGTGTGTAAGAGTATCCATTTGCTGTGCTAATGTTAAATCCTCCTACAAATCTCCAGTATGTTACATTTTATAGTTATGGTAACAAATACATATGATTTTCTTAACACGCTCAATATCTCTACCCAGCTTCTTGTGCATGTTAATCACAGCACTGCCCCATAGTTTGTAGATGTGCCCCTTTTGACACGCTGATAGACTGTCTTATCAGGAGTCAGGGGCTCACTTTATTGCTGTTTCTTGCCCTCAGATCCCAATGCCAACCCCAACAAGCGTGTGAGACAGCCAGCTCTACTAGGAGACCATCCTCCAGAGTATGGTAGGCAGAGACGTTCATTGTACTATGAGCGTCACAGGTCAACTCTGTTGGGATGTCTAGAATGACTCCAGTAGCAGTTTGAGTCGGTTTGCCCAATCACCTCTGTCTATCCATTTCTTTCACAAGGCGGCCCAACCGGTGGTTATCATGGCTACCATGATGAAAGCGGCTACGGACCTCCTCCACACTACGAGGGTGGTCGCCGCATGGGGCCTCTGATGGGAGGGCGTGGCCGCGGACGTGGTGGCAGTTACGGGGGACCTGGGTATGGACATGGCCCACCTCCCCCTGGTGACTACAGCGCCCACGCTGACTCCCCCGTTGTCATGGTGTACGGCCTGGAGCCCGCAAAGATCAACGCCGACAGGGTCTTCAATGTCTTCTGTCTCTACGGCAATGTGGAGCGGGTGAGTTCAGACGGGAACGATGCATTACTGAGGCGGAGGTTATAGACTCTTCAGGGTTATGTTCTTGCTGAGGGTATAGACTGGTGAAAACAAGGTTCTATGGTCATGTTGGAGGTGGGTAGTAGCAGTGGTGGAAAAAGTACTCAATTGTCGTACTTGAGTAAAAGTAAAATACCTTCATAGAAAATGACTTCAGTAGTATTCTACTGGGTGACTTTCACTTACGGACAGACAGGCACACTCAATTACAAATGCTGTATTTGTGTTTAGTGAGTCTGCCAGATCAGAGGCAGTAGGGATGACAACGCATAATATTGATAGGTGCATGAATTGGACCATATTGCTGCCCTGCCTGAGCATTCGAAATGTAATTTTGGGTGTGAGGGAAAATGTACTGGAGAAAATCAAATTTTCTTTAGGAATGTAGTGGAGTAAAAGTTGTCAAATATAAATAGTAAAGTACAAATACCCCAAAAACGACTTAAGTTGTACTTTTAAAGTATTCTTACACCACTGGATAGTAGGATAGGGTTTTTGAGCCCTGTCCCCCTCCGTCTTCAGGTGAAGTTCATGAAGAGTAAGCCGGGGGCAGCCATGGTGGAGATGGGCGACTGCTACGCTGTGGACCGCGCCATCAGCCACCTTAACAACAACTTCCTGTTTGAACAGAAGCTCAACGTCTGGTCAGTGCTGCTTTCAAACTCTGCATACACATTGATGTCCATAGAAACTGACTATAAACACATTGATGCAACATGTTGTCCATCCTCCGTCCACAGTGTGTCCAAGCAGCAGGCCATCATGCCTGGTCAGTCCTACGAGCTGGAGGATGGCTCCAGCAGCTTCAAGGACTTCCATGGCTCCCGCAACAACCGCTTCACCTCCCCGGAGCAGGCGGCCAAGAACCGCATTCAGCATCCAAGCAACGTCCTGCACTTCTTCAACGGGCAGCCCGACATCTCCGTGGAGGTCTTCAACGGGGTAAGACAACTGGAGAGGATTGGGGGCTGGAAGCTTTGGATTGGGCTGTTGGTTCTCTTAGAGGGTTGAACTTGACAAGTTCGGCTTACTTAGTTTGTGTGTGGGTGGAAAATGCATTTCTCATGAACAAACCCTTTATCTATCCTTTCAGGTCTGTGAGGAACTTGGTGTGAAGAACCCATCTAACATCAAACTCTTCACTGGAAAGAGTGAGTAATATGAACTTTATTTGCATGAATTATGTTGCATCTGGTCTTTTAAATTGGAGTGAGTTCCCATTGGTTTGATGTTGCAGTGTCAATAAATTGGAATGTGTATCTCTCGCCTCGGGTGGCGCGACAGGTGAGCGGAGCTCATCCGGGCTGCTGGAGTGGGAATCTATAAACGACGCCATGGAGGCTCTGGCCATGATGAACCACTACCAGATGAAGAACCCCAGTAAGTACTCAGACTGCGATAACAACACCACAGCTAATGATACCAACGGTGAGCAAACACACAGTAACTAGTCTGTCATTCAGGAGTGACTTTCCCAAAAACATCATCTTTAGTACTAAGATCAGTCCGGGATTCATCCGACGGCACTGCACCACCCTACCGACAATGAACCTTTTTAAAAGGCAATTTACCAAACGTTCACAGAGATCGCATTCATGGTAAACGCTGCGGATGTTGGCTCATGCCTAAATGAAGGAACAATGATCTTAATGCTAAAAATTATTTGTTTTTGGGAATTCACCCCAGACTAGTTAATGAGAATGTATTATTCCGGCCCGACAACATCTCTCCACAGTTGGTTAACCTTCCCCCCCCTTTCTTCCAGGTGGTCCGTACCCCTACACACTGAAGCTGTGTTTCTCAACCGCACAGCATGCCAACTAGGACAAACCCTGACCCACCCTGTTACCCCCCCCCCCCCCCACTTAACTCTTAGCTCTGTGTCCATGCATAGTGTATATTGCAGTCACGTCTTCACTCCAAGTCCCCTCTATGACCCAATGAATCGTAAACAAAATGTATGAGATTGACCAGCGTTTTCCTTTAACTTAAGTGATAATATTGAGGGCAAGATTTTTTACCAGAGTGTGTATGGTTTGATTTTTATTTTAAAACATTTGAATTTGTTCAGTACATTAGACCTCAGAACAAAGAACCTTTTCCTATTCTGAAACAAATTAAAATTCCATGTTAACACTGCCTCTTTTTTTAATAAAGTGAATGGTGAACTATAGTGATATTTTTTCTTCTTTCAATTAGTAGATGTTAGGCTTAAGCCCTGCCTTGAATCCCTGGATCTGTGAAATCCATCCCCTATACTAGGTGCCAGTGAGACATCGGATTCTGAAACACAGATGCCACCCTCTTCAGTACATAGCATCAGATATAAAACCATGAACAATGTCAGAAGAAATACAGTTCACTCTTATAGTCACATCTGAACAGAACAATTTGATTGCTGTAAGCGGTTGATTACTAATCCCATTCACAAGGAGCATGCACTGTATCACTAACTTTGAGGTATGACTGTTTGCAGTCAACAACTAATCACTGAATATACAGGTAATTCTCAAAGGTAAGGTTTTGGGGTAGTTTACCGTGCACTGTTTGGCTCCTTTGCTTGGTGGCATGGTAGGCTGCCTTTAACAGATTCTTCAAGCCTGGACCGCAGCAGTTATACACAATGAAGCAGGCGAGGATTCCTACGATGGTGGCCAGAGTCATCTGGAGGAAGAAAGACAGGTCAACCAAATGTAATACTTGACAACAGTGCAGAAAGAGTTATATTTCTGCATCCTAAATTGCTCCCTATTACCTATTTAGTGCACTACCTCTGACCAGAAAAAGTTGTGCACTATATAGGGAATAGGGTACCATTTTGGGATGCACACAGGGAACACACCAGCATGTAGAAAAGGCCTCTGCTGGGGTCCAATGGGAATCCATGCACGTGGAGTATAAACCGCAACGCATAGTCACAGTACGTACTCAAATCTATACCCCTAAAGAAGAACAAAAGGCACTGTCCAGTTAATATGCAATCAGACCTTTTGTGTGCACACATTGACAAAAATTACACCCTATATACAGATGTAATGCAGAAAGTTTGAGCCGTACTTGTTTGAGACTTCGACGACAAAATAATAGTCTGGTGCTTCCAGGCTCTGAGCCGCCATGTTGCCACAGGGAGATTTCCCCTGACACATCCACCTGCACATCAACAAGTAGCCCAGTCAGTGATCAGTATGTAGCCTGGTCCCAGATCTGATTGTGCTGTATAGCCAACTCACATTTTACTGCACCTCTCCAGTGTATGTGACTATATACAGTGCATTCGGAAAGTATTCAGACCCCTTGACTTTTTCCACTTTTTGTTAACGTTACTGCTGTATTCTAAAATTGATACATATATTTTTTCCTCAAATCTACACACAATACCCCATAATGACAAAGCAAACATTGCTAATTTATTAAAAACAAAATAAATACCCTATTTTAAGTATTCAGACAATTTGTTATGAGACTCAATTGAGCTCCGGTACATCCTTTTCCCATTGATCATCCTTGAGATGTTTCTACAACTTGGGAGTCCACCTGTGGTAAATTCAATTGATTGGACATGATTTGGAAAGGCACACGTCTATATAAGGTCTCACAGTTGACAGTGCATGTCAGAGCAAAAACCAAACCATGAGGTCGAAGGAATTGTCCGTAGAGCAACGAGACAGGATTGTGTCGAGGCACAGATCTGGGGAAGGTTACCAAAACATTTCTGCTGCATTAAAGGTCCCCAAGAACACAGTGGCCTCCATTATTCTTAAATGGAAGAAGTTTGGAACCAACAAGCTGCACAAGAACGCACTACTGTAATGGTCCAGGTTACAAAGTGGCTGAGTGACTCGTGTTTGCATCTCAATGTGAAAAAAACTGTTTGCATGTTCTTCACAAAGAGGGCAACAGATGCTACTGAGCTAGATGTCTATGTGCCAGGGGAGAAGCTCCAGGTGGTATCTGATTTTAAGTACCTTGGAATCATACTTGATTCCAACCTCTTTTAAAAAGCATGTGAAAAAGGTAATTCAAATAACCAAATTCAACCTAGCTAATTTTCCGATTTATACGAAATTGTTTGACCACAGAGGTAGCAAGACTGTACTTCAAATCGATGATACTCCCCCACTTAACATACTGCTTGACTAGTTGGACCCAAGCTTGCTATACAACATTAAAACCTATTCAGTCTGTCTACAAACAGGCTCTCAAAGTGCTTGATAGGAAGCCCAATAGCCACCATCACTGTTACATCCTCAGAAAGCATGAGCTCCTGAGTTGGGAAAATCTGGTGCAATACACCGACGCATGTCTTGTATTCAAGATCCTAAATGGCCTAGCTCCCCCTCCACTCAGTACTTTTGTTAAACAGAAAATCCAAAAATATGGCAGCAGATCCACAAGGTCTGCCATGAGAGGTGACTGTATAGTTCCCTTAAGGAAAAGCACCTTTAGTAAATCCGCTTTCTCTGTGAGAGCGTCCCATGTCTGGAATACACTGCCATCAGACACACATAACTGCACCACATATCACACTTTCACAAAATGCATGAAGACATGGCTAAAGGTCAATCAGATTTGTGAACATAATCCCTAGCTGTGTATTGCCGCTTTCCATGTTGTCTGTTGTCTGTAGCTTGTGAGGTGTGGAAACACTTTGTTTCTATGGATTTTTGTCTTGTTGCTTTTTGTTCTATGTTGCTCTGTCTGTATGCTATATCTTGCTTGTCCTATGTTGCTCTGTCTGTATGCTACATCTTGCTTGTCCTATGTTACTCTGCGTGTGCTCACTGTTCTATGATTGTTTATATTGTAATTGTTTTTAATAACCTGCCCAGGGACTGCGGTTGAAAATTAGCCGGCTGGCTAAAACCGGCACTTTTACTGAAACGTTGATTAATGTGCACTGTCCCTGTAAAAATAAAATAAACTCAAACTCAAAAAAAATTAACTCAAACAAGGCGGGCCAAACTAAGCAGTTGTGAGAGAAGGGTCTTGGTCAGGGAGGAGACCAAGAACCCAATGGTCACTCTGACAGAGCTACAGAGATCCTCTGTGGAGATGGGAGAACCTTCCAGAAGGACAACCTTCTCTGCAGCACTCCACCAATCAGGCCTTTATTGTAGAGTGGCCAGACGGAAGCCACTCCTCAGTAAAAGGCACATGACAGCCCACTTGGAGTTTGCCAAAAGGCAGCTAAAGACTCAGACCATGAGAAACAAGATTCTCTGGTCTGATGAAGCCAAGATTGAAATATTTGGCCTGAATGTCAAGCGTCACGTCTGGAGGAAACCTGGTACCATCCCTACGGTGAAGCATGGTGGTGGCAGCATCATGCTGTGGGGATGTTTTTCAGCGGCAGGGACTGGGAGACTAGTCAGGATCGAGGGAAAGTAGAGCTCGATTCTTGATGAAAACCTGCTCCAGGGCACTCAGGACCTCAGACTGGAGTGAAGGTTCACCTTCCAACAGGACAACGACCCTAAGCACACAGCCAAGACAATGTAGGAGTGGCTTCGGGACAAGTCTCTGAATGTCCTTGAGTGCCCCAGCCAGAGCCCGGACTTGAACCTGGTCGAACATCTCTGGAGAGACCTGAAAATAGTTGTGCAGCAATGCTCCCCATCCAACCTGACAGAGCTTGAGAGGATCTGCAATGAAGAATGGGAGAAACTCCCCAAAAAGAGATGTGCCAAGCTTGTAGCATCATACGCAAGAAGACTTGAGTCTGTAATCGCTGCCAAAGGTGCTTCAACAAAGTACCCAGCAAAGGGTCTGAATACTTCTGTAAATGTAATGTACGTTTTTAAAAAAATAATAATTTGCAAACACTTCTAAAAACCTGTTTTTACTTTGTCACTATGAGGTATTGTGTGTAGATTGAGAAAAATAAACAATTTAATCAATTTTAGAATAAGGCTGTAACGTAACAATGTGGGAAAAATCAAGGGGTCTGAATACTTTCCGAATGCACTGTGTGTATATGTGTGTGTTTTTATATATATATATATATATACACACACACACATATATATACATACACACACACACATACGTGTGTATTTACACACACATATAATATGTGTATATATATGTATGTATACACACATGTAAATGTATACACACATGTATATGTGTGTGTGTATATATATGTATATACATATATATATATACATACACACACACGAGTGTGTGTGTATATATATATATATATATATATATATATGTATGTGTGTATATATTTTATTAAAAAGTATTTAATAAGATTATTTCATTCATTCAGATCTAGGATGTGTTATTTTAGTGTTCCCTTTATTTTTTTGAGCAGTATATATATATATATATATATATACACACACACACACACTGCTCAAAAAAATAAAGGGAACACTTAAACAACATAATGTAACTCCAAGTCAATCACACTTCTGTGAAATCAAACTGTCCATTTAGGAAGCAACACTGATTGACAATAAATTTCACATGCTGTTGTGCAAATGGAATAGACAACAGGTGGAAATTATAGGCAATTAGCAAGACACCCCCAATAAAGGAGTGGTTCTGCAGGTGGGGACCACAGACCACTTCTCAGTTCCTATGCTTCCTGGCTGATGTTTTGGTCAATTTTGAATGCTGGCGGTGCTTTCACTCTAGTGGTAGAATGAGACGGAGTCTACAACCCACACAAGTGGCTCAGGTAGTGCAGCTCATCCAGGATGGCACATCAATGCGAGCTGTGGCAAGAAGTTTTGCTGTGTCTGTCAGCGTAGTGTCCAGAGCATGGAGGCGCTACCAGGAGACAGGCCAGTACATCAGGAGACGTGGAGGAGGTCGTAGGAGGGCAACAACCCAGCAGCAGGACCGCTACCTCCGCCTTTGTGCAAGGAGGAGCAGGAGAAGCACTGACAGAGCCCTGCAAAATGACCTCCAGCAGGCCACAAATGTGCATGTGTCTGCTCAAACGGTCAGAAACAGACTCCATGAGGGTGGTATGAGGACCCGACGTCCACAGGTGGGGGTTGTGCTTACAGCCCAACACCGTGCAGGACGTTTGACATTTGCCAGAGAACACCAAGATTGGCAAATTCGCCACTGGCGCCCTGTGCTCTTCACAGATGAAAGCAGGTTCACACTGAGCACGTGACAGACGTGACAGAGTCTGGAGACGCCGTGGAGAACGTTCTACTGCCTGCAACATCCTCCAGCATGACCGGTTTGGCGGTGAGTCAGTCATGGTGTGGGGTGGCATTTCTTTGGGGGGCCGCACAGCCCTCCATGTGCTCGCCAGAGGTAGCCTGACTGCCATTAGGTACCGAGATGAGATCCTCAGACCCCTTGTGAGACCATATGCTGGTGCGGTTGGCCCTGGGTTCCTCCTAATGCAAGACAATGCTAGACCTCATGTGGCTGGAGTGTGTCAGCAGTTCCTGCAAGAGGAAGGCATTGATGCTATGGACTGGCCCGCCCGTTCCCCAGACCTGAATCCAATTGAGCACATCTGGGACATCATGTCTCGCTCCATCCACCAACACCACGTTGCACCCCAGACTGTTCAGGAGTTGGCGGATGCTTTAGTCCAGGTCTGGGAGGAGGTCCCTCAGGAGACCATCCGCCACCTCATCAGGAGTATGCCCAGGCGTTGTAGGGAGGTCATACAGGCACGTGGAGCCCACACACACTACTGAGCCTCATTTTGACTTGTTTTAAGGACATTACATCAAAGTTGGATCAGCCTGTAGTGTGGTTTTCCACTTTAATTTTGAGTGTGACTCCAAATCCAGACTTCCATGGGTTGATAAATTGGATTTCCATTGATTCTTTTTGTGTGATTTTGTTGTCAGCACATTCAACTATGTAAAGAAAAAAGTATTTAATAAGATTATTTATTTCATTCAGATCTAGGATGTGTTGTTTAAGTGTTCCCTTTCTTTTTTTGAGCAGTATATATATATATATATATTACACACACACACACAGTTGAAGTAGGAAGTTTACATACACTTAGGTCGTTTTTCAACCACTCCACAAATTTCTTTTGAACAAACTATAGTTTTGGCAAGTCGGTTAGGACATCTACTTTGTGCATGACACAAGTAATTTTTCCAACAATTGTTTACAGACAGATTATTTCACTTATAATTCACTGTATCACAATTCCAGTGGGTCAGAAGTTAAATTATATCATGGCTTTAGAAGCTTCTGATAGGCTACTGACATAATTTGAGTCAATTGGAGGGGTACCTGTGGATGTATTTCAAGGCCTACCTTCAAACTTAGTGTGTATTTGCTTGACATAATGGGAAAATCAAAAGAAATCAGCCAAGACCTCAGAAAAATAATTGTAGACCTCCACAAGTCTGGTTCATCCTTGGGAGCAATTTCCAAACGCCTGAACGTATCACGTTCATCTGTACAAACAATAGTACGCAAGTATAAACACCATGGGACCATGCAGCCGTCATATTGCTCAGGAAGGAGAAGCGTTCTGTCTCCTAGAGATGAACGTACTTTGGTGCGAAATGAGCAAATCAATCCCAGAACCACAGCAAAGGACCTTGTGAAGATGCTGGAGGAAACAGGTACAAAAGTATCTATATCCACAGTAAAACGAGTCCTATGTCGACATAACCTGAAAGGCAGCTCAGCAAGGAAGAAGCCACTGCTCCAAAAACACCATAAAAAAGCCAGACTACGGTTTGCAACTGCGCATGGAGACAAAGATCGTACTTTTTGGAGAAATGTCCTCTGGTCAGATGAAACAAAAATAGAACTGTTTGGCCATAATGACCATCGTTATGTTTGGAAGGAAAAGGGGGAGTCTTGCAAGCTGAAGAACACCATCCCAACCGTGAAGCACAGGGGTGGCAGCATCATGTTGTGGGGGTGGTTTGCTGCAGGAGGGACTGGTGCACTTCACAAAATAGATGGCTTCATGAGGAAGGACAATTATATGGATATATTGAAGCAACATCTCAAGACATCAGTCAGGAAGTTAAAGCTTGGTCGCAAATGGATCTTCCAAATGGACAATGACCCCAAGCCTACTTCCAAAGTTGTGGCAAAATGGCTAAAGGACAACAAAGTCAAGGTATTGGAGTGGCCATCACAAAGCCCTGACCTCAATCCTATAGAAAATTTGTGGTCAGAACTGAAAAAGCGTGTGCGAGCAAGAAGGCCTACAAACCTGACTCAGTTACACCAGCTCTGTCAGGAGGAATGGGCCAAAATTCACCCAACTTGTTGTGGGCAGCTTGTGGAAAGCTACCCGAAACGATTGACCCAAGTTAAACAATTTAAAGGCAATGCTACCAAATACTAATTGAGTGTATGTAAACTTCTGATCCACTGGGAATGCGATGAAAGAAATATAAGCTGAAATAATGCGTGTGTATATATATATATATGTGTGTGTGTGTGTGTGTGTGTGTGTGTGTGTGTGTGTATGTATGTATGTGAGTGTTACCGAATCTTGTTTGTATTGCCATGCATGACCACGAATCCTTCCTTAGTGATATTAACACTGCTGTCCATGTCTTCAAACATCCAGACCAGTGTCCTCTGGGAGCTGCGGGACAGAGAGAAACCAGGGTGAATCACACAAATATGCATCTCTATTGATACCGTATTTTAAACCAACCTGGTCCTAATATATTAAAATGTGTTTTCCTGTGTAGCTCCAGTGTAATTCCATTACCTGTAGTTGAGGCTGTTATACATAAGCACCTCCTCTGGAGTGTAGAGGCGGATGTGATCTTTCGAGTAAGCTCCTCCGCCAACCACCTTGAAGGTATAGCTGTAGTGTAACAATTAGAGACAGTATGATATCAAGCCATGGGCTTCAACAACAGCAATTCATGTATAGAAACCACAAATATGTTTCATTTTTTGTCTTGAGTACAAAAAGGCAGCACAAGAGGGGACGAGATTGATATGAAGGGGGAGGGGGTTTACCTCCCGAGGAATCTCTCGGACTCTCCAGAGACCATGTCCTGGATCAAGAAGAAGGGATAGAACACTGCAGACAGAGACACAATGGAGGACATGTAAATGTGGTAGGTAGTTGACGGCAGGTAGCCTAGTAGTTAGAGCGTTGGGCCAGTAACCGAAAGGTTGCTGGATCGAATCCCTGAGCTGACAAGGTAAAAACCTGTCATTCTGCCCAAGCAAGGCAGTTCACCCACTGTTCCCCGGGCGCTGAAGACGTGGATGTCGATTATTGCAGCCCCCTGCACCTCTGATTCAGAGGGGTTGGGTTAAATGCAGAAGACACATCCATTTGTACAACTGACTAGGTATCCCCCTTTCCCTATTTAGAGGGGGCTTACATTATACATTTTCACTGCCGTGCTCCCCGCCGCACTAATGTACAAGATGTATGTGTGCAATTTAGATTTAGGGTCAAAACTTATGTCTTCGCAAACGTTGACTATTTCAAAACAGGTTAAGTTCAGGGTCATAGTCTCACAGTCTTCATAGTAAAAGCAAGGCATGATGGGGTTGGGTTTGGGGCAGTTGAAGTAGCGCTTGTTGTTGTTGGCACACTGCTCCAGGGTGGTTGTGATGTCAAACGCCAGGCGCTTCCCGGGAGGGCAGCCAATGTAGATGGGCACCCTGTGCAGCCCCTAAGTGGTGGTGCAAAACAAAACGGGATATCAGTTACAGGTGGCAGAGACATGTATGCCTGGTCACACTATAGGGCTGAGCTGAGCTGTATTGGGCTAGCCTGGTAACACATCCACCATAGTTGCTGGAACTGTGATGGAAAGGATGACATGAAAGGAAAATATTCGAACCATGTGAATTAGGCATTAGATGGTATTGAATGGCCTATAGCACCAGTGTTTTCAATGCATTGGGATGTCTTGAAGTTAACCCTACTAAATGAGTCTAACAAAATAGGACAGCATAGATGGAGTACAGACAACATGATACTGACTCTAAGGGCTATCCCCTGGTCTTTCTGCTGGTAGCACTTCATCTCCGAGCTGCTCACCTGCATTCACACATCAGTTCGAGAGAGAGAGAGACACCTGGTGGATAGAAGACTCAACAACACTACTCATAAAACATCTCCAAACATTCAGAGTTGTAGCATATTCCCTGTTAAATATATGAGCCATATTGTTCCAGGACCTCGCCGTTCGCATCTCACCCTTAACAGGAGGTTGAAAGCCAAGAGCCCCTCACCCGCCAGCACTTGACCGGGAAACAGCCCCCTGTCTTTCACAGTCACCTGGGAACGCAGAAGAATGTCATTTTGTTCCGTAATGGTAACACTATACACGGTTTGTCCTGTTTGCTCAGTTGGTAGAGCATGGCGCTTGCAACGCTAGGGTTGTGGGCCATGGGTTCGATTGCCACTGGGGCAACCAATATGAAAATGTATGCATGCTCTGGATAAAAGTGTCTGCTAAATGGCAAATATTATATTACACTGAGCTGTGAGCACACTGCCACTGATCAACTGAAAATATGTGAAAATGAAGCTGTGTGAGAAGTAGGTTGTAAAAGTCAAGTGGTGGACATACTGAGGTATCTCAGGCTTGGTTTCTGTATGTGTTACCTTATATAACACGGCCCCTCTGTTGAAGAGCTCGTTCCTGGTCACAGACACGTGGATGTAGCGGTTGTTGGATACCTCAGCTGAGAGCCAGATGTAGTTGATGTCACTGAGCTCTTTAAGGTACGACAATCATTAGAGACACACAACAAATGACGTAAAACAACATCACAGGAACGCCAACAGAACGCTCTTAAACAGTTCGTTAGTATGTTGAAATGATATTCACTGGTGTATAACTTGAGTACAAACAGCATTCACTTTCTTTTAAATATAGCCTAATGAACATGAGCCCATTCTCTGCTCCCACCTCGGGGTTTCTCCTCCACAGAGAGGTGTTTGGCTGAGCCGCAGGCGATGTAGATGGAGAAGGAGAAGGAGGAGACCCGGTCCAGGTACACCATGTCTGGGAAGGTGATCTCCGAACTCATGTAGGCCCGGGAGTAGCCCCCAATCTCCACGTTGAAGCCTGTGGACGACACGCCGTTGCTAGCCATGTAGAAGTAGTAGTCCTGGGGAGCCAAGAGGACATGATAGGACTTAGATTGGTATTAAGGGGTAAAAGGAAACTTTCATGTGGAGTGACAGACGGTGTATATATTTGTGTGTGTATCCATCTGTGCGTGTGTGTTTTCTGTGCAGGGTCAAACTCTTAGAAGAAGAATCTGACCGCATATATAACTTTGTCCTTCCACCAGCGCCAGGTTGGGTTGTGGACGGGGTCGCCAATGTCCTGGAAAGAAGTAAAGTCAATCAAGTCAGTATCGTTAAATCCTTCACAAAAGCAATGCCTCCTCTGGCAATCACAACAGCACTGAGGTGAGTGATTTCACCAGCCTGATGGGAGGCGGTAACTTTACACTGGAGCTAGAGGAAGGAGAATGAAGGAGTAGGACACAATCCCAAATCGGCCCCTCGATTCTACGCTCTATGCACTTGTGGAGATCTAAGGTAGATAATGGTCAAATGTTTTTTAACCCTTATTTTACCAGGTAAATTGACCGAGATGACATTCTCATTTGTAGGACCTGGGGAAATCCTCTCAGATTTCCACAAGTGCATAGGGGTCGACTTGGGATTGGGCGTGGTACGGAGCAGACAGACGGCTGATGTAGGCCTACCATGATGTAGTCTGAGTGCAGTTGGAGCAGGTGGTACAGCAGGCCCTGGTAGGTGGCCAGGGAGGCAGTGGTCTGGAGGCCCAAG